>NC_132921.1:2760000-3960000 GCF_047675955.1 Chlorocebus sabaeus
GGCAAGTAGGTAGAGTGTAAGTTAAATGGAAAACTACACGTGTTTCTAATATTTGCCAGAGTTGTGTACTTTTTAATTAATACTTCAATTAAAAATATTTGTTGTAGTAGGGGCCAGGCACGGTGGCTCACACCTGTAATCCCAGTACTTTGGGAGACCGAGGCGGGTGGATCACGAGGTCAGGAGATCGAGACCATCCTGGCTAACACGCTGAAACCCCCTCTCTACTAAAAATACAAAAAAAAATTAGCCGGACGTGATGGCACGTGCCTGTAGTCCCAGCTACTCAGGAGGCTGAGACTTGAACCCAGGAGGTGGAGGTTGCAGTGAGCCGAGATCGCGCCACTGCACTCCAGCCTGGGCGGCAGAGCCAGACTCTGTCTCAAAAACAAACAAACAAACAAAAATATTTGTTGTTGTATTCATAAACCTATTACCCATAGTTCATATTGCAAGATGAATTTTCAGAATTTAATTATTATTTTAAAACTCTTATGCAAATTAGCAGATAGGGAATCTCAAAGTCAGAGAGAAAAACCTGAAAGCCTTATCTTAAGACCTTATCTGAAAACCTTAAACTATATTAACAGTAATTATTTTTATTAAACCTACCACCCTGTTACATGAGGGAATTGAAGAAATGATAAATTCCATTGATGAAAGATTTGTACTAATTAGAAGAAAATTGGCAACGGAGCGAATTCTAGAACTCCTATTCAAGGATAGCATCCCTTTGCTGTGCATGAATTCTAAAGGCTAAAACTCCTCCCAATAAAATTACTACAGTGTAAGTTCCATGAAAGCAGGAACCTCAGCCTTCTTCAAGATGATACCTTTACGAGCTGGGCATGATGGTGTGCACCTGCAGTCCAGCTACTCCGGAGGCAGAAACAGGAGGATCGCTTGAGCCCCGGAGTTTGAGACCAGCCTGAGCAACAGAGCAAGACCCGGTCTCTAAAGAAACAAACACAAAAAAGGATGACACCCTTGGTGATCAGAGACTTGCCTGATAAGAGTAGTGCTTAATAAATATTTATTGAATGGGTGAATTTAGGAATTCTGCATGCCTAATTTTCGTTTTATTTAGTACCATGTAAATCATGAATGAACGCTATATTTTATTTGCGTTACAAATGGCATAACCCAGCTCATGTAGGAATTGAGTGGTGTATAAAAATGACCAGAAACCAGTCAGCACAGCCTTTACTCTTCTTCTTCTTCTTCTTCCCAATCCACTGAGCTCAGGAGCGGGACTGCTCCTGTTTCCTCACATTCTCCCTTGTCTTTAGGACAGGCCAAACTGTTGCATCTGAAGAACTCTTTGTTGTTTCTAAAAGTAAAGGACATAAAATATTTACATTTGCAACAAGTAGCAAACTACTGGGATCGTAACTCTAAGAAGAGTCCAGACAGAGAGACCACATGGAATTATGCACACAGTTATCATGGGCTGAAATGGTCTTATGAGATGGAAAATTTTCTCTCTAGAATTTGTAAATCATGGAAATGGTTTCAGGGGTAGGTCCATAAAAATATGCAGTTGATTAGATTGCACAAACTAACTAGTAACATTAAATATCCCTAAATTATTGATTGGTCCAAATTGTAATTATACTTTAACTCTTTTAGAATTCAGTTATTCATCATGTAAAATTTTGGGACCATAATATACATTTTTTCTCTCTATAAATAAATCTATATAGGTATACTGACAGTTAAAAACAAGTAATGATTAGTGATATTGACAGGTGGAAAAAAAACAAAGTTTGCATATGTATGAATTTTTTTCTCTTTTTTCCAGTTATTTCTGAAGTAAATTTTGTGTTTAAAAATAATATATATTTTTTCTATTATTTAAATATGAAAATTACTTATATTTCTAATACTTGGTATTCCAACCATGAAAACAGGGCTTAGGAACATAAAGTGTATTCACCAATGACTCTAAAATCAGAGTGGACAGGGCTCTGTAGGGAAGGTTCGTCTCTGCTTCCTGCGGCATTAGCTGGGGTTACTCAACTCAAGCTGGAGGATCCACCCCTAAGATACACGGTGGTGCTGCCCGTCAGTTCCTTCCCACATGAGCTTCTCCTCAGGGAAGCTTGAGCTTCCTTCCAGCATGGTGGTTAGGTGTCCACAGCAAGTGTCCCAAGAGAACCGGGCTGAAGCTGCATCGTCTCTTGGTACTTTGAGAAAAAATGATATTTGAAAATTTGATTTTCTATGCCTACAAAGCATGACTCTATCCATGTATATGGACATTGAAAGCCTTGTTTTACCAAGTTAGAGCTTTGTAAGGAAATGTTACTTCAAGCATAATTTTTTTAAAATATTGAGTTCTATTGGTATCTCTAGATTTTATTCATTCCTGTTACCATTTTGTAAAGCCTTTGGAATGCTGTTTCCACATGCCTGTGTGCTCTGTTCACCTTAGCCTTCCCCAAAGGGGCTGGTGAATCTCTTCTGATAGATTTTTATTTTGGTTCAAATAAAAATTCCAACTTGGAAACTGCACAAAATAAATCTCGTCCACATTAACACAAATATCATCTAAAAATGAACAAATTTGCCATATGTGAAAGCAATTTTTAGTATTACACATGATGTTTTTATACTTTGCTTTCTTACATTGTTAATTTTTATATTTTCACACCAAGAGTGTTTTGGAGCTTTGGAACAAACATTGAATTCAGAATCATTAGAGCTGTTTCTGGCTCCAGACCCATTTCTAATGAGTCAAGCCTGAGCAAAGTCACAATCCCATTTAGAATCTTTATCTTCATCTGTAAAATCAGAAGTTGACTTACGTGACCTCAAATAGCTTCTCCAGGCTTGAATGTTCGGATAAAATAGGGAGATGACATGTCCCACCCTGCTTCCAACCATTGGCACATCAAGAGCAGATGCATGTTTGTGAGTCACTACAGCATCAATATCCTCAACCTTACAATAACAACCTTTTGATTTGTGTGTGCTGCATTGCTTACACTAGCTTATTTGGCTGACTTTATTTGGAATTTGTTGACATTTACCATTTACAGTGTCAACAAATTTACATGAGAACCTGTCACACATTGCCTAGCTGAAAGGAAGTACATACTGTGTTGATTACAGCTCATTCCAAGATTGAAAATATATATTATTGCATATTATCCCCAATTCATATGCAAAATGATAATGTCCTCTGTATTTTTTTCCATCAAAATCTTTTTGTAAGAGTCTGTCTATAATCAAGCCCCAAAAAAGTATTCTGTGTGGAAACAGCTCCAAGAAATTTGTGTCTCAATGACACCTGCTGGAAGCTTAGTGGGGAAAAACATCATGTGTGTGAATGAGGAGGAAGAGGACAGTAAAGCTTGTGTGAAATTAGAGTCTCAGTAAAAACAAATGCATGTTAAAACCGAGAGGTGAAATACATATCAAAGAGTTTCCATACTTCTGTGTAATACTATGACAAACCAGAGTCAAAGCGCTATAAAAGTAAGTCTTTTAAGGTAAAAAGCCAACAGCAAACAAAATGAAAGTGGCAGGCATTTCATCTCACTCTAAAAATTGAAATTGTAACACATTTGATGTTTTTAAAGATTTGATGATGAAAATGTTGCATAATGATAGTTTTAATGTGAATGATAAAGTTCACGTACAAATAATAAGACAAATCCCCATTCGATATCATACCCATGAGTATGGTTCAGGATAGATTCTGAATTCTGGATTGCACAACAGAAGCCTTCTGAACTTGTATTGTCTCAATTTCATCCTAGGGAGGTCAGATTAGGTTGTGAGAGGAAAAAGGAAATATATTTTCCATTGCCAGCAGGGTCCTGAGTACAATGAACTCGAAAACAAACCGGGAAAGGTCAAGCCTGTCATTCACTAAATGTCCAAAAGGGGAATTTTGATTTTTCTTAAATAAAAGGTAATTTGATCCATCATGGCTGAATGTTACATTAGAAGATGCCCCACTTTGCCCTGATATAAACACAATAGTGCTTCGAGGAACAATGTCCAAGAAAACCCTGGGGTCTTGGTGAATATATTGATTTCATCTGAGTTAATAAACGCGTAACAATGAAGCCCGCTAATCAGGGACCATTGGCAGAAATACCACCCTGCCCTCCTGAGAAATATCAATGACCCTATTTTTACTTCTGTGCAATTTCTTTATTCATATTCACAACCCCCCAACATGGTTTCAACAAAGGAACTTTTCAAGTTCTTTAGAAACTGTCAGTCAAGGATCTGGTTTAGTCAGAAACAAGGGAAGATTGTTGACCTGTTTATGAAGGCAAAAATAAAAGGTACACAGATTCAGGAGATCAGAGTGGACTCATTAAAAACAAACAAAACCAAAACAAGATTAAAAAAAAAAAAAAAAAAAAAAAACCTCTGCTGTTTGACCACATTTCAGTTCTGTTTTCAGAGCTGAATTTTTAGGCTGCCTTTTCCTTCTTTGTTGCTAATTTGTGCAGTAGAATCTGACTCTCTAGTTAGCAATCAAAGTGTCCTGCTCCACCCCACAAATATCTGACCAATATATGCCTCCATCTCCATGTAAACAAGAAAATGATCCAATGCAGACAACCAGCACGTCAAATCACTTTTAAACCAATGGCAGGTGAGTGGGCAACATTTCTCTGAACTGGAAGCCAGGAACTCTGGTTCAAATTCCACCTGTAGGCTGCTTGGCCTCAAGGACTTACTAATAATTCAGGCATTCGCTTCCTTGCCTGTTGGGGGTGAGTGGTCATCTGAGGCACACTCGCCCCTTAATTTTTGCAGACAGATTAACTGAATTGAATATTCTAATTCAAAGAACCACTCAATATAGTCTATGCAGAAAGAGGCTTGAAGTTCTAAATTTTATGCAAACTAAAGTAGAATTTTGACAGCAGCTCTAGCTTTTTTATAATTGTATTCTAGTTTTCTTCCAAGCAAGTGGCCATAAGATCTGTGCTCTATCACTGATATTGCATTGATTCATGCCTTGTGGAAAGAGGTGATTATCAGATAAAAAATAAGACCAATCGTATTTTTTATAAAACTCACAGACAATAATAGCTTGATTTTCTGAGATATGTATATATTCTTAAATGGTATTATCATTTTTATCATAGTTTTTTAAATTATGGTAAAAAAAATGAGATCTTATGGTCCATAAAAATAAAATTTCATTATTGTGTTAATTGACGAAATGTCTCTGATGCTTCAAGCACCTCAGTCTGGACATTTTTTATGTTCTACATATTTTTTTTTTCCTTCTAGATCCTGGGAGTTACCAAACTGATGCTACAGATTTTTTTTCACAAATTCTTTATTGTCTCCCTGAATTGCCCTTATTTTTGAAAGCATTTTAGGGAATTGGGTATTGTAGACTTGACTCAGCGGATTCCCTCGTCTTGTGTAACCCTTGGTTTTGTCCAGCACATGAGTCCTGTCTTCCCATTTCTCCTGTCATTCCCTGTGGTTTCAGTTGGGCTTTGCTCTTGTTATTATTCATACCTAGGATGTCCCAACTAGCTGTGCAGTAAGTACATGGTGGCTGCTTTTGTTTTCTTCTGTATGCAAAACTTGACTTTAGAAGCTTCAAACACATAGATATCCTACAGCATATGAGAGAAAACAGCAAATAAACACAGTCTTCAGAAGGTGGTGGTGGTGGTGGTGGTGGTGGTTTTGTAAATTACTGAAAAGGCTCAGGTTATAGGAATCGTCCTCATTTTCCACGCCCATGGCATGAAAATCCCCCATGATGGTGTATTTATCTCACGTTCTCATTGCATTAGGTTTTTGGTGGCTGTAGTTGGGGATAAGGTGCCCCAGTGTCTCTTGTTAAACTGGCCTTGCAGAACTCTGTACTTCAGGGTGAGGGCTGACTGCAAGGACAGTCACCATGTAAGAGTTAGAATGTGATGAAATCAGACACGAATTAAATATTTGTAGTGGACTAGAATCAAAAGTAGTGTGCTGTTGGGCAATTATCCTAAACTCTCTAAGCCTCAGTTTAATTGTCACTAAATAGGGATAAGGTACCTACTTCATTGTGTCACAGAAGAACACACAGAGCTGCACTGCACGCTTTCCACAGCACACTCAGAAAAACTCGTGCTACCACCGGGGTCGAAATTATCTTGAAGGTGGCACCTTACACAGTAAGGTTAGGGAAAATCAGAGGCAACATTAAAAAAAAAGTCTCTGGTATTGTTCATGCTTTCTAAATAAACCCACAATTTAAATATGGAGGCCACTTCATTCCCTACCACCAAATGCCCATGGTAAGAAGGGGAAGGTGGAAAAACAGAAATAAGCTATTGTTTCTTCTGATGTCACACGCTCAAAATCCCAGCTGAAAGTACAACTTAATGGGAAAAAAATGGGTGGCTCAACACATAGTCTAAGCTCAAAGCTCTGTTACAGAGAATGGCCTTTTACTCATTTATCCAGTTTCATTCATTAATTTGTCAGTCAATATTAAATGGCTAGAGATTTCTAAGTTGAATAAAAAGGGAAAACATGCATTCATTTTTCTTCTCTGAGCAATAAAAGTAAAGCAGAAAAGAGGTAATAGGTCACACATGTGCAATTTGGGGGAGCAAATGCTTTAGAGAATTAGAAAGAATAAATAAATAATTTCCAATTTGAAAGGAATGGTAGCTGCAAGCATTTAACATGTGTTAACTAAAATCTCTTCTCTCTTTCTAGGCAGTGCACTTAAGGGATATTTTGGTTTGCTGCAGTTTTTTCCCCCTTTTTATTTTCTTCTCTTTTCAGGATATCGCTGAAGGGATCACAGCAGGAAATTACTTGTGCTTGTCAGTTGATTGTGCAGTGAAGAGACCGGTGGGGCTAAGAGCTGAAGATCTCTATCCTCCGACCAGGGAGATTGAAAGGCAGTGCGATGGAACGGCACGGCCGCTCCCTGACCTCGGCCTTGACCTTGACCTTGAGCCCCCGGCCTCCCAGCGAGCGAGAGAAAGCCCACAGTGCAGTGGCCGGATCTGGCCGGCCTTGGCCATCACCCTCCACCCTTCTAAACAGGAAGGTGGTGCTGCCTGTGGATGAATCAGCATTTTGAAGGACTGGTCTTGCCCGCCTGCTTGAATTCTGTTTGGCTTTTTGCGTAGATAATGCTCTTCTCTCTAGGGACCTAGAAAGTCTTGTCTTGGAATAAAATAAAAGGTCAAGCAGCCTACACTGTTTCTACCAAGTAAAACCACAAAAGTGAAAAGCCGATAGGTCTGTGGGCCCCACGTTGGGGTGTTTGCTTGGTCTCTGCTGCTCTGGCACAGCCCTGGCAGTGGCGTTTCTTGGCTTCAATTAATGAAAGAGTAACGGATGCCCAGGCACACATTTTCAGGTGCCATAGGACCAAAATTTAGCATGGCATGTCACCAGTGAGGCTTCTCTGTTAGAGTACAGGAGATGTATTATTTTTTTCCTAGCCAGAATTCAGAATTACATGTATGCAAACATCAGACACAGTTTGTGGCACTTTCATGCCTATCATCCACATGAGAACAGTATGTACTTAGGTCACTCCAAGGCAATAACCCATTATTAAACAGCCTCAATCTCATGCTAAAATGTCAAATTCCGTGTGTGATATCTGGACAGTTAATGAGTTAATCTCTGAACATAAGTCCTTTTCTGAAGGGGCTGTCTTTTGAGAAGAGATTCAGGAAAAGGTGGTACTGTGGTTGTGGGTGGGGGGTCACTGAAGCTGCTGCAGACAGGAACACTTCCTACAAAGATCACTCCCATGCCACAGTGCCACAGTTTGCTGAAAGCCTTTGTGGACACAGAGCGTCCATTTCTCTATATCTGCCTGGAGCACGAAATCTCTCACCAACAGGGACTTGAGTGCAACAGGAAGCATCGGCACTGCCCTCCCTGGCCTGGTCTTGGGGCCCAGCTGCAGAGATGGAGTGCATCAGTCTGTTACTGCGTTGCTGTAAAAAAGTGCCTGAGGCTGGGTAATTTATAGAGAAAAGAGGGGTCATTGGCTCAGGGTTTTGCAGGCTGTGCAGGAAGCATGGTGCTCGCATCTGCTTGGCTTCTGGGGAGGCCTCGGGAAGCTTCCAGTCACGATGGAAGGTGACAGGGAGCCAGCAAGTCACATGGTGAGAGTCGACGAAGAGAGAAAGTTGTGGGGGTCAAGTTTTTTTTCTTTGCAACCTCCACCTCCCAGGCTCAGGCAATCCTCCTGCCTCAGAATCCCAAGTAGCTGGGATCACAGTCACACGCCACCATGCCCGGTATTTTTGGGTAGAGTCAGGGTCTCGCTATGTTGCCCAGGTTGTTGTTGAACTCCTGAGCTCAGGTGATCTGCCTGCCTCAGTCCCCCAAGGTGTTAGGGTTACAGCTGTGAGCCCTCCTACCTGGCCCAGATTTTTCAACAGCAAGGTTCTGTGTGAACTAACTGAACAAGAGCTCATTCATCACCAAGGAAAGGGCGTTAAGCCTTTCATGGGGGATCCTCCAGCAACCCCATGACCCAATACCTCCCACCTGGCCCCACCTCCAAAACTGGGGATCATGTTTCAACATGAGATTCGAAGGACACCTCCTCCAAACCATAGCAGGGCGCACGCACACAGGGCATGCTGTGTGCCAGGGAGCGTGTAGAAACGCCATCTAGCTCTATACTTTTTAAAGAGAATGGGGGCCCATTTAGGTAACTCAAAGAAAAAAAAATAGTTTTATTTATAGAATTCTCATAGAACTAAGAAAAGTGGAAATCTCAGCAAGGAGCTCTGAGGTCCCTGGAGCTCAGCAACAGGACCCTCCCAGTGTGCGGACCCCAGAATGTGGCGCTGGGAGGACTCTGGGGCCAGGTGTTAAATGCCCACCAGGCCACCTCTGCTGCAGCTGAGTTTCCCCCACTCCCACCTCTCCACACCCCCCACACTCTGCATAGCCCACTGTATTCCCCCCACTCCCTCTGCCCCACACTCTGCACAGCCTGCTGTATTCCCCCCACTCCCTCCCCACAGCCCCAGCTCTCCCTGCACAGCATGTTGTGTTTCCCCCACTCCCTCCCTGTGACCCCTCTGGCTCTCCCTGCAGCCACCTTGTTTCCTACATGCTTGGTGTTTGCCTTCTCATACACACTCAGTCTCGTAGCCTTTCAGTTCCACATCTGACATCTTTCTTTTTTTCTGCATCTCCTATTCAAACCTCACAGAAAATGACAGTGGGGTTTGCAGTCCCAGTGGCCCTGTCTGGGCCATGCCTGCTTCCTGGGTCACCTGTTGCCTACCTTCCCACTGGGCCTGCTCGGAAGCCTGTGATGGCCAACCTGGGAGGCCAGGTCCAGTGACATCAGCTAGCTCCTGGGGCTGCCCTCTCAGTGGGGCCTTGACGGGGGCCTGAAGGTCTCAGCCTCTGTGTGGTTGTGCTGCAGACAGAAAACATGACCGATCTATTGGGAAAAGAAAGGCTGTCTGAAAAAGCTGTTACAAGAATGAGAACAACACAGCTCCCGAGGCTGAATCCCCACCTCCTGTCTATGACCATATAACCCTTTCCAGTCTCCCTGTCCAGCAGCTCCACGCAGCTCACATTCCTGCTTGTCATTCTGATGACTCACGTGATAGTACCCTAAACTCCTTTGCCTATTTGTCCTTGACGTACATTTTCTTGCGGAAAATGCTGAACCCTAGGTGAAAGGAACAGTGTACCTTCTCCACACCTGCACCTGGGTTGCTCCAAGATGTCAGCAATTCATTGATACTGCTATAAATGTATGATCTTATGATCAGCTGACTTATATAACTTGCCCTCTACAGAACTTAAAAACCTCTCAATTTTCAGCAAACATTGATTGTCTCTACTTCTTCCTCAACTTCAGAAAATGACTTGAGTTGTAATTTACAGAGAAGATGCAGCCATGAGATATGAACTACTGCACACTCCGGCCGCCATCTGAATGCTCCCTTTCTCTCCCCTCTACATAAGAGGAAGAGGGAGGCTCCACTTAATCCAAGACCAGTTGGCCAGGCACAGTGGCTCACGCCTGTAATCCCAGCCCTTTGGGAGGCCAAGGTGAGCAGATCACTTGAGGTTAGGAGTTGGAGACCAGCCTGGCAAGCATGGTGAAACCCCATCTATACTAAAAATACAAAAATTAGCCAGGTGTGGGGGTGGGCGCCTGTAATCCCCATTACTTGGGAGGCTGAGACAGGAGAATCACTTGAACCTGGGAGGTGGAGGTTGCAGTGAACCGAGACTGTGCCACTGCACTCCAGCCTGGGCAACAAAGCGAGACTCCCTCTCAATCAATCAATCAATCAATCAATCAATGATCAGTGCTGTGAAATCCATCCCCAAAGACTCAGGAACCTTGTGGCGTTCACTACGTTCTCTGTGTCTTTGAACTTGTGAACCATAAATTCTCATCAATGCTTTTAAAAAATCTCCTATATTCTAAAAGGAACTTCCCCAAAAAGCATATTTCTTTCTAGACCACATTCAATTTCTCACTTCAATCCACAATAAACTCAAAAGTGGCTTAATCCTCATCACCTACATTCATTCCCATGATATTCACTGCCTGACCTGCCAGAGCCCAGCCTTCCCCAGGCACAGGACACGTGTCCCCTCATGTTCCCCTTAATGTTCATGTGACATTCACCACCTGGTCCATCAGAGTCCAGCCTTTACCAAGCACAGCACACAGGTCCCCTCATGGTCCCCATAACATTTGTGTGGACTGTAATTCCAGTGGACAGTACTCACTCCTCACCACCTCTGACTTCTCAGCAGCATTCAACACAGTTGATTGCTCCTTTGTTCTAAGTGATCATCTTCTCTTAAATCATCTGACATCATACCCTCCTCTAGCCACTTCCTGCAGTTACTTCTGCTGGCTTGGTCACCAAAGGTGGGTCGCTGCAGCTTGGTGCTCCTGGGCGACTTCCATCCTTCCTCTGCATCCACTCCTCAGATGCAATAATTCATCCCATAGTTCCAGTTAGTACTTTCAGGCCTAGGCCATCAAAATTTGTATCACCACCCAAGTCTGTCTGATGATCCCTGGACTTGCATACTTAACTATCTAGCTAGCATCTCTATTTGTATTTCTCACTGGAAAAATGTATGACATTTTTGCCAGAAATATGGTTGACTGTAGAGAGACCCTCACCTTGCCAGCACTATAGTGAGTTATATATCTAGAAATGCCTAAACATTATGTGTAAAATTAAAAAGAGTATGTCAATGGCTAGAATGTGAAATCCTTACAGGCGAGAAACAATAGAAATGCAAATAGAAGGAGAAAGCCCAGAAGCTGGCCCTTGCTGGGGCCTCTAACCATGCTTAGTGGTATTAATTTTGTGCCTTCATAAGATGTAAGAGTGAGGAGCAATATGCTGCTTTCCCAAGCAGGAGTAGAGGTCAGATTTCACACTCTTCTAAAAAACCAGGGCCCCTGAAACCCAAAACCCTCAGTGAATGCAGAAAAGAAAAACTGTCCTGAAGAAGAGGAAATATATTTTCCTGTTTTAGTCCATCTCTAGGTGTGGGAATAGAATGAAAAAAAAAAGTAAAGAGGAAAAAGAGGAAGGAGGGAAGGAAGAAAGAAGGAAAGAAGAAAGGAAGGAAGGAAAAAGGAAGGGAAGGAAGGAAAGTGGAAGGGAAGGAAGGAAAAAGAAAGGGAAGGAAGAAAGAAAAGATGGAAGAAAAGAAAGAAAAAGAAAGAAGGAAGAAAGGGAAGATGGAGGGAAGAAAGGAAAGAAAAATGGAAGGAAGAGAAAAAGAAAGAAGGAATGAAGGAAAGAAGGAAGAAAAGAAAGAACAATTGAGAGAAAGAATGAAAGATGTAGGGAGGGAAAGAAAAGGAAAGGAAAAAAGAAAGGAAAGAAAGAAGAAAAAGAAAAAGGGAGAGAAGGAAGCAGGAAAGAAGAATGGAAAGGAAGAAAGGAGAAGGCCGTGTCTACCTGCAAGCCATATCCCATGATAGTTTAGAATTCTCCTAAATCTTCTGGAGGAACACACATTAAACAGATCCCACAGGTAATGTCACAGTGATTAAAAGCTTATTATAATACGCACGCGCACACACACACACACACACACCCCGAAAGTAATTATGCCTCAGAGTGTTAAGCAGAAAAATAATAGCAAAACCAGATACTCAATTAATGAGGTACCAACCATAAAATATATTTGTTTGTTTTCAAAAACATCTCTGAAAAAGAGAGAGAACATAGAAAGTATGATTTTTGAAGACTATCAAAATAACCCAAGCAAATTGGTAAAAATGGAATAGGTAAAGAGGTACTTAGCCATTTCTAGAATTAAAGACACCAAGCCTCAAAACCCAACAGATCTCAAACAGAAAAAAAATGAATAACAACCCACAATGAGATAAACCTTAGTAAAGCTACAAGTGCAAAAGGCAAAGGAAAGAGATGAAAAGGAGCGAATGCCACTGGAAGCTGACTTCTCACTAGCAGCACTGGAAGCGGGAGACAGTGAAATAACGGAGAGAAAAATGGCCATTGAACTACTGCAGAATAACCAGAAAACCTGCCTTTCAAGGGTAACTTCGACCACTCCCCGGAGAACACTGTTAGGAAGGAGGGGGAAGCTGAGAATCTACTCAGGAGACCACCATAACAATTCAAGCAAAATGATGATTTTGGGCTTGGAGCTAGGGTTATAACTAAATGAAGATAGACTATACATTCCACCACGTCCAAATTAGTACAGGAGAAAGGAAATTAAACAAAAACCACACACAGCTAGTTCATTCAAATAAAACAAAACTAGAAGCGGAAAAAACTTTTTAAAAGGAAGAGAAATGGAAAGTAGCAATTAGCATGGTGGCCCCTAAGGGACCACCACTCCCTTTCCAAAACTCTGCTGATGAATTCGCTCCAGAGAGTTTCTTTGACCAACACTTTGTCTTCATGGCAGTTATTTATTTGCATGGAAATTTTTTAATCTGTCTGGTCCTACTGAACTTTTCAAAATTGCTTTAGCTACTCTAGTTTCTCTGTCTTTCCATACAAATTTTCTTCAAAAAAATTATTTATATCTATGAACATTTTTAAAATGTTGATAGGAATTTTGTTGAACTTGTGTATCAATTTGGAAAGACTTGACATTTCCTATTTTGAATTTTCTAATCCATGAACACAGAATGTTCTTCCATTTATTTATTTTCTTTGACTTTCAGCATACAAATTATACATACATTTTATTGGACTTATACTTGTGATACTGTGGTATAATTAAAAAAATACATATTTGGTTCTTTCCCTGGTACCTGGTACACAGCTCCTAAAACTCTTACAATTTCCTCAGTGATAAAAGCCTCTTTTGTTAAAGTATTTGTTCTTTATACTCAGTTCTCTATACATAGCTCTTAAAATTTTGGAATCTCAACCTCGTCTCTATTAAAAATACAAAATTAGCTGGGCCTGGTGGCACCTGCCTATAATCCCAGCTACTAGGGAGGCTGAGGCAGGAGAATTGCTTGAACCTGGGAGGTGGAGGTTGCGGTGAGCCGAGATCATACCATTGCACTCCAGCCTGGGCAACAAGAGTGAACTCCGCCTCAAAAAAAAAAAAAAAAAAAAAAAAAATTTGGAATCTCTAGAGGAATAAGAGAGAGGTTTTTTTGGGTGTTAATTAGAGTACTGGTGCCTGGGAGCCCCTAGAGAGCTTCAAGATGGGGGCAGGTCACCAAAAAGACCAAGTTGTGATTAGAGGGTTGAGACTTTAGCTTCAACATTGAACCTCTGCGGAAAGGAGACTGAGTTAATTGCCAGTAACCAATGATTTAATTAATCATGCCTATGTAATAGAACCTCTATTAAAAAACTAAACAAGAGGGTTCAAAGGGCTTCCAGGGTGGTGACCACATCAAGTTGCCGGGAGGGTGGCATGTCCAGAGAGGGCATGGAAGCTTCTTAGCCCTCCCCACACCTTGCTGTATGCATCTCTTCCATTTGACTGTTCGTGAGTTTATTCTTTATAATAAATCTGTAATCACATATACACTGTTTTCTTGAGACCCGTGAGCCATCCTAGCAAATTATAAAACCCAGGGGAAAGGTTGTGGGAACCTTTCATTTACAGATGTTTGGTCAGAAGTATGGGAGGACTGGGACTTACAGTGGGGTAAGTCTTGTAGGGCTGAACCTTTAATCATGGGACCTGATGCAAACTACAGGGAGGCAGAGTCAGAACTGAACTGAATTGTAAACCACTGTCATGGAATGCATGCCCGTGTTGCCCAAAATCCATATGTTCAAGTCCTAACCCCCAAAAAGGAGGCCTTAGGAGATAGGGCCTTTTGGAAGTGATTAGGTCATGATGGTAGCACCCTGGTGATGATATTAGTGTCCTTACAAGACGAGGACCAGAGCTAGCTTTTTCACTTTCAGCCATGTGAGGATACAAGAGGTCAGCAGTTTGCAATCTTAAAGAGGGCCCTCAACAGAACCCAACTATGTTGGTACCCTGATTTCAGGCTTCCAGATTCCAGAACTGTGAGAAATAAGTCTCTGTTGTCTATAAGCCACCCATCTATACTTTCTTATAGCAACGTTAACTGACTAAGACAAATTTGGCTAGCATTAGAGAATTGGTTGATGGGGCAGGCAGTGGGCTGAGGAAAGAAAACCCAAACATTTTGTGTTTTTTTGCAAGTGAAAAACATCATTGCCACATATTTCTCTCTTTTTTGACTGATTGTAAATGTTATTTTATTTTTAACTTTATGTCCTCATGCTCACTGCTAAATATAGAAATGCAAATAATTTTTGTGTGTTTATCTTGTGTCTTGCAACCTTACAAAACTCCTTTATTGGTTCTAAGAGATTTTTTTTTAGTATAGATCTTTGGACGTTTTCAAAGTAGATAATCACGACAACTGCAAAAAGGGTTTATTTTTGTTGTCCTATTGCAATGGATAGAACTGCTGGTACTATGTTGAACAGCAGCGGATACAGTGGACATCCTTGTCCTCTACCTAACTGTAAGCGAGAGCATTGAACCTTCTGATTAAGTAGAATGTTAGCTATAGGCTTTTTGTAAACATTGTTTGTCACTTTTCCCTCTATTCCTTCCTTCTGAGAGTTTTTATTACAAATGGATGTTGATATTTTTCGAATGTTTCCTGTGCATCAATTGATATGATCATGTAATTTTACTTTGAAACTCAAGAATAACACTTGCTTAGAAAGAGAAAAGTGAAAGAATAACCTACTTTTTCTTTAAAAATATTGGTAAATACTATTTTATAAACTTTTTAAAATCATGCAATATATCAGGAACATTTTCACAGATCAATCAACATATTTCTATAAAATGATTTTTAATGACCACATAAGACTTCATAATTAATATAGTAAACCAATCCCACTTAGATACTTAGATGAGTCATAGTTTTTATATTTTTCTCAATATTGCTGTGATTCTATATATATGTGTATATTTTAAAGATCACTGATTATGTCTTTAAGATAAATTTCTACAAGTGGGATTTTTTATTTAAAAATCCATATTTTTCAGACTTACGGTATGCATCAGCATAATTGCAAAGCTTTAGTTAACAGATAACTGTATGGACCACTCAGTGCACTATTCTATTGCATAGAATATCACATTACTTCATGCTTGCTGGTCACTGAAATACAATAGTTTACCATACCATCTTGCGCGTCTATGTAGAGAATTATGTAATCCCACACATCTCTTTGTTTACATCTGTTTTTGTATTTTCCCTACTAGATAATGAAGTCAGTGGAACAGAGATTTTGTTATGTTAATCTTTGTACACTTAGTAGCTAATTCAGTGCTTGAAACAAATTTTAAGAGGAAATTTGTTACATAAGTATTTTTTAAACTAATATATTTGAATAATCACAAAACGAATAAATATTCATAATAGACAATGGAGGTAGTTAAAAGTTAACATTTAAATCACCTGAAATTTACAACTAAGAAATAAACACTAAAAACTGTATGGTGTAATTTTATCTCATTGTTTTTGATATCTATACTAATAACTAATACAGGTTAGAGATCAATTAAAAAAGAGAGAGAAGAGATGCCATGTATCCAGTTATACTTTGAGAATGCACTTGTCAGAGACCAAATTCCAAAGTCCCCAGGCCAGGGTCCCTTCTTATCTAAATAGTGTGACAAACACATTGGGAAATAATTTTTTGATAATCTCTTTTCCAGAAGTAATTTTTTTCGTAGCAGTTTTTATCAACCAACACATTTTCATTTCAGAGTGAGTACAGTGAGTGTAGTAAAATTTTCAGATTTTTTCAGACTCCACATACACAAATGCATGCACGCACACACTCTCAATGTAGTAATAATATCCCAAGAATAGACATCTTCACCTTCCTGAAACTTGCATATGATAGAATTCCCTGCTCCTCGTTTGCAACTTATTGGTTAGGGTTCACAAATTCTACATGATTTCTAAACATATTTTGTTGTTTTATTTTTAAAGGGCATTACCTTTAAATTTTAGAGACAAAGGATTCAATGGCATAACTTTACATTTAGCATTGTAGCCACTATAAACTGGCTGACATTGTAAGTAAGTTGAAAGATTTCATTTTCCTCATCTGTAAACCAAAGGAATTGTAAATTCCTCTTCTACATTTCTAAGAGCTTGAAAGTTCTACTATAGCCAATTTTAAATTTGAGCATATAAAAAGCTTAGAATTAATAAGCAATTAACTTAGTAACTTTTGTCTTGGAAAGTATGTAGGCTATACATATGATTTATTTCAAATTGAAGCACAATTGCACTTGGAGAACTTGTATGCTATGGAGACAAAACTATAAATACATACCTATATTTATTTAAAAACTGTTTAATATTTATAAAATATAAAATATGGTTTTATTTGTGAACAACGGTACATTGTTCTAAGTTAAAAAATTACCCACAAAGGCAAATGTTTCTATTTGGTTTACTGGATGCTCTAAATCAAGTACCTCAATAATATCTGGCATTTAAAGACATTCAGTGAGTATTAGTTTCATAAATGAGTCAATGGGTTTTGAAATTGTCAAAGAAAGCTTTATGAAATATGTTAGACTTAATTTGGTTTGTAAGGATGAGTAGAATTAAAATACATACAGGGAATCAAGAGGCATATTCTAGTAAAGAGGGACATAGTAAAAAATATTGAGTGAAAACGATTACAGCATATTTAAGATGGATCAGTAAATATAACAGAATATACATACTAAAGAATAGCAACTTATAGAACAAGTATGAAAGGCTTCACATGTCTTTCACAAAAACTAGTAGGAAAGCAGACAGAGATCCTCATTTAAGGAGCAAAAGCATACTTTTTAAAGCCCATGAACTATCTTGCAACAATATGCAAAATGAAACTAGAAGGTAAATTTAAATAGTTCCTCAAGAAGGCTGTTCCGAAATTCAAGAGTTGAGGGCTGAAGTTTTGGGTTAGGACCAGAAATGAGAGGGAAAAGGCATATAACGTTTGATAAAAAATAATTTGCACTTTGGAGTTTCCCATAAATAAATAATCAACTTTAAGGAAAATATAATGGCAAAATGAACAAAACGGAATAAAAAAGCTATAAACATTCCGAATTTTGCTTGTGGAAATTTCCAGAATAAGCTAAATCTATAGAACTCATTCTGAATGTTTACAGCCAATTGTTTGAATCGGCCTTTGTTCACAAGCAGGTGTCATTGTTGGCTGGTCATCCCAGTCACCATGCATCCCAGGAAGAAGGTCACCAAAGGCACAGCATGGCCCACTGGGCTGCATGATGCCTGTCCAGAGAGACACTTCCTGGTCCACTTCTGCACTGTCCACATGATAAACAGCCCCATACACTTCCAGCTCCTTGGACCTGACATTTATTCATTCTCAAGAGAAAACACTTGGTTTTTTCCATTAGGACACATTTCAAATACTAGTAGAGAAATGTCCAAGATCCATTTGTGTCCACTCCCTGGACTACCTGTGTGAAAAGGAGAATTCCTTTTTACGTTTTGGGACAGATTTACTCTTTCAATTAGCCTTTCGGGAGTAGCGTTTAATTCTATGAAGTGGAAGTAATGGAGAAAAGAGAAATCCAACGATAGTGGGAACAAGATGGAACAAGATAATTTGCCTCACCCCACTACCCTCATCAACAACTTGGGAAGAATTAGACAAAATGAGGCTCTTCCTGGGTCTGGAATGATGGAGAGAATCAGGCCTACATCCTCAACACAACTATTAAAACACCTGCTCCCGCTTCCTGATCAACTCCTGATCTCTCTTATCTTGTTCTACATGAACTTCTCTCCATGCTACTTCTCACTTTCTGACACAGTACACACCTTACTTAACATGTTTATTAATTGTAGCTGCCTTTCTACTCCTGAAATGTGAGCTACGGCAGGTGGAAGTCTGTGTTACGTACCCTGTAAGGTGTTCCCAGACTCCGGAATTGTATTGTACATGGCAGGTGCTCAATTATTACTGAATGAATAAGGAAGCCTGGATTATTGCAACATTTGCTATTTTTCCCACTTTTCTAATGATAGTCTGCCCTCAAGAGGAAAAATGAACCCCTGTGGATGCCCAAAGGAGAAGTGCCTTGGATGGAGCCACAGGCCATGCTGAGGGCAGGAACAGCACATCTCTGCACAGGAAGTGGATTTCCATCAGCAGCTGGCCAGGTTCCAAGAAAAGCAACTCTTGCTCAGCTTAAGGCACAAGAGAACTATGATTCATGCGTATTTACAGAAACAGCGGTAAAGGAAGACAGGCGTTTACAGCAGGTGTCAAGCACACACGTGGCTGTCATCCCTAGCTGCTACTGTGTTTTCACTGACAGAAACAGGAGCTCAGAAAAAAAGACTGGGTCATGTGTACTTCGTTGTGTACCCCCCACCCCCTTTCTCTGTGTGTGTGAGTGTGTACACTTTAATTTACTTCCAGTCTACCCCAAAGTGAGAATGAGTGATGGGCAGGCTGGAAGAAGATGGAGCCAGACTATAATCAGAGCCCAGATTTTCTGTTTACTTTTTTGTTTAAATAGATGAACAAAAAGACTTTGGGTTTTAATGAAAAGCCCAGGAAGTGGTAGCAAAGGAATAAGGTTCTTTCTGGATGACATTTGGGAGCCTCCTTTCTTCCCATCCAGTTGCAAATGTGAGCAAATGGGCCCCTCGGTGGTCAGTATCTCCACCGGGGGCCTTCTGGGCTCCATCGTTGGTCACACGCCAACGCCAGTGGAAAGACACAAAGGGCGAGGCCCTCCAACAGCTTTAAACATTTAGAATCGATATAACACTTTCAAATACTAAATCTTTTAATTAAAATATAAGTAGCAAACTTGACATTATTGGTGTCCATGTATTAATCTGAAGATAGAGATTTTACAATTTGTGTGTAAGAAACAAATACATCAACCACTATTAGCAGAAGTTCAGTACCACCTCTAGCGGTTGGTGTTTATAACCTTTGATGTTGATGTTCCCTTCTAACTATCACAGGGGGACTAAGTGAGCTCACTAAACCGCATCTCAGTGCACAGGAACTGAGGCCACAGAGACACACCAGGAGCAGCTCCATCCTTTAGCTGACCTTGAACTATCAGGAGCTTCATCCGGGGACACTATTCCTTTCGATGAGGCAGAAATCTTGAATCAGGGTTCTTAACAGTGACTATGGAACCACTGTCCTGGTCAACAACACACAAGGAGACGAGGGAGACAGGGGGCCGCAGGAATGGGTGTGGGGATGTCAGCATCTCATGACCTCACATTTCACCCCAAAAGCTTCCTTGGTTAGGCAGGTCTTGGACAAAGTGGAGATAAGGCATGGGCAGTGTAAACATATGAGAATAATTATTTAATTTGTATAAATCAAAACAAATTTGACTCTGAGCCACTACTCAGCAAGATCAAGGAGTAGCCTGGCCATTGACTGCAGGTCCAACCTCAGGGGCCTCATGTATTTCAGGGAACTGCAAAGGGGCCATAGTTTACATAGGATGGAGTCACAGGTACTCATTTATGTTCTCTGTGATATTAGAGATAGAAATCTCTGGTAATGGTGCCAACTTTCTCTTTGCAAAATTCAGCCCAAGCACCTTCTCTCAGAGTACCAACGTGGTAAGACTGCAGGCTCACAAAGGAGGAAATAGCTACCTGCCTACTCTTAGGGTATGGAAGACCCAGTTCTACAACAATTCCCCTGACAGCCTACTTTTTTGAGCCAAAATGGGAAGGGCAAGGATGACTTCAGGATAGGCCATCCCTACCTAACTGGACCCCCACATTGCGGCAAAGCATTCCCCAGTGGAAAGAAACCCAGGACTCAATAAAACAGGGTTGTCATCATAGTTTCCATGAGGAAGGATAAGACCCTTGCTATTGCATTGTTTTGTTAATGGGTTTAAATTATGAAACCACATAATTTCTTAATAATTGTCTTATGGACACATATATTCAAGCTACTTTTCTATTTCAGTTATTTTGAAAGTCAAATCAGGTCCTATCAAAAGCTAAGTTGTATGTCAAATCACTCCGATATGTTACAGAGTGCAGAAATATGCCTGAATTTCAGGCTCTAAGTTGATGGAGAGAGCCCCATCCTTTGCCTGGACACCACCTCTAAGAGATTATGACTGGATCATTCTGGGAGGCAGTGGAGATTAGCAGCTCTCAAACCACCTACTGGGGAACTCTAACTCGCAGCCTGTCCTGGGAGTCACTGAGTAGGAAGATTCCCTGAGGCACAAGAGCATGACAGCGGCTCTTCTCTTAGCTCCCCGGATTCACGTCTTTGACTTTTAACCAAAATAATCATGGGCACACACTTTATGAAGTCCCACTATGGCATGCACAGTTACAACATTAATTTAATAGGGAATGATTTGCAAAGCTGTAAAATGATTTACTTTGTTTGATATGGTAAAAAGAAATTTCCACCACAGTTTCTTTAATGATAGCCACCTGGGTAATTAGCACCTGCTCTTAGCAGAGGTGAGAACATGGACATGCTGGAAGGGGCGGTGGCTCAAAGCCAGGGAAGTGGAGTGAAAACCAAAGGAACCAGGGCAGACACATGGAGGGGATGTGGGCTGAGTGTCACCTAATCAGGGCAAGACAGATCCAGCCCAACTCTGAGCCAACTTTCCAGTTCCCTGAAATAAACAGCAGAGAAAATACCTAGCATATACCAAAACCCTAGATGGGAAAGAACAAAATAAACAGCCTGGTTTCTCAAGGAGCAAAATGTTAGCTGGGGGAGAGTTGCACTAAGATAAAGCACAGCACGTTTCTGACACTACCAAAGTTTTAGAGCAGCAGTCAGGATTGTTTACAAATCCTCAAGGTTCTTTGGGCTGGAGTGATTTTCATGATACCTTGTTGGATATTTTTGGTTCTGAGTGTAATGAGACTGCATCTGCTATTAACGCGAAGGTCACCCCGAAAAGCTGGACAGAGGAAAGACAGGTAGGAATTGATGGGTATAAAAGACAAAATGTGATTCAACTGTATGTATTTTTAACTGATAACCACACAGCCTTCCAGGAACCTGGTGAGGTCAAAGACTGTTAATCACCATTAGTTCCCTTCTTCTACCTCACTGTCTTTCCGCACCACCACCAGTCTGGCACCATTAGTTCCCTTCTTCTACCTCACTGTCTTTCCGCACCACCACCAGTCTGGCAGATGCCTACTTATGCTTACATTCTACTGCATATTCATTATTATGTCTTCAGTGTTTTCTTTGCAAGTTGGAAAGCAAAGACCCACATTTGTTTTTTGGCTTTGTACCTAGTGTTTTTCATGCTACCACGCTGTTTGCCATCAGTCAATCTCATCAGAGGTAAAGGAATCAGGAAATAGTTAAAACTGAAAAGTAACCAATCAAGACTTCCACTTCATGAAAAGAGATACATTTTCTTTTTCCCCTGACAACTTAACACCGTGAATATTGTATGCAAACCAAACACAGGATTCCAAGGTTGGAGGGAGGAAGGTAGATGGGCAGGGTGTATCAATCCATTTTCACACTGCTGATAAAGACATACCTGAAACTGGGCAATTTACAAAAGAAAAAGGTTTAATGAACTTACAGTTCCACATGGCTAGGGAGACCTCAGAATCATGGCAGAAGGCAAGGAGGAGCAAAGTCACATTTTATGTCCATGGCAGCAGGCAAAGAGAGAACTTGTGCAGGGAAATGTCTGTTTTTAAAGCCATTAAATCTGTTGAGATTTATTCACTATCACAAGAACAGCATGGGAAAGACCTGTCCCCATGATTGAATTATCTCCCACCAGGTATCTCCCACAACACGCAGCAATTATGGGAGTTACCATATGAGATTTGGGTGGGGACACAGCCAAACCATATCACAGGGCCACAGAACCTTGCGCAGGAGCAGCACAGCAGTGAGTTGACTGGGCCTCTTTTTTGCCACATGTTTACCAGATGAGTTTCTAGAGAAGTAATCGCCTGGATGCACTAAAAAAGTGCTGATACACACACACACACACACACATGCATATGTACACATACACACACATGCACATGCACACAGGCATACACATGCACACACACACACATGCACACACATACACACATACACACATATACACACATGAATAAACACATACACATGCACACATACACACAGGCATGCACATGCACACACATACACACATATGCACACATGAATACACACATACACATGCACACACATACACACACATGCACATGCACACACATGCATATACACACATACACACATATGCACATGCACACACATGCATATACACACATGCACACACATGCACATGCACACAAACACACATACTCACATACACATGTAAACACATATACACACTTGAATACACACACGCATACACATATACACATACATGCACACACACACAGACACATGAACATGCACACACTCATGCATAAAAACATTCGTGCACATACACATATGTATGCACACAAACACACATGCACACATGCATGGACATACACACATAAACACACACGTATACACACAGCCACATGCACACGTACATACACACACACACGTATACACACACAAGTCCTATACACACAGCCACATGCACACGTACATACACACACACACATATACACACACAAGTCCTAACAAAAGTGTGTTTTCTCTAGACAAAGGACTAGGGAAAAGCCAACCTAGCAAGACAGGAAATGTTTAGAAAATAACAGTCCCACTCCAGCCGAACACCATGAAAATGCTCAATTCTGACCTCTACTTCTGCCAGCAATGGCCCAGGGAAAGCCAAGATGTCCATCTTCACCAGGTCATAAAAAGGGAACTCAATTCCTTTGCCTGGCAGTGTTGGAGAAAGCCAAAAGCAGAGCAGCGTCTCACATCCCTGCCAGGGGAAGGGGGGCAGGTCAGACAGACCAGGGGAGCCCAGAACCTTCACTCCTAGATGGCGGTGACATGCCAGGGGTCCTGTCAGAAGAAGCCTAGTGGGAAATCAGAAATTTTAAAGTCACCCAGTGGCAACGAAGATCCCCACCAAGCAGGTGCCACTGGCAGCTGTGTGGAAAACAGCAGCAAGGCATTCCTGCCCCCTCCAGGTGTCAAGGAGGCAGAGAAGGAAGCTGTGCTTCCATTCCCACCTGGAAGAAGATCCAGAGTCTCATAACATAATACACAGGGGTCCAGGATTTAATCAGAACCCATTCGTCATGCCAAGAGGCAGGAAGATTTAAAACCAAATGAAAATGCCATCAGTAGATGCCAATACAAAGAATACCAAGATGTTAGAATTATCTGACACAGATTTTAAAGCAGTCATCATAAAAATGCTGCAATGAGCAATTATGCACATACTTGAGACAAATGAAAAAAAAGAAAACCTCAGCCCAGAAGTGAATGATATAAAAAGAACCAAATAGAAATTTTAAAACTAAAAACTATAAAAGTCTAATTAAAGAAATGAAAGTCAATGGATTTTCTAAAGAGCAGAGCAGAGGAAACAAAGCAAACAAACAGTGAACTGAAGAGAAAACAATAAAAAGTATTCAAACTGAACAATAGAGAGAAAAGTAGGTTGAAAACAAACAAAAAAAGGATCTGAAGACATACGGTGTTATCACAAACAAAAAAAATCTAAAATTCATGTCACCAGAATCCCAGAAAGAGAAAAAAGAAGGTAGGATTGAACAACACTTGAAGTAAAAGTATCTCAAAATTTAACAAATTTGGTAAAAGGCATAGAACAACAAATTTAAGAAACTGGGCAAAACCCTAGCAGCATAACAAACCAAACAAACAAGCAAATCTATGCCAAGACACATTTTAGTAAACCATCTGAAAATTAAATACAAAGAAAAAAAATCTCAAAGGAGCAGGAATAAAGAGCACTAACACCTCACCCAGAGGGAAAACATTCATGTGACAGTAGATTTCTCATAAGAAACCAGCAAGCCATCATTTTCAAATGCTGGAAGAAAAGAATTATCAACATAAAATTCTATATCCAGTGAAAGTATGTTCCAGTATTGAGGAGAATCAAGATATTCTCAGCTGAAGGAAAACTGAGAGATAGATGGTTAGTATCCCTACCCTACAAAAAATAGGTAAAGATAGTTCTTTAAACAAAAACAAAGAGGATAAAAGAAGGAATTTTGGAACACCAGAAATAAAAAACAAAGAAAAGAGTAAAAATATGGATAAATGATAAATATTCATTTTCCTCTTGAGATTTTTAAATTATGTCTGGCAGTTGAGGCAAAAACTTTAATACCATATCAAATGGTTCTTACATTACATCAAAGAAATATTCAAGAAAAATGTATTACAAAGGAGGAAAAGAAAGGGACATAGGGATGAAGATTTCTCCAATTTACTTATACAGATGAAACATAAAAATGTGTAGACAGAAAACTAAAGTCAACAAATTATAAAATTGAAATCATACAGAGTATGAGCACAGAATGTATGTTCATGACACAATAAAATCAAACTGGTAATAGATAGCAGTAAAATCATCAAACATTTGGAAATTAAACAGCATCTTTATAAATAACCCATGAGTCAAAAAGTGAGTTTCAAGGAAAATAAAAAATATATTGAACTTAATGAAAGTAAAAAAAAAAAAAAGTCAAAATTTGTGGGACAAAGCTAAAACATTGCTGAGAGAGAAATTTGTAGAATTGAACGCTTACATTAAAGACAGAGGGAAAAAATCAAATAGCCTAAATTTCCACTTCAAGAGCCTAGAAAATGAAGAGTAAAACAAGTGCAAATTAGAAGAAAAGGAGTAATAAAGACAAGGGCAGAAATCAATAAAACCAAAAACACAAAAACAATAGAGAAAATCACTGGTTATTTGAGAAAAAGTCAAAGAATTGACACTCTTCTTGATAATACTGACACAGAAACAAAGAAAGGAAGACATCAAGGAGGAAATAAGAGACATCACTACAGATCACACAGACATCAAAAAGATAATAACTGACTCTAAAGAGCAACTCTACACACAAACATTCACCCACTTAGGTGACATGAATAAGTTCCTTTAAAAAACTCCAAGTACCTCAACTCACCCAATATGAAATTTTTTGAATAGTCCTATAATTAATTAGGAAAAATAACTTTTAAAACACTCAGAAGAGAACTCTCCAGACTAATATGGTTTCACAGAAGAATTTAATTTCAATTCTATATAATTTCATCCAAGAAATAGAGGAGACAGGAGCACTCTTATTTCATTTTATGAAGCTACTATTATCCTGATACCAAAATACACAGACAATACAGAAAAGGAAAATAAAACTAGAGATTAATAATCAATAATGCTTGTGAATATAGATGCAGAAATCCTTAACAAAAGATTACCAATTAGAATTCTGCAATATATAAAAAAATCATATACCATGATTCCATGAGGTTTATTCAAGGGGTGCAAGGCAAGTTCAGTCTTGGAAAATGAATCAGTATAATCTAACTTATTAATAGGCTAAAGAAAACCACATGATCATATCAATTAATGAACAAAAAGCATGTAGCAAAATTGAACAACTATTCATGATATAACTCTCAGAAAAAAGATGGATGTGATAAAGAGTATTTCCAAAACACTTGCACCTAACATTATACTTAATGACAAAACATCTAATGCCTTCCCTCTAAAAGAGGGAACAAAGCAAGGATGTTTACTTTTACCACTTTTGTTCAACACAATGCTGGAAGTTCTATCCAGTACAATAAGTCAATAAAAGGAAATAACAGTCATCCTGATCAGAAAGGAAGAAAACTGTTCCAATTTGCAGATCACATGGTTACGTACCTCAAATTATTAAGAAGGATACATAAAATTTTCCAGAACTAATACATGGGTTGAGCGAGTTCACAGGATGCAAGATAAACATGCAAAATGCATTTTCTGTATAGTATCTATGAATGTATGGATACCAAAATTTAAAATAAAATACCATTTACAATCACTCAAAAAATACTTGGATATAAATCTAACAAAACATATACAATATCTGTATGCTGAAAACTGCAAAAGTGTTCATGAAAGAATTCAAAGAAGATACGTAATTTAGAGACATATTCTGCTTGTAGATTGAAAAGCAAACAATCCAATTACAATCTGGGCAAAAATCAGGAAGAGACATTTCGTCAAGGAAAATATACAGATGGCAAATAAGTACATGAAAAGGCATTCAATGTCTTTAGTTAATAGGAGAATGCCTGTTAAAGTCATGGTGTACCACTGCATATTTTTTCAGAATGGCTGAAATAAGTAGACAACACCAAATGTTGATGAAGATGTGGAGAAACCGGATCACTCAGACTTCACAGGTGAGAATATGAAATTGCACCAATATTAGGGAGAAAAAAATGGGAGTTAAAAGAAGAAAACTAAACATGCAACTATCAACTGATCCAACAATTATATTCCTGAGCACATATCCCAGAGAATTAAAGATCTATACTCACACAAAATCTTAGACACAAATGTATATAACAGCTTTTCTAGTAACAGCTAAAGATTCGAAACACCTGAAGTAGCCTATAATAAGGGAATGGTTAGAGAAACTAGTGCATCCACACTGTGAAAAAAGACTCAGCTGTGATTTAACTGTGTTTCTGATTTCCTATATTTTCTGTATATTTTTCAAACCAGACCTTTTTCAAGCTTTATATTCATCGTTACACTGGGACAAATTTACATCGGGTATATCCCAGTATTTACCACTTGAAGCTCCATTTCGATACACTGGGAAGATTCAGAACCACATGTATGACAAACTAAATTGTTCAAACCTGTGTGTTCTCTTCAGTGCTCTGGTCTAGGAGTAGTTTTCTTGCATAATCTTACAGCTGGTACACTTCACTTGTCTAGTTTCACTCACATTAATTAATAGACAGAGGACATAAACAGAGTCTCAATTAGGCTGGAGTGCCTGAGCAATTCAGTGGCAGCGCCTGTTCAATGATCTAGGGTCAATGGATGAATACTGACTTACAAGTGCAAGGAAAATTTGGAGATTTTTTTCCATTTTTTAGATGTGGTAGTCTTCAGAGTTTTGAAGAGGGAACATTGTACTGTGTGAAGTTGAAGTTTTTAAAAACCTTGGTTATCGCAAAGCTACAGCTTCAAAATAAAAAGTATAAAATCTGGAACACTGATGTTCATTAAATGAAAAAGGACATTATTTACATAATTTTAAAGCCAGCTTAAATTGGGTGTAAAAAATTATCTTCAGATTTTAAGATAAAAGGTGAATATTGGTTTGACAAACTTGAGAATATAGAAATTTTCACAAATATTAGATGGCCCACACATATTATGTAGTTGAAATTTGCTAAAAGAATAGATCTTATGTGTTCTCAGAATAAAAAGGAATGGAAACTATGAAGTGATATGTGAAGAAATGGATATGCCAATTAGCTTGACTGCAGTCATTTGTTCACTATGTCTATGTATATCAAAACTTCATGCTGTATGCAATAAATAAACAATTTCAATAAAAATTAAATACTACTACTCTTCAGTTCAAAAAATACTTGGAAGAAATAATTCTTAGAGGAACTTTGATCCACATGTTTATCACTTAATTTCTGCTCCTTGTTTTTATTTACATGTAATTTAAGTTTATTATTTTCTTGTTACCTTCTAGCTGCACATTCATATGCTTGGAATAGCATATGAAATCATGAGCCATGTGAATATGTAATATGTCTTACAGTAGTATTATAACATTAAAAATTAAATGTGTTCATTTATATGTGGATCTACAATAAGTCACCTAGTCTTGTTTATAATTTTAGTTAACAGCATGTAATATTCATGAAGTTTTCCACATTCTTAAGCCTGGATAACCAGTATTTAATTTTGAAGTCTATCTTAACTTCTAATCAAAGTCACTTGAGGGTTTGTGACCTTGAGTTTTCTTTTTCCTCTTGTTGTCTCTCTCTCAGGTGATTGGGGTCGAGATGTCTGTGCTCCTTCCTAACCTCAGGAATTTCTTTTGTTAAAAAAATAAAATCACTGTGTTTGAATGAGTTCTGATAGATTCCAGGCTAAAATTGACTATTCCCCCAGACAAGAAGGCCATCAGAGGGACCCTTAACCCTTTTTGTCATGTGTCACCTGACCTCGGGAAAAGAGAATGAAGAAGCTTTGACCCTGGGGCAGTGGGCATGATTTATCCGCCATAAATCAAGTGCTCACAAGTCCGCAGGTCTTGGGGTAAGTTGTATGATAATCAAAGTAAAGTAAAACTAATGCGATTAAACTTCATTTGTGGTGAAAAACTTTCTCAGGAACCTGCAACAGTAGTTGTTGGGGTGGTCAGAATACTTTAATAAATGTTCAATGATCTTGCCATCTAAATGTTGTTTATGGGTATCATTGCCAGTTAGACTCATTGCGTAAGTATTGACTGCATTTTAGTAATCAAGAATTCTGCCACTGATATAGTTTTATTTATTTGTACATGTTGACTTTTAGCATCCAGCTGAGATTATTTCATAGTGGTTTCAGTTTTATTACCTCATATGATTAATCTGTTGCCTTTAGATTTAATCTGTTGCCTTTAGAATGCTAAAAAGCAGATATTTTAACTCTCATGATGTGGTAAAATTACAACCCTTTCTACCAAGGAGAATAGCATCGATTATGTAAAAAGTGAAACATGATGGGTTTGTGTGGAACATTTGGCTTCTCCAGACACTTATATCTCTCCTTTGAGGTTATGTGTTGAATTTTAGTTTCTTATTTCCAGGCACCTTGAATGTGGATTGCAGGGCAGACCTGAGCTTGTGTCCTTGCTTTGGGCTCACCATCCTTTGACTCTACAGTGGAGGAATGGAGAATACAAGCATTTTTGAACTCATTGTCTCTCTTCTTAAAGTTGAGGACTGTTTGCAAGGTGATAAATGGTTCATCTCTGATACAAAAATATCACCAAGGGGAAGGAGAAGCATACTAGACTTAAAAGTAGACAGCCTAAGGTTTGATGACACACACTCACTTTTTCCTGCACCTCCCTCTAAATATGACTAAATACTCTTGGAAAAAATAACTTGGCAGAAAACCACAAAAGGCCCCTAAAAGGTGGTGGGAAAATAGACCAACTGAAGACCTTAAGACTAGAGGAAGGCAGAAGAGGGAGTTTCTGGGCTTCACATTTAAAAGGCTCTCAAAATAAAATTAAATTGTCATTGAAATTATGTTACAAAAGTAAGCCAGGATGCATATCCTATACATAAATAGGGTACATGCAAAAATAGAAGATTTAAGTAGAACCAAGGGTTTCCTGAGATAGTATCTAAGTATTAAGGATTTTGAAAAATCACTCATGATATAAGTCAACAGCAAAAATATAACCTGAATGAGAAAAGAAAATCAACTGACTTCTCTTCCTCCAACACTGAGATATATTAAATATTGGAATTGTTGTAACAAGGATTTAAAAATATATTATAATAAATTTTCTCAAAACAAATTAAATGATAGAAAATCTCTACAAATACATACCATTTTGTACATTTTTTAAAAGACCTGAATGGAAACTATAGAACTGAAAAATATAAAATTCAAAATAAAAAATTCATTGGATTATCTAAAAAGTACAGTGGCTATAACAAAGGATAAAATCAGTGAACATGAAGACAGATTATGAAAGTTTGCACAATGGAGAAAAATTAACCTGAAAAAAGAGAGAGAACAGAGTGTCAAGGACTTTTGGGACAATAGCAGAGGCTCTAGTGTTTATATCATCAAAATCCCAGGAGAGAAGAAATTGTAAAACTGCAGATGCGTTTAAAGAAATAATTATATAATTTTGGTAAATTCTATATAATAAATATGTAATGGCTGAAAACTTCTCCAATTTGGCAAAAATCATAACTCTACAGATTCAAGAAACTTAACAAATTTCAAAGAGTATGAATCCAAAGAAATCCCAAACAAAATGCATGACAATTAAAGTTCTAAAATCTAAATAAATACATATTTAGATATATCTAGATATATATATCGTATATATATCTAAATATATATATATCTTTAAAAAATAGCCATAGAGAAATGACATTATTTGTAAAGGAAGGCCATCTTAATAAGCATGAGTTTCTCATCAGAAACCATAGAAGCCAGAAGCATCACAATATTTTACCGGTACTGAAAGAAAATAATTTTTTTTTTGAGACCAGGTTTTACCCTTGTTGCCCAAGCTGCAGTGCAATGGCACAATCTCAGCTCACTGCAACCTCCGCCTCCCAGATTCAAGTGATTCTCCGGCCTCAGCCTCCCAAGCAGCTGGGATTACAGGTGCACACAACCACACCCAGCTGATTTTTTGTGTGTGTTTTTAGTAGAAACGGGGTTTCACCACATTAACCAGGCTGGTCTCGAACTACTGACCTCAGGTGATCTGCCTGTCTTGGCCTCCCAAAGTGCTGGGATTTCAGGCATGAGCCACCATGCCTGGCCAAGAAAAGAATTTTATAGCTAACAAAACTATCCTTCAGGAATGAAGGAAAAGGTAAGATATTGCCAGTTGAAGGCAAATTAAGCTAACTTGTCACTAGAAAACTTACACTTAATAGCTAAAGGCAAACACATATATAGAAAGTCAATAATAACATACAAATGCCACAAATGTCATAAAGGAACAAAAAGGACAATGAAATGTAGAAAAATGGGAATTAACATAATGAACAATGTTTCACTTCATGAATTTATTAATTATATTTCACTGTTGAAGCACAAATTACAACACCATTTGCTATGGTGCTCAATGTACACAGAGGAAACTTTTAAGAACGTTAAGTTTAAAAAGTAGGCAGGGTAAGGGATTGAATTAGAAGTAAGGTTTCAGTACTTCAGTTGAAAAGGTAAAACACTGATGCTAATAGGCTGAGATAAGATACATATATATTGTAATATCTAGAGCAACAACAAATAAAACTGTTTATGGCAATATAGTCATGCTAGGCCAGGTGCAGTGGTGCATGCCTGTAATCCCAGAACTTTGGGAGGCCAAGGCAGACAGATCACTTGAGGTCAGGAGTTCAAGACCAACCTGGCCAACATGGTGAAACCGTGTCTCTACTAAACACACACACACACACACACACACACAAAATAGCTGGGCAGGGTGACGCATGCCTATAATTCCAGCTACTCAGGAGGCTGAGGCAGGAGAATAGCTTGAACCTAGGAGGCAGAGGTTGCAGTGAGCCAACATCATGCCACTGCACTCCAGCCTGGGTGACAGAGGAAGATTCCCTCTTAAAAAAAGAAAAAAGAAAAACATAGAATTCTAAAGAAAATGTTCAAGTATCCCACAGGAAATAAAAGAGAGAAAAAGAAACAGAGGAACAGGAAACTGAGAGTACCCACAGAAAACAAACATGAAAATGGCAAATTGATGACTTGACAATTACTTTGCTACTTTGCAACAGTTCCTTTAAGAGTAAATGACCTAAATATGCTTCAAAAGGCAGATTGGTTGAGTAGAAAAAAACATGAAACAATGACATGCTATCTATAGAAACTCACTTTAAACATGTAAAATAATGCAAAAAGTTACATCACAAAAAACTTTAATTAAAAGGTGTGATTATGTTAATATCAGATAAAAATAGACACTAGAGCAAAGAAAATTACTAGTATCAAAGAAAGGCAGCTGTTACATAATGATAAAAGGAACATGGCAATCCTAAATTTGTATGCACCAAAAAACAGAGCTTCCATATACATGAAGAAAAAAAACTAATAGAAATGAAAGAGAAATAAATCCACTTTCATAGTTGGGAGCTTCAACATCCTACTTTCATTAATTAGGAAATACAAAATTAAAAAAAATAGGATAGGAAATACAAAAAAAAAAAAAAAAAAAAAAAAAACCATAGACAAATGTGTCTCATGAACCTAGATACAAAACTCCTCAATAAAATATTAGCAGATTAAATCCAGCCATGTACAAGTACGGTATAATTTATCACGTGTAAAAGGGGCTCATTCTAAGCATTCAAGTTTAGTTCAATACATGAAAATCAACACAATCTATCAGAAACCTAAAGAAGAAAAAATAGTATAGCTATATCAAGTGATGCAGAAAAAGAATGCATTTGACAAAATTCAACACTTATTCATGATTAGAAACAAAATTCAGCACACTAGAAATAGAGGGGAACTTTTGCAGCCCGATAGAGAATATCTACAGAAAACCTTCAGCGAACATCATACTTACAGATGGAAGACCAAATGCTTTCCCTCTAAAATCAGGAGCAGGCCAATGACATAAATTCTCACCACTGCTGCTCAACAGAGTACTGGAAGCTTTAGTCAGCATGATATGCCTAGATAAATAAATGGCCTACAGATTGGAAAGAAAGAAATACAACTCAATTTGCATAAGACATGATTGTCTATGTACAAAAATTTCAAGAAATTTACAATTAACCTTCTAGAACTAGCAGTGAGCTGAGTGAGGTTAGAAGATACAAGTTCAACACAAAAGTACCAATTGCATTTCTATATACTAGCAACGAACATGTGGACACCAAAACTGAAAGCATGATTCTATCTAAAAGCACTCCAAAGAACATTAAGTACTTAAGTATAAATCTATAAAACCACGGACAGCATCTTTGCCCTAAAAATTACAAAAATAATGCTGATAAAAAAATTAATAAGAGAAGACCTTAATAAATGGCAAGAAATACTGTGTTCCTAGATTGGCAGTTTCCACACAGTAGACATGTCAATTCTCCCCAAATTAATCTATAAGTGTAATGCAACTCCTATTAAAATCCAAGCAATGTAACTTTTAGATATATACAAGTTTATTCAAACATTTATATAGAAAGAAAAAGGCCCTAGAATAGTCCAAAGCATTTTGCAAAGGCAGAGTGAAGTGAGAGGCGTCAGTCTTCTGATGGTAGGGTGTACTATCTAGCTGCATTAATCAAGACTGTGTGGCCAAAGGATGAACACACAGATCAAGGAAACAGAATAGAGAACCCAGAAATAGATCCATGCAAATATGCCCAACAGATTTTTGACAAATATAAATAAGCAATTCAAAGGAGGAGAAATAGCTTTTAAATAAGTTGTGTTGGGGCAATTGGACATCTGTAGGCAAAAACATGAACTTTGATTTAAACCTCAACCCAACACAATACTAACTTGAAATGGACCAGGGAATCAACAGAAGATATTTAATATTTATTATCTCCCTGCTTCCCAGAATCACCTCAACAGTGAAAAGAAATGATGCAAACCCCAGCAGGTACATATGTTTCCTTTATAGGTGAACATTGATATTTCTGGAATACACTAAAATTTCCCTTTACAAATAATTCCCCTTTTGTCTGTAGCGTTCCTCTTCGGCTCTCTCCCCTCTGCACCTTGCTGACCCCCACTGATGTGAGGCAGAAAAGTCATCGCCACCCGCACCAGGGTGGGATGAGACTAACACTCCAGTATCCTTCTTCTCCCTTGAGAACATGTTGGGACCATCCCTGCTCAGGTGAGATGGTTTCTTTTTCACAGGTGTGGCTCTTCCTCTATGCTGATTTCTTCCAAGCTAGGCACCTAACCTTTTATCTCTTTTCCTTCAGCACCTAGCAAGGTACCTGGCACACAGTGTTTAATCGCTTTGGCTGCATTGATTTCCACAATCAATTTGAAAAGATTTAAAATGAACTCTCTGTGGTTTGCTTTGATTTGAACGATTTGATTTTGAGGTGAATTATGATAAAGTTGGAGAATAAGACTGAGTGGAAACAGTGAAATTCCCCGAATCTAGCAATTTACAGTCAGCAGTTGTTCAGCAGCAGACTTTTGAGTCAGTGAGACCTGAGTTTCGACCTTATCTCCAACACCTAGTAAAGGTGTGACTTTGAAAAATGACTAATGTTTGCTTAGTAATTTTGCTAGGTAATTTTAATCTTCAAAATATGGGTAATAATAAATACCTGTATTAGTCCATTTTCATGCTGCTGATACATATATTCCCGAGACTGGGCAGCTTACGAAAGAAAGAGCTTTCTTGGACTTACAGTTCCACGTGGCTGGGGAGGTCTCACAGTCATGGTGAAAAGCAAGACGAGCCAGTCACGTCTTACATGGATAACAGCAGGCGAAGAAAGGAGAGCTTGTGCAGGGAAACTCCCATTTTTAAACCCATCAGATCTTGTGAGACTTATTCACTGTCATGAGATCAGCACGGGAAAGACCTGCCCCCATGATTTAATTATCTCCCACCAGGCTCCTCCCACAACACATGGGAATTGTGGGAGTTACAATTCAAGATGAGATTTGGGTGGGGACACAGCCAAACCATATCACTACCTCATAGTGCAAAATTAAAAGGACTCAATAATATCATCCATTAATTTGATTATAAATATCTTTGTATTATTCCAACATTTGAAAGACTAAACCTCTCAAGGGCTATGACAATGTAAAATGATGTATTTGGGTCTATGGTGTCCATTTTTATATTTGTATGTGTGGTAATCTTTGAGCATGGGGCTAGTGTTTGTCCAGATATTCCCAGATATAATTTGTAGACATGTGTTCCATTACTGGGTATATATCCAAAGGATTATAAATCATTCTATAAAGACACATGAACATGTATGTTTATTGAAGCACTATTTACAATAGCAAAGACTTGGAACCAACCCAAATGCTCATCAATGATAGACTGGATTTAAAAAATATGGCACATATACACCATGGAATACTATGCAGCCATAAAAAAGGATGAGTTCATGTCCTTTGTAGGGACATGAATGAAGCTGGAAACCATCATTCTCAGCAAACTAACACAGGAACAGAAAACCAAACACCACATGTTCTCACTCATAAGTGGGAGTTGAACAATGAGAACACATGGACACAGGGAGGGGAACATCACACACAGGGCCCTGTCGCAGGCTGTGGGAGAAGGGGAGGGAGAGCATCAGGACAAATACCTAATGCATGTGGGGTTTAAAACCTAGGTGATGGGTTGATAGGTGCAGCAAACCACCATAGCACGTGTGTACCTTTGTAACAAACCCGCACATTCTGCACATATATTCACACAGAACTTAAACTAAAATTTAAAAAAACATCCACTTATTTCCATAAATGATGATTTGTTGATTATTTAGCACAGATATCTCTGAGAAAAACTGTATGAAAATTAAGGTTCTTTCTTCATTGACTCATGTAATCTATCATTGAGTTCATTGCTACATGTTAGATTGCCTTATAACTGATTAGGATACTGGCTGTTAGTGTACGGTTAACACAAAGTATTTACTACCACTGAAATAAGAATCACATTTATTAACATTTTGAGACTAACCACTCCATTAACTACTACTTCTCCTTAGCTTTCTACAATGACAGAAACTCATTTGATGCTTTGGATTCAGAAACCCAAGTTTGGTAAAATCTCCTTTCCATATTCATTTCACTAAACGACAGCTACAAAACTTTCCTCTCTTTTCTCCACTGTCATAGTGAACCCACTTACCAAAACAGGCTGTCTTCAATCTAGAATAGTTATATGATTAAGAGTGTCTCACTTATGCACTATTAAGTTAGACTCAAGAAGGGAGAAGAGGTCCCAAGATGAGATGAGTTCTTCCTGATGAGCAAAAGGTTAGAAACTATGACAGTGTCTATGTACAGACTTCAAACAATACCTTAGGACTTGAGTGCAAGGTTTTCCTGTAGGACAAAGGATCTTTCCCATTCGCCTAGAACAAGCAACTTTCTATGCATTTTGTTTGTAAATTTGTCTCTTAGGTTGACTTTTCAGAGGGTAAAAGGATACATTTATTGACATTTCTGCTTATCCTAATGAAATGTGTGTAATGATAATGACATATCATAAATTGTTGATACTTAAGGAGCTCCATACACACTCAATTTAAATTAAAGCTATTTTATCCCATTCCATGCACAGCAGAATTTCATACCATCTGAAGGCAAATAATGCTTATTTGAGCCTAAAGCCCAATATAAATAAATCAAGCGCCCTGTTTACCCCCTTTTTAACCCACTATAGTACAAACTTTACAGAACAAGACATTTCCCGTATCTCAAGGCAGCTATGGGATAACCTTCAGGCTTTTTTCTTTTTTCTTTATGCCTACCAACATTACATGACTGCATTTGGGTTATTTAGGTAAAAATTATTCATCTTATTTTCATTAATTCTTAATTTTTTACCAATAATACAAAATATTCTTGGTGCATGTCGGGAGGTGCATAGAGGGAGACAACATTAGTTTGCTCCCTGCTCCGAAGTGCTATTTATTGGAGAGGAGGTGTTTCTTTGTTCTTCTCCCAACATTCTGTTATGATGAGCGAGACACTGCTGGTTGGATAACCTCTACAGCATGGAAGAGGATAAGAAAATGACATCATTTGGGGGAAGCCAAAGTCACAGACACAAAAAGCTTCCAGCTGTGTTTCAGTGAACGAGGAGGCAGAATGGCACCCTCCTCCTGCGGTATGCCTCCGTGTTTTGTCACAGAGTTACTTGTGGCGAACTCCAATGTCTGACAGTGCGCCTTGAAAAAAGAGAATAGTGAGGCCACTGAATGTGGATGAAGCTTCTCCCTCATGGTTGACTTAAAGTAATATTCCTATTAGAAGGTTATGCAAATCTTTTTGATCAAAAGTATTTAAATCCCTTTGATGGATTCAGGGAGGATTCTAAGTATTTGAAGAGAATATTTTGACATTGAATGGATGTATCGCTTATTTCTGTTATGCCACGAGAGGGTGAATTACACTGCATAGTAAGATGAGAAAATTCCACAGATGACCATGAAAGGAAGCACATAAGACATCTCCAGGTGTGCAGGGAACTTGCAGCTGGCCAGGTCTGAGTTTGCACAAGAAAAGAACTTCTCCAACATAAAGAAGATCCAGAATGCGGACATCTCAAAGGAAATTTCTTTTTCTTTTTCTTTTTCCTTTTTTTTTTTTTTTTTTTTTTTTTGAGATGGAGTCTCACTCTGTCACCCAGGCTGGAGTGCAGTGGCGCAATCTCAGCTCACCACAACCTCTGCCTCCTGGGTTCAAACGATTCTCCTGTCTCAGCCTCCCGAGTAACTGTGATTACAGGTGCCCGCCAACACGCCCAGCTAATTTTTGTATTTTTAGTAGAGATGAGGTTTCACTGTGTTGACCAGGCTGGTCTCAAACTCCTGACCTCAGGTAATCTACCTGCCTCAGCCTCCCAAAGTGCTGGGATTACAGGCATGAGCCACTATGCCCAGCTTCATCTTATTATTACTTTATTTAACCTACATCTCTTTTCCTTTTATTTGAAAGATCAGTATGAAGCTGTAACATGTTTTTGTTTTGCAGCAGGGTTCTCTGTGTCCTATTTATGAAATATTGGTGCCATTTCCTGATACCTTTCTCCGTCTGAGCACCTACATTGGACCCATGACAGCATATCAACCTTAACTATGACCTCTCAGACTTTCTTCTGCACCTGGTCAGGTTTGTCAACGGTCTTCTTAACATACACAAGTCAAAGCAGAGTGCATAACTTCCTGGAAAGGCCGGGTATTTTCCTCTAGCTTTGTGTATCTTTCTCTGCCAAACATCTGCCTATCCCGAAACTCAGACATGCTTCTTCCTTCTTCAACTCCAGCTCAAGCAGAAAAACACTTTAAGAGCCCTAGTTCATCACTTTCCAAATTCTAGGACCTCCACGAAACATGTTTCATTTATAAAATAGGTAGATCCATGGTCTCATAAGACCCCTTACTCCTTGGTCATTCATAATATTCATTGGGCTCTGAAAAGCCTACAGTTAAAAATGAAAAACTATTTAGCATTGTCTCAACCAATATTTACAAAACTTATTTGTGCACGTAATATTCTTTTCACATATAGTAAGAATTACTGTTCCATCCCAATTCCATGACGCTGCAAAAAGTCATGGTTTGTGGTTGATGCAACTCTGCCTGCAGCCTTCTGCTCCCACAGCTGCGCAAATGGAGCTCTCTCTGGGGGACCTTCAAAGAATATTTTCTAATGACTAGAAGCAGTTCCTCCCCTTGAAGGGTTGACTGTTTCTTGTCTGTTTTATCCCAAATGCACCACCTCTTAGAGAGGCCTTCCCTGTTCCCTCTATTTTAATCACTCCCTTGAGTCTAAAGGCTGTGAGAAGCAGAATTCCCTCCTCTCCCAGGCAGGTCAGTTTCTTTCTTAACGCCTTCAACTGACTGAACGAGGCCCTCTCACATTATGGAGCATGATCTGTTTTACTCAAAGTCTACTGATTTTAAATGCTAATCACATCTAACAAATGGCTTAACAGCAACATCTAGAATGGTGTTTGAACAAAGGTGGAGCACTAGGATCTAGCCAAGTTGACACAAAATTCACCATGACACTATCTGAAGGTTTGATACCGCGTATTCCGCTGTTTCTAGATTTAGCCAAATAACCTGCAAGGCCAGCCCAGATTTTACAGAGTGGAAATAGACTTGGACTTTTCATTGAAATAAAACACCAAATCTTATCACATAAGGTGTAAATAAAGAGAGGAATAAAGATTCAAGGCCCCTAATAAATCAACACAGACTTCCACACCGTCAAAGCCCCAATATCCATATACACATTCATGTCTGTGTGTAATGCCTGCCATAGCCCAGGGGGTGAACACCCCTCCAAGACCTCTCCCCTCCCGCCCACTGGGTGCACCTTCATCCCTGGGAGCATTACAGGGTATCAGAGGCAAAAATACAATGGGGACACCTTGGCAGAACTAATGTTCCAAACTGGTTGTTCAAAACCTGTCAGCAGGCCGGGCGCGGTGGCTCAAGCCTGTAATCCCAGCACTTTGGGAGGCCGAGACGGGCAGATCACGAGGTCAGGAGATCAAGACCATCCTGGCTAACACGGTGAAACCCCGTTTCTACTAAAAAATACAAAAAAAAAAAAAAACTAGCTGGGCGAGGTGGCGGGTGCCTGTAGTTCCAGCTACTCGGGAGGCTGAGGCAGGAGAATGGTGTAAACCTGGGAGGCGGAGCTTGCAGTGAGCTGAGATCTGGCCACTGCACTCCAGCCTGGGTGACAGAGCGAGACTCCGTCTCAAAAAAAAAAAAAAAAAAACCTGTCAGCAATAAAGAATTTCGCAAGCAGATTTCTAAATCTAAGTGAGAATGTGTTTGTTTCTACCTAAATATACGTTTTCCATAGATATTTATTATGATATGTCAAATACATAGTGACAATTTTGTGATTAATAAAATGTATACTAATTTGTAAAAGTATTAACAGTTTTGCTGTAGTTCTTCATAATTTTCACACATTTTTTCAACCAATAGATAGAAATACAACTACTCGTGAAATATTTTCTTTTATAGTAGTCCTTATATAAAAGCAGCTGGGCAAGACAGTACTGGGTGCTAGAAAGTGTAATTCCATTTCTTGAAATAATATTAAATAATTTACAAAGGGAAGAGGATAATAAAAGTGGTATAACTTTCAGCTCTGCTCTGTGAGACTTTAATAGTTTGGAGCAGGATATTTTTTCTGATCCTCATTTTCCTCATAGGTGAAATCACAATTAAAATACATATTGTGAATATTTTGAGCAATAATTGATCATAGATGCCAGTAAACATTTCCCATTTTTAGTATTTTATGTACAGTGTAACATTGCTCTTCTACACAAAATCAAGACAGAGTCCTGTCAGTCACTCATGCACTCACTGGAACAAAACAAGTTGTCAGGATCCTAGGGGAGTTTTTTTCTTCTAACTCAAAAGCCTTAGAAGAATTTGCGCATTGGAGATTCTTCACCTGCCGCATCTCAGGTGTCAAGACCCCAGGGTTGTCCTTTGAGTAGGGAGGTAAAAAGGTTGCACACTCCCTCCCTCTGCAGTCCCTCAGCTGTGCCTGCGGGAAGGTTCTGACCCCCGTGTTCAGAATCGTCCTCTTGCCGTTGCCGGAGCTGCCATTCTCCTTCAATATCTCTTGCTTGCACAGAACGTCTGAGTGGGATTGGACTACTCTGAGCCTAACATTTCCACTTGCCAAGACATTCAAATGTATTACCAGTCAGTTCATTCCACAATCTTATCCTGCAGCTGTCAGTGACTCATCCCATGCAAGAACCACCTGCTACCATGTATCCAGACACCTTGTGTCCTGCTTGTACTTTTTGCTGACTTAGAAATGGTCCTGCCCCATCCTCAGAGAGGGCATCACCACCTGCAACAGGTGCTCCATGGAACTGCCCAGCTCCACAACCCACCTCGGAGGTCTGCAGGCCAGGCTCACACATCGCTTTAGCTTGTGATTTGCAGAAGCCAGAGGCAGATCAAAATCTCCACGGCTACTTCTTGTTTCAGGGGTGCAATCCTGGGACACATGAGTGAGAGGAGAGGGTTGCGAGGCAAGGGAGGAGGAGCGTAATATGAGTGTGCATCCCCCATGTTGGCCTCTGCTGGGTCCAGTTACAGAGTGTTCAGTGTCACTGGACCTAGTCCTGGTGAGACTGATAAAAGTGCCTCCTCAGAGCAATCTGTCCACAGTAAGAAGAGAAAGGAATTTAACCATCAGCTCCCATCAAAGGTCTTTTGCCTGTAACATTGACTCCCTCACACTTCTGACTGTGTGTGCATTGGTGTCCTAGGTGGCTTGTCTTGCCTGTGTCACTGTGAACCCCCACAGCAGGAGGTAAGAGGCTGATCCTGCTATCTGTGTGCATGGGAAGCGATCAGAGGCTGCTCCACATCTCAGGCTGGCACAGGTGAGGCCGTGGGGCCAGGGCAGGTAGCAAGGACCTGAAGTTGCCCAGGTGAGGTGTTGGTGGAGCTGTTGGCAGGTGCAGCTCTCTCATCTCCCACAGCATAAAGCAGGGCTGGCCCTGGGCAGGTGAGGACCTTGTCTTCCTTAGTCAACTAATAAATGGGAAATTGCATGAATGATGGAATGAATTGATGAACTCTTAGTTTTAGGATAATTCATCCCTCTTTTGTTTTACTCTCATAGACAATCACTGAATGCAGTCGCAAAACTTCATTAGGGTTGTCAGAAACAGTGAATGATGCTGGGAGGGCCAGGGAAATGCTTCTTGCCAATCCACTTTTCTCATCAATAGAGTGTGTGTGTTGTTTGTTTGTTGGGCACAGGGGAGAAAGGCCACCCTTTGTATTGCAGTGGCTGCTAATCTAATTTTCCAGGCCAAAGGATAGTCCCTGTGATCTAATTCTCAATCTACTACAGGATTGAGATGAAGACCAAATCATCTTAGAGGATCTAATAATCTTGTTTCAATCGATCAGTTTCCTAGGCAGTATCCTTCGGTTGAGACTTTTCAGATAAGTGAAGAAAATTAGGTTAAAAGCAAAATGCTTCTTTCTAAAATGTGTCTTGCGCATTGCCCATTCAGCCCAGGGGCAGCTGGGTGGCCTCTCCTCGGGGTGTTTGGGGCCCACGGAGAGACATTTACTGTACTCGGGCAAAGCCGCTGCTCCTCGGCTCAGTGAATAAAACGCTGCGGTTTCTCCCATTGACTGCCTGAAATAAAATAATCTATGATGCATGAACAAGTCTAAATGAAATAATAATATCCTTAGCAGTGAAAAACGGATTGGTAATACAGTAATTGAGCAGATTTATTGCCATCTCCTTGAGCTAGCCTGCTGAAACAGCCGGCTATTTTATTTAATCTCATATCAGAGGAATTACTGGCTGGTAATCCATTGTTAAACATCATTTAGAATGATGGATGAAAATGTCAGCTTTTCCAACATAATCAATTCATATCTCATTAGCACATATTATTTATGATTCTCATAATGGGACCTGCAGGGGTCTCCAGGGGGAGATGGAGACCTCAGCTGTTGTCGAAATGAGATGAGATATACTGTAGCTTATGAGTTAATAACTGCATATAAAAAATACTTCTCCCCATATTGATTGTTCTCACCATTTTACGAATGAATTGAAGGACTGGGCCTCCCCATCTTGCTGTGTATTGGCTGTGTCTGGCAGCACTTTCTCGTGTGACTTTTAAGGTTAATCATTAGGCTGAAAATATTTTAAAAACGTATAATAAGGATTCTATTTCAGAAGAACGTTCCCAACCCAGGAAAGCGAGCCGTTGGATGCCAGGTGCCCAGGAACGCTTGGCCGCCATGTGGCTGCCCGATGAGGGCTGGGGAGACTCCTTTTCCTCTCGCTACCTATGAAGATAAATCGACATATTTCTTTAGCTCCAGCCCAGTTGCTTTCTAAGGATACTCTCTACCTTGTGCTGCCTCCAAGACCAATGAAAAGCAAACCTTGATTCATGGCCTCCACACTGCTGATGGCGTATCGGTAATCATGGTTACAGTGTCAACCGATGCCTCAATTAAACTACATTTGAGAATCATTTTATGCCTCAGCTCATAAACATCAATAAAGGAAAATGAGTAATAAATGACTGTCTAGAGTACAAAGGACCAGCTCATATTTCAGATGAAAATGAAGACAAAATGTAGCTTTTATTTGCCTGTGGAATTCCCATTAACTGCATCACTGACAAGAGAGAGCTGGATCAATAGCTGGCCGGCCGCAGAAAACCGTTTCTGGCTGTTCAGCAGCCAATGCAAAAGGAAAACTGTCATATTGTGATCTTTATCAGGCAATCTTCATTACACCAGACCAATGATATACGCGTATGCTGGTCAGCGAGGGGCACTTCTAATTCTTGGTTCTATTTGTGGTTTGAGTGTACAGGGATCACAAATTATTTGTTTACGGCGATGAAAAATCTTCAATGTTCATCCCTTTTATTCTTTTTATAGGTAATCTATATCTGGAAACTTTCTCTCAAGACTACTTTATTCACTCAGGATTTTAAAGAAAGTATTATATCAAATCTTACCTTCCTCCCCACTCTGAGTAAAGAAGAACCTGTCAAGGCTGGTGCGGGGCTTGATGGAGCAATTTGTAAGCTCCTTCTCCAAGTTCTCGAAGGAAATTTTGCCTTCTTTGTGAGTTGCTGTTCTCCCTTTAATTGAACAGAAAATGCTGCTAGCTGTGAGGAATAGAAATGAATGCTCCATGCGACATGGAAATACAGCAAAACTCGTTTCTTTTGTGTTTTGTGTACCTGCCAAAATAGAGAAGAAAAAAGAAGATGCATTCTATTAAGTGGGAGACTGGGTCAGCCATTTCAGGAAGACCCTTTTTACATAAATTCCATGTTAATGAAGGAGTTCCATGATGTTTATCAAAATCTCTGTTCCGTTAAATCGCATCACAGGATGTCCTTCACAGAAAGATGAATAAAAGAGGCAGAAAGGTAGTGGGGGGAAAGGCAAGACATTCCATAGGAAAGACAAACTGGAAGTTGGGAATAGCATTAGTAATAGTTACAAGCATAGCAATTCTAACATTTCCTGTTATTCACTGAAAACTGTGACCCTGACGGATCTCAATGTACTTTACCGATGTTATCGTGTCCTTCAGAATTTTTGCAAAGGAAATTACATTGGACGATCACCCATTTAGATTCTTGCTGGCTTAAATTTCAGAAATTGAACAGGGTGGAGGGTCAGGCCTGTGGACTCACCTGAAGAATGTCTGGATGTCTGATTCACGACTCCTTCTTGAGTTTTCAGCGTTAAAATGTGCTTTTTGTCCACATATCTTCTCTCTTCTTTTTACTCTCAATGGTCAAAATTCTTCTTACTGAACTAATATGAATTTGACACTACTATGAAATTTCACCTGTCATGCAAAACGTATCCACTTCTGTTGAAAGCGAAACTCTGACTCTTAGGAATGTACAGAAGTTATTAGCTAAAAATATAATTTACATACAAAATATGGTGGAGGGTCTTACAACTAGCATATTTTCTAGAACATTTGCCAACAAAGAATCTACCAAGGGATCCTAAAGATCTTTTACCTATTTTGTACCCAGTAGTTATGGCTACCAGCCCTTTTTATTTTTTAGTCAATGATATAAGAATAGTGGTAGATGTCGTACCTGAAAAAGTGTCACCTCCTGTGCATTCTCAGGGAAGTGTGATTCAAAAGGATCACTTAGTCAAGTTTTAAATGTAGTATCTGGAACCTCAAAAGCCCCACCAAATTGACTTTGATGGCCTTTCTTGGCATTTTTTTTTCCAGGAACAGTGACCACTAAATAAAGGGAAAGCCGTTTCCTGTAGTCAGACTCCCACGGCCCACCTACAGTATTAATTATTTCAGAAGTTCAAGGGCGTTATGTTCAGAACCTAAAATAGTAGCAGGTGCTGGATTTGAAAGGTTCTCTTGCTCTCTGCCATCCATGCATCCATTCTGTAGTCCTAAGTCTGTAAATTTAACCATCACCATGAGGTTCAAATGGGATCTTCGAGAATTACATGGTCTATTTTCACCAGCGTTGTTTTTAGGCAAGCGACTGCTAATTAGTTGAATATTCAATGCATAGAACATTTGATTGTCAAAAGAAGTCAATGAAGCAAATGGAAAAAGTAACTTAGAATCTTTCGTGCATTGCTGGTGGGAATGTAAAATGGTGCAGCTACTTTGAAAATGGTTTGCATCTCTCTAAATATTAAACACTGTGTTTCCATGTCCCCAGCAATTGTACTTCTAGGCATGCACCTGAGAGAAATGAAAGCATATATCCACACAAAAGCTTGTGCATGAAGATTTACAACAGCATTATTGACAACAGCTCAAAGTGCAAACCATCCAAATGTCCATGACCCGATGAATGTAAACACAGGCTGGTGTATCACACTGTGTAATACCATCCACAGTGAAAGGGGATGAATGGCCGATGTGTGCTGCAATATGGATGATCCTTGAAAACATTAAGTGGAATGAAAGAAACTAGACTCAAAAGCACACTCTGTATGATTCCATTTATATGAAATGTCCAGAATACAGAAGCCATAACAAGAAAAAAGTAGATGAGAGATGACAAAGGGCAATGGGGAGGAGGAGACAGAGAGGGATGGTTAAGAAATGGCTAATGTCGGCAGGGTGTGGTGGCTCACGCCTGTAATCCCAGCACTTTGGAAGGCCAAGGCTGGCAGATCTCCTGAGGTCAGGAATTCAAGACCAGCCTGGCCAACATGGGGAAACCCCATCTCTACTAAAAAACATACAGAAAATTATCTGGGCATGGTGGCGGACACCTGTAATCCCAGCTACTCAGGAGGCCGAGGCAGGGGAATCATTTGAACCCCGGAGGCACAGGTTGCAGAGAGCCAAGATCATGCCATTGCACTCCAGCCTGGGCAACAAGAGCGAAACTCCATCTCAAAAAAAAAGAGAAAGAAATGGTTAATGTTGTTTTTTTAAGATGTGATATGTTCTGAAATCAGCAGTAATAGTTGCAAATTACTATAGGTGTGAATATACTAAATAGTTGTGAATATACTAAAGACCACTGAACAGCACACTTCAAAAGGGTGGGAGTTACAGGATATTAACTACATCTCAATGAAGCTGTAAACAAAAGCAACGAAGGACAAAATACATCATTTTAATGACACAAATAGGTGAAATATCAACAAATACAGATGCCATTCAGTGCTACTGATGGTGCTTATCAGTTATTTTTCTATCATAGCCCAAATATTACAGAAAAAATGTCTCTAGAGCTCCCCAAGTTTAGGTTTCACAGATACATAATCAGTCAGCTGGTCCATCTGTCAGCCAACAGGTAATATCTATTGAGCTCCCACTGGGTGCGGATAATTCAGGTGGGAAATTAATGACAGCACGTAATAGTGACTCATTACGATTAATCTAAGTAGTTATTATCATATGGAAAGCAGGTAGACAAAACCCACCTAAACTTCAACCTCTTGCATTGTGGGTAATAATACCATTTCGTGGAAAGCCAGAGCAACTCTTCCTCAGGGAAAGCGGGCACACTCCGTCGGGAGGAAGGAAGCAGAGGTTCAGCCGGCAGGAGCATGAATGGAGGAGCCCACATTCAGCAGAGATGGCGAAAACATGCTGCTGAGTTGAGTAAATGTTCGTTCATGTTATTTCAGCAAATAAGCACCTAACGAACATCTGCTCTGTGCAAAGCCCTGTGCTGAATATTATGAGAAATAAGTGTATTTAGACCAAGCCTTGTAGGAGTCTGTGATTTGTCTGGAGACGGTCCATAGTGTGTTGTGAGTACACAGAACTTGGAATCTGAGTTCTGAATTCAGACTCTATCCATGTCCTTTACTGCTTGTTACAGTAAGATTTAGTCACTAAACTTCTCTGAGCCCCAAATTTCGCGTATTTTACCAAGTGCATCTAATGTTATCTATCCTGCTTATCCCATAGAATCAGTCTAATGGCCAAATAAGATAATGCATAAGCATTAATTTTATGGGAGAAACAAAATGTCAGTCAGAGGCATTTTCTTTGGATTTTAGTGCTAAAATGGCTTTCAGGACAGTGATAAAGAGGTGATTTGTAACATGAAGAATGGGTAAGATTTTTCGAGCTAAAGAGGAATAAAGAAAATATCTTCTGTATGAGAGAAAGAAGGGGACATCATGAGCTAAAGTAAAAAGGAAAGAGGGCAATAAGATATTCTCACTATTAGAGAGCTTCTGCTTCAAAACAAACGAATTTCAGTAGCATGTGTTTATTTTACACTCACGCATCAGACGGTTAAGTGGGGTGGTCGGGCTTCACAAGTCCCATCCTGGGGCCAGTGGCAGGGGAGCAATGGCTATACAAGTATTTTCTGTTCATGGCAAAGGCAGAATTTCAAGAAGTCAAGCCCCACCATGGAAACACATTTTAAGCCTCTGCTTGCACTGTATCTCCTAGTATCTCAATAAACAAATCAAATCACATGACCAAGCCTAAAATCCATTCTGTATCTATGACACCCACACCATCATGTAGACTCATGACACTCTTAGGGAGGAGTGAAGAATTAGAGGCAGGCGTTCTACCTACACAACTAGCTGGGCTGGAGGTGAGCATGGGGAGCAGCAAGCACACTGCAGGTCAGAAAGCAAATACTGAGGAAATGTGAGTGTCTAAATCATTAACACAAATATGATTTGGTGAACATTAAGAGTCAAGGACTATTTTAAAATAGGAATGGGCTTTAGGGAAATGGGCTACTGAAAGCAGGTGTTTAGAAAGATGCTCTCGAGCTCACTGGAGCCTGTCTTCAGCTCCCTGAGATATCCAGCTCTTGTTCTCCCCAGGCTATCGTACCTCTTTTCCCTGCATAACCTGGGCCACAGGTTGGTCATCCTCATCACACTCAACTGCACCCCAAACCCACCTGCCACTATCAGTTCCTCATCTCCACACAGAGAAACTCCAACGCTAGATTAATGTAATAGTCACTCACCTTCACAAAGGGTATTGTGTCCATTCTCTGTTTCTGCTGTAAAAAAAATCACTGCAAATTTATCAACTCAACACAACACAGATGTTTTACCTCGCAGTGCTGTGGGTCAGAGGTCAGGTCAGAGGTCCTGCATGGAGTGGCTGGATTCTTTCCTCAAGGTTTCAAAGCTAAAGTGGCAGTGTTGGCCAGCTTGAACTCTAATCTGAAGTTTTGGTGGAGAATTCACTGCTGGGTTTACTCCAAACTCACTGAGCTTGTTTATTCCAAATTTATGGAATTTGCTTCCATGCAGTTGTGGGACTGTGGTCAGCGTGGTTCCTCTTGAGCTTCCAGATCCCACCTTCATTCTCTAGCTCACGGCCAGGCCCTTTTCACCTTTTAGCCAGTGTCCCATGCACTGCACACCTTAAATCTGACTTCTTCTGCTGCATCTCTCTTTGTTTTCTGTCCACCTTTTTGAGGGTGTGTGGTTACACTGGGCCCACCCTGATAACCAAGGATAATCCTTATTTTAAGGTCGACTGATAAGCAACCTTAATTACATCTGCAAAGTCTCCTTTTCCGTGGAAGGAGACATATTCCAAGGTGCAGCATGGCAGCACAACAGGGGTGGTGAGGGCGTCTTCCTGGGGCATGTGTTTCCTTCCACCTCCGCAGTCTGCTCTGGTGCCGAATGGTACTGGAGAATGCCCTGAGCCACGCGGACTCTCTGCCCTGGACAAAGCCCACTGTGAATGAACTCACCCACGCCAGTGAGCTCTCCATTCCATCCTTAATTCTTTCCATGTCCTTGCTTGGTTAGCTCACCCATCGCTCTCAAGCTAAATCCAAAGTCCCAAAGTCCCAAGTCCCAAGATCCTCCATCCTCCATCAGCCCTGCACAGGAGCTCATCACTGGTTTTTTTTGTTGTTTTTTTGTTTTTTGTTTTTTTGGGGGGACGGAGTCTAGCTCTGTCACCCAGGCTGGAGTGCAGTGGCACAATCTTGGCTCACTGCAACCTCTGCCTCCCAGGTTTACACAATTCTCCTGCCTCAGCCTCCTGAGTAACTGGGATTACAGGCACGCACCACCATGCCTGGCTAATTTTAGTAGAGACAGGGTTTCACCATGTTGGTCAGGCTGGTCTCAGACTCCTGACCTCGTGATCCGCCCGCCTCGGCCTCCCAAAGTGCTGGGATTACAGGCGTGAGCCACCGCGCCTGGCCCCATCACTCATTCATAAAATCAGTTTGTCTTTTATGTAATTGAGGAAGGTGCAGCCAGCAGGCAGCTGTGCACTGACACTCCTGCCCACCTCACAGTCACAGCTGCCCCTGTGTCCAGTGAGCCCACCCCTTCCTCCAGCTCCATCAGGGAAGTGTACTGCCTGCATTGCAGGGGCCTGGGCTCTTCCCCCTGGCCCTGGCAAGTCCAGCCCCTTAGCTCTGAAGCTGACTTAGCGATTACCAGCACTGCATTCCCTGCTGACTCCCTGATTTTAGCCTGTTTGTTGAGTTCTCTCCCGCTTGCCTCCAAAGAAAATCCCCCCTGGACTGCACATGCCACCCTAGCTCTATCCATCTGTCTCTCCTCCCTTTCCCAATGGGAATTCTCCAAGGCTGAGCTTCCACTGACTGTGGACTGCTCATTTTCTTCTCAAGCTTCATTGGTCATCTTTCCTTGCACCTCCACTGCCTGGACTTCGGGCAAGCATGGGCCACTGGCCTTCCTCCCCTCATCTTCTTTGTCCCTTGACCTCCTCCTATGGAATCATCTCCCGAGGGGATCTATTCACTTACCCACTTTGCTGGGGTCTATCTTCCTCCATTTGGTGATTGCTCACAAATGGGGCCTAGACCCCTCCTCCAAGCTTCAGGCTCCTCCACCATTCACCATCCATCACTGTCACCTCCATCTTCACAACTTCAAACTTGACACCTTCAGACTGGGACACACGTTCTCTCGTTGATGAGCTCTTGACACCTTCAGACCTGGATCTCTGTCCTCCCATTGATGAGCTCTTGACGTCCTCAGACCTGGATGTGCGTCCTTCCATGGATGAGCACTTCCTCTCTGGGCATTCGCCTTGGCCCCTATGCCTGTCCTGGCTTCTCAGCTTGCCTTTGGCTGCATATACTCAATGCCCTTCCGTTTTTCCTTTTGAGATTTTTAACCAGTCTGTCTTTCTTTTCCTCTTCGGAAGACATCATCCCCATTGAAGCCATTGCCAAGTTGGAGATTCCTAAAACAAGCCTCCAAATGGCCAGGGGGACTTCAGTCTCTGCTGCTCAGATATGTTTTCTTCACAGCCACAGGAAAGCCCACCTGAGTGAAAATCCATCATCGCGTTCTCCAGCAGCGTGTGTCATTGCTTGACACCTCATACTTTTGTCAGGTCTATGCATTTGATTTGTACCATAGGTATAGCAGTCACTTCTCTGTCTCTATGATCCTCCCCCGTTTTTCATGGGGTGCATTTTCACAGGGTGCAATCCATCTCCGTTTTTCATGGAGTGCATTCATCATTTCCCTTTTGGATATAGTCCAATGGGCACTGCCTTCCTGCGGCCGTCTGGCTGGGAGAGCTGCCATCCCTTGGATTCTTACAGTGTGCAATGTATCCTTGCATTTGGCATGTTTTATGTTGTCATCTGCTCACTCCTCTAATTGAAAGTGAATTATTTGAAAATAGGGCTTTTATCATTCAGTGAGGTCATTAGTGAGGTAAGCGAAATGAACTAAGATGCAGAGCAAAGGAACAAGGATCTGAGACAGTGGTGAAATGATGCTGGTGGCATGCAGCATCCGGCACGTGACGAAAACTGTAGCCACACCAGGAGGAAGACAGCCGGCACTCCACGTGGAGCCCTGCGTGAGCCCAGATAGGTGGCAACGTGCTGGGACCCCTGCACAGGGCTGGTCGTAGCCAGCACAGAGCCAATGCTGGCCTCTTTCCTCCCTTCCTTTTCTATCGTTCACAAACTACCAACAACTGTGTTTCCTTGGGGAGGAGAACTATGTATCACTTTCTGAAACAGGAGTCACAAAGGTACAAATGTTGGCCTTTTCCTGCTAGTTTTGGAGATAAAATTGTGGTTACCTGATATTGAGAAAAAAAGATCTAAGTTGACCAAGATTTAAACTCGAAGCAAGCAAAACATTCAAACTCCAAAATGAAGACTGAAATACTTTTATAAAAATATATTGTAAAATAATATTGGCTCTTACATGCTAATAAAGCAATATATTTGCATACATCTGAATTTAGTAATAGTTTCAGAAAAACCTATTAAGTATTCTGCCACAAATTTACTGCACTTACTAAAACCAGAATATATTATTTCATATATCATGTATATATGTTACATATGTATGTAGTTAAACTGCATGTTAGATTAAATCTGAATGAGGACAGAATATTTTATCTAATTTGAGATTGTCAAAATACTAGGAAATGACAAGATACAGGGAGGAGATACAAGGGTCCAGAACAATCATTTAACAAAGGTACCATCACGAAGAATTTTAAATGAATACAAATTCAAATTTTAGTTAAGAACAAAATGAATTTAGTTTCTGGGTCTTGCATCATTATTTAGTACATTCGTTATTATCTATGCCGATCACCCTTAAGTTTTTCTACCCTGAATGACCAAGTGAAGAGTTTGGGTCATCATGTTCTTTAATTCACATTGCTTCACAGAAGTAAGAAAGTCCTCGTTCTCTAAGGGGGAGTTCTGTGTAGGTGCAGCTGTGAGGAAAAGCCTGGCGGACTGACTGACGTGCCGTCTGGTGGCCGCCCTGCAGAGGTCGGGGGCAGTGTCTTCCTGGTGGTGCAGAAGAGGAAGACGGCTTCGCCTTGCTGATCTGGGTGCCATAAACCCAACAACTCCCCATGCACAAGGGAAGTAAATGGGTATGTGTTATTTTAATTCTGGAGAGTACTTAGAATAGGTAGTGATATTCTTACTCTTTGCTTAAGGAGACCCCAGATTCCTAATTCTTAGTCTTATTTCCTGAACAGATTTCCAATAGGGAACACCAAAATGGATGGCATGGGGGCTGTTCCCTGATGGTGACCACAGACAGTCATCAACACAATGGAAACAGTTACATGAAGTCTCCAGGGCTCATTCAAAGGGAAGAATACCGTGTTTAAGAAGCTAATTACAAGAATTGCAAGCAAAGCTTGTCCAAGTTTTTCCACTAATTCAAATATGGAAGAAGAATACATCTTACAGGAACGTTTGGATTTAAATGCCCAGTGCAGACACACAAGCGACCAATGCCTTGTGCAGCACCCAGTGTTTCCAAGGGTAGGGAGACCCAAATCCAATCAAAGAGGTTCAGGCTAGCCCTAAAGATTGTAACAGCCCAACCACACCATGTCCACAGGGCTGAAAGATTAAGACAGTATTCTTATCTCTTCCCAGTGAGAGACTAATTGTCTATTTCTTTGTCTTTTAAGAACACAGCATAGTTTTCACAGCCATAACTAAAAAGTAACCTTATTAATTATCTGTAGATATACATGTTTCTATCTTTCAAAATCACAAATACATTTATAAAGATCTTTACATAAAAAGTTAAGGCATATCCTGATTTAGAAAACAAAATACATACTCAGCATGCATAGTTATTGAATGAATGGTTGTTAAGAATAAGGATATGGCTACTTCTGAAGAAAATACACTAAAATTTTTTATATTCTCAGATTCAAATAAATATGGAGCCCCAAAACAATAGTGGTGGCATCTCATTCTGTGTATGGTTACTCTGTGCCGGTTATCTCAACAGAGTCACCCCAAGCATTTTGGGGGATTATGCCCTCTTGGAGAATACACTGAGCTGATAGATCTAAGTCACATACGGAGTGTTAATTTGGGAGGTGGTGTTGGGCACCAGGTAGTCCTGAGCAGTGCTCACATAGAACGTTTCTGTCCTTGCAGGAAATTCCTGAGCGTGCTGATGTAGCCCTCCACCGTGGTGAACACAAGACAGGCACAACGCACTTTAATGCTGATTCCCAAGGAAAGGTCAACAATGACATGATGCAGGATTTTTTTCCTTTTCTTTTTTTTGAGGTGGGGTATCGCCCTGTTGCCCAGTCTGGAGTGCAGTGGCAGATCTAGGCTCACTACAGCCTTGACTTTCCTGGGCTCCATGATCCTCTTGCCTCCGCCTCTCAAGTAACTGGAACTACAAACATGCACCGCCATGCCTGGCTAATTTTTGCATTTTTTGTAGATACAGGGTTAAGTTATGTTGCCCAGGCTGGTCTCAAATTCCTGGGTTCAACTCATCTGCCTGCTTCGGCCTACCAAAGTGCTGGTATTACAAACACAAGCCATCACACCTGGCTGGATGATGAACATTTTTGCCATGAAAATCCAGAAGTTACCTTAATCTAACAAGTGGGACTGGTTGATTTTTTTTATGTGTGTGTGTGTGTATATACATATATATGTGTGTATACACACATATATATACACACATATACACACATATATACACACACATACACACATATATATACACACATATACACACATATATACACACACATATACACACATATATACACACATATATACACACACATACACACACATATACACATATATACACACACATATACACACACGTATATATACACACACACACACATATATACACACACATATACACACACACATATATACACACATATATACACACATATATACACACACATATATATACACACACATACACACATATATACACACACATATACACATATATATACACACACACATATATACCCACACATATATACACACACATATACACACACATATACACACATATATATACACACAGATATATACACACACATGTACACACATATATACACACACATATACACACATATATACACACATATACATACATATATATATAATATTCTATAATCCCCTAGCAATCACCACCATCCAAAATCTAGCCTTAATCCCAAATACGGTGACCCAATGTACTGAGGATAGATCCTCTGCTCTCTTCCACATAGAAGAAGAGCTGACCCAACTCAGGATGTCACAGACAAAAAATAAATAAACTAAGGCCACTGGTAATAGAAGAACACACCAAACAGACAGAAGAAGACAAAATTAAATGTGGTGCTTGTGGTATTCAACGTAGTATTTCACTCTTGCCTCCTTCCCAGGTCTTCAGCATAGCAGCCTAACGATACTCAGGGTGAGCCTGGAGTGAAGAGCTGGAAATGCCACCTACTGTGACAAGTGCCGCTGGGCTTCTACCTGCAGGTGCCATGCTGGACAACAGGGACACAGGACCTACTGCCCCTGCCCATCCTGGCCTGGTCTGGCTACACAATCCCATCACAGAAAGCCTTCCGGACCTGCCCAACCTTCAGTTCTCAGAAACCACCAACCTGTCCTTGACTCTAGGCAGTTGCTCACGCTATTTCTGTGGCTTTTTCTCCCACTCCGTGCATGCTTATATCCTATTGATTCTTCCAGTCCCAGCTTAAATGTCACTCTCATAGAAACCTTTCCTGCCTCTCTGCGCTAATACCCCTCATTTCCCACAGTCTGCACTTCTCTAATGAGGAGGGGGGTTGCATGCTCGGCCTCTGTTGTCCTTTGAAGGCTGTGAGCTGCAGAGGGCATGAGCCTGGGTGCACATCTTCGTCCTGGGTGCAGGGCATGTAGTAAGGGCATGTTCAGTGTTTGTTACCAGAACACATAAATGCCGTTATGAGTAAAAGATTGGAGGTGAAAAATGATAAGCATTTGCATTTAGTTTAGCGCTGGTGACGGGTTGATTGCATCTCTGCTCCAAATCCACTTTCATTGGCCTCTGGGTGTGAATGGAACTGGGCCCCTTAACAGATCTTTCTTTGCCAGTCATGCAGTGTCAAGCTTTGTCAGAAGAGGGTGCAGAAAAGACACCGCAGGAAGAAGGTTTTCCTTCCTGCTTTCTCGTCCTCCCCTCCATGGCTCCTCCCTCACAAGCAGGGTCACCGGCATGCGGCCATGGGCAGCCCCCTGGGGTGGCTTTGCAGCAGGGGACCCCTCCAGAGACACCTTCCCCTGAGCTGTCACCTGCTGCAGAGTGCCAAGAGTGCCAGGTGGTGGATTTCCAGCTTGCTGGAGAAGATACAGCTCTCCAGCACGTCCTGCAGGGCAGGTGTCCCTCAGTGTCTGCAGGGTGAGTTTCTGACAAGCTCCTCCAGCACAGGGACTTCCCTGCCATTCAGGGAGACTCACTATCCCTCCCCACAGTGCTCAGTCCTGCTCTAGGGAGCCACTCTCCCATGTCCACCTCAGTCCTAGGGGCCGTGGTTGCTCCCCACATCTGCTATGGCCACACCCCTTCGAGCTATCTTTCTTTCCATTCTCTTGCTCCTCCCTTTCTTTATGGTAAATTTCTCCATCAAATTACCGCATGAGTCATCTCCTGATTGGACTCAGACACTGCTTCTGAGTAAGATGCTTATATATGATTGTAGCTGGGATAAAAAGTTGTGTGCAAAACCATAAGAAATGCAGTGTGCATGCTGCCACAGTAAAGGTGTGGTTAACATGCCCGAAGCCATGAGGTATGTCCGTGTTGGGACTTCAGTTCTGGTGATGCCAGTTTTGGAAACGAATGTGCAGCAGCCTGCTGCGAGCCCCCACAAGGGTAACGCTGCTTTCACGTCCACGCAGACACACCTACGGAAGGCGGGGTTAGTTAGCTGCAAACCTCACTCGAGGTGTTTGAGTCTGGACACCAGGTATATGGAAATTCTTTTTCTCTTGAAAGTATCTTGAATTCTAAATTTCTAAGTATGAAAATACATACTCTTATTTTCGTTTTTTTTTTCTTTTCTTCTTTTTTTTTTTTTTTTTTTTTTTTGAGACGGAGTCTCGCTCTGTCGCCCAGCCTGGAGCGCAGTGGCACGATCTTGGCTCACTGCAACCTCTGCCTCCCGGGTTCAGCCATTCTCCTGTCTCAGCCTCCCAAGTAGCTGGAACTACAGGCGCCGCCACCACGCCCGGCTAGTTTTTTTTTGTTTTTTGTTTTTTGTTTTTTTTTGTATTTTTAGTAGAGACGGGGTTTCACTGTGTTAGCCCGAATGGTCTCGATCTCCTGACCTTGTGATCCACCCGCCTCGGCCTCCCGAAGTGCTGGGATTACAGGCATGAGCCACCGCGCCCAGCCACTTATTTTCATTTTCAATCTACATTAATCAAATCACTGCTGGCTTTCAGACTCAATGCACTTTAGTGAACGTGAAATTTGTTTTTTTGTGTGTATTCAATTTTTTACAGAGGGAGTGACGAGAAACTTTTCAAAAAGTTATGAAAGAAATAAACTTAAGCATATTTGCATGGACCATTAAGAAGCTCTGGCTACAGGGACTCAGTTGTTTCCATCTTTCTAGATAGCCGACTGACATATACAGCTAAAGAGACAATACTGCATCCAATCAAGATGCATCGAATATTGACATGTGCCTTCTGCAAGGCTCAAATTTTCCTATTATTCCTTGAATACTTGCAATTGGAAGCCCTAGGCTGCATAGAAAACCTGGTGTATTTCTAAAGTTGTAGAGTCTCTGATAGTTTTAGACATATTACATCAAAAAAAAAAAAACAAAAAAACAAAAAAAAAAAAACAAAAAACTGAGCTGTGTAGAATGGACACTTAAGGACCAGAATGGATCTGAGCTTGTGGAGTGAACCACACAGATCATCAGAGAAATGACCCCAATACACCTAGTCTCCTTAGAGGTGTCGGACAGGTACCTGTGGTGATATCAAGGTACCAAATTGCCTTTCCTGAAAAATGGGAATTCAGGGCAAACGTGAAAACCAAAGCTATAATAATTCTAATGCTCATTATATTATTGAACCATGTGACTAGGCAATAAGTGAAATTCTGAGAAAACTGGAATTTGAGGCTAGCAAATGGCCGTGTGAGGTATTATTTTTCTAAAAGTCTTAGCTTGTAATGCAAATGCATGCACTTACACACACACACTGAGGAAATACTGTTGCATATTGGAGTTCCTTGCCCATCATAAAAAGCTTGTGACATCCCATCAATATCTAATTGTGTTAGTTATTCTACAGGGGTTCCAGGAAAACTGATGGAGAGGACTCTTAGTATTGATCAACGTCCTGAAATCCCATGCCCATTGTTTACTGAACTGGTCAATTATCATTGAATTTTTCATTTTGAGTTGAAACGGAAAATTAACAAAAATTAAGCAATTTTGTAAAACATGTTATAATGAATGGAAAAGAACTGAGGCTTTAGTGTCACAAACATACTACATACTCATAGCTTTTTGTCTAGACATATTATAAAATAAATAAATGTCATTAACATTTCAACTAGCCAAAATCATCTCCCACTGCCCTTTTCTATCAAATGAAATAGAACATAAACAATATCAATTTACCTGTTATCTTAGACTTACACTCTTCTCTCTCAAAGTTAGAATATTGAAAGTTACCATTAAATATTAAGATCACAACTATTATCTCATTGGTTTAATAATAAGCAAGATTTTAAAACATCTATTGATAAAAATTAGATGTTAACTGTTTGAAGTTTTTAAAGAACTAACCATTTTTAATTAAATTAATTTGCTGGTCTTAAAGTAGGAAAATAGAGAATCCATCGGGTGGATTATTTTTTAGATAGGTAACAACATAAAGTCAAATCTCCTGTATGATATAAGCTAACAGTGGAACTGTAGCAGATTTTAAAATATGCATAACCCAGAAATGCCAAAATGTCATGGAGGAGAATTATAGGAAATCCAGAAATAGCAGCTTCTACCTATGTCACATGACTGAGCTTGACACATATTTTAGGTCTTGGAAGCAACAAATGTATGTTTGTCAGGCCTACAGAATGCCTGCTGTGGTCTCCATGCCAGCTGAGAACACTGTGACAAATACAGATGAGAGGAATATTAAATATATTTCACACACAGTCTAGGGGTTACCTTAGTTGTTCACACACGGACAATTGTCAGTTCTAGACACTGAATTTGCATTATGATTGATCCCTTTATGGATTTATGGAACAGAAAGCAACATTGAGGGAAGCAAAAATAAGCATGCCCAGGGTTTTTTAGTGGCAGTAAAATGTGCATTTGAGATCTAATATTTGAGAAAAATCAGGCCTGTATGATCAGCAATTACCAAGGCGGGTTAAAGAGGCGAGTAGCAGATGGAGGTCAGGCTGTAAAATGACCCCACCATCATGACCACATCACCAGACAATGCCACCATGACCACGCCATCAGGATTATGCCACCAAAACCATTCCAACATGGCCACTTCATCACGGCCATGCCACTACAGTGATGCCACCAGGACCATGACACCAGGACCACAGTGCAATGACCACATCCTCATGACCACATCATCATAACTAGAGATAGAGAGATTGCTCAGCCCATCAGGGAGCACAAATACCAAGTAGAGTCGGTTCTTTGATTTTGCTCCACATTATTTATAGAATACAAGATGTCAAGTGCATGATTTACAGATAAAATCTCCTTTAGAACCTTTTTATTTCCTATGTAAATTTACCAAAATCATAGGAAAATGTATTTGTCTTAATTTTAGAAACCTTTTACTTTATCATTGCATCATACCTTTTATCAAAGTAACCTTTAAAAAAACCATTGCCTACTGTGACCAAAAAGAGTCAACAGAAAGAACAATCTTAATCGCTTTAAAGGAGTCCGATAGAGTTGTAATTTGCCTTATAAACCACGTCACTGTGCCAGAGATTTACAGCAACATGTGATCTTTAAATAGACTGTATATCACCTTCCTGATGGTCATGCAATTAAGGATCTGGACATGAGGAACAAGACACCGCCAAAAAATAGTTCTCGAAAGGGAATTTGTAATGTCAGGGAAGATAAAAATAATTTAGAATTCAGGGCAACATGATTTTAATGCTAAATACTTTGTGAAGATTAAGCCCCAAATGTCCTGTCTAATGCATAGAACCTTCACTCTGGTCAACATGGGGAGAATGAAAGGAGATTAAAAAAGAAAACATAAGAAAAAGAATTTAACTAGGCAAAGAGAAAGCATATTGTAGATTTAATGAAATAAGATTGTTCAAATTATTTTATAAATAAGTAGTTTTAACAGCAAAATGTGACATGCCTACATAAAACAAAAGAATGCAATCAAGGTACTCCTTGCAACCTCTACTCAACCAAATATCTTGGTAATTTGAGGCATTAGATTCATTGACTGAAATTTTCAAGTTTTATCCAGATACTGTACCAAATACATAGAAAAGCTAAGATTGCACCAACATGTCATGACAGGCCTCACTTCTCCCACTGAGCTTATCCGGGACCTCTTCATGAAAATTGAGCTCAGAGTGTTTAACAAAGAAAAAAAATTGTCCAGACCTACTTCTATTCCCAATATACTACCAGTATGAAAGGATTCTTACATCTATTAAATACAGTACTTATAAAAATAGAATGTAAACATTATTTGTGAAATTATTGGAATATTATTTGTTTTTGTTCTGCTTCATGAGTTCAGGCTCAGTGTTTGTTTATTGCTGTATCCCTAGCTTCTAATACCAAGACCAGAAAAGGGTAGACATGGAAAGGAGGCTTGTTGAATAAATGAATAAATAATCTCCACACTCTTTCTTCAAATATTTCAAATCTCACGTCGCCTTATTCCCCTTCCTTAATGTATTGTTATGATATATAATACACTCTGAGTTGTACATATAAAAAATGTGTTACGTATTGTTCATACATAAATGAATGTGTGTGTGTCTATATGGATTTGTATGGATATACCTGTGTGCCTGTATACATGTATATATACTATATGTACAATCTGTTATATATAGTTAAGTACATGTTGATAGGCTCACTTGTATCTATGCATGTATATGTGTATATATAGTGTATTATACATACAAGTTATTATTCTCAGTACATAACCCAATTTTTATTTTTCGTTTTCACTTTGCTCACAGGCTGAAGAAGGTGCCTTGCCCACCACAGGTGTAGGAGCAGTTATGAGGCAGAGTCTGAAGAAGAGCCCTAGGGACATGCGTCCTTTGCTTTCACTTTTCTGTCTGTATCTATTGCTCCTTTGCTGTATACCAGGCGCTGTGTTAGGCTCCAGGGATTAAAGCAACAGTAATAAAACCCATATGTACTTCTGCATTGGCTGTGATTCTTCCACACGTTTAACCATTAACTTCTCTTTTGACTAAAAAAGCTGTATTTTTATACAGATCAACCACATAAAAATTCACTTTGTTACTATTAAAATTATTTTGTTTAGTTAGAGCCTTTTTGTTTATTCATTAAACTCCAGTAAGTAAATCTAGGACCTAGAATTTTTAGGAGCCAAAGCGTATTCCGTCTTGGCTGTAATTGCATCTGGTAAAAATATGGTGCCTGCTACGTCTCTCTGAAAGAAGTAGTGAATCCAGGAATAAATGTCCTTTTCAGACGCGATCATTGGGACAGAATGAAAATACAATGATATTTCAGAGGTCAAAACACTGGAAGGTTTGGGGGCTCTCTTGACTTCCTTTATAATGTTCTTTACTGTCATTCAGTCTGTTCCAAGTAAGGTGTGGTTTCAGATATTTTGCTTTAAAATTGTTTGCTTCTCCATTCTCCTTGTATCAAGGAACTGATGGCACTGATAGATATGTAGGAGTTAGAAGGAAGGAGGCCAGGGGAGCAAGAGGGCTGCTGCCGTGAGCATCATGGCGACCACCTTTCCCAGTCTGAGTCCTGTGAGAAAACGGACGTGTGCTGGGATGCTCTGCCTTTTATGAGACACGCCACCTGGGCAACTTACCTATCTTACATCAATATCATCTGACTGGTCAGTTTGCTTAAGGTGAAAAATAATTTCTACTTGGTTTAATTAATAACAGTTCAAAACTTTGAAATTTAAATATTTGAATAAATAAACATTTAAAATACAATTAAAACTCGAAAGTAATGTGCACAGTTAAAATATATCGCAATAATATATTTAGGTGACTATTTTAATAGTAACTATCTTGCCCTCAATTGGGTGTAAAGAACACATATTATGCATTAAAGAAAAATTTTAGACATATATTTTTCCACTTATTTTATTTAGGTAGAGAGCATATTTTAACCAAAAACATGTCTCTGTTTCAAGTGACTTTTACTTGTAGCACATATGTCTTTGAATTTTTATGAACATAAGTTTTAAAAAATTCTTTCATATAGAACTCCTTCCTAAAGAATATGTATTATTTTTGTCAAACACTAAAAATTAGGTTGAGGATTTCAAAAACACAACTTTGATATGATTGAAAACAAATGTTGGTTACGTTAGTTTAGTCACCGACTAAGTGATAATGATAGAACAAATGCTGGATTTTTATCCTGGCGGAACACTTACTGGATATTTGAAATATGAAAATTAAGATATGAGTATAAATAGAAGAATTTCATAAAATCGTGATTTTTATTGAATAGTATAACTTACCTGCTGCCTCCTTAGGTTAATAGAAATTAAACCCCCACATTAAGTCCTGTTTTGATGATTAAATAAGTGTTATGAAATATGTCATAGATGTAACGGTGGGATTTTCTGGGAGCCATCGTGTATGTACAATGTCGCTTCCTGAGAAATCCACAGGGACTTGAATTTCTGCCGTCTCCAAAGGAAGGTGCAGTTCCAGCGGTCTACACTGGTGCAATGCTGCCACCAGATGGTAGAGATCACTACACAGGGCCGGTTAACGTGTTTTCAGAAAGACTCAGTGCATCTCTGGCATAAAAGGGATATTTTAAATCCAAAGATCCTACCATGTACACCCACTCCCATTTGCGTGTTCACACTCCTTGCCTTCAACAAAGAAAATACTCGGGGCAGTGAAGATATTAATAGTTTTCCCTGTATGTAACAGCATAGGAGAAGGGCAGCATGTTAGTGGTTTAAGGTATTTACTCTGTGTGTGTGGATAACGTTAACAATTTATTGAATGAAAACAGTAGAAGCTTAAAATTGTGAACACGTCAGCTGCAGCTAAACTGGCACTAAAATGGGTTTCCAGGAAAATTCAACATTCAGAGCTCGACTACAACTGCTGCCAGCCCGAACTTAGTGTAGACGCTGAGAGTGACGACAACAACAGCAATGATGTCCTTAATGAGGACAGAAATAAATTCTGATTTGTAACATAGAATATACCTAGGAAATCATTGTAGAAATTTTCTTCTTCATCCACTGTCAAGTTAGTTAAAAAGTGCTTTAGGCTTGAAGAACGTTGAAGCATAGTACTGGAATTCCTTCAGTAGGACTGAAACCTTTTGTGTTTCAAAGCAGATTACATTGTTCAAGCCGGTAGACGAAATGACTCCAATTACTCTGTCCTCATTCACTAAAGATTTTAAAATAATATTTAAGAAAGATGTCCAGTCATTTATGTTAGTGCAACGATAACTTAACCCTCTTTAAAAAAACCAGTAATAAAACAAATCTTGAGAGATTGTTTTCCTTCCTTCGAGTTTGCAAAATTTATTTCAGTGTGGAACTATCAACTTTTCAGCTAAGAAGCTCATTCATTAACCCTTTAATATGACTGACGTGACTTTTATTACTTAGTGACAAAGTTCAAAAACGTATCAATTACCGTGAACTCAGACTTGGGAGATCTTTTAGAAAATAGAACAAATACAAATAGTGTTAGGGTAGAAAGTATTTCAATGGTCAGAGCCTTACAAATAGGTTAAATATTACTAGAAAAACAGGAATGTGGGTATCCATACATAAAAATATATTTTATTGATATATAATTATTTAAATATATAATTTTACATTTAGCCTATCTTTCTCCTCTTAAATATTTTGAATTTTCTAGTCAAAAATGGAATATTCAAGACATTAAAATTGGTGACAAAGTATTTACAAATATTTCATTATAATTATATGTGTCTATAGATATGTAGTAGCTTCCATACTATCTTAAAATTTATTTAAATAAATATATTTGGCTACATATTTGCACAGTAATATGTATTATATTTATTCTTATGTAAGAATTATTAAATCATTTTAATGAATGATACGTCTTTAAACCTTTCCGCTTAGATGTCAGAGATTGTCATTGTTGTATTGGAGTGCAGCGGTACTGAATAACAAAGTGTACTCTCTCAAAGGAAGGTTACGTTGTCAGTTAGGATGAGCAAGAGAAGAAGTATTTTTCTGCAACAAAAAGGGACTATAAATCAAATTATTCTTAGCCTGTGATTAGTTCTGTCCTTCATTCTGAATTTCTTTTCTTGTGTGGATTTGAGTCAACCCATAATGTTATTTTAATTTAGTTTTTTGTATGTAATACATGCTCCTGTCAGGTAAATGAACTTGTCATGATTGAATTCAATAGATTATAATGACCTTTTATCTGTATTGCGGAGCCTTAGCTCATAGTAGGCAGGACTGGCTTAAGCGGCTCCAGATCAGGAATGAGTTCTAATTGAAAGTCTTCATCAATCTTTAATGACAGCATTATTATCATTGTTGAATGTGTTCTCCCATTTGCTTTTCCCCTTTTAGAGCAATTTTTAGCAGCTTCGCTGATGCTGGTGAGGGGGACGGTTCAGGAAATGGCAATACCTGAGTTTCCTATTGTCAAACAGCCGCACAGAACCCAGGCAGCCGCTCTTGACCCATTCCTTCTGGCGGTGCTCACCTCGGACCTTGTTCTCTAGGGACAGATCCGGCGCAAGTGCTTAAGAAAAGCCTCTGAGGAGTGCTGCTTGGGGGCAGTGGTGTGATATTGTGGCAGAGCTCACAACAGAGCAAAACGGGCCAGTGAAGTGACTATTTACGAAATGTTGACCAAAAATAGCACAGATTGAAAATGCATCCTCCTGTGACAGTGTTCGACTCAGAACGGACATTTGGTCAGTTTGATCTTTAATTCTGATTTTTAATAAAACAATCAGACGTTACAAAGTAATTAACGTTAATAAATGTGCAGATGTTTATATAGTCATACATGAGTGTATTTGAGTCATATAGGCACACATACATACACATACGTATTTGCATATTTGTGACTGACTGGACTGATATTTTTAGCTAGATAATGTTTCTTTGATTTTAAGTGAAGACTAAAGAAAAGTCTCTTATTAAATTTTGCTAGAAGTGTGTCACAGATCCCAAACACTTTTCTAGTACACACCTATCATTCATCGCTTACATTAAGACATATTCCAGTAATGATGTTGAAGTGGCCATTTCCTTTGTATTTACAAATTGAAACACTTTTTAAAATCTTTAGTTTGCACTTCACTATTTCCAACATTTGGCCACAATAAATATTTCCAAAAACCCTACTATTGTGTGCACCATTGTGAATAATTTATGCAACAAGGAGGCAGGGATTTTAATTGATAGCGATTAGTGAACTTTCTCAATCTGTAAAACTTCAACAGGCTTAAGCTTCCAATAAATGCCAGTGTCTATTTTTATGCTCCAGCCTCTATGTAACAGAAAGCCAAGTGCATCAGCCTGCAGCTGCTGGTGCTGCAAATGCCAAAAAGGGGCTTTTGTTCCACCCACCGTGCCGTGGGAGGGCCATTCTGCATAAGCATTGGGAAACTGCTGTTCGCATTTTCTTTTTGATATTCTTACGATAGGGTGGAGAAGTTGTTGTTGGGCTTTTGTTTTTTGTTTACAGAATGATATTCTGGTGACTCTCAGGCTCCTATCACCAAGGTTGATACCTAGAAGGAGTGGAGGGAAGTCAGGGCATCATGGAGGGCACGACATTATGTCGATGGAGTGCACTCGCTTAAACAGCAAGCTTGAAATTTAATAAGGAACGGCAGATTATCAAAGACCATCTCCGTGTAGTGCACTAGACTCTGGGAAAACTGAGCACTGCAGAGAGGGAATGTGGCGAGCTGAACTGGTTCTCAAAGAGCTTCCTTTGACAATCGTCAACTCCTTCTCTATTTTTACATTTTATTTTATATTTAAAAGGGTGCATGCTCTTGAGTTTCAAATTCTGTTAGTGAAAATTAGCAATAAATTTTTACAGACATGCTTTGATATGATAAAGTTATTAGGAAAAATTCTTAGGAAAGTCTCGAAATTTGACTTGGGTTAAAGAATAAACCTATGTTTATAGGAAGTCAGGTTTTGAGGAAGTCATTTCTTATACTTTAACCCATGATGAAGTTTTGAGACTTTTTAATACTTTTTGAAAGTATAAAACAGGAACATAGCCCTGTTCTCAAAATTTAAGGAAGTCATTTTTTATACTTTAACCCATGTTTTCAAACTTTAATTATAAATATAAAAAATAAATAATCTACAGTGAGATTGCTAATAAGAAGAGGAAGTTTACCCATTTTGATTTTAAACATGTTCAGAGAATAATGCAATCAAGGATCATGGATTTCCCATTATTATTATTACTCATTTGAATAAAAATATTCATACATTTGAAAAACCACAATGTAAGTTAGTCAAGTAGAAGACCGTCTTGAAGACCATGTATTGGTGTATAAGTTTTCTATGCATTTGGTGCTATTTTTCTTTTCAAAAGATAAACAGAGCTGCTTCTCTGTTTCCCAGAGCACTCAACATTTTTGTTTCTGCTCTTCCAACATGGTTATTGTTTGAGACAATTTAAAGATGTAAACTATACCGTCTCTGTTCAGACTGCAAATGTGAGAAAGAGTAAAGAAAAAGAGTGAGACACACACTTTGACGAGTTTTAAACTGTGACTCTTCTTAGGTTGAATATCATTATGCAAATGAGTTAGTTATTTGTGAAAATTCAGTGTCATTATGTAAATGAGTTAGATGCTTGTGTAAATTCAGTGTTGTTATGTAAACGAGTTAGGTGTTTGTGTAAACTCAGTGTCATTATGTAAATGAGTTAAGTGTGTAAATTCAGTGTTGTTATGTAAATGAGTTAGGCATTTGTGTAAATTTGATGTCATTATGTAAATGAGTTACCTGTGTAAATTCGGTGTTATTATGTAAATGAGTTAGGTGTTTGTGTAAATTCAGTGTTGTTATGTGAATGGATTAAGTGTGTAAATTCAGCATCATTATGTAAATGAGTTTGGTGTTTGTGTAAATTCAGTGCTGATTATTTCCACTCCTCTTTCAGTCCCTTGGGATTACTCAGAGCTTCCCCAGGAGTCCAGGTTCTTTCTCCAGTCTCTCCCCACGCATCCGTCCCTGCCGGTGTAGGAGACCCAATGGACACCCTGTCCCCTGCACTCCATTGCGTGGGGCTAAGGAGAAGCAGGCTACAGCAGGTGCAAGATAAAAGCTTGGCCACTGAGGGCTCACAGTCCAGGGCAGCTCCCTGCCCTCACTCCACCAGCTGCCCCAATGAGGGCAGCACCCAGGGATGGGAGCTACGACCACCTCCTCCTCACTGCTCTCTCTTCCCAGTCACTGTTTGGAAGGCCTGACTCCTAGCATGCTGCCTTAATTCTCACTTCACACTCACATCCACACTTAAGATCTGATGACAGTCAATGTTAATTCCAGCACTGGTTCTCGGCTTGCCCCAGTTCATACTTCAGAGGGCATTTATCTGTGGCTGGCTGGGTTCACCCTTCCTCAGCTTCAGGCGGGCAGACTTCCCCACAGAAAATCCCTTAAAACCCGCGGTCTGGCCAATCCACCTGCTTGGTCCTAAATTGGGCTCATAAGTCCATCTACAATCTTAAACTCAAGAGTTCCTGTCTTTGATCACAGCCTCCTTAATTGACTCATCTTATGAATTGACTGTTTTCACTGTGATCTCAAATCACTTAATCCGGCTCACTTCACCCAACCTATTAGCCTGTTTGTAGTTACATTTGACTTTCAGAGATAAAGGATATATAAGTGCTTTATACACTTTAAAACATTCACTAAAACTAACTGATTCTTCATCAATCAGATGTTGCAATGAACTACTTAAATAATATCCCAGATAAGGCCCTGGACTCTTGGGCCCACTTGATTGTTGTCCTGGTGTTGAATCAATGCCCCAACAACTAACATCCTAACGACCTGGCTACACTCAGCATCTCTTCTCTGTTCTTGATCTGGACCACACTGCACAAAACAACCTGCTGATGAGTTCACTATGCACAGTGGTTTTTTGATCCAACTCTTTAAAAATTCTCTTACTCCAAGAAGCATTCCCAGCTTCCAGCACTAAGCTCTGGCACGCACGTAGTTGGTCTTCATGGAACGTCTGTTAGTAAGAATGCTTTTCCTCCAAGCCTCATGTCAGCCCACGTGCGCTCACTCTTGGTGAAGGTTCATATCTACCCTGCAGAGATGAATGAGGGTGTCCACACTAACCAGCCAGCCATGATCATCCCACTCTCCATGTGAAGGCAAGTCTGTGCATCACTTAGACTATTTTATTCTTTACTCAGCCTGGGTGAAATAGTATTTATTTCAAAGGGCAACATGCAGGACCTCCTCGGCATGCTCTCTCTCTCAAGCAATCTGTGTGATGTTGAGCAGCTCTGCCTCCCATTCTCTCTCTTCATCTTTCCCCACTTTGTGTTTGTATCCAAAGTTCTATGTCTTCCAGACTAAGGGGAAAACCACAGGAAACACATTTTTTGGTTCCTGTTGATCCTTGCTGCTGGTGGCCAATATCTGCCTCTCTTTTGACAAACAGTTTTATTTAACAAAAGGGTCATGTCCATTGTTTCCATCTACTGTACAACAGCCAACAACTGTCCCTCATTTCCCTTCATCTGGCTCTTCTATTAAAATTTCCTCCGGGAGGCCATTAGAAAACACAATGCCAGGTTATTACCATCATCCTCAATCCCTGTGAGGACTCTGTAGCCCTTGGCTTTTCAGGGCTGTTTCTTGTTGCAGGCATCTCCACGCAGAGCAAGCTCACTCCTAGAGTCTAGGGCTCTAACTGTTCCCTTGCATCCTCTTCCTCCAAAGGATGTTCCTCAAAGTTCGTTTACTTGCACACTTTTCTCTTTTCAGGAGATAAATTATTTATCCTGAAGATTTAAGGTATCATCTCAATGCAAACGAGTAGCAAGTCAAGGTTCTCACTTTAACAACTTTTCAGATCTCAAAGTGAGAAGCTTCAGTCCACAGTAGGACACTGCCTCTTAGACACAGCCTCAGTGATCAGAAGTGAACCCTCTCTTGCCAGAACTTCCAGCTCCCTTCCCCAATGTCATTTCAGAAAAGCTTTCAACTTCCCACAAGTCACACAGGCTGAAAGACTTCATCCGCTCTGACTCCTTTCTTTCCCATGGTCTTCCTCCTCCACCTATCACCGAGACGACTGTTTCTTCATGTTTTCTGCCTGCCTTTTCGTTTCTACAGGGTCTGTGATCTACCGTGTTTCTTCTTTTATAAATTCCTAACTGTGCTATTGGAATAGCATCTTAACTGTTACCCTAGCACATCCTAAAGAGCACTGGAAATCAATCTCCTTTACATTCATGGCCATGCAAGAAACCTGGCTCAAAAACTTGTGAAGTTCTAAGCTTTTATGGGAAAAAATTTATAAGTCTCTGAGCTCCGGACAGAAGGTCCTCCACAAAGTGTTCACCCTTATCTCTCATTATTACTTCCTCTCAAATCCATTTACTTTTCTCCCAGAATAGACATAGCTCAGGGGTGTCACTTTCTTTTGCTCCAGATGCCCTTCCACCTGCTCAGAAGTCCTGAATGTCCTTTTATTCCTGAGATGGAGTCTCGCTCTGTCACCAGGTTGGAGTGCAGTGGCGCAATCTCGGCTCACTGAAACCTCCACCTCCTGGGTTCACATTATTCTCCTGCCTCAATCTCCCAAGTAGCTGGGACTACAGGCATGTGCCACCATGCCCAGCTAATTTTTGTAGTTTTAGTAGAGACGGGGACGTACAATGTTGGCCAGGATGGTCTCAATCTCCTGACGTCGTGATCCGCCTGCCTTGGCCTCTCAAAGTGCTAAGATGACAGGCGTGAGCCACCGCGCCTGGCCCTGAATGTCTTTTTACCAAAACGGTACCCTCCACAGGCATCTGTCTTCTCTGTGAAACGTGCCCTGGACATTTAACTAACAGCAATTTCTCTTGATGATCTAGGAATTACCTAAATCACTCTTTCGCCATCCAGTTGTTTATTGTTAGCTTTTTGGCTACTTAGCTGTTCTACTTTTAGTTTAAAAATATAGTATGATTCGATCCAGGTGGATCTGGGTTTGAATTATGACTTTGACTTTTTTTATGTTTGTGAAGCTGAGTAGCTGATTGGAACCCACGTGGTCCCCTTTCCAAACCTATAGTGGCGGAGATCATTACTTCACAGCACTGTGGAAGGATGAGCCAACGATCTATTGATGTCTCATGCAAAGACTTTGATTACATAGTATGTGCTTATTAAAGCTGAGTTTCTTTCTCTTCTTTAAGGACTGATGCCTAGGACTGGCTTCCTTTTCTCTGTATCCATATCACCTCGACCTAGCACCATGCCTGCTTGTTAATAAATGTGTAGCATAGATAATTATGAGTAGAATCCAAAGGAATTGCGTTTTTGCAGGTGTGTCGGTCTAGATGCCTTTGTCCAAATGAGGCACTTAAGAACTCTATTGGAGGAAACAAAACACACACACACATATACACACATACACATACACACACATACACACACACAATACACACACGCACACATACACGCACACACATACACGCACACGCACACATATACATACACACACACGCACACACATACACGCACACATACACGCACATGCACACATACACACACAGACACACGCACACACACACGCACACACACAGACACACACACGTGCACACACACACGCACACACAAGACACACATACACACGCACACACATACACATACACATGCACACATACGTGCACACACACATACACGCACACACACACATGCACAGACACACAGACACACACAGACACACACGTGCACACACACGCACACACACAGACACACATACACACATGCACACACGCATACACACAGTGCATGCACATACACACACATGCACACACATACACACGCACACATGCACGCACACACACACACATACACACACACATACACACACATACACACACACAAGTTTAATGCATTAATGAATAGAAGATTATCTAATATCATCAGATTTATTTTATTCAAGTTGATCTTTAGAACATCATGAGATTTATAGAGAGACACTAATATTTATTATTTAAAAGTTATAACATGTTTTTTGAAAAGGCAAAATAAAATATCTTTTAAAAAATGGAGAGTTTAATCTTAAGGTAAACTTCTATTCAGGATTTTTAAAAATTATGCCTTATTTGGTAATGGCATAACTTGAGTCCATTTTCTTAAAGATGTTTAATACATGTATTCTTCCAAATTAATATATCTCTGTAAAGAGCTATTAATTATATGCACAAATTTGATGCCTTTAATTTGGGAACTATTTTTCGTCTGTCATTATTGAAGCTTCAAAGTCCATTTAAGTTTCTCATAACCCCATCCGATTATCTTAAATAGCGGTTCTTAGATCATATGCTTGCCAATGAAGAGAAAAGTCATCAAATCTACATTTTATTGAGTTGATAATTTTACATATACATTATCTTTTAGTATAACCAACTCCCAAACTGTGTGCGTGACTCGTTTCGCTGTAACGTAACTGCGTCTTGACACAATAGTGCCCAGGCCTCCAGCAGGAGCTCGGGTCCACACCTGCCCCGGAGGGCACGGACCATTTCCTCATCATCAGTCAGGTTAACCTTTGTACGTTCGTTGAGACACTGTGAATACGACCTGCTTTTGTAGATTCATATAATTTTATCAGATCAATAGAGTCATGAAAAACTAAAGTTGGAACAGACCTTTTAAATAACTTTGTCCAATTCCCTCACTCTACTGATGAGAAGCCTGAAATCTAGGGAAGGTTAAACATCTTGCCTAAGAGAAACTCTATTTTCATGGATACATTCTATCTTTCTCCTCTAGTTACTTGAGAGCAGGAGCTGTGGAAGATTATCCCCACAGGACCTCATGAAAACCCCGTCTCTACTAAAAATACAAAAAATTAGCCGGGCGAGGTGGCGGGCGCCTGTAGTCCCAGCTACTCGGGAGGCTGAGGCAGGAGAATGGCGTGAACCCGGGAGGCGGAGCTTGCAGTGAGCTGAGATCCGGCCACTGCACTCCAGCCTGGGAGACAGAGCGAGACTCCGTCTCAAAAAAAAAAAAAAAAAAAAAAAAAAAAAAAAAAAAAAGAAAATCTGAGCAATTTGATGGAAACATTTTCAAGTCAGCATTAAAGCATTTAAAAGAACACATCAGATAGGTTACTGTGCACACCTTGGCCACGATGCATCTATTTGAGGAGAGAATATTTATCTGGCTTGTGTTATTAGTCAAAGTATCTGTACATAATGAACATACAGTGGATTTTAACCAAAGGTCTAAATTCTGTTTCTTTTACCCCTAAGAAGTCCGTAGATCATTTTCATGATTTGTATGGATCCCTGAAATTGTATTTGAATTTCCCGTGTGTGTGTGTGTGTGCGCGCGTGTGTGTGTGTGTGTATTTTGCAGAAAGAGTCTGTTGTTGACAGGGTGTGTGGGCCAGTAATAATCCAGCAAGGTCTGATGATGAATGCCCTTCTAGGGAGGCGAAGGCGCTTTCACACCGGCAGAATTGCTCCTTCTCTAGGCCCTGCTACAGCAGGGCTTGCTGCTCCCACTCACTGCGGCCACAGCAAAGCTAGGAGCACTGTTCGGGGTTGTCGAGGCTGGGATGGTGCTAAAAACAATCTCAATCAAAAGATAAGGGAAGTGTGGTGAATTCCAGAGGAAGAAATCTGATAAAATTAAAGTGTAATAGACACTTCAAACTGTGTGATCTGACCTAATAAGTTATTAATAGGGAACCATTACTCCTCATACATTTTTTATTAGGAAGGCATTGCCTTTTTGTCAAGATTAGTGGATTATAAAATATTTGTGCTACACAATATAAATGACCCTACCTATTAATAAGTCTCTAGAAAGATATGCTTAAATTGAATTACATTAGGAAGACAAGTGACAACAGAAAATTAGGCATAATTAATGGGAACACATAAATAAACCAGATATGGAGGGAAAAGGACATTCTTCCCATTGATCATTTTGAGAATTAATTGCCGATATATCCTAATGACATAGCTACTATTACTGTTTGCGTAAGGGCTGTTTCATAGAAGATGAAATTCATATGACTATGAATATGTATTATAATTTATAGCTGGGAGATAACTAGGTTGATCACATGTCTCTAATTAGTGGACATAATTTTGAAGAGCTAAAAGCTACCACTTAAAACACAATATTGCAATGAGGGCTCATTAAAATTTGTTTCACTGGAGCAGAATTGGTCGTTTCCCTGTGAATCGAACGGTAGCTGTTCCCAGTAAGCTTGAAGGAAGATGACACAGGGTTCCTGCTGAATGTGGTAGTGTGGGCAATGTCACTTTATTATTTTCCATGAGCCAGAGCCAGCAATCCACTTAGTGCTGGGATACCTCAGAGATACAGGAAATTATTTTTCACGTCTCATTCACATAATGGGGGTGTGAATTGAGTTACACAGTGGACAAGCTTCCTGCATCACCTCCATTTGCAAACATGTATAAGGTTTCCACTGATACCGCAGCCCCTCCAAGTAAACACTGCCCCAACAGTTTCAGGAAGCTTTGTACATGAAGGATTCACTATCTGTCACCGTTTTAGATTTGAATCTTTGCTGCTGTAACATGCTGATTTTACAATTACGTATGTTATTTTTTGTCTGCTTCAAGTAGCCAGCATCATACACTCTATTTTTCGTTTTGCTCACAGTAAGCAAGTCTAATTAAAAAATGCTCAACATTCAATTTAAAATAATTGCCAATGCAAAAAAAAAAAAGTAATCAACCTCTTATTTGCTAATCCACATTATTAATCCAGAAAAAACGCATTAAAGCAATGTTCCGGGCCAGGCAGAGCACAACATGGGCAATGGGGTGGTGGAGCCCTGACTCCCACCTGGGCTGCCTCCTGGGGAGGCGCTGTCTTGCAGGGGCAGGCCTGTGGCTTGCAAATGTGTCACATGCAGAGGGTTTTTCACACGGATACCTTTCATTGTGTGTTTGTGTGGCGCTTCCTGCCTTTTGTTCTTTGTGGTTTAGGAGGAGGTGTGTTTTAATAATAGTTTGAGAATGGTTGACTCAATAGGAGAGAATTCCTTCAGCATGCTAGCACCATTATCACTAAACTAGGAGAGCAGGTGCTTGCTGCCGGGAAATGCATTCTCTTCACCTGCTCGCTTGCTCCCTCCCTCGGAACACTGTCCTGTGACACTGTGGATGGGCAAGGTCACTCTGAAATAAAGAAGCTGGGAGCCTTTTCTGAAGTTGGGGGACAGAATAGCCCACGGGGGATGAAGGTTTGTGATAAAGACGGTTATCGATGCTTCAGGGACAGCCAACACTTTGTATTCTAGTGTGATTTGCTTGCTCTTCTTGACCATAGTACCATTACCTTTTTAATTTATGTGTGTATATATGTTTGTATTATTTATTTATTTTAACCTTTAGATTATTATATTTTTATTCAATGGTCCTGGAAAATGTGCCAACATTGAATTTACCAATAGGAAAACCAAAATGCAAATACTTTCATGCACATGCGTGGGCTCTCCTGGAAGATGCTTGGAAATGGAAGAAGGAGCTGTTTCCTGACCAGAATTACAGCCCCAAATTTTCTATCAGGGAGGTGGCCCCAGAAAATGTTCTTCTCTCTGACCTCATTCCCATTATATGTGAAGTGAGGAGCATGGTGCAACAATCGTAGTCTGTTCTAGAACTGGGTTTGTTTAACTTTAATTATTGCCGTAAGTGTTCTTGGAAGAGTGAACAAGGGGAACGCGGACACGCATTGCCACGAGTAGCCCAGGCAGGGAGGTCAGAATATATGCATGTGAACGGTTGTGTGCTGGGAAGAGGGAGCAAATGTTCCAGTCAGCCACAGACACTCAGGTGTGCCTGGGAGCCTGTGCCTCCCACACCCTGAGGGGCATCCTGGTGTGGCAAGACCAGTCTACAGGGAGCTGTAGGTGCCAACACAGGCCATGTCTGCTGCTCTTTCCTTTTCCCTTAGCTAACTCTGCACTCATCCTCCTGCAGCTGGCCACACGCTCTGTGCACCTGTGCTCACCCATGTGCCAGCCCCTGTGCAGGCCAGGCAGGCATCCCACACCCCTCCAGTGGCCTGCCGAGCTGGGCTTCATAACTTCACTAAACACAGGGCAGAGGCTCGTCTTCCTCTGTGAGGGCAATGTCTTGAGAGCAAAGGAGACGCACTCACACCCGGCGACTAGAACATCACAAGCTGCACTGACCCATTGGAATCCGCTCTTGGGCACAGCTGTGGCCAATGTTCCTGTGATTCTGTGCCAGTGTTAGCTTCATGCTCGAGGGAGTTTAATTACAATTAGGAAAAATCACGAAAATTTGAAGTCGTCGACATTGTAGATCATCATCGTCGTCGTCATCAATAAATAAGTTTCTGAGTCTATCTCAGGCTTGCGGTGAGTCCAGTCTCGGGCTTGCAGTGAGTCCAGTCTCGGGTTTGCGGTGAGTCCAGTTTCGGGCTTGCGGTGAGTCCAGTTTCGGGCTTCCTTGGGGCGGCGGGAGAAGGGAGGTCGTTGCCGCTGGGTGGAACAGGTTGGCACCTGCAGCTCCAATAAGGCCAGGAAAGACGTGGCGTGCCATCCACAGGATCAGGTTCAGATGGGTGGCCCTGAGGTTAGGGTTAGGGTTAGGGTGGCCACAAGGCCGACTGATCTGTGGAACTGGGAAACGTTGAAAGGCCCTGAAAGTTCAATCTATGAAAGGTAGCTACGATTTCCTTTAATATCCTAAACACATGATCTACTTATTAACCGAAAGCTGTGTTCTGTCATTTAGAAGCCATGCTCAAATCACAATTGAACAAGCCCCCAACATTTTCTAAATGACATCCATATCGTTCTTCTTATGTATTTCTTTCTACTTTCTTAGGTGTTTTGGGAGGCAAATTCATTGATATCAAGCATTAGCACTGTTTATCCTTTGGTTGTTCTATCGGCTTCTATCTGCTGTGTTTATCGCTCTGTTGCAGCAGCTGCTTGTTTCTCCATTTATTCTTGTACTTACATCTTTTAAATAAAATGTCCAGTCTGTCCCCTCAAAAATATAGAATTTTATTAATGCAACTTCACTAATTTTACAGAGAAACCCATCGCTACAAGTTGTAAGATGTGCATCCATCTTTTAAGTGGTTGCAAAACCAAAAGACCTCACTGTCTCACTTTTCTCTTTTATAGAAGGGGTGGATTAGATTAGCCGCTTCTCCACAATTCTGTATGGCACGACTTTTAATACATACTAGTTATTAGTTGCATAGGTGTTTATTCTATCCTTCCTGAACCCTTGCATGTCAGAGGCTGTAAGTGATTCCCTACTCTGGGTAAGAACACTCTCAGCTGATAGTAATTAAGCAATTGAGCATGTGCTGGACAAAATACCGAAACAATGAATAACAGAACATTCCTCAGCACTGGAAATTTTTTAGTAGAATATCTCTTCCATTGTACTCAACATTTTAGTCTGAATACAAAGGGGAAAAAGAGACTTTCTTAATATAACAGGAACACAATGTCATTTTCAAAATAACTTTGCTCAAAATCATAACAGAGCAAAAATAAACTAATGATAGAAAAATTAGTATCTAAACATTATTATCCCTCAATCAAAGTCAAGATGAACCCCCACCATAGGTACCCATCAAGCAGGGCAGCATTTTCCAGGACACGAAGCCTAGTTATTCAAACATGGCTGTATTTTGCTCACAAAGAAACCCTGAAACTCGCTGGCTTCCTTTCTCCCAGATTCTTGGTTGCTTCCCCTCCTCCAGACAACATTCCTGCTCCCTGGCAGTTTACATATTTGTGCACATTGAGCTCTCCAAAGATTCATATCTAGTTTGTTGAGCATTTTTATGCATGCATTGCGTAGATAGTATGGAGGATCCAGACCAAACATTGAATTGCAGATTTTTTTTAAACATCTTCCATGTGCAAGATGCTGAATTCACCTTCTCTGGTTCCTGAGGCCTCTTTAAGCCCATGGTGCACTTGTGTATAGGGATGAGCATCTCACAGCCCAGTTCTTCCTGCTCTGTTGTGGGTTGCTGGACCAGGAGTGGGTCTGTGTGTATGCCCTGGGGTGGCTGCCGCAAATGACCACAGATTAGTGACTTAAGACCACAGAAATATATTCACTCATAGCTCAGGAGGCCAGATATCTGAAATCAAGGCCTCAGAAGGGCTGGCTCCTTCTGGAGCCTCCTTTAGCTCCGGTGTCTCCAGGCATTCCCCGGCTTGCAGGGGATGTAATGCAGACACATCCCTCCAATCTCTGCCCCCAGCATCACACAGCCTTCTCCATGCGTCTGTGTCTCTTCTCCTGTAAGGACACCGGTCATCAGATTTAGGGCCTGCTCCAAACCAATATGTCCTAATCTTAACTTAAAAGATATTGTTTCCAGATAAGGTCACCTCAGGGGTTCTGGGTGTACATGGACTTAGTGGGGGGCACTCTTCACCCATGCCAGGGCCTGGAAGCCTTCCTGAGTTCTCCCGGCCTCAGCTTTCCTTTTCTTGTCCCGTGTTCACCCTGAGACCTCGGCGTTCAGCTTGCGGGTGTTGATAAAGGGCCCTCTGCGTGTGTGTGAAGGTCCAGTTACAGTGGCCTCCAGCCAGGAGGATGGCTTACCCTCTCAGAGCCAAAGTCCCACATAGTTGACAACACTTTCGAAGAGCGACCTGATTTGAAATTCTCTAATAGGACCCATGTGAATTGTTACGTATTGCAGACAGAATATCCCAAAAGAGTCCAGTAAAATGACTGAAAATGTAATGCATAACTGTAAACCATGTCTGCCTCCTTTACTGGGCCCTGCTGGCAAGTTCATAACCTCATCAGGAGACTTCCTTGCCAAGGTCCTAATTTTGAGAAAGGTATTTACGGCACAGATTTCACTCACTACAAAGACATTCGAGGTTTTATTTTTTGCTTTTTTTAGGTTTAGAAAGTTCTGAATTTTGCCCTGTATTTTCAAAAGGAAAAGATTGAGCATTTGAATGCAGTCAACATTTTCTGTACCACATTGCTTCTGCACTTTACATATCCTAAGTGTAAATCCATTTTAAACACTGATAGGAAAAGAACTCATCTCCTGTCTGAAAACATTGTAAAGGTTCTAGGCTTGAGACAGGGGACAGAGCTGGTAGGTAGTGAAGTCAGGTTTCAAGTCCTGTTTCCCCAGCTTCCAGGAAGAGCTCTCTGGGACACCCGGGCTTTTGATAAGAGATGCACCGTCCCCCCACCCCACCTCCCGCCCCCAGTCATGTTCCTCTCTCTGCCCCGCAGCATGGAGAGGGGGAAATTTTCTGGGTGCCTTCCTGCTATAAGAAATACTATCCATATTGTTAGGCAACTAAGGTCAACTTCAAATGGAAAAATCCAGAAGAACATGGCCCGTATTTTCACAACGTTGTCTCTGAGCGTAGAGACCACGCAGCATTTTTGTTTTCTTCTTTTGCCTCTATTCCATGGCCCAAATCCTTTATCATAGGTTAGTATAGCTTTCAATAGTATTTTTAAAGTTGACTTAAAAATGCAGTTTTCCTCGCTGGGTTTGCACACACCCGGCACACAGCTTTTGCTCGTCTGCTCTCACTTCCCTTCCACATCTGTGCAGAAGTTTGGTCCACTTCTCACCCTTTCTCCAGATGTAATCACTGAAGAGGCTTTGGAAACAGACTCCTCCCGCACACAGTTCAGCCCTGTCTGCTGGGCGTGGAGCCGCAGACGCCAGCACCTGTCTGTTTGCATCATGGGCTGGGGTTCCAGCCCGGGTCCCTCACAGCTGGAGTCTTGGGGGTCATCACACAATGTGCTTCTTCCACGGGGCTCGGCAATTGTGGAAATACCAGTGATAAATATTAAATAATAGCTTTGTGCCAAACTACTGGGGAAACGAAACAAGCATTCAGCAGCTCTCCTAATTCCTTCTTTTATTCCTGCTGTGGGGTGGTCTGGCAACGGCACACTGAGCAGCAGAACAGAGAGGCGGAGACAAAGGTTCGAAGCCTCTTTCCGAGTTGTTTGTGCACTGATTGGCAGGTACACCTGGCCGCTGTATTTAGATTTCTGCATTTTCTTTGTTTTTTTCCATGTACATATTTAGGTGATTCAAATGGGAGAACACCATTTTTAAAGACTGCATCAACACGCACATGTGACTCTTCCTGGAAAAATGGCAGTTTGTGATTGTTTTTTTCTTTTTATATGAACCAGTACTTAGAGATGAATTTATATCCAAAAATGTAACTTTTTTCTGTAAATTTAGCATCATCTAAAAAAATTCAAGCTGGTATGTTTGGCCCTTATTCAACTATTTTTTTAAAGAATAAAAAATTGCTTGTGGTGATGCCTAGCTTTTAAAATATCAATGTTCCCTCTTGGTTATGAGTAAGTGTAAATTTATCCTCAATATTTAAGCAGGTCCAGTTTGGAATCCTCCCCTCACTTGTGTTGGGCCCAGTGCCCTCTGGTGGCTTTCCCTGAAAGTGCGGCTCCAGGTGGCGGTCTCCCAGGGGCAGCTGGGACTGGGAAGCGCTGGACCCCCTCTCTGCACATCTAGAGATGTTGAATTCATCTTTTTTTTTTTCTGATATGTACCGAATGCTTTGGAGACGTGTATAAAGAATATTATCTTTCAGCTAAAAACTCTCAAGCATGTCTCCATTATGTTTTGAAGTGTTATTTTTAGCAAAAGGATAATTCTTGTATGCTACGTGAACTAAATTCAATCCATTGCACCATGCTGGGAAAAATATAAAAACTACATCCAAGTTGGCCTCTGAAAAACTTAATAAAAAATGTAAAAATAATAGAAAAAGAACTACTGGCTAAGAGTGTTGAAAAAAACCAAAGTGTTCCAAAGTAACTCCCCTACAGGTTACAACATTCCCGCAGAAGCACTGCTCCTTTCTCTAAGGGTCACACAAGGTGTCCTACAAAGACAGTCGCGTCAGCACGACAGCCGAGGCTCTCCCGGGCCACCAGGCTTCTGACCACTTTCTTGCCAGGCAGAGGGAGAAGGAGGCCAGATGGACGACTTCTAGAATTCAACTCGAGTGACGAGAAGAAAGCGCTGGAAGACATCAGGCCAAAGGGAATCACGCCTCTGATATACACATGGGGACCTGGGGGAATTTCTTGCACAAAATGTAAATCAGTAGATATTAGTTAACTAAGCAAAACATTCAATCTTTTGAAATTTTGTTAAAGAAAAAAAATTTGATAACTCATGTTTTTAATTTGGGCCCCAAACTCTATATGCTTGTCCAGGCACAGCTGGTAAGGGAACCACTGCTGGGGGTGCTGTTTCCGTTCATGATGTGTTCGATTTCCCTGTGACCTCCGAGCAGAGCAATGCTCAGCAGCACTGCACATTTCCGGGCCGCAGCTAAAGCACTTGTTCATCGTGGGCTAACTGGACTTGATGTTCTCAGTCCCCTGTGTGGTAGTTACTAATATTACCATTATCTGGAAAAAGGTTCAGTTTCTACACCTGGTCTGTCTGTATAGGAGACACCTGAGTCTTTCGAACTATAAGAACAAGGTTGAGGTGCAGCAACAATAAGCTTTGGAGTCGGAGTAAGTTTCCTCAACGATTAAATTATACATTGCAAGCAGACCTAGCCAAGTCAAGGAAACACGGCACATTCTTAGTAAGAGATACTGCTGATTTGCATGTCTCCACATCAGGTCCCAGATTCCAAGTTCTTTTCTCTCTAACTCACTGACTGCGCCTCTGTGCCCTTCCTCTGGTATTCACCCTTCATCTTCCTGAACTGGTGGAAGCTCCCCGGGTGTTCCCTGCTTATTTGTCTCCGTGCCTTCCACTCATGCCCACCCATCCCAGCAGTATCCTCCCTCTGCCTTGAACATGACATTACAGCTCACTCATCGTCCCACCCCTTGGTGGCCTTCCACACCACTGGAGCCCTCCCACCTGACCTCACCTGATGTGGCACGTCCCACCCCTTGGTGGCCGTCCACACCACTGGAGCCCTCCCACCTGACCTCACCTGACGTGGCACATGAGGCTTCCTCACAGCTCCTTCACACTCTACTGGACTTTCTCATCTCTTGCAGCATGTGAGCCTTTAAGGGCATTATTTGTGTTTGTGTTTGTTCATATGTAGCTACCAGCTAGACCAATGCCTTCCCTTGGTAGGGAGCACACTTAAAAGTGTGTCAAGTGTATGGACAAATAGACAAAGCAATGTCATGCTCCTGACAGTTAAAGAAAACAGCGACGCAAAGCAAAATAACCACCCTCAAGATGTAGACTGCTCGGTGAGATGTGTGCCTGGAAGGAAAAGCACTGAGTTCTATGGGCTGCGGGCAGGAAGTGATCCTGGAGAAGCGCACCTTGAGGAGTCTGCTGAGATCTGAAGGATGAGGCTGTGGGGAAGAAGGAAAGAGAGAGAGCAGCGTGGTCCAGGGTCTGTGCCACAAAGACATGGCACGCAGAAGGAATGTGTGGAAGGCTGGGTTGGAGGAGGCAAGATGCACAGAGACGCCCTCAGGACCATGGACAGGACCGGGGCATTCACACTGAGGGCAGCCAGCACTTTTCAGTGGGGACAGCAGAAAGCAGGCGGCATGGTGAGTGGAGGTACTTTTGAAAAATGTTGCTTTGGGCTCCTGGATGAAAAGCCAGTGGTGGTGGGCTCCGGGTGGATGAGGAGGTTCAGCCAGCTGGCTGGGGTCTGGTAGGCGCACATGGCTCCTGTTCCTTTCTCTAAGGGTCACACAAGGTGTCCTACAAAGACAGTCGCATCAGCATGACAGCCGAGGCTCTGGTGAACAGCTGGGAGTGGTGAGCTCTGGGTGGGTGAGGACGTTCAGCCAGCTGGCTGGGGTCTGGCAGGTGCACAGGTGGGAAGAGGTAATGAAGAACTGCTAGGGTTCTGACAAAGACAACAGGTTTCAGGGCAGTGACAGAGAAAACACTTGAATTGACCCAGATGTGAGGGCCCTGTGTCCATACATGCCTGCTTTGGATTTTCTTTGAGATGTCCATGTGAAGAATGGATTTAGAGAGTCAAAGCTCACAGGAAAGCTTTGGACTGAAAACAGGAATTTAGGAAAGCAAGTCAAGCAGGTCAGTGTGAAGAGTCACTGGGCAGTGCTGGGGGCCACAGCTCGGATGGGCTGAAAGAATGGCTATGGTGGGATAGATGTGGCCGTGAAGCACAAGGACTCTGAAAACAACTCGGTGCTATTGGATAAAAATGAAGATCTACCACCTCGCAATTTCTCCCCTAAGTGTATCTTGGAGGAACGGTTGTGTGTGTGAACCAATATACATGTGTGTGCAGTTCCATCCATATATATGGATGTTTTAGTGTTCGTGTTTGGACAGGGACTTCAGTTTCTTTTAATTTTTGGCTTTTATACATAATTCTGTTATGAATATAGATGTATATATAATTATGTATATATAATTGTAAGACTCAAACAAACAATTTAATTGCATGTTTATCATAGAACAGATATCTAATTTCTGGCATAATTCAATTGAATACTCTAGAGAAACATAGAGTAAATAATATCAGCCTATTCATAACAAAATACGTTAGCCTTAGAAACATTGTATTTGCAAAGTAAGGAAGGCACACAATATACATAGAGTGTAATTTCTATTCATGTCAAGAAACAGGCAAAATGAAACGATCGGTATTTTGGATGTGGAATGGCATTGTAATTAAAAGCTAGGAAATGATGATCAGGAGGGGCAGAAGAGTGGCTTCCATGAGAGGAATGATGGGCTGTGTCAGGAACCAGATGCCAGGGGGATTCGGGTCTTGCTTTTTTATACAAGCTGAGGACCTCAGTCTTTTAATTGGTAAGATTAGACTTCTCACATTTGATGAGATTAATGATACTGTTCGATTAAAATCCAACATCTTTCTATTTGTTTTTTGTTTATTTCATCTTTCATTTGTTTATTTTTTTCCTCTTTTCTTCCTTCTTTTGGTCTAACTGATCGTTTGCTATGGTTCCATTTTATGTCCACTGTTGACGTATTCATGCCCTTAAAAAAACAATTAAAGATGGCCTAGCATTTACAATAGACATCTTTAATTTCTCAGAGCTAGCCTTCAAGTAATGCTGCACTGCTCACAACAGTAACACGGCCTGGTCTTCTCCAAATTTGGTCCTTTGTACTTGCAGGGACTCTGCATTTCAAAACTCTCTCCTTTCATTACAAGTGCGTTCCCACAGTAGCTTTACTTGACATGAGTAATCATTGTTTTCCATGGACTCTGGACACTTTCTTCTTCTCTCCATCATCTTCAAAACATTGATGAGAAGTATTTCTTCTTTGAACGCCACCTTCTGTTCTTGTTGCTCTCTTTCCCAATATGGCCACTACAGCTGTTCTGCAAAGTAACACAGAGTTTCAGGCCACAGACTTCTCCTGCCACTAAGACCTCCTTTGCCTCCCATTCTTTCCCAGCCACTAGCCCTTCCTCGGCCTTCCAGCCACTGAACAGAAGAGCTCTTCCCCTTCCTTCTCCACTTTCTCCTCCCATCCTCTTCCCCACCCTCCTCTGCCTACTCCATTCACCTTCCCCTCACTCCAACTTCCCTTCCACACTAACCAGCCACCTGTGATCTTCCAGAAGACAGGGACTTAGGTTCCTTTGTGTTCTATCTTCCTGCCACACCTGAATATTACTTAGGAAGAAGATATTGAACAACTATTTCATGAGTACAAGGATGACCTTCACTATGTTTAAGGTAACACAACACAAGAACAGTCCACTTTGTGTCATGTACTCTGTGTGTGTTTGTGTATACTCTGTATATGACTTTGTCTTGTCTTACAGGTAAAAGTACAACTTCAAGTACCACTAAACAGCACAGTTTTAAGGTTCTATGGACCCTAGATGTAGTACTGCAAATTAAAATGTTTATTTCTTGCTCATTAGAGACTCCATCTGTATGTAAGCCTTGGGATAAAATATCTCAATTTCTAGTCACATCTAATTTCTACTTCTATGATATTAATATTATATGGTGCACTTAGTTAAAAAATACCTACTATCCTTGTTATTGTACCAAACATTTGTTTATGCATTTACGAGAAAAATATGATTTCTTAGATATGTTTGTCTTGCCAAAATACTCCAAACTTTCAACTTCACCTTTCACCTTAAATCCAGAAGCAACATTACAATTCACTAATTTTGTCCTTCCATAGTAAAAGCATATGTGCTCATTTAGACCTAAATGACATTTTGCTGAATATTCCTTTGCTCTTCAGAATTTTTAATCTTGTGTGGGATAATTTTTGTAATATGGTTATTGAAGGATTCTGTTTTCTTCCAAAGGCAAGTCAGAGGACAATATTTCCAACCACTTATCTGCTGAGAGGTGGTTCCTAAATGCTTCTCCCATCACTTCCTGTTCCATGTGACCCATAGGGCCTTAATGGTAACAGTCCAGGTCGTAAAATGGTGTCACACTGAATAAATGCTTTGTCGTGCCTCCCAACAGTGCATCTTTCCCAACAAAGTTGGAGAGACTAAGTACCCAAGTTGCCTGAGGATGTGAGTGTGTTTAAAAACAGGTCCCTGGAAGGTTCAGACTTGTAACTATTGGATGCTCTGAGGAAATATGTTTACTCTTGAGAAATCATTGTTTCTCACCCGTAATATCTCAGGGTTAGAGTCAAGAAAGAATATAACTTCTATGATCTTAATCATCTTTTTCCTGAGATGTACATATCAGTGGAATTCTTGCACTTGAAGATTTCAGTCTGATGAGCAGGTGCAACCCGATAGCAGTGAGCCTCTATGTTTGCGTCAATATCATCTTTCCTCCAGGATACAGGATCAGTTCTTGCATTACAAGCAAAGAAAAAAATAGCTCTCCAAATAGAATAGCTCGTCTTGATGTGTGCAATTTAAAGTGACTTAACTCTTTGACAGTTAAGCATCAGCTTTGAAATGTTTCTCTCTCAGGACTCGCCCTCCTGCCAAACGCTCCATTTACGGTCAATTTGGTAACTGGGGGCGAGTTCATCTGTTCCTTTAATAGCACTTGCTGAAATTCCGGAGCCACTCGTGGAATAAAACTGCTGTGCACAACCTCGTGATTTTCAACATTTATTACACCCATTGTGTAACGTCTCTTCAATCGTCGCCATTTTTATAAGTTTCTACTGATTCTTTCTCCTGTCAGCTCTTTGGAAGTGATTCTGTATTTTTACCGTCATCATAATTGTGTTGCTTTATCAGTTAACATAATCATGCCTCTCAAGTCTTTACAATGAGTCAATTTGACTAATTTTATTTTAGAACGACCCTATGAGGTAGCAGTGTGCCCTCATTCATGCATTTAATACTTTGCAAAATTATGCCAGAGTTTATGTGACTCATCATACTATGAAGTAAGTAGACTGCAGATCCCCAAATTAGAACCCACGGCACTAATTTCCATACAATTGTTACATTGTTTACTCAATGAAATGCCTCCTCTATCACCCCCCCCACACACACACACACACACACACACGAGAGAGAGAGAGAGAGAGAGAGAGAGAGAGAGAGAGAGACAGAGAGCATCATCTGTGTCAGTGCCAGTATCATGTCTGATATCGGGGTCTTGATGAGTGAATGAGAAAGAAGGCAACACCTGATTTTCTACCACGTGGCAAACTCAAAGACCTGTATATATGCAAAACATTCACATCACAACATAATAAAGTATATTTTGATTCCAGCCCTTTGCTTTGACAGGGCCATAGCTAAACCATCACAGCTCAATATGGTGAAGTTGTTTTAAACACTAAAGAAGAAGATTCCAGAATATATTTTAATAAACAACTCGGATGTCTAGCTCTCAGTGTCTTCTACATATTCCAACCTAAGACTTTTGCATTGTTATTTAAGTATATTCATTGTGTTCTCTTCCTAATAATTTAAAGGTTTTTTTTTTTTTTTTTTTTTAATTAAGCACTTTAAGCCACCCAACCCTCCTTTCAATGCCAGTAAAACGACTTACTCCGTGCATTTCACTCTGTCCTGTTTATTTACATACCCGTTTCACAGATGCTTGGATGAAAGACACGGCTTCTGGCCAGTGTTCAGTATGCTTCTGTGAACTGTTCTAGAATTTGTTGGGTGTCTCTCGTGAAAGTCCCATTGAGAGCCTTCTGGATTTCCACGGAAAGGGCTTCACTGTACTTGCAAGCAGAGGGGCACTTTGGTCCAATATCAGTACTAACCGGGAGACTCTGTGTTTAACTGAGGTAGATAATTTGGATTTTACAAGTTGATGTGGGCATCATATGTATCTTTACACAGCCAATGAGGCAGGCAAGGGGATTTGGAAAGAACCTTTTTTTGTTTTTCAAATTTTCATTGGTATAAATCATGATTTCAACTAAATATAAGTTATTATCATTATTTGAGTTTTCATTTGTTTGGTTTAGGTTCATGTTACTCAGTGGTTTACCCAAACAACACTGAGATCAGTTTCAGAATTTGGGTCACTTTAAAGATTCTGCAACTTTGTTCTCTAGTTTTCTCTAAAACTACTCTTGTCTCCTTTACAAAGATGAAATCATATTATTTTCCACTTAAAAGTTACTTGAGTCATATTTCCTTGGAGATAAAGCATTCTCACATTCACACTATCCTTTTAATAATTTTGATGAAAACAATCCAGGCCATGTTTACAGAAGATATAATCAGGAGTGTAGCACAAAACAGAAGACTCCTATGATATCCTAAACATTCGTGTCTAAGGTTTGAGGGGTCATCTGATAGCTTGATGAATTGGAAGACATGCAAAGTCCTATGATAGCTTTACCAGTCACTTCTCAAGTGATTTGAAGAAGGTCCAATATCAGCTATATAATGATGATGAAATTTTAGTACCAAAAAAGAACATCCTTCATTCAAGGATACAGGATACTACCGCAAACTATTTTCTTTGACATTTTCCATCAGTAAAACCATTATATTAATACTTTTACTGCCCAAAATGGAAGCCATTAGTGACAGGGTTTTTTAGTTGTCTTAAGAATAGGTGGAATTCTTTTTTTGTAATATTTTTTGCAGCTCATGGAAGGAAAACAATTTTCCTTTTATAACAATCCAATATTCATAAGTTTAAATCAAAAATACTATTTTGAATAAAACATTGCCTAAATGTGAACAAATAGATTCTTTTACCAGCTAAGTAAAAATTATTTTAAATAACATATCTTCTAGGTCTGAGGAAAATAGAAACTTTAATGTGATCTGAATGGCTTCTTGTTTGATTAGTTTGGCAGGATCTGATGAGTGCCTGGTCTCATCAATCATGTTAAATCTATGTCAAGATCTACAGGTCTGATTCAGGAACTGCTATAAGAACACAGTGGCCAGACAGCTGTCATATAAAGGATTTCATTTATATGATTCATGTCCTAAATTTGTTATACTGAAATTGTGACATTACAAAAATTAGTTGATAACATCATCCTTATAACAAAGACATGCTTTCGTCTTTCATCACGAGGGATTCCTAGTATTACAGGTACTTTTCCATGTAACTCTATGAGCAAGTGCATGAAATAATATTATTCTATATTTAAATGCACATTATTAGATAATACTAATATTAAGGTTTGGTATTTTGATTTGGTTTTTGTTCATTGATTGGGGAGGGATTTGACAATTTTCATTTAATAAAATGCAAATTTTAATCTTTTCACCAGTCTCCATGGGTTATTTGTTTTCAAGTTAACTGAAACTTCTCCTTGGAAATTTCTATAACTGTCTCCACTGACCTTCTCTGGGTTTTCAATCTTAGCTGTGTTTCGGAGACATGGTCCTATTAATTTGTACTTTATACAAGTGTTAGATTATTCTGTCCTTAATTATACTCTGTCAGTTTCCTGGCTCTGCGATCTGTAATTATGGAGGTCTTCCCTTATGGCTGGGTACCATGTTGGTATCTTTCCATTCTTGAGAAATCATTTCTATTCTTGGAAATGCAGATCTTCTTCCTTCAATTTCTGTTCCTTAGGACACTTGGATGACTCCTTCCTACACTAAAGGGTAATTTGATACCCTTAACCTACACCGAAATATGTGCTTTAAAGCTTTTCATTCTTTAGGTTAACCCACAATATCATGATTGACAGGAAAGAAATCACCTTGTAAGTTACTTGTTCACGCGTTTTATGCAATTATCAAGTAATCAACAACACAATGAAAGTAATTGCCTTTAAAAAAATGTTCTTCCGATTGTACTTTATCTTATCTCATTTTATTAAGAATTAGGAGCTTATTATGTTTCCCAGAAAATGAAATATAATGAAGAAGTTCTTGATCCAAATAAGATACTGTGTTTTTTCTCTTTCAGTTTAAACTATATTTTTTAAAAATTTGCTTATATGTAGACACAGAAAAAAAAATTATAATTTGCTTCTTAACCCTTCCCAAGATGTTGCTATCTACAAATAATTTTTCTTCATTCAGTGGTAAGTGATACTCAAATAAACTAATTTGCAAAATTTGCTGCTCAAAATGGAAGCCATTTGTGATTGACTGTTTTAGTTGTTTTGAGGTTAGGTGTAAATTTTTTTTGTTAATTTTTTTTCAGCTGATGGATTGAAAATAATGTCTTTTTATAACAATATAATATTAGTAAGTCCAAATCAAACATTATCTTTTAAATAAAACATTACCTAAACATGGAATAAAGATTCTTTCACCAGCTAAATAATACTTTATTTTCATTTTTATGAAGTTGAGGATGGTTTCACAATTATTCTCACCTCCATCTAGCTTCAAGAAACAAAAGATTTTAACATTTCTTAAATTTTCACTACATATTCCATAGTTAATTAATTTTACAAATACTTTAAGAAGATATATTTAACTACTTCACATAATGTAGATATATATTATTATTATTGGGACAGGGTCTTTCTCTGCTGCTGAGGCTGGACTGCAGTGGTGTCGTCACTGCTTAGTGCAGCCTCAGCCTCCCCAACTCAAGCAATCCTCCTGCCTCAGCCTCCTAAGTAGCTGGGACCACAGATGCATAACTATGCCCAGCTATTTTTTAAAGTTTTTTGTAGAGAGTAGGTCTCGCTATGTTGCCTAGACTGGTCTCGAACTCCTGGGCACAAGTAATCTTCCCACTTCACTCTCCACTTCTATATTATTAAATGTTGAAATTCTAAAAACATTTCCTCACATAAAGAGGAATGTGTAATCATTTAACGTAATGAATGATTCAGGACACAGTTTTTTTCCCACTTTTTATTTATTTTTTATTTTCCCTCTTCACAATAATATTTCCTGAGGAAGCAGTGTCATTGCTTAAGTAAATTATGAAAATGTACAATAGTTATATGAAGCATTCATACTCTTTTTTTCTGATATTGAAAAAGTTTGAGACTGATCTTAATTTCTCTCTACTTTTCAAAGATGAAATCATATTATTTTCCACTTCAAAATCAATATTTATATTTAAAATCCACTTTGATTTTGATCAGTTAATTAAATGGAGAATAGTTGAAGGAAGAAATAATGAATTTACTAAATATGCTGCAATAAATATACATTTTCTCCAACATTTCAAATTCATTCCTTTTTTCCAAATTTTATTAATTTCAAAGTGTTTTGTTGGCTCTATTGTGATGAAAATATATAAACAAAGCAGAGAAAAATTTAAAGTATTCTGAGCACAGTTGTACACATTCTTAGTGATTCCAGTGGCTAAAAATCTTTGACAATATTGTAATTTTTGTCCTATACATCAATTGTCATGACACTGATGAAATGACATTAATCTCCTTTTATATAAAATTGTTTTCTAGAATATTCAGATACTTCCTAAGCACTAATGTTACCTAAATTCTATGTTATTAATTATACATGCTCTTCAAGGAGTATGCAAGTATATGCCTTCTTTTTTCTGCTTTAAAAGCGATTCTCCAGGGGGTCAAAAATGGGTGTTATGCTTCACACTAAACAAAATATCTTGAATTGATACTTATTTTCCAAAGAGCTCCCTCTGTGAAACACAAATTCTCATTTATACTCTCAGCAGGACCGGGGAAGCTTTACAAGTGAGAACTTAGAGGTTAAGTAGCTTGGCCACTTTTCCAAATCAGCCATAGACCAAGCCTTCCCATTGGCATATTTTGGCTGAAGTTGTTTTGTGTGAGAACTCAGGGAAAGAAAGCATTTGTACACACAGACACATCCCGGAGGAGGGCCTGCCCTGTTTCCATGTGTATTACATAGGACACAGACCTGTACTAGGATGTGATGAATTGTGGAACACATTTCCATATCAAAACCTAACACAATTCATTTGGAGTCTCATTTCAAAGTTGTCCTCAGTTTTGCAAATCTGATACTCATATACATCATATAATCCTGTTAGTATTTAAAACTGCATATGATATGACATTTTAACACAGAAGAAAGTACCTTGTTTTCAGGAATTCTAAAGTGTTTAGAGGCAGAATGAATAAAAATGCTTAAATTAGTTAATTGTCATGTGTTATTAATGTTGAAAAGACACCAAATAACAGTGCTAGTGTTGCTTCACAGTCAGCTATTTTTAAAACTATCTTATAAATTAGACCTCCTAAATCAGACGGTGTTTTTCCTCACACATTTTGTTATTAAAGACAATTGGTTTAATTCATCATTTGTCTTCATCCCCAGGTAAATCTTCATCATCACCAGGAGACACCGGCAGAGGCTCTGTGCGTCGGTCCGGAACACACCGTCATCTGGGAGGTCGTGGGTTATTGTTTTGCTATGAAGGATGCCATCTAGATGAGTTACAAAGTTTCTGTAAATTCTAAAATTGTGTGCAGTCATACATGACTGAATTCTACAATTCATATATGACCACATGCAATTTTAGAATTTGCAGAAACTTTGTAACTCATCTAGATGGCACCCTTCATAGAAGAAAAGAGAGAGAGTTTAGAATAATGTCACAGGACCTTCCAGATGACTCGAGGCTGGGGAGACCCATGGTGAGAGAAGAGAGAAGCAACTCATGTTGCCTTTGAGAAGACAAAAGAGGAAGCAGAAGAAAAGAAAAGGAAAGAGAAATGGACACAGAAAGGGCTCAGGAAGGTAGAGAGAAGGCCCATCAAAGGAGGAATGGCAGCCTGCCTTCCAGGACAAGGGGTCCAGCAGTCCTTCCTCGCTAGGAAACCAAGATAATTTCCTGTACCTGCAAATGCACAACTTCGCTTTCTCCTGTGTAAAAACATCAACTAGATTGAGTGGATACCTAACGAACTCTCACAGGAACAGATGGAAAATAAGTGAGGGACCATCACACTGATGTAAGCAAACTGCTTATAATGCTTCTCACAACTATGGTATTCACTTAACCAACAAAAATGGAGAGAGACCTACTGTGATCTCAGCCCTCAGCACTGGAGATCAAGGGGTCACGGAGACGGGCATGAGAGCGGCCCTGATGGAGCCCATGTTCTGGGAGTGGCCAAAAGTTACACAATCAATTACTTCATTAGAAGCCTGATGACTGAGACAGAGTGTGTAGGAGTGACAGTGTCACTGGCCCACATGTCAACAATGCTGTCCGCAATTCTTGCGTTTCCTGGAACTTAAGTAACAGTTGAGTGTAAGGGAGTACATCACGTTACTAACAGGTGTCCCTGGATTATAAGACAAGCCCCGATTCCACCCTAACTGTATTTCAGAATTGAAAGATCTTCGTTTTGTTGCCCACTCTAGTAGAATGGATGACAGTTTTGAAGACATTGACAGCACTTCTTTCAAGTCTTTATTCTTTGAGGATGACTTTTTAAAATGGAAGTAAATGTTTTAAAATTGATTCATACAATCGGTAAAACTGTTTTGTCATGTGCGACTCTAAGCCTTCTGGTTTTGTGTTTTTCATATCGTTTTCTCATTTCCTCAAAACAACACTAAATTGAATGTGTTGAGTTTTATAGCTGCTATTAAACCCACCAAGAACCACTCTCAATAAACCCTTCTCCTTAAAGAAGAATTTTTCTCCCTCCTAAATGATTGTCTGGCATCCTGACCTTGACCTTGACACAGACCTCAGTCTTTAAGGACACCTGTGGTCTGTGGTTGTGCTAACCACAGAACCCAATCTCTTTCACGGTTTTGAGCCAGCGTGTTTCTCCAGAGCTAATGGCATGCTTGCAATCATAAAAGATATGCATTATACAAGCTCTCTATTTTGCATTTTTGTTATTGTGACTAAGAAACAGTAAGTAGACCAAATTGAACTCCATTAAAAGGGGACTCATCATGGAACGCAGAGGCCTCGCTATTGCATATTTGTGATATATGGGACGTTTCATCTTAAAACATGGTGAAAACGTCATTAAGAAATAACTCAACAAAAAGGCTGTTGCTTTGAGATGATTTGATCCCTTGATTGTTTTCTAATCATTTGAAGTTGACTGCTTGAAATAAAGACTCTTTATATTTTTACAAGAGAGGAGTGTAGAAACACCAGTGACTTTTGAAACGATGTTAGGAGATGACGTTGGAGCACTTCTTAAAGAAATGCTGGCAGGGCGAAGCGCATGGGTGCGGTGAGGGTACTTGCACAGAGAAAGCCCTCCCGACTCCTCTCAGTCAGCAGGTGAAGAATCTTTATGGACATGTTAACTGGTTTCATTTATATTTTCCTGTATATGGAGGCCTGAGCGAGGCGCATTATTTTAAAATCTACCTAAATAAGTCTAAGTGAGCTCTTCCAATAAATAAATAAACAATTACATGATTTCCATCCATAGGAATTCTAATTAGAAAAGTTTGCCTCTTATTTTCCTTTCCAGCACACTCTCCTCATTATGATCTCCTCATCCCTTTGTGATGTATTGTCCCTTTGGAACTGGAAACAGCATCGTCAGACTTGGCTGCTGTCGTTTCCTGTGTCTTTGTTGCCAGGTGTCTTGTTAAAAATAAAACCAAATATAAAGCAAGTGCTCAGTAAATGTGTGAATGACTGAATTAATAAATGAACCTATTAGGGTAAATTGCCATAAATAGGTCATATAAATTTTAAACCATATGAGCAAAACCAAATCAAACAGATATTCCCTTCATCTATCCATCCATGAGACTACTATCCACTTAGTTTATTCTCAAGAAAGAAAATCTCTAAGGAAAGACATTCTTCAGCATCAAGTTATGAGTTAATTGTACTAACTGCTATTTCCTTAATGCAGTCATATTTTGAAAGGCAAGGCTTTGCTGACAATTCTTTAATTTGAAACCTTGTACTGTTTTCATCAGAAAGAAAATGATATTTTAAACTAGGAGCTTTTAGAATTTAAAAAAACTCTTTCAAAACATAGTATCTTCCATATAAACAGTGAATTCTGTCCCTCCCCTAACAAAAAACTTATGGTTTGATATTAATCATGAGAACAAAATACTTTAGTAGCTGTGGAAAACAATAAAAGGTAATTTTACCAGGTGAAAAGAGATTAATGTAAAGAAGTGTAGGAAGGAGAGCCACACAAAATATAGAAAACAAGCTTGAAAATGGCTCTCCTTTACAGACCTATTCCTAAATAATTCATGATGAACTAATTAATAGTGAATTTTGTGTCTCTTATAATTACTAACATTGGTTAAACTGAGCCCTAATAAATATCACATTAGGTATTGAAAAGTTCATTTTAGTCAGTATCACTAATCCTGCCCTCAAACATCCCTGGATAAATTATTTCTTTAAGGCTGAAAGATGCTTGCTCTTTTTTCTCTTTTTAAAAGAGGGAATTGATGGATTCTTAGGGACAATAATTTTTACATGTTTATATAAATAACATTGAAAATTATTCTCAATATTTGAGGTTACACAGTTTAGTCAAAATGAATCAAATTATACTGATATCGTTAAAAAGAAAGAAGCAAACGAGTAGGAAACATCTTTCCTTTGAGCTGAAGTTCATATTACCTTAGAGGTAACATTATCATTTCCATGATCTATTTGCCGCCTACTTTTGGCAGGAGTTCTGTTTTTTATGCCAGAAATAGAATTTTCTAAGTTGGACATAGAAAAGCAAATTCTGATAGCACGTGGTTAAGAGCTGCACGTATGTGGCACTCTTCTGCCTGTTCCAAACTCCAATCGCAGAATTAGATTCAGTACCTTTGCAGGATAAAGTTCATGAACACTGGGTATTGTTAAAATAAATCATGAACTAAATTATTCTTTAAAAAAAAAGAGTTGCATAAAGTACTAAAAATACATTTACTGTTTTTTGATGATTTCTCTACAAGTCACTTTCTAAAAATATTTCAGATCCATGATAGATGTAATATGGTTAATGGTCTGATGGGTAATAATAACAGTAACTTTACCTTTATAATACTTTAAATAAATGTTTTAGGTGAGTGTATTTAAAAAATCATCTATATAATCCCAAGAGAAGGATATTGATAAAATATTTGAAGGCTCTCCAAAAGCTTCTAAACTTGTTCGTGGGCATTTTCTTTATCCATTATGTAAATATTTCAACTTATCAATAATTAAAATAGCAACACATTAACAATTAGGATCTCCATTACAAACCTGACCTTTAATTGAATTCTATAGGAATAGACTGAAAGAATGAGCCTCTTGATTTATGCTAAGAATAAATGTTAAAAACCATTTTCCTAGTCAACCTAATTTTCTTGTTCTGGCTAAATAATAAGCATTGAAGGGAGATTCTTCTCTAGGCATATTCCACTCCCCTCCTATACACGCCCCATTATGCTCTGCTTTGACAAACGGGCTAACAACAGTTCAAAATTGGGGGCACATTCCTTATGTGTTCTCCAGTCTCCCTTCTCTAGAGGCAATCTGGGAAGCTAAACGTTTCCAAAGGTTTGAAAAACAAAACTGGAGGCAGGTTATGTCCATGTGGAACTATCAGTGCAGCCATTTTAACCGAATTCAGTCAATTCAGACACATGCCTGGGGAATCCAATCAATCAGTCTGACTGCGTTTTTTTCTCATTTAATTAGTCATTGAAGTACAGTGATTGACTCCACGCCTTGCACAGACATCGCTGTTATTACATACACAAATTCATGGCGGCAGCCCCTGCTCCGTGGGGTGGAAACAGGGTCCAGCAATGCTGGTGCTTCCAGCCTGTTGGCCTCACAGGAAGGAAGATGCAGATGGGGGCTGTGTCCTGAGGACCAGCATGGCACACGGAGGCCTGGAGTTTCTTCGTCCCCCACACTGAGAAGGCTCTTGGGACGCATGAGTTCCCGCCCTCTCCAGCCCTTGTCTCCAGGCTCCACACAGGAAGTTCTCCTGCAGGGACTTCCTGAAGGAGCCGCAGGTGAGAACAAAGAGTTTCTAAAAATGAGGGAAAGGTGATGTCCTTATCGATGACAAAAACAAAGTGCATTTCTCCAACAGCAGCTACAACCACCGGAGGACAGACAGAGGAGTGAAAAGAGCAGATGTGAGGAAGCAGGAGGGAGTTACACGGCTGACTCCTGCGATCACTCCTGACGAATCTGCATTTACCACCCGCAGGTTCGTTTGGCGGACACTTCCGCAGTGCCTGCGCGGCTTCTAGTGCTTCCGGTTCTTTCCCTGTGAATCGCCAGAAAGTTACTGATGACGCAGGAGTTAGTGCTCAGCATCCGGGTTTTCATTACACACAAAATATTATGAAATTTCTTTCATAAGTAATATTCAGAAATACTGCTTTCTGAAAGACATCTGAAAAGGCCTGAGATTATGTTAACATGCTCTGATTTGTGAAGTGAAGGAGTTGAGAAAAAGGTTAAAAACATACAATCTGATTAAAGACAACCTGATTAAAAAATGGGCAAAAGACCTGAAGAGATATTTCTCCAAAAAATACATAGACATGGCCAACAGATCCATGAGGAAATGCTCAATCTTATTAATCATGAGGGAAATGCAAATTAAAGCCACAAGGAGAAATCACCTCACACCTGTTAGAATGACTATTATCCAAAAGACACAACAAGGGCTGATGAAGATGTAGAAAAAGGGAACCCTTGCACACTGTTGGTGGCAATGTAAATTAGTACAGCCATTTTGGAAAACACTATGAAGGTTCCTCAAAAAAACTAAAAATAGGACTACCATACAATCCAGCAGTCTCACTACTGGGTATATATATATTCAGAGGAATTGGAATCGGTATGTTGAACAGATATTGGCACTCCCTTGTTTATTTCAGCACTATTCACCATAGCCAAGGTAAAAAATCAGCCTAAGTGTCCATGAACAAATGAATGGATTTTAAAAAGTGGTATATATACAACATGGAACACTATTCAGCCTTAATAAAGGAAATACTGCATTTGTGATAACATGGGTGAACACAGAGGGCGTTATGATAATTGAAATAAGCCAGGCATTCCTCTAACCGACCTTCTATGCTGTATTTCAAATATTTGACATGGGTGCACCTTTGCAATACATTTATAGATAATTTTTAATTTTCTGTCCCAGATTATATATTTTCATATAGATAGAATTTTAGCATTCCATTTTAATTCTTCCTTTGTCGCCTCATTGCAGTGTGGTTACAGATCATGTACACTTTTGGACTTTATTGATATTATCTTTCGTATCTATTACATGACCATTTTTTCATTAATGTTATTTGAAAAAATATTAATTTAATTTGAGGAACATAATGTCCTGTTTAGAGCTTTTGTATGTTAGTCATTGGATAATTCAAATACTGTGCTGCTTTGACAAAATTTTTTTCAAGATGACTTACTAATGTTTTAAAAAGTACTCTAAAATATCCCATTTTGTTGTAGATGACACTATTCCCATAGTATGCAGAAGCTGTGTTGAGCAGCACATGAAGGTTCACCTGCTGCTATATTATCTTAGTAGTTTTTAACATTTAACATGCTTTGTCTTGAATTACATCTCTGTATTATTTCTATAGCTCTTTACTTTATGTTGTAATTTTCATTTCCTTCCTCAACACTTTGTTTTTAACTGCATTGCCGTTTGTATCTGGGTGTACCTCTTGGCTTGCTGAATTTAATCTTTTGTTTGTGTGTGTGTGTGTGTGTGTGTGTGTATATCTGCACCCAGAATCAGTCACTATCTTCTTTCTAAACAAGGCAAATATTTTACAGATTTTTGGAGTTGCTATCTATAAATAAATGCTTTTCTAACTGCTAGGATCATGCCTATGATCCATGTTTAACTCTCTGGAAGCTTTTAGCATTTTAGCATTATTGCCAGTGTTTAAACTGTCATAGAGAAGAGCCCTGGGTGAGTTTCTCTCATTCGCTGCACTGAGGCCATGGTGAAGTCTTGGTTTGGGAGACCCATCTTTTTTGTTTTGGGATGTCTTCTCCCACCTTGTATTTGATGGAACCCTCTTGTGTTTTCTCCATGCTCTTTTGCTCTAACTCCTACTAAAAGGACAATGGACCTCAAAGACTGAAAATTGCTTATCTCCCTTGGTCAATCTCTTTGTGTTATTGTGTTTCTTTTAGGGAGATTTCTTTGATTTTTATCTTCCAACTCTTCGAATAAGTATTTCAGGAATCATCTATCATATATTTATTATTAAGTTTTTTCTTGCTTTCAAGTTGTTTCTTGGTTTATAACATCCTATTATTTTATTGATGACAATTTTATCTTATCCTTTGAGAATATTAGTGATTGGATTTTAATTTGAAGTCTTCTTTTGCTCCTAAATTATCTATTCCAAATACTGATTTCTTTATTTTTCATGCTTCAGGCTATCCAACGATTGGTTCTTATAGGAATACCATATACATTACTGGTGAAATATCTGTGTGGATATGTGGGCTTCACTATACACTGAAAATAGGGCCTGATGAAGCTGTGTGATGGGAACTCAGAAATGTTCCTATGTGTCCAGCAGGGGAATTTGTCTTCCCCACAAAAAAAAGGGCCTCTGGGTGTCCTGCCAGCCTGAGCTTGGAAGTGGGTCTGTGCAAGGTAGTGGGAGGCATTGGCCTCACAGGGCACTTTCTTAAACCTGCTCTGTGTGGGCAGGTGCCTGCTGTACACTATGCAGTACTTAGTGTTTACAAAGTCAGAGTCCCTTAGCAGATATCAGCAGGGTACACTCCCTTCCATCATCATTTCTGCCTTTTAGGAACACATCCACATTGCCCCTTTCCAATGGCACTTTTTATTGAGCTTCACAACTCTTACAAATTTATCTCACTTTATGGTTGTTTTGTCAGAAGGAACATCAGGTGGATGACCTTATTCTGCTAGACTGTCACAAGCTTGGGTATTTTTGTACCTTAACATGACTGATAGAGACAGAGAGTGAGAGAGAGAGGGATATACAGATAGAGAAAGAGATAAAGATAAATATATAGAGATACAAATATAAAGAGGTATAGATAGAAAGACAGATAAAGATAAATAGAGATATAGAAAGGTAGAGATAGACATACAGATAGATCAAGATAGAGAGAGATATAGATAGGTGTAGATATTTATATAGAGAGAATTGACAAAGATAAATATAGACAGATACATAGATACAGATAGATGGACAGATGGATAGATAGGTAGGTAGATAGATAGATAGATAGATAGATAGATAGATAGATAGATAATGTTATAGTTTGGATGTTTGTCCCTCCAAATCCCATGTTGAAATGTGATCTAACAATTGAAAGTGAGACCTAATGGGAGATGTTTGGGTTATGAAGGTGTATTTCTCATTAATAAGTTAATGCCCTGGGAACGGGTGGTAAGTGAATTCTCACTCAGTCAGTTCCCACAAGGCAGCTTTTTAAAATAAAAGCCTGGCACCTCCCCACCTGTTCCCTCTCTCACATCTCCATATGATCACATGGATAGAGATACACATGCATGTGATTCATAGATACAGATCTATGAGAGGGAGAGATCCATGTGACATACAGATCTATACCTACATATCTTATGGATCTGCACAGCCAGCTTCCCTTTGCCTCCCACCAGGAGTGGGAGCAGGCTGAGACCTCTGTGGAAGCTGAGCAGATGCTGGCACCATGCTTCTTGTACAGCCCACAGAACCATAAGCCAAATAAACTTCTTTTCTTTATAAATTACTTAACCTCAGGTATTCCTTTATAGCAACACTACATGGATTAAGACAGAAAGATAGGCAGATAAATTATAGATAGGTAGATAGATAGATAGATAGATAGATAGATAGATAGACAGACAGACAGATAGATAGGTGATACATAGATAGACAATAGATAGATAGATAGATGATAGGTAGATGATAGATGATAGGTAGATGATAGATAATAGATAGATAGATAGGTAACATGAATTATGTGAATCTGACCCAATTGTAAAAGGAAAATCCACCCTGAACAGACTAATAAAAGAAATACCCCCACTCCTCTAAAAAATCTGGAACAGTGAGTTATACTGGATTTTCTCAGTACCAACTGTCTAGGCTTTGAAACAGATATTTCAGTACTGGGGAGTATTGAGATATATTCAATATTTTGATTGTAGTTTTAATAAATGGCCTCAATAGTCAGAATATAAAGAAGAAAGCTAAAACTATAGAGAGAAAAATCAATTGAGTTCCTGAAGTAGAGTGAGGGTGATTATTCTTAGACAAAGGAATTGGAGGACAGATTGTCAACTGTAATTGATGAACATACTGGTAAATTTAAGGAACAAGAGTTTAAAAATAAACAGATTCTGGATTGCATTAAGTGCTTTATTTTAACCTATGCTTATTGAATTCTATAACGCTTTTTGGCTGAGCACAGATAGTTCACCAGTGTAACATGCACCTGGGACATAATTACAGCAAGGCTATTTCTCCATTAGCAGAGACCCCACAGCACCTCACCTTCTGTACTGAACCTTTACTTCTCCTCACTTAGCCCCAGGTGGGACCCACATTGCTTTCTAGAACATGTCAAGTACAATGTCACACTGAAGACCACTCTGAAGGTTTTCCCCTTGTCTCTGAGCCTGGGCAGTTTCTTCAGCATCCCAGGAAAGGACAGTGAAAAGGGAGCCTTCCTTTTCCTTGGGGTGTGAAAATGACAAGACAGCAAACACATGTTGGATATGGCTTTGGATCCCTTGAGAGTCTGTGTGTGTGCATGTGTGTGTGTGTGTGTGTGCGTGCGCACGCATGCTCATGTGTGTGCATGTGTAGGGCTGTTCAATAGTTAAGGGCAACAAACATGGTAAAGAAATCCCAACATTTTGTGATCTTAGCAAGTGAATCTAATTGTCTTTCTTTGTCTCAGACACCTCATCTTTAAAACAGGAATACAGCACCACTTAATTCACAGGTTTGGGGAGTACTAAATGAATTAGTACTTGAAAAGCATATGGAAAAGTGCCTGGACATGGGAAATGCTCAACATGTGTTATAATAGCTTTGGTTATAATTGAGTGTTGAGAGAAATTGAACGTGAATATGTTTAGCTCAAATAAACTACCATGGTACAATAGACTTATAAATAATATTTATATATGAAATATGTGTGTGTGTGTGTGTGTGTGTGTGTATTTAGGCATATGCATCCCAGTGAGCTGAGTACCATTATTGTCCCCATTTTAATCACAGAGTTACTGACAGCTCATAAATGGCAGCTGGAACAAAAGTTCATGCAGTTGAACTTGAGAGTCTATGTTCTCTAATATCTTCTTTAAATAAGAAAACATAGTAATGATGACAGTGCATTTGTTAATCAGTAAGTTAAAGACAATGTTTCTAATTGTCTTTAACATGCCTTAATAATTATTATTTTATTTCATAAGGCTAAGAAAATTATACAGATGATTTCAATTCATTTGGGATGAAGATCGACTAAGATTATAAGACCCAAAATTCAGTTATCTGAATTATGGGTTGTTGTGGCCCCTTCCTTTTTCCTACTACTAGAGGACTACAAAAAGTTTATCTCAAAATAAAACTATCAAATAAAAATAAAAAATACGAATTTCATTTCTCAATATAAGCACCAACAAAGTCAGAAGCGATAATACCAGCAATTCAGTTCATTCCTAAAGAACTAAGTGTCCTGGGAATCTAACCATGTCAATGCAGTATTTTCTATATTATTAACTGAAGAAAAATGGGTGCCATTTAATGCTTTTTTAAGATTAGAAAACAAAAAGAAGCCATAAGGAGCCAAAGCAGGACTGTCAGGTAGATGCCTATTGATTTCCCATCAAAACTCTCACAAAACTGCCCTTTCTGATGAGAGGAATGAGCAGGAGCATTGTTGTGGTGGAGAAGGACTCTCTGGTGAAGCTTGCCTGGGTGTTTTTGTCCTAGCACTTTGACCAACTTTCTCAAAATACTCTCATAATATGCAGATGCTATTGTTATTTTACTCTCCAGAAAGACAACAAACAAAATGCCTTGAGCATCCCAAAAAACTGTTGCCATGACCTTTGCTCTTGACTAGTTCAATGTGCTTTGACTGAGCCATTTCCCCCTCTTGGTAGCCATTGCTTTGCTTGTGTTTTGTATTCAGGATTGTACTGGTAAAACTACACTTCATATCTGGTTACAGTTCTTCAAATAAATGCTTTAGGAACTTAATCCCACTTGTTTAAAATTTCCATGGAAAGCTCTGCTCTTGTCTGCAGCTCATTTGGACACAATGGTTTTGCACCCATTCCATGATCAGTTTGGTCAACTTTAATTTTTCAGTAAGAATTGTGTAAGCTGAATGAACTGAGATGTCTATGGTATTGGCTCATGTTTCTGCTCTTAATCATCAGTCCCCTTCAATAAGGACACAAACAGGAAGTTTTTTCTTGCAAATTAATGTGGATGGTCTGCTGCTGTGGCCATCATTTTCAACATTGTCTTGTCCCTTTATATAATACATTATCCATTTGTAAACTCTGATTTATCTGGGGCATTGTCATTGCAAACTTCTTGTAAAGCAACCAATGATGTTACCTTTGCTTCACTATAAATCTGACATGTGTTCACGCTTCAATTTTAGCAGAATTCTTTTTGCCCTGTTAGGTGCTCTTTTCAAAATGATGTCTTATGCTTTTGAGTGATTCAAACTAGATTTTGTTCAGACATCTTGTAACAGTTTAATACAAGTTTACTTTGATGCAAAAAGCTTTTGAAATCTAGGCGTGGTTTTTAAATGAAACATTTTCTATGAACTTTTTTGAAAATCCCTTATATTTACCATTAAGCCATTTGTATTAGTCTGTTTTCCCACTGCTGATAAAGACATATCAAAGACTGGACAATTTACAAAATACAAACTTTAATGGACTTAAAGTTCTACATGGCTTGGAGGCCTCACAATCATGGCAGAAGGCAAGGGGGAGCAAGTCACATCCTACATGAATAACAGCAGGCAAAGAGAGAGCTTGTGCAGGGAACCTCCCATTTTTAAAACCATGAGATCTTGTATGACTTACTGACTATCATGAAAACAGCATGGGAAAGACCCACCGCCAAGAGTCAATTTCCTCCCACCGAGTCTCTCCCACAGCACATGGGAATTCAAGATGAGATTTGGGTGGGGACACAGTCAACTATATCAACATTTCATTTGACAGAGGAAAGATAATGTGAAAGAATACAGGGAAACCTTCAGATTTTATGCTGTGTTGGTGATAGTTCATCCCATAAGGACATTTTGTTTCTTTATCCAGTGGCCATTATTTGAATACTTGCTGTGTCTCTGACATTTTTACTAAATATCCAGGCTGAAAAAAAAGTCATCAGTTCTGATGTTTCTCCTTATCACATGCATGCTCATTTCTTTGTAAACTTCATTTTTAATTTGTTTTAAATTTACTTTTGAAAAATACATTACTTTCTTATTGTAGTTTAAGAACATTTGAGAAAACATTTCCAAAAATTATGTATAGCAGTAGGCTTCTTGCAAGAGAACTGAAGCTTTCATTTGAAATCTACAGCTTTCTGTTCCTTTACTGATTAAAACAGGAGTTCGGTTTTGAGAATAGCAGCCACATTTAAGATAGAGACTATGGTTTCTTCTCATTGTATTGTTAGTACTTGGCCAATGAGTGGCAGGTGGTTGGCGGTGGCTCAGTGTGTATTTATTGAGTTGATCCACAGATTATTCGTGGAGCATTGACTAAGTGTGCACTGGGCTTCCATCTCAATCTGGGCACGTTCTTTGCTTGGTGCCAATTCTTCTGCTCCCAGGTCACCCTGTGATTTCACATTTGCCTCCTCTGTGCATGTACATCCTAAAGTCATTATCAGACTTCCCTCTCCAAGCAAAGACAACTAGCAGGCTATCTCAAGGTGTGCCCTCACCTGACATAGACATCCACCCAAGACTTGCCAAGTCAGACCTGTCCTTTTCTGCTCATTACATTTTGTTCATGTTTCACTCCTCTGAGCCACTGTTTCTTACAGATTCTACTTTTGTGTTTTGATAGTTTTCTAGTCTCATTTAAAAGATATAATGTATTCTCATATTAGAGTATTTATTGTGAGCTATTGTTGGAAATAAGAATGAGAAAATAACGAATTCATTTTAATCTACATTTACATTTCAGTAGTCTGTAACACAGGAAAAATGCGATATTAAAGTATCATAGTTTATTTTTTTATTTGTATAGATCTAGGGGCATAAGTGCAGTTATGTTATATGGATATATTGCATAGAGGTGAAATCTGGGCTTTTTGTGTAACCATCACTGGAATAGTGAACATTGTACCCAATAGGTAGTATTTCATCCCTTCCCCCACTTCCACCCTCCCACTTATCAGAGATGCCAATGTCTGTTATTCCACTCCCGATATCAGTGTATGCCTGTGGTTAAGCTCCCACTTAGAAGTGAGAACATGTGGTTTTTTTTAACTTTTTTTTTCTGAAGCATTTCACTTAGGATGGTGACCCCCAGTTCCATCCATATTGCTGCAAAGGACATGATTTCATTCTCTTTAATGTCTGAGTAGTAGTTATAATTTTTTTAATGTAAAAATGTTAAAGCTTTCAAGTGTTAAAAAATATAATATTATAAAAATTATAATGTGTAAACAACTCCCATATTTTATCCTTTGATAGAAATAAATATTGAGAAATAAAGTCAGACATAAACCAACATGAGAACACCACAGATGTTAGGACCATGTCCCCATCTCTTGAGGTTAATAAAGAACAGAACATGTTTTGAGGATGCCTTTAGCACCACACCAACAAATGGGGACTTTTATGTATATTAACATCTCATGTAACCTCCCCTCAGATCCCAAATATACTATTTAATCTCAAAATAAAGTGAAGTAGCCATTAATGAAGTTTGAAAATTTTTTTCTTTTAATTCATCTTTCCCACAATTATGATGGCTGTTTTTCTTTGTTTCTGTTTTTGAATTAAAATTACATATTGTCGGCCAGGCATGGTGGCTAACGCCTGTAATCCCAGCATTTTGGAAGGCAAAGGTGGGTGAATCATTTGAGGCCAGGGTTTTGAGACCAGCCTGACTAACATGGTGAAACCCTGTCTCTACTAAAAATTCAAAAAAATTAGCCAGGCGTGGTGGCGGGCGCTGAGGCTGGAGAATCTCTTGAACCCGGGAGGCAGAGGTTGCAGTGAGCCGAGATTGCACCATTGCCCTTCAGCCTGGGCGACAGGGTCAGACTCCACCAAAAAAGAATAATACTAATAATAATAAAATAAAACAAAATAAAAATTACAGATCGTCTAACTGGGGACCTTGGCATCTGGAAATTGTAAACACCTGGTCTTTTCCTTTCCATAAGTTGATTTTTTCAGAAAGTGAAAAAATGCTGAAAATTTTCTGGGGAATATATCGTGTTTAAGTAGTTACCAGCCTTCAGTAACTTTGAGTAACGGTATTTGCCATGGAGAAGGATTCCATATGCGAAGAGAGGACCCTACGATCCCATCGCGGTGACACCAAATGGAGCATCTCAGAAACAAGGCGCCAATCAGCAAAAGGTGATTAAGAACCGAGGACAAGCTGCGCTTCGGGAGGCTGAGGCCAGTGGATCACGAGGTCAGGAGATCGAGACCATCCTGGCGAACACGGTGAAACCCTGTCTCTACTAAAAATACACAAACTAGCCGGGCGCGGTGGCGGCGCCTGTAGTCCCAGCTACTCGGGAGGCTGAGGCAGGAGAATGGCGGGAACCCGGGGGGCGGAGCTTGCAGTGAGCCAAGATGGCGCCGCTCACTCCAACCGGGGTGACAGAGCGAGACTCTGAAACAAAAAGGGGCGGTGGGGGGGGGGGAAGAAAGAGAGACAGAGAGAGAGAGGAGAGAGAGAGAGAAAGAGAGGAAGGAAGGAAGGAAGGAAGGAAGGAAGGAAGGAAGGAAGGAAGGAAGGAAGGAAGGAAGGAAGGAAGGAAGGAGAGGGAGAGAGAGGAAGAAAGAGAGGGAGAGAGAGAAAGAAAGAAAGAAGGAAGGAAGGAAGCAAGGAAGGAAGGAAGAGAGAGAGAGGGAGAGAAAAGAAAGAAAGAAAGAAAGAGAGAGAAAGAAAGAAAGAAAGAAAGAAAGAAAGAAAGAAAGAAAGAAAGAAAGAAAGAAAGAAAGAAAGAAAGAAAGAAAGAAAGAGAGGGAGAGAGAGAAAGAAAGGGAGAAAGAGGGAGAGGGAAAGGGAGAAAGAAAGGAGGAAAGGAGGAAAGGACAAGCCTTAGACGCACTCGCAGACTCGGGGCAGGCTCCCTACCGCCTACCGCGTGCGGCAAGTGCGCCTCGGGTTAGTCGATGCGATCAGTAAGAATTGCTATGGAGAGAGTGATAAATATTTCCTGTGTGGAGCTGAGCAAATATGAAGTCGTGATTTAGTTGTTTTATCTATTCTTCTTCCTTTGTTTTTCAATCCTAAATACAGATAGTTCTAGCTATAGCCGGGGATCATTCTAGAAAGAAATAAGAGTTTAAATTGCTCATTTAAATGCCAGAACATTCTTTCTATCTTCTATGAGGAAATGCAAACTAAAAAAAGAAAAAAAAAAAACTTAAATGACACGTAGCGCTGCTATTTATTATTGATGAAAACAGCAGTGACTGAGCCCAAGGGTGTGTTTGTGGCAGGAGGTGGGGTGTGGGCAGTGAAAGATTTGCTATTTTTCTGGATCAGGTCAAACAAAACTAGCTTTTCTTTCATTTTTCGTGTTAACATTATAAGGATTATTTAATTTCAAGAAATATTATTCTCTGAGTATAACCCTTTGCAAAATGCAAAACCCTGTTCTTTTGCCAGTGCTATGCATGGTGTACAGTGTCTGTTAAACTGTAACTTAGAGAAACAAATTTAGTCATTCTTCACTTTGATCCATCAGTTTCACTAAGCCTTGTAGCAGAGAGAATACAAAATAATATTTTAAGGAAATTTGATTCTTGAGGCTGTTGTGCTTCCTTATACATAAATTACCCTTAAACCACAGTGGTTATTGAAATAAAAATTCCATTTCTCTTACTTTGACAATTCCTTTGGGGGGGGGCAGGGAAGTTTCCTTCCCCAGTCCAAATGAGCAAAATTGGCTGTGACATCGAAGTGATTATTACAGTCACACTTTTTATTTTTAATATTTTCCTCTTGACAGATTTATTTCTTTTCAAATCAGAAATATTTCTTCTAAGGAAAAAATATATAGCCCCCTTATGTTTTCTGATACTGACAATTACCAGATGCCAAGCTGTGAACATAAGGAAATTGAAGACCCTTGTGAGCGACCTCACAGACCACAGAGGTGGAGGAGGGTGATGTGGCGGCTTAGGCAATTTCATCGAGGCTGCTTGGCTCGTGAAAAATGAGAAATAGGTTTTCTATTACTAAATATAATGAATTTCCTTTCTGTCCTGTCACAAATTGTCAAACTTCATTCAGTGGAAGAAAGATCTGGACCAAACATTTATGGAGGGATCTTATGAATATCCATGTTGTACAGTGGATAAAAGCTATATGATTTTAGATCACTATTTTATTTTGGCCTAAAATTTTACACTAATGCAGTTAGTGGGTGAGGTCATGCTGGGCACACTTTGACCTATGAAGAAAATGCTGTTAAATGGCATGCACTGAAGTTGTATGCATATATATTTTGTTGCATATATTAAATATCACATCCAACGGCTGCAGGAAGAGGTTAATCATTTTCTAGACAAGCAAAGGGGCCTTACTGAGGATTTGTCACGCCTGTCATGAAGCAACACCAGCAATTTTGTGGGTAATTACATAAGACTCAGTGATCTATAATACAGTAAGAAAGAAAGAAATGACAACATGGGGGACCTGCTCACAGCTGCTATGCAGCATTTTGCTGGAAGGTCAATAATGTCCAGGAAGTGAAAAATCTTTGTATCATCTTTGTTTTCCATGTGTTCCAATAAAAAGGATTGCTCATGAACTTAATAAAGTATGCCTTGGTGTTTACTTTTGCTCACTTCCCACTGCCAGAAGTAGTATATTTTCCTGTACAGGTTCCACTTCCCATGTGCTCACTTCCTAAGAGGGAAACAGTGGGATTGGAACTAGATGACCCGGTTCCTGCCCCTGGTAAGTCTGTGTGACACCTAGCAAGTCACCTGGATTCCAAGCTCCAGCTTCAACTTCTGAAACATGGGGGAGGATGGTAACTTCTTCTCACTTAAAAGAAGATGAAATGTTTGTGGAAGCTCCCACAAGCCTCCTGGCACATAAGATACACCCAAAGATGTGTGGCATATGCAAGCATTTAAACTGAAATCAGAAGGAACAGGCTAAAGAGGCTTCACGGGAACCAGCAACCCTCACAAAACAGGAACCCAGAAGACTACTGCTATTCTTGAACAAATAATAATTAACAAAATATGTTTGTTGTTATGACAGCCCCTAGAGACTTAGAGGAACTTGATCGTGTCTCTCCCCACTGCTCGCTGTGCAATGGATACAGCAGGTGGCTTGGGTAGGTGAGTGATAGCCTTCCATAAAGGCAGATGGCAAAAGTTCAGAGACAACATCACATTTGTTCCACATGCAAAAGCTCTGAAGGAGAAGAAAATGAGAGAGAGAGAGACAGACAGAGAGAGAGAGAGACAAATTAGTCATGAAAACCGAAGTGTTTGCATACCACCATAAAAGCAAATGAATGAAAAGGGAGGGAGAGATGCTATAAGAAACCTACGTGGGAATGGAAGAACATTTCTATTTCTGTGTTTGTTTATATACACAGTTGAAAACTTGCATTTCTTTGTTTATATTTTCAGCATTTTACTGGCTAGATCACGGAAATTCAGAGGAGCTGAAGTGAAAGGCACACAGGTGACCCACGTGAAAAACATAATGGGATGCATTTGTCTAATGCCATTAGCAGTAGTATACAATGTTATCTCTAATTTTTTAAAAGATACATATATATATACACACACACACATACACATATCTGTGTGTGTGCACAAAATGAGAAACATATTCCAAATTTCGTACTAACATGTAAACCAAACCTATCATCCCTCTTGGTAAGCCTCCAGTTAATTCTAGAGGCTGAGATGTCCACTCGTCAGCTCCAGGAAGTACATCTATATCTGGATCTTCTAGAATCTAGAGTCTTCTAGAGTCCCTACAATAGGGGTAGACTACTTAGGTTTAAAAAAATATATTAATTTATTTTACTTTATTACAACTCTTTTCCATTGGAAACTGTAACATTTGCCTCTTTAAATCACAGCCTCATCTCCAGCCCTGAAACTCATGCCTCATCATCCTAACTCCCATCCCTGGCCTGCTTACCCCACCTCTACAATTGTCCACTTTTCAACCCCCAATATTCTTCTTTTCTGACCCTTGAGAACTTCTTGCATGAGCCACATTCTCATTTGTCTGGGCTCTACACAGTCTTTATTTTATCCTTTCATTCAATAAGCTTTTATTAAGCAACTATTACATGACAGCTGCTGTCATCATAGTTTAGATAGTGATAAATCTTAAGAAGAAAAAATAAATCATGGAAGAGGAATAAAGTTAAATCACTGGCCTATGGTGTGTTTTAGATAGTGATAAGTGTTAGAAAGAAAAAAAATCAATCAGGAAAGGGAGGCAGAAAATGCTGGAGGTGGCGGTGACAGAACCAAAATTGTTGTGGGTTTCTCAGAGACCCTGTAAGCAGGAGGAACATGACTTAAAATCTCAAGGGCACAAGTCACAAGGTTATCAAAGGACAAGCACTCCAGGAGGAGGGGCCAGGACCCACAGAGACCCCAAAGGAAAACCAGGAGGCCTTGGTGCCCAGGAAAGGAGGGGTCAGAGGACCCCAGGAGTGAGCCCAGGGAGAAAACAAGCATGCCACTTCACACCCAGTTTGGAACATGCTTGCATGAGTTTACTTACCTCACATTTTTCTTTTCTCCTCAAAAAAGGTGTCTTTCTAGTTGCAAAGTAAAGAAGAAAATTAGTTAGGAGAAAGGTGGAGTCCTGGATAAGTGAGGAAACAGTAAGGGAAGACTTACTGGAATGTGCTGGATTTTCTTGAGATGTTCAGTAACATTGTGACCTGTGAAACCTGAGAGTTTGCTGATGGGTTCTCCAATTGCATGTTAGAAAATTGTTAGCAACTGTGGAACTTGGGGGAGACATCATAAAACCAAATTATGCCACACCCATAAAGGTTCAAGACTGGAAAAGAAGTGGACTCTGTCCTGATCCTGTTACCCACTTACCCTCAGGGGACCACTGGGAGGGCACTTGGCCTTAGTATCCAGTGGAGAATTGGTCTACATCCACTGAGAAGTGTCAGCCACGAGCCAGACCCTGAGCCAGACCCTGTTGCCAGCAAATTGAACACCCCGAGGCTCTTCCCCATCTCTCCTCTGTCTTCCCACTATGACACTGGAAGGAAGCTTCCTACCCCTGGACTCCAAGCCCTGGGTCCCAGCCCCTTTCATCTTCTTAATGACCTCATTCCTGCCACACCATTCGTGATGTCCGCTCTGTGAGACTTTCTCCAAGAGCAGATGACACACTTTACTATTTCCCTTCTTTGAGAGTCAACACACGCTTAGCCTGTCCCTGCGGTCCCTCAGGCTACTGGCTTCCCCTTTTCCAGATTTGATGCATAATGCTTTCAACTGTGACTTCACCTTCACCCTGACCCATTCAGGGATCTTTCCTCCTAATGCCGCTTGTAAGCAAGAAAGATCAAGGTTGTCTGGAATCAAAACTCACGTCCCCACGCCGCCCACCCCGGGCATTCTGTACCCTTCCAATGGTGCACCTGCGACTCCTCACGGCGAGGCCAGCACACCTCTTGAGGGCGTCTGCCTCAGCATCCCCGGCAGGTGCTACCTCAGGGCCTCTGACAATTCACTGGCACTGGTGACCTCAATTACCCGTGTCCCAGCCACAGAGTCCAGGAAGGTAGCATGGTGCCAGTGGGTCCGTGTGAGTTTCTCTGGGTTGCTGCAACAAATTACCACACTCTGGATAACAAAGAAATGACAGAAATGTATTCTCTCAGTTCTGGAGGCTGGAAATCTAAAATCAAGGTGTTGGCAGAGTTGGTTCTTCCTGAGAGTCCCATCCCATAGACTTGTTTCCTCAGGCAGAACACAGCCAGGGAGCCCTCTCAGAGGGCAGCCTATTCGGGGATGCCTCTTCCTCCCTGTGGGCCCAAGACTCCCCTCCGCCACCTGAGACACTGGAATGACAGGGCGTCTGTTACAGGGGTGGTCTCAGCCCATGCCCCCACCTCGGAGAGACACCCAGGGGCCCTGCCTGGGGAACAACCTTTTACTCCTTCAGGGAGCACCAGCAGATGGATCGTAGAACCCAACAGGAGAGTGAATATTAGAAAATTTTAGAATAATCTACAGGGAATATCTTTGCCACTCTGCATTTCTCAGACATAAGAGGTCAAAAATATTTTCAAAAAATTGTATTTCATCAGCCTAGCGTGGTGCCTCAATGCCTATAATCCCAGAACTTTGGGAGGCTGAAGCTGGTGGATCACCTGACATCAGGGAATGGAGACCAGCCTAGCCAACATGGTGAAACCCGGTCTCTACTAAAAATGCTAGCTGAGCGTGGTGGCAGGTGCCTGTAATCCCAGCTACTCGGGAGGCTGAGGCAGGAGAATCGCTTGAACCCCAGAGGCAGAGGCTGCAGTGAACTGAGATAGCACCATTGCAATACAGCCTGGGCAACAAGAGTGAAATTCCTGTGTCAAAGAAAAAAAAAATACATTTCATCGAAAGTGAAACATTTTGCTCATCAAAATCTTGGTTAGGAAATAAGAAGGTAAGCTACAGATAGGGAGAAAAGATTCACAATATGTATGTTTGACAGAGAAAGTGGTGACAGAATATGTAGGAATGCCTACATCATCACAAAGTGAAGGCAACCCAGTAGGTTTGATGAGCACAGGCCTCATGGGACATGTCCCAAAAGCAGACACAATGATAGTAAAATAAAACAGGGAAAAGTGCTCAACATTATTAGTCATTTGGAAAATTAAAGCTGCAATATGCTCCAGAATTGCTAAGATTGAGATTACCATAAATCTGAACTCAGGATTTAGAGCAACCAAACTCTCACACATGATTGGCAGGAATGAAAGTGGCATGGCCATCTTGAAAAACAGCTTGACACTTTCTTTTGATGTTAACATTCCTCTACTCTTTGATCCAGCTATTTTATTCCGAGGTATTAATCCCCCAAAATCTATATATCCACAAATAGACGTAAAATAATGCTACTGACAGCTTTCATCATATGAAAAATAAGCACCAGAACAATAAGAGTATTAAATCATAAAGACACAAGGAAGACTGAAAAGTGATTCTAGATTAAAGGACAGTGGAGAGACAGAAGGAGCAAATTTGTATATGAATTGATTACTTGATGATGGCATTGAGGCAGTGCTAAATGTTTCTGATTTAATTAACTGTTTCGTGATTATGTAAGAGAAAAATCTCCCTCCTTAGGAAATACACTTTGAAGGGTAAAGGGGCACAATGTCTCCAACTTGTTCAATAGCTAGTTATGTAAATTTCGACTAGTTGGGGGGCGGTACTGTGTAAAGAGTATATAGGAGTAGCTGGTCCTATTGTAACTTTATTATAAGCTTGACATTATTTTTTTAAAAATACAAATGGAAACAAGACCATTGTCTATGGGAAATGGTTATCCATATCAGTCTAAAAGCCAGTCTAGCCTGTGCCCAGCTCCCGCCCTCTAATTCTATAATTCTACATAAATAAAGCCATCCCTTTTCAAAGAATAAAAATAGGCCAATATTTCTTAGACTCTTACACTTGAATGTTTAGGATGAACTTAGACACTTTCAAAGTTTATTAAAATACCTCCTAGCACCTGTTGAAACATTTTGAAAACCCACCTCATCTTTAGGAAGCTTTAAGACTCAGAAAGTTCTTCTCATATGGAGATGAAGTATTAATTATACTACTCAGTTTCAGAAGCAATAAGTTACATCTGAATATAAAATAAGAATTACCAAGAGATTAATTGGCAAAATGGCATACATTTAAGATGGCTTTAAATGCTATGATTTTAAGTATTTTCTCTTATCCACAGAGCCCTCTAGTGGAGTAAAGGTCATCAAATACACATCTTTAGAAAAAAATAACCAAGCTTTAGAAATTGTCATTTTAGTTCCAATGAATATAAAATCTGAGCCTGGGAGGCATTTCTGGGAGAAGTAAATACTCCACGTTTAATTTCTTTACTAATCAAAAATATATTTTCTTAGCAAAAAAAATGCTACTTTGGGTAAAAGACATGTAAATAGATTTATTTTTTTAATAGAAATTACTGCTATACTAACTTATAATGACAATTTTTTTAGCTATTTTACATCATCAGGGTTTTTTCTATCAATCTCTAAATTGTTTTGCTGATGAGTTCTGCTGTTTTGTTTTGTTTTATTTAAAAGCAAAAGATATTAATGACATTGAGGACATGTCAAAACACTCTGCCTGTATTACTGGCTAATGAATACTTTTAACCTTTAAAATGATTTGACAAATATTTAAATTTTCTGCTAGAGTTATTTCTCCTAAGTTTTTCCTGTACTCATTTATTTTAAGCCTATTATTGTGGAAAATTTCTAACACAGACAAAAGTAGACTCAACTTTCATATACCTATTATCAAGCTAAAACAATTATCCACTCATAGCCTAACCTGTTTAATCTATGCCTTCATTCATTCCACCCTTTCATGCTTATTTGTCCTGCTAGAATTTATCATAAAGTAATTAATAAGAAAAATTTCCTTTCCACCCTTTCCTATTTTTTACTGTCGGAAAGACATGAAAACACTGACATTAAACTCAAACATGGTCTCTTCAGTAGTGTCCTTTAGCCAGTTACTCACTATACTTCACAAACTGCTTTCTCTATCCCTTGTAGTAATATCTCATTAAAAAATAAGAACAAGTGACTTTTATCAAGTACTCACTATTGTTAAACCTCGTGGTGTTCCAGCTGGTGAGCACCAAGGGTGGAACACCAAGAAGCCTTGTTTTTGAATTGTATCATTAGCAAGGACATGACACTTGAATCCTTCTTGTTTAAAACAACACTGATACAATTTGGCTGTATCTCCACCCAAATCTCACCATGAATTGTAATAACCTTCACATGTGAAGGGCAGGGCCAGGTAGAGGTAATTGAATCATGGGGGCAGTTTCCCCATAAGTCTCACAAGATCTGACGATTTTACAAAAGAGCGTTCCCCTGCACAAGCTCTTTTTTGCCTGCCACCATGTAAGATGTGACTTTGCTCCTCCTTCGCCTTTCGCCATGATTGTGAGGCCTGCCAGCCATGCGAAACTGTGAGTCAATTAAATCTCTTTCCTTTATCAATTACCCAGTCTTGGGTATGTGTTTATTAGCAGCATGAAAACAGACTAACACAAATACACTTTGAGAAACTTGGCTGTTTGAAATCCTATGAAAACTACAAGATCAAAACAAACCAGCTTTAACCTGGAAAGTATAAAAATGCTGGGAATATTACAGAAGTCCTGCTTGAATCTAATCAAGATTGTTACCCATTTTTGATGGAGTTATTTAAAATCTTCCTTGCTTGCCCAGAATGGTATATAATACCATTTCAGATTGTTTTGAGAGATTTTGTTCCTGAACACAGGTCTCCACTACCTGACAAGTTTAATGAAATTAGGTTTGTGTTTTAGAATCATACTATACCCTGAACCAAGCACTGTTCAGAGCATTTTATTAATACTTTGTTTTTAGTTGGTTGTGTTTCAGCATTATTGGGTATAACTGATAAATTAAAATTATACATATTTGAGGTATATATTGTGATTTTTTGATATAAGTATTCATTGGGAGATGATCACTATTATCAAGCTGGTTAACACTTCATCATTTCACATATTTGCCTTGTATATGTGTGTGTCGGGGGAGGTGGGGAGAATAGTTAAGATCCATTTTTAGCAGTTTGAGTACACAATGGAGTATTGTTAACTATAATCACCCTGCCGTACATTAGAGCTCCAGAACTTACTCATCTTATAACTGAAGCTTGGCATCCTTTGACCAGTGCCTCTCCCGGGACTCCCCAGCCCTACCAACTACCACTCTACCCTGCTTTCCGAGCTCAACGTTTTTAGATTCCACATCTGAATGAAATCATGCGATATGTGTCTTTCTGTGCTGGCTTATTTCACTTAGCATAACAACATTCGGATTGGTCCATGCTGCAACTAGCAGGATTTTGCTCCAGATTTTTTATTTTTAATTTACTTGTGATGGTTAATTTTATGTATCAGCTTGACTGAGCTAAGGAATGTCATTGTTTCTGGGTGTGCCTGTGAGAATGTTTCTGAAAGCAATCAGCATTTGAATCAGTGGACTGAGTAATGAAGCTCCCCTCTCACCAATGCAGGCAGGCATCCTCCCAACCACTGAGGGTCCAGGAGAACAAAATGGCTGAGAAGGGGTGAATGTGCTCTCTTCCTTGAGCTGAGACATCCTTCTTCTTCTGCCCTCAGACACTGGAGCTTCTGGTTTCTGGGTTTCTGGATTATGGGGCTTCCCCTTTATCCCCCGCTTCTCAGACCTACAGCCTCAGATGGAGAATAACCCCAGCAACTTCCCCAGTTCTTCAGACTGTGTACTTAGACTGAACGCCAGCATCAGCTTTCCTGTTTCTCCAGTTCATGGACAGCAGGCTGTGGGGCTCTTTGGCCTCCACACTTGCATGAGCCAATTCCCGTAGTATATCGCCTCATGTACACACGTGTGTGCACACACACACGCATAAAATCTCCTGTTGGCTCTGTCTCTGGAGATACCATTCATCTGTTAATAGATGCTTAGGTTATTTTTATATCTTGGCTATTGTGACTAATGCTGCAATTATATGAGCGCAGACATCTCTTCAACACACTGATCTCATTTCCTTTGGATCTATACCCAGAGTGGAATTGCTGAATCATACGGTCGTTCTATTTTTAATTTTTTGAAAAACTCCTATATTGCTTTTCATAATGAGTGTATTAATTTACATTCCCACTAAAAGTTTGAAAGTGTTCCTTGTCTTCACATCCTCACCAATACTTGTTATCTTTTGTCTTTTTGGTAATGGCTCTTTAACAAACAAGATAATATCTCGTTGTGGTTTTGATTTGCATGCCCCTGATAATTAGCCATGTTAAGCATTTTTTCATATATCTATTGTTCATTTGTGTGTCTTCTTTGAGAAATATCTATTGAGATTTTTTGCCCATTTTTAAAAATAGGGTTATTTGTTAAGTTGTTTGAGTTTGGTGTACATTTTAAATATTCATATCATGTCAGATGTATGATTTGCAAATATTTTATTCCATTCTACAGGTGTCTCTTCACTCTGTTGATTGTTTCCTTGTCTGTACAGAAGCATTTTAGTTTCATGCAATCCCGTTTGCCATTTTTTGCTTCTGTTGCATATTTTTGATGGCATATTCAATAAACATTGCCTACACCAAAGTCAGTAAGTGTTTTCCCCATGTTTTTATCTAGTAGTTTATAATTTCAGGTCTTACATTTAAGTCTTTCATCCATTTTGAGTTAATTTATGTATAGAGAGTAAGATAAGGTTCAATTGCTCTATTATTATTTGTTGTTGTTTCTTCAATTATTGAAGAGACTATTGTTTCCTCATTGTGTGTTCTTGGCATCTTTGTAAAAGATCAATTAATTGTAAACGTGTGGATTTATTTCTGGGTTCTTTATTTTTTCAACTGGTCTATATATTTGTTTGTATGCCAGTGCTACGCTATTTTGATCACTATGGCTTTATAGTATATTCTGAAATCGGGAAGTGTGATGTCACCATTGTGGGTTTTTTTTCCCCCCCAAAATTTATTTGGCTCTTCTGGATCTTTTGTGGTTCCATATGAATTCTAGGAAGTTTTTTCCTATTTCTGTTAAAAAAAAAAAAAGTCATTAGAGTCTTGTTAGAAATTTAATTGATCCTGTAGAGGGCTTTGGGAAGGATGGACATTTTAACAATTTTAATTCTTCCAATCCATGAATGCAAATTATCTTTCTATTTATTTATGTCATTTTTAATTTTTTTTATCTAGTTTTCAGTGTACAGATCTAGTTATCATTGTTACAGTTTTCAGTGTGCAGATCTTTCACCTCCTTGGTTAAATTTATTACTAATTCTTTACGTTATTGTACATGTGATAGCTTTCTTAATTTAGTTTTCAAAGAGTTTGTTGTTAGTGCATAAAAAATAACTGATTTTGTATGTTGGTTTCATGTTATCTCATTTTATTGAGATTGTTTCTGTAAATGCCTTTCCTCCTTACTATGTTGAGGGATGAAGGTGGTGCCCTGCACAACTCCACATACCCCAACTGACATCCAGTGAGTCCTGGGCATACAGGGAATTACAGACACAATTCGACCTTTGCTTCAGGTGAGCTGTGGAAGGTGATTCTCCGCCAGCATCTATGGCTTTGCTCAAGCAGAACCCTTTCCTGTGCTGAACTCAACTAGTAAGGGACACTTCCTGAAAACCAAGCTCTAAAATTCCCCTTCCCTGATTCAGCAATGAGCACTGACTCCAGCAAAGGTACAGATGTCAGCCAGAGCACAGGTGCAGGCCAGTGGGGATGGGCTCCTGGGCAGCACTGAGATGCAGGGTATCCCAACCCCACCCACTGTCTATGGAGCAGGTTAGACAAAAGTGATGCTCTGAACGATGCCATGGGGAGAAAATGCATATTCAAAAAATACAAATTTATCATAAGTGCCCTGAAATACAGCAAGACTCCTAGCACAGGTAGAAGGGATGAAGAGGAGCATGAAGTCTGTAGCAGATTCAGGAATGTCCCCAAAGCCACTATCATTACATTTTCACCAGCCCATCATGGAGAAGGCCCTGTGGACCCATGTGAGACCCACTAGGTGAGCTTTATAGTGTCCTTTGAACTGTTGAACGTTTTCACTGCAGTGTGTGGATTCAGTCATTCTGCGCAAACTCTTCCCTTGTCTCCAATAGACTCCAAGTAAAAGAACCTTTCTAGGAGATACTATCATAGCAAAATCGACACCTTGATGGGTAGACATTAATACTAGAGTTAAGATTTTAGTGCTTAGAGTAGGGAAGCATGATATGTTTAGGACCCTCACTTTGTAATTTTGTATTAATGAGGCTAATTTCTCTCTGAATGTGCTTCCTTTGCCTGAACACAGGTATACACCTGATTAGCTTGTCCAAATATTACACACAGGATGGAAAGAGCTAGTTGTCCAGTCAAACATATCTTGTGCTATGGCTGCCCTGTATCTCCCTGCCTTTATTGGGGCGGGTTTGTTCATATGGCTGACATCTCACCAGAGAGCTGCAGGTGAAAGTTCTGGGAGCTCCTCTTAGCCCTGGGCTGTGTAGCACTACTGTGACTCCTCAGAATTCTCTTCCTTCTTAGCATCTTCTGGGACCACATCTGTGTCATCAAGCTTCAACTATGCCAATAACAATAATGTTCCCAAGCTTTAATGGACATTAGAATCACCTGGAGTTAAAGGGATCTCCAGAGAAATGGAACCAGTAGGATCCATAGAGAAGGAGATTTTAGGAATCAACTCATGTGATCATGGAGACTGAGACATGCCACCGTCTGCCATCGGTAAGCATAAGACCCAGGAAAGTCAATGGATCATTCACGTGAGTCCAAAGGAGTCCAGACAGGTGGTGTGGGGGGTGTGTGTGTTACTGACTCTGAAGGCCTGAGAACCAAGAACTCAGTGTTTAAGGGCAGGAGAAGATGGTGGTCCCAGCTCAAGAAGGGAGAGGAAATTTGCCCTTCCTCTGCTTTTGGTTCTATCTGTGTCCTCAACAAACTGCATGCTGCCTCCCACATGGGTTAGGGTAAAACTTCTTCACTCAGTGTACCAATTCAAATGCTAACTTAGTAGGAAACACCCTCACAGACACACCTAGAAATAACGTTTAACCATCTATCCAAGTCAAGCTGACACATACAATTAACTGTCACAACCTGCTATGAATTTTTTTTAAACGCAATTGCAGGATCCCAGGTCCCAACTTCCTTGTTCAGTTTGGTCTGGTGTCAGGTGATAATCTGCAGCTCCTAAAAATTTCCAGGTGATGCTGACATTGTGATGCGGAAACCACCCCTCAAGAACCACCATCCTAGCCCCGCCTGGAACTTTGTGAAATGCGGGATCTCAGCTCCACTGGATCATCTTCTGCATTTTTTAATATCCTTGGGAGTCTTGATGCACACGTAGATGCTTCCAGAATAGGGTCTCTAAAGTGACCGTTCCACCTCCCTAGATAAGACCCTGCAATGCCTCCTCACTCTCCAAACCCCTCACACAATCAAAATACCACAGCATTAAATAATGATACCTTTCATGATCTGGTCCCTGCCTGCTCCAAATTCTTCTTTCATTTCCCTAAACAAATATAATTCCAGCACTGAAGATTACCTGTAGTCTGAGAACCTCAGTCCTAGGGGAAAGAACTCGCACTGCTGAATTCTTTCCACCTGTGGCGTCTTCTCTGTCCTCCTTCCCTTGGCCCTGTCTTAGGTCAAGGTGAGTTCCTGGTTCACTGCAACAAGAAGAGCACACCCGCAGGGGCACAGGGTGTCTTGGTAAGAGGGAGAAATAGGGATTATTAGAGGACTCGGGGTCCTGTTAGGGCATTTGGGGTAGGTTCACGGAAGAATGGGTTTGCTCCAGACTAGGCACTGTCAACAGCTGGGGAAACTCTATGATTGTTCTCTCCGTGATTTCATCTATGGAGTAGAGAGAATGAACGGGCCAATGTGTTAAAGAAGCCACAGTGTGTAGACAAACCCGGGAAGGAGGGCGTGGGGACGTCTGCACAGCCAGGCCAGTGTTCTCACGCTCATCTTTCCTATACTCATCACAGAGTGGCCCTGCTGGATGTGGTGTCTGCGAAACTCTTTATGGTAACAGGAGAGTGCCTCGGCCCTCAGTGCCTGACCTACTCCCAGTAAACGGCAGTCAGGGCTGCCTTCTCTGCAATGCATCTTTTACACATGCAGTTTCACTTCTTGGACGGTTTAATTGCCATCTGTGTGCTGAAGAGTTCTAAATTAAACCCAAGTTGTCTCTCCAGCAGCATTTTTAAACTGTACTTCCCTAACCGATGTGCAGTTTTAAGTGTCAAAGTGGCAGACCATCTCTGTGTTACTCCCAAGACTTTTTGACACACATTGAGTATATTTAATGGCAGTCCCTCAGGTGTCCACTCCACTGGACTTGTTCCTGGGCTTGAGCTACACACCTAGGACTCCGTGACATTATAAAATCTGGAGCCACCAGGGTGCCTTTCCCTGGCCTCTGTGCTTGCAACGCTTCTGCTTACATTTCCCACCTAGACTGTGCACCTGTCACATGGAGTTTGATCAACATCTCCAGCCAGAGGCAGGTGCTTCTTTCTCATGTTCTTGCAGTAGCTTCCAGAGTCCACATTTCTGCTCTGCCACAGTGTATGCATTACAGCCATTGACCAAGAAACCTCTACTCTGAGAATGGAGGTCTTGGAGGGCAGGAGATACCTCTTATTTCTCTGTGTTCTTGCAGTTAGAATATGGCCTGGGTCATGGAAAGTGCTGAATAAATAGCACAAATGTTCTCTACAAACATTTTTTTTTTTTTTGCTCAGGATGTTCAGTTTGTCAAGTCAGTTGCCTTTTGTCTAAGTGAATCCCAGCTTTATCTTGGAAGCTTCCAGCAGCCTGAACTCTTGGTAGTGGTTTACGAGCCCCTCCATGCACCTGCCCCAACCTACCTCTCCCATTTTATTCCCAACAACCTCCCAGTTCACACCCAGTGTTTCAGCTAACCTCACTCTCTACTTATTTCCTAACTCCTCAGACTCCTGATTTTTCTTATGATATCTACCACTGGAATCCTCAACTTCCACTTGGGGTCTCCATCCACACATCCACATGTGCCAAAGCTGAAGACTATTGTCCTCACGAACCCTGGCCCATGCACTCCCTAGAGGTGACATCTGTGCTGTTGACTTAAGGCACCTTCTCAATGGCGCTGTCTTGGGGTTTACCTGGGTTTACCTTGATTCCCTCTGAGTCCTCTTTTCTAAGCAACAAAGAAATGGACTTTGCCTCTGATGAGTATTTTTATGCTTTACAATATTTAACAATGGCTTTTAAAATATATTAGGCACTCAAAACACACAATACTTTTGTATTAAAGACATTTCATATTAAAAGTCCTTATATAAATTATTTCATATGTCATTTTCTTGTGATATGTTCCACCCTGATTTGTAACAGGATTTTGTAATGATCTTGAATGCACTGGAATATAGTGAAGTGCCTTTTCAATCAATAAATTGCAATTGTAATTAAGTTCAATCTTTACTATATGTACATGTTGACATTCTCAGAAAAATTAATTAAGACCATATTGTTTGAGACTGGGATTTGATTTTCCTGGACGCTACATAAAACCTAGAATTCACCTTTATGTGTCCCAGTCCAGCAGATGGCAGCCAATTCACACCATTTTGGAGTCAAGGCTCTTGATGTTTGAGATCAGATCTGAGCTGAAGCTGCTTTTCAAGAAAGGTTCAATCTTGTCTGCACTGCAGTGTAAAATATGAAATTGAATAACCATAAGTTACAGATAAGCAGCAATCGAACTACATGATTATTTGCTATTTGTTCAATTTCCATTATCTGAGAATAAATTTAAAGGATTAAAACCTGGTTACATCTTTAGTTTACAATATTTACCATTAGTGTCTGCAGGAAATCGTATTGTCTCTCAAAATAAGCAATTTGACTTGTACACAGCAGTACATACCAGAGTCAGTTTTCAAATCCACTTTTTTTCTGCTAAGGGACATAGGGAGTGATCCCTTTGTGTGTTATATGAAACTTGGGGAAACAATAACAGAAATATGGGCAGAGTAGATTCAAGGGATGTAGATACGCAGCTGCTGTGTTTGGCTGTGTCCCCACCCAAATCTCATCTTAAATTATAATTCCCATAAACCCCACATATCATAGAAGCGATCTGGTAGGAGGTAATTGAATCAAGGGGGCAGTTTCCCCCATGGGCACTTCCCCCATGAAGTTCTCAAGGCAGTAAGTAAATTCTCATGAGATCTGATGGTTTTATAAGTGTTTGGCATTTCCCCTGCTGGCACTCATTCTCTCTCCTGCCACCCTGTGAAGAGGTGCCTTCTGCCATGATTGTAAGTTTCCTGAGAACTCCCAGCCATGCAGAAGTGAGAGTCGAATAAACCTCTTTTCTTTATAGATTGCCCAGTCTCGGGTCTTTCCTTACACAATGTGAGAACAGATAAATACCACAGCCTTGCTCTGATCATTTATCTGGCTAATGATGTCTTCATACTCAAGTAATTTTCACCAAGTATGTAAGATATGAAAATAGAACAGTTACTAAATATGTTTAAAATATTTAGTGAGAATGGCAATGTTAAATTCTGTGAGAACTTGCCCATTCCTGTAATGAAATCACAAAATCAGAGAGTGAAGTTCTAGTCCTTTATAACCGAAATTATATTTTCCCCAAAACCTGTGTTGCTCAACTTTCAAGCATTAGGCAGAAATATCTGTATCTCAAAAAATTTATTCCGGTCTTTTTCTTGCCTATTCATTTTTTAACAATGTCTTTTGATATTCCATATCATACAATTTCAAGTCCTCAGTTAAAAACACTAGTAGATTAATACATAAAAATTTAATAACTTTCCTGGAGCAAAACCAAACAAAGAATGAGAATGTACAACCATTATTTTCCTGGGTGACGTTACTGCCTATTCTCATCAAATTATTTTTTTGTGGAGATAAGTCAATTTCAACAAATGATTATTCAACCTAGCCTGGTCCTACTTGATGAGAAATGTTTGAAGCAGAAGGACTGAGCTGCAGCAGTCTTGCTCTACCTGTTATCAAGGCCTATCACAGAGCTGCAGGTATCCAGCCATTTTGGCTCTAACACTAGAATATAAAAATTGAACAATAAAACAGCATAAAGAGGTAGTGATGTCACAATTCCTCAGGGAGAAAAATATCATTCAATGCCCAATTGAGAAAAACAAAACAGAGAGTCTGACCAGCCTCCACTTCCTTGTGTTTTAGATGTAAGGCAAGCCATAATTTGGAAGGCTGCTGAGGAGAGTCCTCAGAGGAGAGCCTGGTTTTGATAAAGGTAAGGGGAATGGTTACTAAGTCCAAAAATAAATGTTTTAAAAAATAGCTGCCATTTATTGAATGCCTCTTATGGGCTAACCACCTCATGTGTGGCTGGCAGGGCTGTATTCTCATCCAGAGACTGACCAGTGAAGGACCCTCTCCCAAGCACCCTCAGGCCGTTGCCAGAAGCCATCTTTCCTTTTCTACAATGTGAAAGGTAGCACGTGTCTATGGCCAAGTGGTTTTACCTGTCTGCTTCCTCCCAATGGCCTTTGGGGAGTTTAGCAGCCTCCTTTTATTTTCTAGTCTCTTTGCCCCTTTTAGTCAAACTTGGCATTGATTCTGAGAAAATAAATTTCTCCAAAGCTGTATGGATCTTCCATGGAATTTTCAGCGATTTATTCTATTAAACAAAAGTCATGTCTGCAGATTTTTGAGATAATCCATCCTGTATTTTGGCTTCTTGCTGAGATGGTTAAGGGACACTGCCCCTGTGTTTCCTTTGGTTTGGTTGAGATCTGTGGGGCATGACCTTCTTTTCTCAAAAGGACCTTTTTCATGACTCAATATTCTCACCTTTGATCTTCCTGAGGTTTTCAGCAAAAGTTTTTAGTCACACTTTTGACTGTAAAACTGTTTGCTGAAAGTTCTTCTAGAGCTCTGCTTTCCAGAGTAAATCACTTAACGTTCACATTGTTTGCTAACTGAAGAGGTTGAAAGTTGTCACAAATGTCACGTCCTGATTACTTTTAACAGTTTGTCTCTCAATATATTTCTCTCCTTTTGTAATTTACTATGAGCAGTGAGAAGAAACCAAGCAATAATATAAACACGTACATAGAAATCTCTTATCTATGTATACAAATTCACTTATATACCCTGCTCTCCACGTAACTGCAGCAGACAATTTTGCTAAACTTTTGCTAATAATTAAGGAGAAATTGCTTCCTTCCACTCTAAATTATTTCATTCCTCACTGCCCTCTGAGCCCTCAGTGCAGTGTCCTTAAAGTCTGTTTTTACCAGCAGTCTGTTCAAGGAAATTTGGGCTTTTCTATCCTATCCTTCCATTTTTTCCAGCCTTTGTCCAGTTCTCAGTTGCAAAGTTGCTTCCACATTTTTAGGCATGTTTTACAGAGCACCCCACTCATGATACTGAAATCTGTATTAGTTTTGCTTTTATTGCTGTGGGATATTAATATAGGTATGACGTCTTTTATTTGATTAGCATATCATGTAATTTCAACAATTCTCTGCTTTATATCTTAGATATGTATCATTTAAATACTACAAATGTATTTGTCATCTGTGTGGGTTATTGAATTTAAGCTTACAAAGTGGTTTGGTGGTCCATTATAATTTATTCTGTTCATTAATTAACTTGAACTTGTCCTTATCTTCATATATTATGCTTTTTATTTGTTCCACTTTATTCTTTTTTAATTCTCACTATTTGCATTTTTTGAATTTAATGAAATTTTTATTTGCTTTAATATTTTTTTACCCATTAGGTTGAAAAGTTGTATACTGTACTTGTTTAATCTGAAAGGATACACTGTGTATTTCACCATATACATCTTAGATATTCTGTAATTATTTTCATCCTGAAAATAAAATCACATGACAATCCCCTATAACACACATATCATTGTTATTTTAGTTCTTTCCTTTTAATTATGTGATATATTAGATATTATTAAATACAAATTTTTTTAATTTACTTATTTGTTTATCAATTTATCATCTCACGTTTGCGTTTTACTTCTCATATATTTCTGCCACCAGCTATTTTTCCGAATTACTTTTCTTAGAAATTACTTCAAAAAAGACTTCTTCTAGTAAACTCAGTGTTTGTTAAACTGAAAATATTTTCTATGTACTTATCAGACTCTGGCTTCCACAATTCCTACCGATAACTTTACCATTTACTTCATTGTTATTCTTCTGTGAGTGCCATTTCCTCTCTAGCTGTTTTGAAGTTCTGTCTTTGTCAATCGGTGCTGTGTAATTTTACTACAACATGTATAGATGTGAATTTGTTCTATCTGAGCTTGTGTGAACTGTACTCTGTATTTTAACAGCTCTGAACTATTCTTGGTCACCATCCACTTCAACATTGCTGCTTCTCCATTCTCTTTTCTTCTTTGGCATTAAACAAATTTCTCTGGGCCTTCTCAGTCTGTCTTCTTGCCACTTAGGCTCGCTCATAGCTCCTTTTGAGTCATATGTTTATGCTGTTTTAGGTGAGTTATTTATTTCTTACCTTTATTTGTCCAGCTCTCTATTTTCTGTTTTGTCTATTCGTACCATCATGTTTCTAATTTCAAAAAATGTAATCATTATTTATAAAATTGTATTTCCTTTTTTCTGCTCTTACTGGTAATTTCTTACATTTTTCATATTTTGCTCATTTGACAGATTCTATCTTCTATTTATTTATAAATTTTACATTATTATGTTTATTCTTTATTTGAAAATTTAATGCCTGAAATTTTTGAGGCTAAATTTGGGATTTGCTATTTTTCCTGTGTCTTCTGCCTGATGGTCAAATTCCTTGCATGTTTGATGATCTTTTATTGATTCTGTGCTGAGTAGCGGTATTTTTTTCTTCCAGAGTGGATTTCCATTTACTGAGGTCCTGGCCAGTTTCATTCCCAGGTCGATTTTGGTCTTGTTGGTCTGAGCCTCATCTTAGCACCCCTCCCTTTGATTTCTCCTGGACTGAGTCTCCACGTTGCTGTATTTTTTTTATCACCTTTTGCCAAACAAGATAAACCTGCCATTGCTTTGACAAGTTCAGACTCAAGGAACAAGCTTCTTACTCTGTTGGTGTTGGGGTGGGAGTGGCAAGGGCGACTTGGATTTCTCTCTTACTTCTGTGGGTCCAGCACTGCAGCCACAGTGTTCCCTTTCTGAGAGTCGTCTTCCGTACTGCCTGAAGGGAATGTGGCTCTTGGCTATTCTGGGCCTGTAGTTGTTCCATGTAAGTCTTAGAATGCTTCTGGATTCAGTTTCCTTCTTTCTAAAGTTTATTCCTTAATAATTTTTAATGGAGCATCTGGGAGTGGTAAAATATCTTAATTTACACCTGAAAATTACATATTTTGATCTCACTTGTGAATAATATTTTACATTGAAAAAGAGTTTTTCTTTTTTATTCCACCAGCATTGGAATATAATTTCTCTATTTTTATAGACTTGGTTGTGACATTTAAGAAGTTCAATTACTCTAATGTCATTCATTGGTAATAAATGTATTTTTTTCCACTGTGCATTGCCATAGTGTAGATTTGGTTTTAATCAAACCAGTTTATTTTCATTATGCTTTCTGGGTCGTTAATGTCGTATCTTCCGTAAATTCTAGAAAATTCATAAGGAGTCTTTCTTATTTCCACTATTCTTTCCTCCTGAGACATATTACGTGTGTTTGGACCTTTTCCGTGTGGTCACTGTTTCTCTTACCCGTCTTTCACATTTTCATCTCTTTATATTTATATACTATGTCCTCTATTGTTTTCTCAGTGTTCTCTTCAAACGCACTGTCACATCAGCCCGTTTCTAACTGTTGTTTAACCCATCGACTGAGTTTTTCATTTCAGTAATTATGTTTTTTTTTATTTCTAGAAGGTACTGTTTTTAACAGACTGTGTGTGTAGTGTGTATGTAGGATGTGTGTTTGTAGTTTGTATGTGAGGCAGGTGAGAGTGTATGTAGTGTAGTGTTGTGTGTGCTGTGTGCATGTGTGGATAGTGTGTGGTGTGTTTGGTGTGTGTGTTTGTATGTGTATGGTATGTCAGTGTGTGTAGCGTTTGGTGTGTATGTGTGTAGTATGTGTGGTATGTGTTTAGAGTCTACGTGTATAGTGTGTAGTCTGTATGGTATGTTTGTTGAATGTATAGCATGGGTTTGTATTGCAGGACCTATGTGATGTGCCAGAGTGTGTGGTGTGTGCATGTGTGTATAGTGTGTGGTGTGTGCATGTGTATAGAGTGTGTGGTGTGTGCTTGTGTGTGTAGTGTGTATGGTATGTTTGTTGAATGTATAGCATGGGTTTGTATTGCAGGACCTATGTGGTGTGCCCATGTGTGTGCTGTGTGCATGTATGTGTAGTGTGTATGTGAAGTGAGTGTAGTGTGTGTAGGCATGTACTGTGTATGGTATGTGTGGTGTGTGTGATATATGTGCATAGTGTGTGTATGTGTGTCTGTATAAGGTGTGTGGCACGTGTGTATGTGTGTGCTTCTGTGTGGGGGATGTGATATGTGTGTGTGTAGTGTTTGTGTGTTCATGTCTGTGTGGTGTGTTTGTGGTGTGTATATGTGTGTGCCTGTACATGTGTACCTTTGTTGCATGTGCATGTGTGTGGTGTGTATGTATGTGTGTGGCTTCACGAAGTGTGTGTGCCTGTGTGTGCCTGTGTGGTCGGTGTGTGGGTTGCGTATATGTGTACTTGTGTGTTCCTATGTTTTATGTGCATGTGGTTTGTATGTGTACATGCTTGTGTGGTGTGCATGTATGTGCATAGCTCTGTAAGTTTTGTATGTGTGTGCCTCTGCCTGTGTGGTGTGTGGTGTGTGTATGTACATACCTGTGTGCTGTATGCATGTGTGTACCTGTGTGGGTGTCTGTTTTGTGTGTGCATGTGGTGTGTATATGTGCATACCTGTGAGTGGGCATATGAATATGTGCCTGCTTGGGTTATGCATGTGTGTGGGCATGTCTGTGTGGTATGTGTGTGCCTGTTTGTGTGTGCATGTGTGTGTTAATGTGGCACACATGAGATAATTTTTCTCACACAAAGCCCTGTCTTACACACTTCTTGTCATGAGCAGATATCTCCTTTCTGTCCCACCCATATCCAGGAGTCCTGGAAATGGCAGAAGGGCTCTCAGTTCCAGGTGAGCTCTGACGTCTACATTCGTACAGTATCATGTCCTGAGTGTGTACACAGCATGAGCTATGAAATATCTGCCCTTATCCACCACTCCGGACACACCAGCCATGTTCCCTCCCACCTACCACCACACCTGTGAACTTGCAATGCCATTCACTCATAAGCCTTGCTCATCTGCTTCATAGTTCCTTCTGCTTTTGTGGCTTTTAGGGATGTCCATTTATTTCCCTGTGTAATTGAATTATGTCTTGAAACTGTATGTGAATTACTATTTCTTAATATTGATAATAGAAGGTAATAGATTGCAGTGGGTTTTAAACTTTGACCTTGCTTTGTAGTAAGAAATGCATTTAAAAGTATAATTCAGGACATACGTGTGCACACACACGCACACAAACTCCTATAGGTGATGCATTCTGACGTTTTATATTCTCACCTCTTTCATTTTTAATAATATGGGTGCCACCAATCAAACTGATTTTATGGCCTATTAATGATTCTCAGTGCAGAAACTGAAAAACGCTGACCACTTTTTCTGTTTTGCTGACACTATTCGTAAGCAATTAAAGGGTTTGTTTGTCCCAGAATGGAGGCTCTAAAATGCACGATGGAAAATGAGAGTGAGGAAGTACTGATCAATATGGAGATAGACATAGAGCAGCATTTAGAGAAAACCTTGCTGTGTGGGTCTTACTGAAGTTGACCAGCACAGGAAACAAAGAAGGTGAAATCCTCAGGTTTCAGGCCAGTGGAGCCTGAAGCTTAGATGGGACAGAGGCTGTGAGGCTTGCAGTTCATGTGTCCGATGATTGATCTGTAACCTTTACACAGGTTTAAATAACAAAATATAGAAAAAAGGGGGAGATTGAGCCCAGATCTCTCCAAATAGTCAGGATATGGCATCAGTTAATAGAGTTGACAAAAGACTCAACAGAATTTTGGGTGACTTTGAGGCTTCAGTCTTCTCTCACCACATCTGCAGATGATGTGTGTATTAGTCCATTCTCACACTGCTATAGGAAACTACCTGAGACTGGATAATTTAGGAAGAAAAGAGATTTAATTGACTCACAGTTCCACTGGCTATACAGAAAGCGTGGCTGGGAGGCCTCAGGAAACTTACAAACATGGCAGAAGGTGAAGAGGAAGCAGGCACATCTTACTATGGCAGAGCAGGGGAGAGAGAGCAAAGGGGCAGGTGCTATGCACTTTCCAACAACCAGATCTCTTGAGAACTTAATCACAAGACAGCACTAGGGGGATGGTGCTAAACCATTAGACATCACCCTCATGATCCGGTCACCTCCTACCATGCTCCACCTCCAACAATGGTCATTACAATTCAACATGAGATTTGGATGGGGACACAAAGCCAAACCATATCAATGTTTATTGCTTCCCCAGTGCTATCGACCTGGAACACATAGAAAATGATGATATTTGCATCTTTAATATTATGGCACACATAAAAAATGGCAACATTTTAACAAGGCACTGGGAAAGCTAGATGAGATTGCTCAAGATGGGAGATGAGCCTAGGGTTTCTGGTAGACCCAGGCACCACTCAGCAACCCTAAGAGTTGAAAAGATATTTATCCATACATGCAAGACCATGGAATATTGGCCAGGAAGTTCTGATTTGATTCTAAATCCTACAAGTGCCAGAATTCTGAGACATTCCTACCCAGTATCTGGGGAATATGTTTTTCTTGTTCTGATGTTCATGACAATAATTATAGCTTATAATTGAGTGTTTATTATGTCTTAGGTCTAAGGGCTTTATTTGTATTCCTTCATTTAATGTTTACAAAAATCCTCTGAAGTAGGTACCCCTCTATCCTTATTTTACAGATGAGGAGATGGAAGGACAAAGAGTTTAAGTAACTTGCCCAAAATCATCAGATGGTTAATGGTAGCGATGGGATAAAGTCCAGGTCATTGGGAACGGAGGACGTAATGTGAATTACTAGGCTAGCTACCTCTGATGGTGCACGCTTTCTGAATCAAACAGTCCACTCTGGAGACGTGCTCCTGTCCACACCAGAGTGTCGTTGTGCTCTGCTAGAGGAGGGGTTTTCTTCAACAAACAACTGCCGGGACACTTATCAAGAGTGGGAGCAACCGGCAGATTTCCCAGGCATGGATCCCTGGGCAACCTCCCAATTTTCCTCGTGGTGGGATAGGGAAGGCATTGATCTGGGTACACGTAGCTCATGATTGAGTCGTGCTTCCTTAGGAGGTTTCTTTTTTTGGAGGACCATGATCTTGCCCGCAGTGGCTTGATATGCTCTGACCCTGAAAGGACACAGGTTTTTGTGAGGTTGTATAGAACCAGGATGTCAACAGAGGACTGAAACCCAAAGGAGACCAGAGCACTTCCTGCGCCGTCCCACTGACAACCAGAGACGGGCTTTGGGGCTCGTTGGCTTCAGGTGAGGGTGCTTGCTATCCTGTAATCTGTTCTGGATTTGGCCTTGGAATTGGCATTTTTATAAAACCTCCAGGAGACTCTGATATACATGATTTGCAAAACTGCACAATTTGTAAAGCAACACTGCCCTAAGGTACAAAATCCTCGTTGGTTGTTAAATTACCCATGAGCTTTAAAAGACACGAGTACCTGGGATCCTCCCCATGGGCTGATGCAGTGGGTTTGGTTGGAGCCAGGCGGCCTTTTTCAGAAAGTTCCAAAAATCTTTCTCAAGGGGAACTCAATTTGGAAATGAAACCCTAAGACCTGAAATAAATTATATTGTGTGAAAAACTAATAGAAAAGAAAGAAATAGGCAATTAGAGAAATTCAGATTACGAATACAGTAGATCAGTTTCTATATTTCAGATGTCACCATGGAATGAAGAGATAGAGGAGGCAGAGATAAAAACACAGCCCAGCCTCAGATCTGAGCTCCCAGGGGTCTATGAGTGTGGGGCTGAGGCATCTGTGAAATGGGCGATAGAAACAAGCTAAGGTCTTCTGATCAGTGATGAATTATGATAACTTCTGAGGCCATGGAAATGGACGTCAGCCAAGGAGTGGAGAATGCGTCTGGGGACAGGTGGGAATTTTCCTGCCAGCTACGTTGCATGACCCAACGTTTCTGTATATCCATTAAGTGACTTTGCCTCTCTAAAGCCACAATGGGGAAGAAACAACAGCCAATATATTGATAGCTGCACAATGTTTGCATATTCTACACCATTGTGTAATTATGCCTAGGAACAAAGGTAAACATTTTGGCTACCTTCATAAAGAAACACTTTATTCAAATATGCAGGATTTTAAGGAGAGGAAACTTAGCTTTTTGATACCCTAGGCACAGAGATTAGAGCCTAGAGGTCAGAGAGGTCCAGTGTCTCTGGGAACGGCAGGTGAACATGGTATCGGTTGGTATCCATGCATATATGAAAGGCAGAAGGGAAACAAAATGTTGCATAGATGTATTTCATCTTAGTCCATCTTTTCACAAACATATTCAGCTTGGTAATTTTAGGAAGGAAGTGACAGAAGTCAGCAATCCTACCAAAGCGTAACGGTGGATGAGACTTCAGTTTTGTTTTATTTTTGTTTCCCTTTAGTATTTTATGCTGTTTAGTGTAATGGTGCCTTACAGCTATTAAACAGTCATTTGTGTCTTGATGTGAGGGAACATGGCATTATCATTTTACAGATGAGAAATCTATGATAGAAAAAAATGTGATTTGCCTAAGGTCACAAATTGAACCAGAACTAGAGTCTCAAAGAGCACATACACGCTTGTCAGAGAAGCGACGTCCGTATTGTGGAAAACAGAAGAATGCACATTAGAGTTCTTCGAATTGGTTCAAGAATATATTCCAATTCTTATGCTTAGTCAAATCTGTAGCTTGGAGACATGAGCGGGGTGATTTGCAGGATTCTGTGGTAAGAAAGTGATCAGCTTGAGTCTCGTTTTCCTCATGGTCTCTCATTCTTCTCATGTCAAGTTGACGACCCATTTTCGTGCTTTCATCTAATCATCTCAAAATGTTCTTCATTTAGGAAAGAATTTAAAGTTTTGATGAGAAAAAAATTACAATGTTTAATGGTTTAGAAATTTTCAGTTCCCCTTCAAAACGCAGCAAAACTCTGCAGTGCTGATGCTTTAGAAATACAGTAGGGGGGCCGGGCGCGGTGGCTCACACCTGTAATCCCAGCACTTTGGGAGGCCGAGACGGGTGGATCACGAGGTCAGGAGATCGAGAGCATCCTGGCTAACACGGTGAAACCCCATCTCTACTAAAAATACAAAAAAATTAGCCGGGCGTGGTGGCGGCGCCTGTAGTCCCTGCTACTCGGGAGGCTGAGGCAGGAGAATGGCGTGAACCCAGGAGGCGGAGCTTGCAGTGAGCCGAGATAGTGCCACTGCACTCCAGCCTGGGCGACAGAGCAAGACTCCGCCTCAAAAAAAAAAAAAAAAAAAAAAAAGAAGTAGAGTAGGGGTTGTAACTCTTTGTCTCCGTATCAATCAAGGTTCAGTGTTCAGGGTTAAAAGGAGAACAGATTCGTATCAACACAATAAAATCACTGCACAATTGAAACTCAATTCTTTAGTCTTCTAGCCCTCCAAGTTCATTCTACCGTGACACGTACGCATTCCACAAAAATAATATGTTATATAAATGTCAGCTCTACATGGTCAGTGTGCCAATGTATAACAAAGCTCCAATTTCTATTCTCTTTCATATCTTGCCTCTAGCAGAGAGAGTAATTAATACTGTAGGTGCCAAAAAGGATGTCATGGGTAGAAAGCATAAGCAATTCTCCAGTAAAAAAACTGATTTTACTAAGTGTATTTTGGATGTTCCAAGTATGAGGACCCACTTATACTTGGATAATAACATCAAAACTCTGTCACCTCAATTTTTAAAATTATTTAAAAATAATTTTAATAAAATAAAAAAATGTGTATCACATACTTGTTTTCCAAAATATGATCCAAAATTGATGAAATGAACAAAAGTAGCCTATTTCTCTGCAATGTTCATGACTATGAATTCAAGTGTTGCAAAGATTTCAAAGGATTTAGTGGTATGTTTGTTAGAAAAAAAAACTGTATGCAAACACAAATCAAAAATTTTTCTTTTCCAATTTGTTATAGACTAAGATTATTTCTCCTCTGTTGCATCAAACAGTGTTTTTTAAAAACATGTAAATGACTCATATATTCATTCATCTAAAATCTCAAAATCTGAATAAATATTTGAATTTATCAGAAAGTGTGTGAACCCCGCTAAACCCAGAGGCCCAACCTATCATTGTCATTTATCTGTACAAGAGAATCATCTCCATAAAAATTTGGAATTTTTTCTCGCACTTTATATCCAAGCCATCAGGAAATCTTGTTGCCTCACCTTCAAACAATACTCAGAATGTGACCACTTTTAAAAATTTCCACTGCTACAAAGTGCACATAGTTATGGTCGTCTCTGCTGGGTTATTGTAACTATTCCTGATAATTTCTCTGCTTCAACTATGACTCTCCTGCTGTTCAATCTCAAAAAAAGAACCAGAAAGATTCCTTTAGATTGTAGGCCACAATAGGGAGATCCTCTACTCTCCATCTCAGAGAAACAACAAACTCCTTGTAGAACAAGCACCCATCAGATCTGGTCCCACCTGTCCAATAGTCTTCCCTTGCTCCCTCAGTCTAGTCTGCTCCTGACAGAATGGATTCCTTTCCATTTCTCAAGCACACCAGGCACAGTCTGTCTTAGCACCTTCCTCTAATGAAATCCTCTTGCTGAAGCACTCATTTCTCAAATATTTGTTTGGCTAACTCCTCCTCTTAAGTTTTAGTTCAACTTTCATGTTCTGGGTGAAGATCTTGTCCCGTTGTATTCACTGATGTATCATAGACCCTAGAACAAAACCTGGCATGTGTAGGTATTCAAGAAATACTTGTTTAATAGAAGAGCGGATTGTGAAAAAGAGCCTGGCACCTCCTCTCCACCCTTGCTTCCTCTCTGCCATGTGATCTCTGCACACGCCAGCTCCTTTCCACCTGCCACCATAAGTGAAGCAGCCTAAGGCCCTCATCAGAAGAAGATGCCAGCACTGTGCTTTCTGTGCAGCCTGAAGAACCATGAGTCAAACACACAAACCTCTTTTCTCTATAAATTATCCAGCCTCGGGTATTCCTTTAAAGCAACACAAACAGACTAAGACAAAAGGATGTGAATTGGAAAACAAAAAACAAATATCACATCAGTAAACATTTAGGAAAAATCATCAATAAAAATGATCACAAGTAATTAGAAATGTGGCAAAGTAGAAACATAGTAAATTAACAGAAAAGCAGGCTTCTATTTGGAACATTGATGAAAAGAGAGAGTGTATTTCCAATACTGACTCAAATTAATAGCTAAATATAAGCTTAATGAATTTTGTGAATCTTATATGAAGAAAACTTTAACATATACTTAAACAAAAGAAATGTAAATAAATAGAAAGACAACCCATGTTTTTGGAAAGGAAGACTCGATATTATCAGGTTTCATTTAAGTCAATTTAAAATTTATCTTGATCCCAATGATCATAACTGTTTTCCTCTATTTTACAAATTGTTCTAAAATTCATTTTAAAACTGAAGTAGCTATGGTCAGAATAAAGTTGACAATTCTCCTAAATATTGATAATTTTAGAAAACTAACAACCTGTTAGAAAAATGTACCAAAGATATGAATGGGCAGTTCACAGAAAATAAATGGAAATATCCCTTAAGCCAATTGAAAGCTAAATTGTACAATGCATACAAATTACAAATTTCATTTATATACCATTATTAGTTTACTGTCAAGACCCCAAAACATTAGCAGAACATTCTGTTGGCCCAAGAGACCCTTTCATCTTTGACTTCAGAGAATGCTCAGTAGCATTCTCTATGGAGTTCAATTTGCCCACATAGAGAGGAAGTGCAAGTATATTTAACCTTTCTCCTGACAAACTCACTTTCTTTATCTATCAAAAAGTACAAGTATATTTAACCTTTCTCCTGACAAACTCACTTTCATAAATCTATCCAAGAGTTGCAATAGAAAAAATAGAAACCAACTTATGCAGAAAGCTACGAATTGCCAAGTTGTTTTATTGTAACAAAGTTTTGGAAACCCAAATGTTCAAAAACAGCAGTCAATGAAGTACTAGGCAGCTGCCAAAAGGAAGGGGGAATCTCCCTAATTGGAAACGACTTCCAGGGTATGTTGCTAAGTAAGAAAAGTAAGCAGCTGAAAGGTCACATCTATCTCTATATGTCTATGTTTATCCACGTAAGAGTATTTACCTAGATAAATTGGTAAATCAAGAGACAAAGAAAAAATCAAAGGGAGACAGAGCGAATCCTAATTATCTGTTCAGTTACACGTATTTATTTTAATCTGAAAAAAAAATAGCACTTGGAAGAATAACCAAAACTATACAAATGTTTACCTATAGAGAAAAAGAGGAAACAGTAGACAAGAATAAAAACATTTATATATTTTAGTATTTATAATAAAAAATCGTTCACATTTGTAAAAACTATAATAAAATCCAAATTCAACTGAGCAAGTTCTAAAGTTAAAATAAAACCTAGAAAACATGAACCGGTCTATCAAGTTGGTCACATAATCAACGCCAACAGCCACACCAGAGGAGGGATTTCCAGGGAGTTTAGAACACAGTATTCTGAGCGCACTCCCATAGTGGGATATATTCTGAAGTCAAATAGAGGTTCACATAAGCTTAAAATTCATGTAGCAGTTCTCTTTGTTTATAGTAATGTTGGTAATATATTTTAAAGCCATTTTATATATTTTGAGGAATAAAATTAATATTAAATTACAATATGCATTGTTGGGAATGAAGCCATGTTTAAGAACGTGCAGATATCAGCAAGGTAACTGGAGAGTTCCCGTGTTAAAGCGGTAGCTCATTGTGAACGGCAGGCATGACTTCGTGGACATTCGCAAAACGCTGGGCTTTGCTATTCTGCTTCATTTCATTTCACAAGGATCCAGGGATAATCACAAGTTGCCTTCTCTCTCTCTTAAATGCCAGAATTTTGGCCTAAATGTTTTAAAAAGAATTTTTTTCATTCTTCTATCAGCACTCTTTTTTAAAGGCTAAAAACATTAAATAATGATATATATTGTGTTTTTGCTTTGGTGAAGACTGATTATTCACCACGCTGAATACCAGCACAGTGAAAAGGAGCTGTCATTGTTGCTTAATTTTTACTGCAACTTCCCCTACCCATTAGCAAGCTCTCCTCTACACCTGGGAAATAATTCCAGGGTTTCTCCGAATAGACGACTTCCTTGTCTGTTTGTCTCATTTTTATTTATTTTATTTTATTTTTGAGATGAAGTCTTGCTCTGTCACCCAGGCTGGAGTGCAGTGGCATGATCTTGACTCACTACAATCTCCACCTCCCGGGTTCAAGTGATTCTCCTGCCTCAGCCTCCAGCGGAGCTGGGATTACAGGCACCCACCAGCGTGCCCAGTTAATTATGTTTTTAGTAGAGATGGGGTATTGCCATATTGGCCAGGCTGGTCTCGAACTCCTGACCTTCAGTGATCTGCCCGCCTCAGCCTCCCAAAGTGCTGGGGTTACAGGTGTGAGCCACCATGCCTGGCCTGTTCGTCTCATTTTTAAAAGTCCATTTTATATGTGTATGTGTTTAAAAGCCTGTCCTCCTAACAAGACAGCTTCAAAAATACTTGTATTCTATAAAGCTCAGCAAGTTATATGAACACAAGTTCCCTAAAGTGCAATATTGTGCTATTGCATAATTACTCAGTGTGAGTTAATGAAACCCAGCCACAAGGTCATTATCCTAAATAGATACTGCTGTTATGATCAATAACCATAGTTAAAACAAGAATTTATAGGTCAGAGTCTGTCTGAAACACTAAGGAAGGTCTTAAGTACATAATAAATGTTAAGTAGATTAAGTTAACATCACAGGACATGAAGAAACCAAATTATAAAATTTATAGATAAATTATCTTCGTAAGACTTTCTTTGCAATCCAAATAAAAACCACCAAAGAAACGATTATGGTTTTAAGAAATAATCATTTTCCATAATGCTGTAAATTAAAATATTTGAAAGGCACATTGGATTATTTAAACCTGACAGTCTTGTTACATTTTATGCAGATTTGTAAGCTGTTCTGTGACTGTATTACATTTTTAGAAGAAGTTAAAAAATTATTTTCTCTGGCCCGTAAGCCAAAAATTAAATAGGAATGAACGTTCTCAAGAAAATTGAAGTGATTTTTTTTCAAAATTAAATATGGATTTTCAGCAGCAATGGGAAAATTACCAAGCCAGAAGCAAAGTCAGGTGTAGCAGTCTTCAGATTAAACAAAATCAGCTACAAATCTAAATTGATTGGAAGCTTGTTCAGAAAGTCTCCCAAATCAGCCACTTGGACACTTTATGCCTGGTGTAGGTAACAACACCTGAAGGCTAACGGTGAGTGAGGAGACCTCAGCGTGAGCTCTGGAAGGCCTGGACATGCATCTCTGGTAAATGTTTCAATTCCCTCTGGCAAAGTGAAGTTTATGAGCAAGTGTTAAATTGGTAAGTTGCTCTTCCTCCAGCTAGTTCATTATTTTGATTATTTCCAAAGCCACTTCCAGTAAATCTGCTCTGCAGAGAGCTACGAATGAACATCCATTCGCTTCTAAGCAATCATAGAACAGACACAAACCTCCTCATATTTTCTCTTTACTTACCTTTTAGATGACATTGAGCTGGTTGCTTTGGTAGACTTGTCACTCACTAAACAAAGGCTAAATTGATGTAATTTGATGCACGTGAAACTTTTATGTCTCTAATGCACCAGTGTCGAATACAATAGGTTGCAGATGTATTCACAAAATCAAAACAAAGCCTTTAATGGAGCAAAAGTGTTTGAGAAATATCGTACAAATTATGGATGCTATAAGGCTATTCATGTTGATGTTTCATTAAATATTTTTAAATACGTTTCTGTGCTAAGAGAAATGTTCTGTAACTCCTATTTATAAATAACATTTTAGACATAAATAAATACATGCTTATTTCAGAAAATTCAGAAAACTAAGAAAATCATCAAGAAAAAAATACAAAAATGCCACTACCAATTAACCATTATTAACATTTTTCTGCATTTCTGTCTCATTTTTCAGTGCAAATACGTACCTATATTAACAATACCATAATTCACAGAGAAAGTGAATCATGTTTTTCATTTAGTGTATCATGAATATTTTATAGTTTCACTAGAAAGTGTTTTTAAATGACTAATAGCTCAGTATAAGATAAAGGACTTAATTATGTTAGATATAGTGACGTGGTGATTCAACTTTAAAAGTTCTTATTCATTAGAAATGTATATTGGAGAACTATTTAGGGCTGGTCGAGACAGTTTCTTAGATTTGCTTGGCAAAGCACAATAAACAAGTGTAAAGTAGATGAACACAATTGCCAAAATGTTTGTAATTGTTAAAACTGGAAGATTAGTCTGAATTCCTTGCAGGTCTACATTTTTTATAGTTTTTATATGTAAGTAAAAATCCAACCTTATCCATAAGTATAATCAAATAAACTTATGCTTCAAAAATAATATTCTATGTTTTCATTTTTATGCCTCCTTAATGAGGCACTAAACCTTTATATATTCTTTTTGGGGGGGGGGGGCGGATGGAGTTTTGCTCTTGTCGCCCTGGCTGGAGTGCAGTGGCACGATCTTGGCTTACTGCACTGCAACCCCTGCCTCCCAGGTTCAAGCGATTCTCCTGCCTCAGCCTCCCAAGTAGCTGGGATATTACACTGCCCGCCACCATGTCTGGCTAATTTTGTATTTTTTAGTGGAGATGGGGTTTCACCATGTTGGCCAGGCTGGTCTTTAACTCCTGACCTCAAGTGATCTGCCCACCTCAGCCTCTCAAAGTGCTGGGATTACAGGCGTGAGCCACCTCGTCCAGCCAGCCCTTATATATCCTAAAGTTAATTCCTGATTCTCTAATTAAATCCATTGAACTTGCATCAGTAGTGCACACTTGTAATGATTATAGAATTTAGCCAAGGTTAATCTGTAAGCTCTACATCATCCATTGCTGTTTGTTCAGCTATTTAGTCCCATGAAACGTTTTCTCATCTTGCCTACTCAATTTCCATCTCAGCCTTTTCCCAGCATGAACTTCTGCTCTTATTTCTTATAGGTCACGTCTACAATTAAATCCAATTAGAGAATCAGAAATTGCACACCCAGCTCTCCTTCTGCAACCAGTCAGACAGCACTTATCTTTTAAAGGGCTCACGGGAGTAGGTCTAGCCCACACAGACACTCTCTGCATTGTATGCTCAGTGGTGCTTAAGATATAACCTGATCATAGGAGTAAAATCTGTTTGAATCCCATCTCCAGCCCCTGGAATTGATGGCATGTGTGTGTGTCACGGCACAGAAAACCTTGGGGGACATCTAAAGATCTAGCCCATGGCAAGCACGGAGAAAAAGAAGTTCTGATGGACAGCAGCTGAGCCAAAAGCTGGTATTCAGGGTTTTGCTTGTTTTTTCCCTCATCTTCATAAAGAGTTAATGAAAAGCTGTGTAGTGAGTATAAATGTAAACAGTGCAATAAATAAATGTTTTAACTTTTTATTTTGAGATCATTGGAGATTCACATGAAGTTGTAAGAAATGTTGCAGGGAGACCTCGTCCCACCGCAGGCGTAATGTCTTGACAAAGCCACAATGCAGTTTCCTGGCCAGGATGTTGGCATCGACTCGGTCCAGACAGGGAACATCTGCCACCAGAAGGGTCCCGCCTGCTGCCTTTCAGAGCCAAATCCTCTTCACTCCCACCCCAGTGGCTCCTTCACCCTTGGCAGCCACTGATCTGTTCTCTACATCTGTAATCTTGTCATCTCAAAAATGTCACGAAAATGAATCATACAGAATGTTAACTTTTGCGACGGGCTTTCTTGGCTCACCATGATTCTCTGCAGACTCACTCAGATTCTTGAGTGTTGTCAATATTTTGCTCCTGTTTATTACTGAGTAGTATACAATAGATATTTATATTTATAACCCAAAAAATGTTTCATCTCAATGCCACATAAGACCATGGAGACAGCAACATCCCACTATTTACCCGAAGTTGGCAGCAAAACCTACATCTCCTACACGCTTCTGACCGAGGTAATTTCTTTCTGCTCTCTAATCTCCTTTATCTGAGAGTCAGGTTTTTGGAGAATGAATGCCAACAGCCCTGCTATTTCTGTTTTGCAACCTGCCACCTCTTTGCCAGGGTCCATGAGCGCAATGCCAGCATGAATGGTGAGGAATGTGAGGTGGGTGAGAAAAGGCAGATGTCAGGAGGAAAATACACATCTTGAAAGAGGATCTTGCAAGGACTCCCCAGGTGGCTCGCCGAACACCTGTTACAAAGGAAGCTGTATATGTGTATTACAACTACATATTAAAAATCTAATTAAAATATTAGGCAAATGCATAGAAGTCTCTCAATAAGACATGAGTGTTTAACAATACTACGTTCCACAGTTATTGTGATGAATTTTATCCTGCTTTTTTTCAAAATTAAAAGGAATAAAATCTAAAACAGAAAGCCCATTAAAAATGTTGTCATCTTAAAATCTACCAGTTAAGGGAAGAGCTTAGTCTTTAACACTTTTGTTGATGTTTGGTACACAAAGTTCAATACGTATTTCACTATTAATCATTGAACATGTGGACTTTCAGCCATAAAATTCTGAGCTCCGGTTCGGCATGTGCCTTGTCCTAGAGGCATGTTGACCAACGGCCTCCCCGGGTCGCTCCTGTGGGCACCTGCACAATGGATATTGATCTCCATTGACCCAGCTCACATAAGGAGCTGGGATCTGTTATAGGCCATTCAGTTGGGGTTTATAAAAATGACCTTCAACCAAACTTGGGAGATTGACAGTTGACTACTTGCTTTCCCATTCTTCAGAAGAATTCAGGGATTCACCTGTCAGTTTCCATGGAAACAACCATGTAATTATTTTTAGCAGAAGTCCTATGTCCATTTCCTGTCCCCTAACACAACTAGAGGTGAAATCTCAATAAGATTCACTGTTTCCATAACTGTGGGACATGTCTTTTTTTTAAAGCCTTTCCCTGTGAAATTCAGGAAATTTAGTGATCTTTTTATCCTTATCCAAGTCATGATTTGCTAATGCTTAAATAATTTGTCATGCATGCCAAATGGCAAATTTAAGAGAAGTATCAAGATAGAGAAAATACTGACACAAATACAATTAAAACTCAGGTTACTTAAGATTTATTTTCTTCTCAAGAATTTGCCAGTGACAGAAAATATCTCTTCTTCATTAGCTACTAGCTACTAATTTATTTTAATAGTTACAACTAGAGCCTGTGCAAAATAATATCGTATGCTTATTTATTTTATTTATTTGGTGGAACAATATCTGTTCTGGAAATTGTAATCATTATAACATATCCTTAAAAATACCTAAACTTGTCTTCAAAAAGTCACTTTCTTAACTAAGCAGGTTGTGGTGATTATTTATTACATATGTGTTACATCATGTTATATGTTTAATATAGCACAAGACACTCAGGAAAAAGCTTTAAACTAGATAGAGAAGTCCCTGAGGTAAGGAGTTGGAGAATGAGGATGACAATAAACACAGAAACAAGTAAACAATAAAATAAGTAAATAAATGAATACCATAACTTCAGATACTGTTAGATACCATGAAGAGTATGAAATAGGGTGATAGGACAGGGATGGCTGTTATATTTTACATTGTACTGTTAAAGCCTCCCCTTCAAAGAAGAAAAGATTGAGCTGGAACATGAACATAGCTGGAGGAAGGAGGCAAAGTTCTCCTGTCGAGTCCAGGGGCAGAGGGGGAAGGTGTCACAGCCCTGGGCAGGAAGGAGGGGGGACGTGGGGGAGGAGGGGATTTCGGGGAGGAGGGGGGACGTCGGGGAGGAGGGAACGTCGGGGGGGAGGGGGGACGTCGGGGAGGAGGGGGGACGTCCGGGAGGAGGGTGGGGCGCAGGCTTCGGTGCTCACACAGACACGCCTGCGGGAAAGACGCCCACCGTGAGGCCTCAGCGTCGGCTCAGCGTGGCCAGGTTGGCCCCTTCTCCTGGACGGCATCTGTTTCTGGGACAGACTGTTGTCCCCAGAATTAAAATTCTGATCCTGGCTGCACTTTCTCCTTTAATCCATCGCCTTAGTCAGTGGAAGATGTGTTTGCTGCTTGTGTTCGTTTTCTAATTTGTCTTTGTGCCTTAAAAAATTACAAATCATGGGTGGCTGCAAACCACAGAAAATTATTCTCTCACAGTTCTGAAGGCCAGAAGTTCAAAATCAAGATGTTGGCAGGACCACGCTCCCTCTGATGTCTCTACAGGAGGTCCTTTGAGTGTCTTCCAGCTCCTGGTGGCTCCCAGCAAGCCTCGGTTTCCCTGGCTTGGGGCTGCCCCACGCCAGTCTCTGCCCCTGTCACCGCACAGCCTTCTTCCTGTGTGTCGGTGTCTCTGTGTCCAAAGTTACCATTTATGAGGACACCAGTCCCTGGCTTACGCCCCATCCTACTCAAGTCTAACCTCATCTTGATCACAGCTGCATAGACCCTATTCCCAATCAGGTCCCATTCACAAGCACATGAACATGCCTTTCAGAGGAACATGGCTCTGCCCAACACACTACATCTGTTTCTGCACTGGGATCTTCACCAGCTGGCTTAGCAAAGCACCAGTAGTGGTTTCGTGAAGCCACAGGAGCAGCCAGTACGTGCCTGAACTAGGAAGAGCATGCACTTTTTTATACAAACTTTTGCGAGTTCAAAAGAATATCAAAAAGACAAAGGATGTAAACCAGGATACCCCGGGGAAAACAGGATGTATGGTCCCCTCGTCGGGAAGAAGTCTGTGGAGTTATGGCTGTTGTCTAAATGTCTTCTTGCATGGTCTGTTTGTGGGAAAGTTTGTCCTGGTCACGCTGGTAAAAAGTTGCATAAGAACTGCTTGGGTCATCCGTTTCTGTATAACAAACTGCTCCAAAATTAATGAAGCAAAACAACATCAATGCTGATTATTATCTCTTCCGGCTCTGGGGTGTGACTGGGCTCGGCTAACACCTTCCATCTGAGAGTCTCCGGCAGGTGCAGCAGATATGGCTGAGCGTGAAGTCATTGCCAAGCTCCATCCCCGTCTCTCTCCTCTTTCCATGTAGTTTCCCTACGATAGGCTCAAGGAAGCCCGAGTTCTCAGATGGCCCGAAAGGCTCCGGAAAGAGTTTCCCAAGAGAAACCTGCAGAATCACACACTCGGTTCCATCCAGCCCTTCCCTTTCCCCGCCTAATGCTTATTCAATCACTGCCCAAGTTCAAGGGCGGGCACTTCGTCTCTGCAGCTTCATGGAGCCGTGTTGGAATTGTCAGACACGTTTTCAAAACCACGTGAACCACGTGACCCCCATGTGAGGCCAGCTTCATTTCCCCGTGTGAGGCGATTTTGTGAACAAAACTGCGGCAGCGGAGCGGGTTGCACCAGGTGAGTGGAATCCTCCTGGGAGCGCACCTGCCCTGTGGTGGGCGGGAAACCGTGGCCTCAGACGCAGGTGGAATCAGCCCGGTGCGGCAGGATCCGCCTGCAGCCCTGAGGAGCAAAGCTTACCTCCCCACTTCGAAGTGCTCAGCACCGAGTGCGCGAGATGGGCCAGGCCAGGCCGCTCCCGGGGTGCCCAGCGCTGGCCTGCGGTGCCGTCGGTCGGCCGGCCTGGGGATCCCGCAGAAGGAGCATCTGCTCCCCAGGACTCACAGGCCAGCCTGGAGAAGGAGGCCGGGTCCTGCCTGCTGACTCCTCACACACAAGACACACAGGAAATGTTGAAATTTTCAGAAACAAGTGTTTTCTGGGTGTGATGCTTCACCAAAAATGTCGGTAATGCATTGGCAGAAACGTGAAAATATCTGCACTGAAAACATTCAAAAGATAAATGACAAATGTGAAATTATATTCAATATACAGGGCAGACAAAGGGGATCATTAGTGAAAGTATATGAAGTTTATATCTTCATATTTGTGCAATGTTGTAATAAATAACATATAAATAGAGATTATTTACATACTACATTTATATGTGCATAAAATTAATAAATATGTGCTCGATAATCAGTAACAAGAGATGAACAATACGATTGAAAAAAATAACAAAAAACCCGGCCATGCTGAGAAGAAAATACACCCACAGACGGACTTGCCCGAAGTCCCTGACTCTAGGGAGGAGGCAGACCCTATGCTGACAGCTGTTGCAGGGATGGGGACAGGCGGGGCGCTGTGGGGCTGCCTCTTGCTCAGCCTGAGGTGCTCTACCTGGAAAAGCTGCCAATGGTAGTGGTCACCCAAGGAGGGCTCTGCCAGGATAGAGGAAGTCCCCATCTCTGTTTTCTTAGGATCTCGTGACAACCCTGGGAGAACCAATACTGGCCATCGCTTAATTTCTGCCTAAAAATTGGTTTTCCTGGTTCTTGATCCAAGCCCAGCATCTGCAAGAACAAGTTCTCAACAGAGAGAAATCAGAATCAGGGTGCAGGAAACCCCAAACAGTGGCTCCCTCCCAGTTCAGCAGGTCCCAGGCAGCCTACACCTTGAAAATACACACAAGGCCAGGGCGGTGGCTCAGGCCTGTAATCCCAGCATTTTGGGAGGCCAAGGCAGGTAGATCAATTGAGGCTAGGAGTTCAAGCCCAGCCTGACCAACATGGCAAAACTCGCTCTCTACTAAAAATACACACACACGCACATACACACACAAATAGCCGGATGTGTTGGGACACACCTACTCAGGAGGCTGAGGCAGGAGAACTGCTTGAACCTGGGAGGCAGAGGCTGCAGTGAGCCGAGATCACCCCACTCCTGCCTGGGCAGCAGAGTGAGACTCTGTGTCACAAAAAAAGAGAAGAGAATGGGCTGGGCTCGGTGGCTCACACCTGTAATCCCAGCACTTTGGGAGGCTGAGACGGGAGGATCACAGGGTCAGGAGATCGAGACCATCCTGGCTAATACAGTGAAAACCCGTCTTTACTAAAAATACAAAAAAAGTAGTCAGACATGATGACAGGTGCCTGTAGTCCCAGCTACTCGGGAGACTGAGGCAGGAGAATGGCGTGAACCCAGGAGGCGGAGCTTGCAGTGAGCCGAGATCGTGCCGCTGCACTCCAGCCTGGGCGACAGAGCGAGACTCTGTCTCAAAAAAAAAAAAAAAAAAAAAAAAAGAGAGAGAGAGAAGAGAAGAGGGGAGGGGAGACAGACAATTCACACAGGAAAAGCTGATAAACACATGAAATGGTTTTCAATACGATTCTTAACTAGGTCCACATTAAACCAATTGAGATTCATTGCTTGACAATGGTGGCAAACTTTTTAAGGAGATCGCTAATGGGCAGCACTGGCAACAGTGGGAGGGAGTCAATCATTTTGGCCCATTGGCAGGACTATGCATAATGATGAAAATATTTGGAGAGTAGTTAGAATTGTTTGTATATTCATTAGCATAGGCACTCTACTATAAAAAATAATTTCCCAAATCTCAGTGGTGAAATCCAACACAGTTTCCATTTCTCTTATCCAGTCCAACAGAGCTGATGGCAGGGGGCGAAAGAGGACTCCACCCAGTCATTCAGGGCCCCAAGCTCCTTTCCTCAGTGACTTCACCATGCACGAGGCAGCCCCAGCACTCTCCATTGGATCCTCTGCACCCAGCGAGAGAGAGAGAGATGTGCAGAGGACCTGACGCAGGTGACGGCATGGAACAGCTTCCTCACAGCGAGGCTGCAGTGCTAATAGTGAGATTCTGCTGAACTCTGCAAAAACCAAGGATCGTGGAACACAGTAGGAAATATAGATGAAGAGTTCTGGTCTTCATTGTTGTTTCTAAAATTTATTTGTATGACTTTTTCATTGATAAACTCCCCTCTGATACCGTGGCTCCTACAGCAGGGAAATGAGGCTACCGTGAGGACCCACCCTTACATGTACAGCTCGGAGGGCGACCTCGAACCATCTCTTCATGACGGCAGCCTTTCTGGGTCCTGCTCGCAGCACAGAGGTCGAAACTTCAGACCTGGGTGTCTTGCTCGGCTGCCCTTCATGTTTGCATTATACTTCCACTATTTTTTATTTATTTATTTATTTATTTTTTGGTCCATGTACTTAATTGCTTCCACACTAACATGCCTTGGGCCTGGTTATAATTCTTCTCCATGGAGATATGTTTACTATCTGATGCTTTCTCAGGACAGAGCTGCAATTTTAGCTAAATTACCAAGCTCCTCAAAGCGATGCAATTGAGAACATTCAGACAGTTGAAAAATGGCCCTGAAAGCACGAAAGATTCATTAAAGCACCTGGTGTCTGCCAGGAGCTGTGTTACATGCAGAAAACACCAAATCCAATAGAGCAACTTCTTTCCCCAAGGAGCTCCAAGCCTAGAAAATAAGATAGACAAAACAACAATGTGGTGCGATTTCTGTCTCATCTACGCAGCACAACTCAGCAATGTGGCGATTTAAGTTTCCCTCCACTTCGTTTGCTCTGAGGTGCTTGTTAGTTGCTAGTTGTGCTTCCACAGGCTTCAGCCCCATGCAAATGCATAGCATATTTCCCTACAGAAATTCTGCCCTTGTGAGCCGGATCTCTTGTAGTGCACCCCCTCCCACTGCCCTGACTCCCCCTCCGTGGCAGCTCCATGACATTTGCAGAACACCCGGCGAACCACGGTGCACCTTGGGGTTCATTTGTTCTATAGACATAGAGAAAGTCCACATCTTTAGTTTATCTTGTAACTTTTTGAGTTACTTCTTGAGCCATCTTTTTCTTGCATGAAATACAGCATTGTGCTCGCATTGCTTTTTTTTCAATGGCTAACCTTAGTTCTTTTATATTAACTGGTGTTCTTATCTTGCTTAGACCAGTTAGGCTTTTGAGTTTTTATTCTTTCTTTATCTATGGGCATTTTCTCTATCATGCAAATGCCAGTACATAATAACCTCGTGACTATGAGGTTACCAATCTGTGGCCACGTATTATGGTTCTGAAATTCAAACTATGCTCTGTGGTATCATCTGTTTTCTCCATTTTGTCATTGGTTCCGTAGCAGCTTCAATAGTTCTGTCTCCAAAAATTATTGTACTCCTTGTATCTTTCTGTGTCACTTTCTCTACTCAATGGGATGTACTGGAGATGTTTCCTCCAGTCCCCTTCCCAGGAGCTAGCAACCTTGCCCTTCACAAAGCTGGTGCATGCTCTAGCAAGCCCCGTGTTGAACTCCATGAAAATCAATGATCAGATGCCAAGGGTTTGCTGCTTAAGAAGAATCACAGTCCTATTGGCTCCTACAGCTCATTCCTTCTTTCACTTTGTTGAGATAAATTTCCTGTTTATGACTGTTCCCCTAGCCTGAGTTACGTGTGTTTTCTAAGTTGCTCTGTTAGGTGTCACTGGCCCACAGTACCTCTCTTCCTGAGACTGGTCCTGGCTGGAGGATGAGGGGGCTGCCATCACATCAACAGCACCTGTTAGCTGTTCAGAGCTGCCACTCATTACAAGCACTTCGTCAAATGCTGTAAAACCATGCGCATTGCTCTCATCTGTATAATTTGTTATAAAGACAAATCATCGTTTTGTTCCCAGTTTCATACTGACGTTTCTAATTCTCATTAAACTTCAGTCCAATTAGAATGTCTGATTTTTACTACAAATAAAAGTTTACAATGATCATAATCTCATGATTTTTTTTAAAAAAATTCATAAGCAAAACAAAAATTACTTTTGGGTGAATCTCAGGTAAAAAAGAATTATGTATCACTGGATGAAGCAAAGGAAAGGTAGTATTTGAATGAGGTCTTATAGATGCAAATAAGTTATTCCCTCAGAATAAGCTTAGTGCCCCAGACACAGCAATGCCAGACCCAAAACCTGTTATGCAGTTTCTTTTCCAAGAAGTGGCTCATAGTCATCACAAATTAAAAAAAGAAAACATAAAAAGAAAATGATTGTTTGCCTCAGGATTTGGCAGTGCCAACTCTACGTTGTAATTGAGCAGACTAATAATCTTTACATACAAAATTACTCCTGTTATCTTTTTAATGATAGACGGGTAAGGAGGGTTCTGGAGTCCGGTTTCTCTGTGAATTTCCCTTTGCACCGCAATGTGTTTGCCTAAATGTTCCTTAGCTCCAAATTCTCATGAACATTTACATGTATAAGTAAAGGAGTTTCCACATCATTCTGAAACACAGAGGCTATAACATAGCACATTATGCTAAATTTACAAGATCGTCGTTAAGAGATAATAACAAAAATGGTTGTTTCTTCACGTTCATGTGAGCCCAAGCTTGATTCCCACCACTACAGGACAAGGACTATGTCCTTGGGGTCAAGAGCTATTTCTTAATTCTCTTAATAGACCTCTCAGGATCAACTATGCCAACTCACATGCAGAAGATCCATTAAAAATGTTTGGTGAATTAATTAATCATTATAGCTCAATTAGTGGTTATGAAAAAGCATCTAAGAGTAAGCTCCAATCTGCAATCCCAGAAACAAAAATAGTTCCTTGTGGATAAGCGTGAGGCTTGCCGCACAAATCATGGAGGAAATGTGGACAGGCCGGGCACTGGAAGGTCATGCTGGGCTGGTGTGACCGCGTCTTCCCTGCGAGCCTCAGAGGAAACTCTTTAAGCAAGTGGCCCTTATCCATTCCCACTTGACAGACATACAAACGATGTTCAGAACATTCAACCCACCCGGGACCACAGAACAAAGTCAGAACGTCCGATGCAAAGGAGCCCAGCCAAAAGAGGAAGGAAGATATTTCAAACAAGTTCAATTAAAGCAAGTAGAATGCTGCACACTCATTATTTACATCATATAAGCTCAAACTTTTTTGATCTCAAAATGTTTCATCCAGTTAGTTTCTGAATGTCATATTGTATAATCTTCCCTTGTCTTTTTTTTTTTTTTTCTTGAGACAGAGTCTCTCTGTCGCCAGGTTGGAGTGTAGTGGCTTGATCTCGGCTCAACTCACTGCAAGCTCCGCCTCCCAGGTTCACACCATTCTCCTGCCTCAGCCTCCTGAGTAGTGGGATTACAGGTGCCTGCCACCACGCCCAGCTAATTTTTTTGTATTTTTAGTAGAGCCGGGAGTTTCACTATGTTTGCCAGGATAGTCTCGATCTCCTGACCCTCTGATCCACCCACCTCGGCCTCCCAAAGTGCTGGGATTACAGGTGTGAGCCCCCACGCCCGGCCCCCTTGTCTTCTTTATCCGTGCATTTACACACGGAGAGTTAATTCCATTACCCCGGCAGAATGTGGCTGCATGCAGTATTGTCCCATCGACAATACATTCAGTGCCAAGACATTTGGCAAGAAAATGTTAAAAGAATAATTTCCATAGAGTGTTGTATCTTCATTGCAGAGCTACAATAATGTAACAATTCCACATGTAAAATGACTATTTTTTTAACTAAATAAAATAAAAATAACAGCAACATTAATGTTGATTAGAAAAACTGGTTGCTATTAAATGTCAGTTAAAATGTTATTCCCCAAGAGGGGACATACTCTTATACCTTTTACTAAAAGATTATTTGTATATTTTTTACTTGAAGGGATTTAAAATCGCCATCTAGACTTGCAAAAATAAAATATTTTCTCCTTTAACATCAGACATTTAACTAGACTTCTGTTAGCCTCATTTGCTGCTACTTCCAAACACCACATTTGTTAGTGCTGCCTCTGGTGTTCTGTACCCATCCCAATCAATTCCTTATGATTGCACCCTGTCCATTCCTGAAAATCTCCTGTTTCCCTGTGGACAAGAATCCTCAGAAAGGTTGTCCATCATTGCTCATTGTCCATTCATCCTTCAGTTGATTCTCACGGAAATTTTATAAGCGTGACCTAAGCTCCAACTTTTGCATCAGTTTCCATATCAGACCCAATATTGGCCTCTTGAAGAGCCTCAAAGGCTGCAGATGGGCTGCACATTTCACAACAATTTAATCTTTTTTCCCCTCTAACTTTAGAGGCGTTTTGGCCTGATGTCTAGCTTCTGATTCTACTTTTAATGAACATTTTAGAATACATTACCACTTAATATACCATGTTCAAGGTTATTATTTCAAGAATTGGCCTTGACCTCAAAACGTCTCATACAAGCAAGTATTTCTGAATGAGTCTTCCTGAATTTCTTGTTAATTCTGGGATCTTGTAAGGTCCTTACAATTAACCTTACAAGATCCCAGAATTAACAAGAAATGGTCTCTCTGTTTTGATTCTTAATAATTTCTTTCTATTTTTTTCCTCATGAAGTTCTTTCAGTTCTTTCCTGGGTATCAATATCTTCTCAATGATGTTTGGTTTATTTGTGGTTTTGTTAGAAAAAATTTATGCAAGTCCATTGGCACATGGAACTAAATAAATGGCAACTTATTGTACTTGAACTGCATTAAAGCTCCAATGTCAGGGAGCAAAGTGTGTGCATCTAGGTTTTACACAGTATTTATCACACCATTACAAGACCAACCCCTGCTGGCCTGAAACACAAATGCATGATCTCCCGTGATGGAGGCCAGACGTCTGACATGGAACTCATGGGTTGGTACTCAGATGTCAGCAGGCTGCTCCTTCTGGGGGCTCAGCAGGGCCCCCAGCTCCTCCCCTTCTCCAACTCCTGGAGGCCACCTGGACTCCTTGGCCAGAAGCACAGTCAACGTGATGGATTGGCAGCTTCAATCTCTCTTTGCCTGCAGCTTTCAGCCTCTTTCTCATGTTTAAAGGGCTCCATGGTATATTGGCTCCACATGGATAATCCCCCTAAATTAACATTAGCCAATTAGCATCATTAATTCTATCCCCTTTGCAAGCTGACATCTTCATATTCATTGCTTCTGGGGATGATGTTGTGGGCACCTTTGGTGGGAGAAGGAGAAGCATTATTCTGCCAGCCACTGTAGGATGGTCAGGAAATGAGGCTGAACTGGTGGTGACCAGGGAGTATCCACAGTTTCCCCTGTGTGATGAGAGGGAGAGCGGCTCACTGTGAAAAAAGGAAAGCCAGGGAAGCCTCTTCATCAACCCACAGGTTCAGCCAAACTCATGAATCAGTGGGGCCACTCCAGAAGGCACCAAGGCATCTGGAGCCAGGAGGCAGCATCATCTGTACATGCCAGTGGCACAACCGGACAGGAAGCCCCTCTTCCTGCCCTTGCCTCTTGCCACCTGGTGGGAGAATTTAGTGCTTATTCACCTTAGGGTTGGAGGAGAAAGAAGGGACTCTAGGGAGGTTGACTCAGAATACAATCAAGTTTGGGATCCAATGATGGAAGCACAAATTCCCAGTGCAGCATTGGCATCAGGCAATTTACTTAGGGCTTTTAAATTTATGTATCTGGATTCAGCTGACCCTTGTCTGCAGTGCATCCCACACCGTGGTCTTCTGACAGGCGGTGCACCATATAAGACCCAGAGACTTTGATGGGGCCCGTATTTAGGAGGTGATGCTTCTCCATCCATGCCTCACTGTGCAGAGCACCTGTCCCTGCCTGGGTAGCAGTGGGGTTTGTGCCCCTCAGCTTCAGGGCACCAAGAATAACCTTTCAGTGCTCCCTGTGAACCTGGGCACATCGCCCAGCCTTGGAAGATCATGGGTGCTGGGATGACCCCGACACATGATTCCTTTCAGATTCCAGGGACAAATCATGGTAGCCCCACCCCCAGGCCAAGTGCATCAAGGGGGGCATGGAGCCAGTGAGGTGGGAGCAGAAATCTGATCAGGAGCTTTGGGGAAGCGTTTCTCACGTCCAAGAAAAAACTGAGACTCTTCTTTGCGTCTGGATATTTTCTCTTCTGGATGTGGCCCTTAGACAGGCTGCATCTAACAGGCTACCAGTCTTTGGATGTAGCCAGCACACATGGGGGTGTGGGACCAGGAGACACAGGGAACAGAGACAGAAGCCACATCACTGTCCCTGGAACCCACGGCTTGTTGTTCAGTTAAAACAACAACAACAACAACAACAACAACAACAACAACAACACATGTGTGTGAGTAAGGTTGTTATATGTCTGATGTGATGGCCTTCGTGCTCCTATTGGTCAGGCACCCTGACTGACATGATACCCAAGCTTGTTGAGAATGATTCCAGAAATCTGAATATATTTTATAGGTATAATGTGTTCTTAGCTAATACATTATTGCAAACTAATCTCTTCATTGCTATGTTAGATCATGAAAAATGGCAGGATGTGAAAACATACAGGATTTGAATCTCTTCATCTTAAATATTCATAAATAAACTATTTTCTGTGAAACTGTAAATTGCATCAAAAAGAAATATAAAGCCAATATGTGTATATCTGGTTGGGAGTGGGGGTGAAGAAGTAATCACAGTTTATTTCCACTAAAGTTTTAGGTTACTTTACCTAAAGTTGGTTTACCTGAGTTCTATCAAGGAACACGTTTTACTTGTTACCAAAAAAATTGCAAAATGTTACAGTTTTAAATAAAATTATAATAATTGTTTCAAAACACATAATGATGAAAATCTGAAAATCAATCCTATTTATAAAACTATTGAAGTCTTGATATCTAACATCTGACAAGATCAATATTAATTATGAGTAGATCTGTAACAATTATGAATAAAATATTGAATGAGCCTCATAGTATATTAAAATAATAACATTAAACATCTTAATTTCAGGAATGTAAGACTGATTTGATAGCCTAATAGAATATATCTCTTGATCAAAAATAATATCCATATGATTAGACAATCTAAAGACATTTGATAAAGTTCTGTATTATTTCTAAAATAAGCCTGTTGTTTAGAGATAAAGGATTATTCTTTCTGTAATCAAAGATGCTCATTTTAAACCAACAGTAATGTTACATTTATAATAAATTAATGTTTTGCATCAGAAACATTGCAAATACACTTCATAAAAACATAGAAGAAAAGATTATTATTAATAATCCCATGGCTGAATTCACTACTGCTTCATTTCCCTTCTTTATTTTACTTTACACTGCTGTAATGATACCATATTTATGAATCTTTACTTTTGTTTCACTTAAAGTATGTCATCAGCATTTCCAAGGGATGCAATAATCCTTACATACGCCAGTGTAATGGTTGTATAAGGTTCTCCTAGTGGTCTGCCGAATGTAAGGAAATATTATTACCTCCAATTGACTGATGTAGGATTTCAGGGAGTTCAACTGGCTGGTCAGTGGTCACCTCTGCATACCACAGCTGCACCAGGACTGGTCTACGAAAAGCTGAGGCACTCCCAGCACAGCCTCACAAGCTTACGGCAACTACTTAAAGACATTCTTGAGGCCTCTCTTAACTTGTGTTATATAGCTTATCCTTGCGCTATGATGTTATCCTTGTGCTATAATGTTGTCCTCGTGCTATGATATTTTAGGAGTATATCAGTTTGGACTTGGCATTCTCCATGTATGTTCCTATTACCTTTTCAGAGGAAAAAATGTATGAGTTATACCTAGACAGTGGATTATAGAACTTCTAATATCCATTCAACACCCAGAGGTTACAGACAGGATGATGATGAGCAAGTAGGTTTATTAATTAAATATACATATTTAACATGTCAGATCGCTGAGTATACTACTTATTTGTGTATCTCTTTTATGTATGAAGTGCTTCAGTTGACACATTCGTGTGACCTTCTTGTGGGTGGAGAAATTCCAGTAAGAGCCAGGTCTGTTTCATGGTGTCTATAAACAGAACCTGAAGCCTCTGCAGCATTAACTTTTTGTTTTGTTTTGTTTTGTGTTGCTGGTGTAGACCCACTTGTGGATTTTTCCAGACTACATCAAGGGCTCTCTCTGAAGAACAGCCTCATGTGTTCACCCTTCCTGCGTGTCCTCACCCAAGGGGGCAACAGATGGTCTCAGCTGGCTCAGGACGAGCCTGTCCCTCAGCTTCCCTACGTCTGCCTCTGCCTCTGCCTGGTCAGGAAGCAGCAAGAGCCGGGTAAGTGGGGCAGGCAGGCCTGGGAGTATCCTCGGGTGGGCAGCACGCAGGGCACACCCAAGGGTTTCTCCCTCCTTCCCCACCTAGGTCACCTGGCTTGGCTGGATGATGACTTACACTAACAACTAAAGGCATTCATAGCAAGTCGTAGCTAGTATTTATTGATTATGGATGATGTCTAGGAGGTTTGAGTTTCTGATCACATTTAATCCCCACAAAACCCTGTAAGACAAGCATTATTATTATCTCTATTTCACAGATGAGAGCAACAAGGCTGGGAGGGGGTTGGAAACTCGTCTAAGCTCTCAATGATGCAGCAATGCATTAAACCAGGTGCACCTGGCGCCAAACCCATACTCGTCACCGTGCTCCTCACTACGGTTGCTCCTTGCAACCAATTTCTACATATATTTTAAAAAGAAGAAGAAGAACAAACAACAAATCAAATGCAAGCCATGCAATTTTCAATAAATATTTCTTAATAAAAACTAAAGCGAAGGCTTCAAATCCCCCGTAGTCTGTAACTGTGACTGAAACGTGTGGCTGAGCCCCAGGGAGAAAGCGTCCAGCTGCTCGCGGTCCTGGCTTTTTCCCGGGTCTCCTTCCGCCGCGGCAGCGGGCAGTGCTCCCGGGCAGCCAGCAGGGGGCAGTGCTGGCGCGTGTCGGGAGAGGAGCCCAGGCCATGGCCGGCAGCTGGAAGCCTCAGCCAGTCAGATCCCTGCAGGATCCTGACGCAGGAACCCCGTGCTCTCCACACAAACGTTGGAAAGGAAAGTATGGCAGTTAATCTGCAAAGAAAGGTTTATCTCTTTCTCTGTATAGAGATATTGATATATACATGTGTCTCTATCCATGTAAAGATGAGGATGAATGGATGGATAGATGGATGGATGGATAAATGGATGGATGGGTGGGTGGATGGATGGAGGGGTAGGTGGGTTGGTGGATGGATGGATGGTGGATGTATGATGGATGAGTGGATGGATGAGTGGATGGATGCGTGGATGGATGGATGGATGGATGGATGGGTGGGTGGGGAGAATGGATGGGTGGGTGGATGGATGGATGGGTAGGTGGGTTGGTGGATGGATGGATGGTGGATGTATGATGGATGAATGGATGGATGCGTGAATGGATGCATGGATGGATGGATGGATGATGAGTAAATGGATGGATGGTTGGATGGATAAATGGATGAGTGGGCAGGCAGATGAATGGATGGATAGATGAATGGGTGGGTGGACGAATGGATGGGTGGATGGATGAATGCATGGGTGGGTGGGTGGGTGGATGGATAGGTGGAGGGATGGATGGATGAATAGATGGATGGGTGGAGGGAGGGAGGAAGGGAAAGATGGATAGGTGGGTAGATAGGTAGGTGGGTGGGCGGGTGAATGGATGGATAGACTGATGGGTGGGTGGATAGGTGGGGTGATGGAGGATGGGTGGGTGGATGGGTAGTGGGGATGGGTCGCTGGGTGGATGGGTAGGTGGATGGATGGATGGGTGAATAGATGGATGGATGAATGGGTGGGTGGGTGGATGGATTGGTGTCTTTCTATGCTTACTTAAAGGAAGATATACAGAGACTTGGGCGGGTAGATAGAGTAGTGAGAGACTGGATCGTGGCTAAATTTAGGGGAGGTTTTAAAAACTTATTTTAGACATGGTAATTTAAACATTTTAAGTCAATATAGAATTTTAGATTTGTATCGTGCAGTTATTTTTTATTGACTCACCTTTTCCTACCCCTCAGTGAAATATGAATGGCAATAGAGTAAGGCTTGTAAAGTTACAATACTGCTGGAAATCAGCAGTTTTCATGCATGATAATCCAGGTACAATGACACAATTCTACTAATCAAACCTAAGTTAACACTGGGTCGAGATGTCAGGCTGAAAGGTGAAGGGGTGACTCCCACTTCCTCTGTGTTGACCTAACCTAGAGATGTTGGCTTTTCTCTGACAGGAAAGGAAGACCCCAGCACCTCACAGGGCAGGTGCTTCTCCTCAGCTGACTGCCTCAGTCTCCCTCTTTAAGACGGCCCATCACAAGCCTGCAGCAGTCCATTCCAGCTAACGGCAGAGGGGACAAAAGAGTCATACCTGCCTTTGGCCAGGCACGGTGTCTCACCCCTGTAATCCCAGCACTTTGGGAGGCCGAGGCAGGCAGATCACGAGGTCAGGAGATGGAGACCATCCTGGCTAACACAGTGAAACCCCATCTCTACTAAAAATACAAAAAATTAGCTGGGCATGGTGGCAGCGCCTGTAGTCCCAGCTCCTCAGGAGGCTGAGGCAGGAGAATGGCATGAACCCCTGAGGCAGAGCTTGCAGTGAGCCGAGATGGAGCCACTGCACTCTAGCCTGGGAGACAGAGCGAGACTCCCTCTCGGGAAGAAAAAAAAAAAAAGTCACACCTGCATTTTAGGATGGCCTGGGGGAAGGGCAGGCATCCAGACTACCAAGGCTGTGGGCCTTGTGCCTCCACAGATTCGCGCCTTAAGCTTGATGAGTTCCAACAACCACCAAACCGATCGTGAGAAAGGGAGAACTGGACTCACTCACCCAGCCAGTGGGCAACAGTGGCCAACTTCTCCTCCCTCAAATCTCAGTTAACAGATAACCAAGTAACAATGCATGAAGAGAGTGGTAGGAGAAATAAAGAAAATCAGAGTAAAGATGAAAAAATACATTTGAAAATGGACTCTGTGAAAAACAAAATTCAATTTAATTCGACAAAATGTAATGTTGCAAGTACTTCTTAAGGAGCTAGCATGAGCCTGGCAGCATTCAGGACACTGGGCATAAAGAGGCACCAAAAACATAGCCCAGCTCTTGACAGAGGGAGTCAAAACAGTGCTGACGAGTTGATGGGTGCAGCACACCAACATGGCACAAGTATACATATGTAACAAACCTGCACATTATGCACATGTACCCTAGAACTTAAAGTATAATAATAATAATAAATAAATAAATAAAAGAAATACAATACCCTTGAGAAAATAAAAAAAATAAAAAATAAAAAATAAAAAATAAAGCCAATGTGTCAAATAGTGTTAAATGCTAAGAACAAAAGAAAACAGAATGAGTGTGCTCCTGAGCTAAAGGAGTGGTCGGCAGGCAAATGGTAAAATATGCTTGCGTTGTGTTTTAATTAACAGACAGAAACCTGAGCTCTCTGAAGGCCAAGGAAGAATGAGGTGCAGCAGCTCAGGCGTGTGGGGGGCCCAGACAGGTGCAGGCAGACGTGGGAGGAGCGCTGCCCAGAGCTGAGGCTCAGAAACTCACCATGTGCATTCTGATTGCAGCAACCAGTCCTAGAGAAGGAAAATCAGCAATGAAGGTATGCTTGAGAATCTCCAAATGCAAGAAACGCAAGAAGAAAATGAGATAAAAGTTATGAGAAATGAAATACCTAAGTAAAAGGCAAAATATTGAAGAAAAAAAGATTTTGATGAATGTCTTTAACTTTAGAGATTTAAAACAAACCTACCCTCAGGCCAAGAAAATGGCTTATTTACTTATAAATAAATAAAAATGAGAATGGCTTTTTGGCCTTCTCCTGTCAATATGAAACTAGGTGTATCAGTAATCGATGCCTCTACTGGCTGCATTACAAACAACCCCAACACAGCACCTCAAACAACCACGATCATTCACTTTACTTACAATGTGGGAGCTGAAGGAGCGCTGCCAGCTGCTTTGTATTTAAGGTCACTCCGTGAAACTGCAGCCAGACTTTACAGAGGTCTGCTGGTCATCTGGAAGGCTGAAGGGCCCTTCATGCACCTGCCTGAGACCCAGGCAGGTAAACTCAAAAGAGCTGAGGGTCTCTGGGCCTGCCCCCTACTTCTTAATCTTTATCTGTCTGTCTCTCTCTTTATCTTCTCTATCTGTATCTCCCTCTCTCAAACTGTATCTTTCTGTCTCCGTATCTCTGTCTCTGTCTCTATCTTCTCCATTTATCTGAATCTCTCTCTCTCTCTGTTTCTCTCTCTCTCTCTCGTTGCCACATAACAGCGTCGTGGAAGCCTGTAGGAGGCACCCCCTGCCAGTATTGCAAAGGCACTCGTGTCTGTATCCAGAAGGGAGCCTTCAGGAGCTCCACGGGTTTTTCTACCCAAGCTCGGAAGTGATGCTGCAATCACCTGTGCACCTGTCACAGGGGTCAGTCCAGGCAGGACCACCTGTCCATAGGAGAAGACTCATAGCACTCTGGACATGTTGTAGACACACAACAGGTAGAGTTACGGCCTCTTTGAGGGAGCAGAGGCTTGAGTCAAGAAAGCCACATTTACCATTTTGTGGTTGCACAAAGGAGAAGGGGCAGCCCCTTCCTACCCAAAATTGACATCCAGACTAATGATGCACCTGGCTCAGGTGGTCTGAAAGGCTGAGTGCTTGGTACCTCAGCAGTTGGAGCAGAAATTTTCTTTTTTTTCAAAACTGTAGTTAATTGAAAGTGTTGAAAATGTTGAATGTTTGTAACCATATCTTTTGCAACTTTGAAAAGAAATGTACATATTTTTAAAGAAAAATATTAAAGAAGGTAATTTGAAAAATAAGTTATTAAAATATTGATATTATCACTGTTGACATCGTCAAGAACTTTTTAGATTAAGTGAATATGCAACAGTAATAATAACTGCTTGTGTTTAATATTCAGATACTATTATAAAGAAACATTTTTATTTTGCTCAAATTTACATGAATATATATATTTTTAAGTACATAAAATTTTAATGTTTTGCCACTTTCTTTTATTCTCAGCTGGATATTCTAGTTTGGATAATAAATTACAGTTACTGCTGTAACGGGGCATTAGCCCAGCGTCAACCATGTGGGGCTCTTTGATTGGTGTTCAGTCTGTTGGACTTCCATGAGAAACTCACAGACTGAAACTGACTGGACTGAGGCTCACCTGGGACACTCCTTGTCCTTCAGCCGTAATACTCTTAGGAACCCTGATTCTCAAAGTAGAAAAATACAATGTACAAAGGAATTATTTTTAATGAGTGGGATTTCCCTTCTGGGAAGATGGGATATGCATCCTTTGCCCTCTTCCTCCCACTGAGCATAATGAATAATCTTGAACATTATGAGTAGAATAGGCATTGGACGGCACAGAAGGCAGACTGGCTGGGGCCTCAGGATGCAAGAATGGCACAGAGGTGAGTTCTTGGGTGTTCCCAGACTCAGGGCAGAGGACATCAGCAACCTAGAAATGCCAGCAGGCACAAAGAAAGCCCTGGCAGAAGAAAGGAGCGGTCTATCCAGACAGAAAACTTAGACAGTACCCACTCGACTCCAGCCACAACACACGCAAAACATTGCTGCCCTTCCCCATCCACACAAGCCAGGTGGGGCCCCAGACTCTCACCCCCACCTGGCAGTAACAAGCCATCAGTCACTTCCCAGACAAAGCAGTGTCAAAGGAACCAGCTGCAACAGAAGGTTCCAGTGTGATAAGTAAGACCTAGAGTCTTCTGACATAGTACCAAATGTGCACCTTTCAGCAGAAAATCCCTGTCATGCCAAGAAACAGCAAGATAACAAAGTGAATGAAACAAGACAAGCCATAGATGCCAACATCCAGCATAGAGGTGCTATTATAGAATGACCTCACAGGGGCTTAAAGCAACCACAGTAAAGATGCTTCAAGGGCAATGGCAAACATAATTGAAACAAATGAAAAAACACAAAGCCTCAGCAAAGAAATTGAAACTCTCAAGAAAGAAATAGAAAATACAAGGAAGTAAACAAATTTTGGACCTGAAAATCAAATAATAAAACAAGTTTGGATCTTTGCATGGACAATGATGACAGTCACGAATGAGGAGTATGATGAATTCTGTGCTACTGAAGCCCCCAAAAAGAAAGAAACACATATGGCCACCCATCTTTGAATTCCATAAAAGGAAATTCCTAGAAAAGTATTTTTGAAATATCTACACTTGGAAAGTTATTTCAAATTCTCCTCCCAATAAACGATGTGTTATTTGGTGGAATAGGAGCAAGTTTTCAGGATGATGTTAATGTCCCCTTTCATTTTGTACATACGCCAAAATGCATCAGCACGTAATCATCAGCCTTCCAAACTGTGTTCACACATTTCCCATGCTAATATTTCACCCACATAACTTCATTTCCCTGCCTTTGATTCTTGCAATAACACATTTAGCACTTGTGAGCATGCACTGTCAGGCTGAAAAAGAGGCTTGTATCCTGTTAGGCATTACTGAATATTGGAATAGCCTTCTAATGCCTTTTGGCCCTTCCAAAAAAATCCAGTCCTATTGATCCAGCACTGATTTGGACATGAAATTTCCTCAGTTAAATATTATTAACGTCCCAGCTCCTAAATAATGAATTTACATTTTCTGGTACTCTTTTGCCTTTAAAGCCCTTTTGACAGGCATTGTCTCGTGTTTTCGCCACAGACACTATGGGTTGGGGAAGATGAGTGTTATCACACGTGCTAGCAGGTGAAAAGATTGAGGCTAAGCTTTCCTATCTGCCATTGTTTAGCCATCTCACTCACCAAGGTCAGATCCAGCCCAGAAAGTTATTATTTTGAGTTTGGGGCAATGATTTTTCCAAATTTTTACACTTTCTTCTTATTCTTTAACTAAGCAAGCAAGTGCCCACTTTCTGCCCCTGACTAGATCCGGCTGTGTGGCACGATGGCGTGGGATTCACTTTCCGCCCCTTTCACGGGTCTTGTCCTTTCTCACCTCCACCCACGTACTCAGGCCTTGCCATCTGCCTGGGATGCTTCCTGCCTTTTCTCTGTCTCTTTAAATCCTGCCCTGCAAAACATACTTCAAATGCTGCTTCCTTCAGAAAGCCTTCCAGAGCTACCCATATGAGCTGCTGAGGCAATCAATTTTAAAGGAATTCACTCACCAATAAGGTTAAAAACAGATGTTGAGGTGTTTTGATATTTCACTCATCAGGTATTTATAGCTTGCTTCCCAGAATCAATTATAAGCTTTTTTCCAGAGGGGATATTCTTGAATTTTCCTTGAATTTTCACAGTGACCATAACATATAATAAAAGAATATAGAAGTGAACATAATATATAATAAAAGAACAAAATACCAGTAAGAATTTTATTTCCATGTCAACAAATAGATTCAACAAAGATTCTATTTGACATGGAAATAAAATTCTCACTGGTAATACAAGGTTCTAATAAAATGCTATAGTGCTTTATTTTAAAAAGTCTCTTCTAAAACTTTCTGAGAATAGATGATGACTTGATGCATTTATCTAGAAGAGAAAACAAAGGTATTTCTTTTGAACAATGTAATAATTTAAAATGTAGGTTTAATCTAACCTTTGTACCCAAAGTGCCACTATTAGAAATGGAGCCATGGGTAACCTTACACAAGGTTGTTGCAGGAAGTTTCCAACAGATGACTGTGAACAAATTGAGAGATGAGACAAAATGAAGTTCCTCGAGTCCAAAATTTACCTGAATGAAAGGTCAAGGCTATGACAGTAGGATAAGCCTAGCATGAGAGTAAAGCAGAATCCCAAGTAAACCCCTGACCCAGTCCTACCTCCCGACCGCCACAGGGAGTGTCTGGGAACCCATCCACTGAAGTGGAGGACAGAAATGGGTCCTGCTTGTTCAACTTTCTCCCTGAATCATGCCCATTATATATCACCCTGTGTAAATGGGAAAAAAAAAGAAAAAAAACAGCAGACTTTTCAAAAATAGCGTAGCCTTACTAGATTGACCTTCTAAAATCCATCACTTTAGCTGTTTTATGCCGAATGGCTCCTAAGCAGGAAAAGAAGCAAAGAGATGACTTTAGAGGCAGTGGTCAGAGTCCAACAGAAATGATGGTGGCTTGGGCTAGATTGCAAAGGGAATCTATGCAGAAAAGCTTAGATTCAGACATGTGAACTCAAGATATGAGATGAAGAGAAATATTGATTTAAGATGCAAACTTTTCAAGGTAATTTCTAGGTTTTTGACTGAAATAGCTAGGTGGACATCACGTTAACTGAGTTGATGTCAATTTCAGAAAATGTGTAAAAATCACAAGCTAAGTCCTTTGCAGACCTTGTGTCAATTCTCTCTTTTTATAAATGCAATGCCTGGGACACACTGGTAACAAATAACTTACCCACAGCAACACAACAGCAGAAATAAAACTTGAGTCATCTATGGCTCCCTTTGCAATCTTTCCAGTACCAGACCTCTCTTAAAAGTAGCTTTAAAAAGGCTGGGCGTTGGTGGCTCACGCCTGTAATCCCAGCACTTTGGGAGGCCAAGGCGGGAGGATCACGAGGTCAAGAGATCAAGCTCCTCCTGGCCAACATGGTGAAACTGCATCTCTACTAAAAATACAAAAATTGGCTGAGCGTGGTAGTGCATGCCTGTAGTCCCAGCTACTTGGGAGGCTGAGGCAGGAGAATTGCTTGAAACCAGGAGGTGGAGGTTACAGTGAGCCGAAATAGTGCCACTGCACTCCAACCTGGTGATAGAGTGAGACTCCGTCTCAAAAAAAAAAAAAAAAAAAAAAAAAAAAAAAGGAGCTTTTTTGTTTTTGCTTTTGTTTTTAATTATAGTTTAAGTTCTAGGGTACATGTGCACAATGTGCAGTTTTGTTACATATGTATACATGTGCCATGTTGGTGTGCTGCACCCATTAACTCATCCTTTACATTAGGTACTTCTCCTAATGCTATCCCTCCCCCATTCCCCTACCCCACCACAGGCCCCAATGTGTGATGTTCCCCTTCCTGTGTGCAAGTGTTCTTTCTCATTGTTCAATTCCCACCTATGAGTGAGAACATGCGGTGTTTGGTTTTCTGTCCTTGTGACAGTTTGCTCAGAATGATGGTTTCCAGCTTCATCCATGTCCCTACAAAGGACATGAACTCATTCTTTTTTATGACTGCATAGTATTCCGTGGTATATATGTGCCACATTTCTTAATCCAGTCTATTATTGATGGACATTTGGGTTGGTTCCAAGTTTTTGCTATTGTGAATAGTGCCGCAATAAACATACATGTGCATGTGTCTTTGTAGTAGCATGATTTGTGATCCTTTGAGTATATGCCCAGTAATGAGATCTCTGGGTCAAATAGTATTTCTAGTTCTAGATCCTTGAGGAATCGCCATCCTGTCTTCCACAAAGGTTGAACTAGTTTACACTTCCACCAACAGTGTAAAACCGTTCCTATTTCTCCACATCCTCTCCAGCATCTGTTGTTTCCTGACTTTTTAATGATTGCCATTCTAACTGGTGTGAGATGGTACCTCATTGTGGTTTTGATTTGCATTTCTCTGATGGCCAGTGATGATGAGCGTTTTTTCATGTGTCTGTTGGCTGCATAAATGTCTTCTTTTGAGAAGTGTCTGTTCGTATCGTTTGTCTACTGTTTGATGGGGTTGTTTGTAGATTCTGGATATTAGCCCTTTGTCAGATGGGTAGATTGCAAAAATTTTCTCCCATTCTGTAGGTTGCCTGTTCACTTTGATGGTGGTTTCTTGTGCTGTGCAGAAGCTCTTTAGTTTAATTAGATCCTATTTGTCAATTTTGGCTTGTGTTGCCATTGCTTTTGGTGTTTTGGTCATGAAGTCCTTGCCCATGCCTATGTCCTGAATGGTATTGCCTAGGTTTTCTTCTAGGATTTTTATGGTTTTAGGTCTAACATTTAAGCCTTTAATTCATCTTGAGTTAACTTTTGAATAAGGTGTAAAGAAGGGATCCACTTTCAGCTTTCTACATATGGCTAGCTAGTTTTCCCAGTACCATTTATTATATAGGGCATCCTTTCCCCCTTTCTTGTTTTTGTCAGGTTTGTCAAAGATCAGATGGTTGTAGATGTGTGGCGTTATTTCTGAGGCCTCTGTTCTGTTCCATTGGTCTACATCTCTGGTTTAGTACCAGTACCATGCTGTTTTGGTTACTGTAGCATTGTAGTACAGTTTGAAGTCAGGTAGCATGATGCCTCCAGCTTTGTTCTTTTTGCTCAGGATTGTCTTGGCAACGTGGGCTCTTTTTTGGTTCCATATGAACTTTAGTTTTTCCAATTCAGTGAAGAAAGTCATTGGTAACTTGATGGGGATGGCACTGAATCTATAAATTACTTGGGGCAGTATGGCCATTTTCATGATATTGATTCTTCCTATCCATGAGCATGGAGTGTTTTTCAATTTATGTCCTCTTTTATTTCATTGAGCAGTGTTTTGTAGTTCTCCTTGAAGAGGTCCTTCACATCCTGTGTAAGTTGGATTCCTAGGTACTTTATTCTCTTTGTAGCAATTGTGAATGGGAGTTCACTCATGATTTGGCTCTCTGTCTGTTAATGGTCTATAGGAATGCTTGTGATTTTTGCACATTGATTTTGTATTCTGAGACTTTGCTGAAGTTGTGTATCAGCTTAAGGAGATTTAGGGCTGAGATGATGGGGTTTTCTAAATATACAATAATGTCATCTGCAAATAGGGACAATTTGACTTCCTCTTTTCCTAATTGAATACTCTTAATTTCTTTCTCTTGCCTGATTGCCCTGGCCAGAACTTCCAACACTATGTTGAATAGGAGTGGTAAGAGAGGGCATCCCTGTCTTGTGCTAGTTTACAAAGGGATTGCTTCCAGTTTTTGCCCATTCAGTATGATATTGGATGTGGGTTTGTCATAAATAGCTCTTATTATTTTGAGATAGGTTCCATCAATACCTAGTTTATTGAAAGGTTTTAGCATGAAGGGCTGTTGAATCCTGTCGAAGGCCTTTTCTGCATCTATTGAGATAATCAAGTGGTTTTTGCCTTTGGTTGTGTTTATGTGATGGATTACATTTATTGATTTGCGTATGTTGAACCAGCCTTGCATCCCAAGGATGAAGCCGACTTGATCTTGGTGGATAAGCTTTTTGATGTGCTGCTGGATTCAGTTTGACAGTATTTTATTGAGGATTTTGGCATTGATGTTCATCAGGAATATTCGTCTAAAATTCTCCTTTTTTGTTGTGTCTCTGCCAGGCTTTGGTATCAGGATGATGCTGGCCTCAAAAAATGAGTTAGGGAGGATTCCCTCTTTTTCTATTGATTGGAATAGTTTCAGAAGGAATGGTACCAGCTCCTCTTTGTACCTCTGGTAGAATTTGGTTGTGAATCCGTTTGGTCCTGGAATTTTTTTGGTTGGTAGGCTATTAATTATTGCCTCAATTTTAGAACCTGTTATTGGTCTATTTAGGGATTCAAATTCTTCCTGGTTTTGTCTTGGGAGGGTGTATGTGTCCACGAATTTATCCATTTCTTCTAGATTTTCTAGTTTATTTGCATAGAGGTGTTTATAGTATTCTCTGATGGTAGTTTGTATTTCTGTGGTATCAGTGGTGATATCCCCTTTATCATTTTTAATGCATCTATTTGAATCTACTCTCTTTTCTTCTTTATGTGTCTTGCTAGTGGTCTATCTATTTTGTTGATCTTTTCACAAAACCAGCTGCTGGATTTATTGATTTTTTTGAGGTGTTTTTTGTGTCTCTATCTCCTTCAGTTCTGCTCTGAACTTAGTTATTTCTTGCCTTCTGCTCAGTTTTGAGTTTGTTTGCTCTTGTTTCTCTAGTTCTTTTAATTGTGATGTTAGCATGTCGATTTTAGATCTTTCCTGCTTTCTCTCATGGGCATTTAGTGATATAAATTTCCCTCTACACAATACTTTAAATGCGTTGCTGAGATTCTGGTACCTTGTGTCTTTGTTCTCATTGGTTTCAAAGAACATCTTTATTTCTGCCTTCATTTCATTATTTACCCAGTAGTCATTCAGGAGCAGGTTGTTCATTTTCCATGTAGTTGTATGGTTTTGAGTGAGTTTCTTAATCCTGAGTTCTAATTTGATTGCACTGTGGTCTGAAAGTCAGTTTGTTGTGATTTCTGTTCTTTTACATTTGCTGCAGAGTGCTTTACTTCCAACTATTTGGTCAATTTTGGAATAAGTGTGATGTGATGCTGAGAAGAATGTATATTCTGTTGATTTGGGGTGGAGAGTTCTGTAGATGTCTATTAGGTCCACTTGGTGCAGAGCTGAGTTCAAGTCTTGGATATCTTTGTTAACCTTCTATCTTGTTGATCTGTCTAATATTGACAATGGGGTGTTATAGTCCTCCCATTATTATTGTGTGGGAGTCTAAGTATCTTTGTAGGTCTCTAAGGACTTGCTTTATGAATCTGGGTGCTCCTGTATTGGGTGCATATATATTTAAGATAATTAACTCTTCTTCTTGAATTGATCCCTTTACCATTATGTAATGACCTTCTTTGTCTCTTTTGATCTTTGTTGGTTTAAAGTCTGCTTTATCAGAGACTGGGATTGCAAAACCCCCCCCCCTTTTTTTTTTGCTTTCCATTTGCTGCACATGAGATGGGTCTCCTGAATACAGCACACTGATGGGTCTTGACTCTTTATCCAATTTGCCAGTCTGTGTCTTTTAATTGGGGCATTTAACCCATTTACATTTAAGTTTAATATTGTTACGTGTGAATTTGATCCCGTCATTATGATGTTAGCTGGTTATTTTGCCGGTTAGTTGATGCAGTTTCTTCCTAGCACTGATGGTCTTTATAATTTGGCATGTTTTTGCAGTGGCTGGTACCGGTTGTTCCTTTCCATGTTCAGTGTTTCCTTCAGGAGCTCTTGTAAAGCAGGCCTGGTGGTGACAAAAGCTCTCAGCATTTGCTTGTCTGTAAAGGATTTTATTTCTCCTTCACTTAAGAAGCTTAGGCCGGGCGCGGTGGCTCAAGCCTGTAATCCCAGCACTTTGGGAGGCCGAGACGGGCGGATCACGAGGTCAGGAGATCGAGACCATCCTGGCTAACACAGTGAAACCCCGTCTCTACTAAAAAATAAAAAAAAACTAGCCGGGCGAGGTGGCGGGCGCCTGTAGTCCCAGCTACTCGGGAGGCTGAGGCAGGAGAATGGCGCAAACCCGGGAGGCGGAGCTTGCAGTGAGCTGAGATCCGGCCACTGCACTCCAGCCTGGGCGACAGCGCGAGACTCCCTCTCAAAAAAAAAAAAAAAAAAAAAAAAAGAAGCTTAGTTTGGCTGGATATGAAATTCTGAGTTGAAAATTATGTTCTTTAAGAACGTTGAATATTGACCCACTCTCTTCTGGATTGTAGAGTTTCTGCCAAGAGATCCGCTGTTAGTCTAATGGACATCCCTTTGTTGGTAACCCGACCTTTCTGTCTGGCTGCCCTTAAAATTTTTCTCATCATTTCAACCTTGGTGAATCTGACAATTATGTGTCTTGGAGTTGCTCTTCTCTAGGAGTATCTTTGTGGTGTTTTCTGTATTTCCTGAATTTGAATATTGGCCTGCCTTGCTAGGTTGGTGAAGTTCTCCTGGATAATATCCTGAAGAGTGTTTTCTAACTTAGTTCCATTCTCCCCGTCACTTTCAAGTATACCAATCAAATGTAGATTTGGTCTTTTCACATATTCCCATATTTCTTGGAGGCTTTGTTCATTTCTTTTTACTCTTTTTTCTCTAATTTTGTCTTATCACTTCATTTCATTAATTTGATCTTCAATTACTGATATCCTTTCTTCCACTTGATCGAATTGGCTTTTGAAACTTGTGCACACGTCATGTAGTTCTCATGCCATGGTTTTCAGCTGCATCAGGTCATTTAAGGTCTTCTCTACACTGTGTATTCTAGTTAGCCATTCATCTAACTTTTATTTAAGGTTTTTAGGTTCCTTGCGATGGGTTTGAACATCCTCCTTTAGCTAGGAGAAGTTTGTTATTACCAACCTTCTGAAGTCTACTTCTGCCAGCTCATCAAAGTCATTCTCCACCCAGCTTTGTTCCATTGCTGGAGAGAAGCTGCAATCCTTTGGAGGAGAAGAGGCGCTCTGGTTTTTGGAATTTTCAGCTTTTCTGCTCTGGTTTCTCCCCATCTTTGTGGTTTCATCTATCTTTGGTCTCTGATGATGGTGACCTACAGATGGGGTTTTGGTGTCGATGTCATTTTTGTTGATGTTGATGCTATTCCTTTCTCTTTGTTAGTTTTCTTTCTAACAGTCAGGTCCCTCAGGTGCAGGTCTATTGGAGTTTGTTGGAGGTCCACTCCAGACCCCATTTACCTGGTTATCACCAGCAGAGGCCACAGAACAGCAAATATTGCAGAACAGCAAAAATTGCTGCCTGATACTTCCTCTGGAAGCTTTGTCCCAGAGGGGCACCCAGCTGTATGAGGTGTCAAGTCAGCCCTACTGGGAGGTTTCTCCCAGTTAGGCTACACAGGGGTCAGGGACCCACTTGAGGAGGCAGTCTGTCCATTCTCAGAGCTCAAAGACAGTGCTGGGAGAACCACTGCTTTCTTCAGAGGTGTCAGACAGGGATGTTTATGTCTGTAAAAGTTTTTGCTGCCTTTTGTTCAGCTATGCCCTGCCCCCGGTTGTGGAGTCTACAGAGGCAGGCAGGCCTTGTTGAGCTGCGGTGGGCTCCACCCAGTTCCACCCACTTTGTTTACCTACTGAAACCTCAGCGATGGTGGATGCCCCTCCCCAGCCAGGCTGCCACCTTGCAGTTCCGTCTCAGACTGCTGTGCTAGCAGTGAGCAAAGCTCCATGGGTGTGGGATCTACCAAGCCAGGCATGGGATATAATCTCCTGGTGTGCCGTTTGCTAAGACCATTGGGAAAGCACAGTATTTGGGAGAGGGTGTACTGTTCCTCCAGATACAATCTGTCACGGCTTCCCTTGGCTAGGAAAGGGAAATCGCCTGACCCCTTGTGCTTCCCAGGTGAGGTGATACCCTGCCCTGCTTCACTTGCCCTCCGTGGGCTGCACCCACTGTCCAACCAGTCCCAGTGAGATGAACCAGGTACCTCAGCTGGAAATGCAGAAATCACCCATCTTCTGTGCCAATCATGCTAGGAGCTGTAGACCAGAGCTGTTCCTATTTGGCCATCTTGGAAAAGACTCCCAAAAAGTTGCTTTGAAAAGAAGTAACCCACATGACACTTGAGTATAAAGCTTCAATATTCACACATTCACAGGGAGAGGGTGCATGCTGTGTCATTTTGCCTTATCAACCTGTTTGCCTCTTTCCCCAGGTGACTTGTAATAGGCAGATGAATTGTTTCTTAGACCGAGTCTGTGTCATGGTTTTGCAGCCCTTCAATTTTACTCAAGACAGACCTGCCTCCACAATGAGTTTCTCAATGATCCAACTCTGCCCTACAAAACCTTTCCATTCTTTAAGAAATATCTCTAATGCAATTTTTTCTATGGAGACCTTCCTGACCACTCCCCACACAGCATTCCTTTCCACCTTGTATACTATTTTCCTATTCTTTGAGCTCTGTATGCAGTACCTTACCTTGATTGTTCTGTGACTATCTATAAACTCATCTCCTCATTAAACTACAGATCTCTTGAGGGCAGAAACTCCAATGGATTCATCTTCTTAATGCCTTTATTCCTTAACACAAATCCTGGGACATGGCACGCAACAATACACATTTGGTGAATTGATTGTAATATTGCAGAAATATCAATGTGCCAACCCACTTTTCAAATCCATAGGTTGCCAGCTCCTGTGAAAGGTGGTGAAAGTCCTCTGTGTACACAAAACTCAAAGTCCTACTATATTTACATTGACATAACATTAATAGGACAAATATAATAACAACAATAAAAGTGTCCAATTTTAGATAATGGTCTAATTTTCATCAACTCCACATGATTTATTTTCACTGCTAACTAACCAATTGCGTAAATATACTTTGTTAACAACATCAATATTCTATTTATTGTGTCCATAAAAGACAGGAAAAAAGAGCATAAGGATTAGGAAATTGTTTGGGCTTTCATCGTGTCATTTGTTTTTGTGAAATCAACCTCTGCATTGGAAAATTACTTAACAGCTTTGAGGCAGCTTGTATTTGCAAACACAGTACAGGCTTTCAATGGGCAATCGACATGCTGGCAGTGACCAGAAAATCAGAGACCCTGGCAGGACTGAAATGTACCCATGTGGCCAAGCCACACTGCCAGGACCAACGCTGCTGGTGCACAGTGCTGTGATAATGGGGACGTGGCTGGAATTCAATGTGAATGAAGCCCCTCCACACTATTTACTACCAACCAACATAAGGAAACTCCGTGCTTTCCATCCAGAAGCTACACGCACTGGGAAACACTATTTTTTAGATGTAATTGATATTCAACTTTGAAACTCCTTTGAAAAATAAAAACAGGTAAAATTGTCCAAATGTACATCATGCTGTGTGATTCACACTGAGTGTTTCTTTTAAAGAGAACTGAAAACTGTTTCTGGAATTTCTGCCAACTTTCTCTGAGCTCTTCACAGCGGCAGCTCCGTCAAGCTGGCTTGATTCAAACCAAGTGTTTGCCAGGGAAGCTGTTTCACATGTGGGAGTAGCTGAGGCCCTGATATGATTACATCCATGAACATCACTGGTTAGCAACTCGCAGAGGAAGAGAGCATGGTGTGTTTGAGATGCAGGCTGTGCGAGTTCCTGCCCTCAGGAGCTCATCCAAGCCCTTGTGGGAAATCAGGGTGGGGCTTTGTCTCCTGCTCTCCTTCCTGGTGTTTTTTGCGGGATTAAATTCCCCCTTCTGTAGATTTCTCGGGGTGATCTCCTGCCCTCCTACCTCCTCTTTCAATATGCTAGCAACTTTTACAATATGCATATATTCCTTGTGCAGGTACATCAGACTTGCTCATATCTGTCAAATTTTGTACAAAGAGGAACTGGGAACAAAATAATCCCAGTTCCGAGAGGTTGTCTCTGACAACACAATAGAATCTTCCCAAATTTTAAAAAATCTTATCACAGGATTGGACAATTGCATGTTTATCAGTGAAGGAAAATTAAACCATGAATGCCAAGTGTACTTACATATCCCATGCATACCACTTATTCATCAGAGGAATCTGGAATCGAAAATAAATGGTTCATTGCAGAATTTTTACATATACATTCTGCATCTCATGGTTCATAAGAATGCTATGAAGTAATATAGGATATGGATTTAAAATGGGAATCCATGGATTTACTATGTATAGTAAATTACTATTACCTGTATTGATTATTACTGTTAGAAAGGGTTTCAAGAGTTTTGAGAAGCATGCATACTTTACAGAATTCGGTGTTTAATAAAGTGAATTGGTAGCATTCTAGCATGGAAATTACCAACCTGTGCTTTGTGATAAGAAAGATGTATTTCTAATTTCAGCTCTGACACTTACGCACTGTGGATGTGGTTCCTAAATGTTCTAGGCCTCATTCTCCCCACTAGTGAAATAGGGAAGATGGGTTCTGCTCCTCACAAGGAGTCGCTTAGGTAACAATAGTGGTTAGCAACGAGCACTCCCATGGTGCCGGCACTGACGAGACTGTCCTGATTCTTGTGACAGCTCAGCGGCAGCACCTGGAATGACAGAAGCATCAGTAACATTCCAGGAGCTGTTATTGTTCTGCATTTTACACAGCATCTGAGCTTCTTTCATCCCCCTTGTATCATGTCACCTTTTTTTCTTTCTGAAAGCAATTTTTCTAGTGGAAAACAAAACAATGAGTCAAGGGAAGTAAATATAGACCCATGTCCATCATCACCTGTCTACAGGCAGAAGAAAAGAAACTACCCCCTTCCTCCTTAAAGCAAAAGTGAGATTAGCTAAACACAGGAAGTGTTCCAGGACAGAGAAGGTTCTTTTCCAGAGGGAACTGTAGGCAGGGGCTGTGGACACCTTGGATTTCGCTCCCCACCTCCTCCAATTTAAGGAATTATATTCACAAGCAGTAAGTGGAGCTAGGCTCAATTCCATTCTCTCACCCACTCTTGCATCAGGGATGAGCCTGGTGGCTGTAATCCCCCTCCACTCCTGAAGGGGAGATGCAAATGAGAAGGTCAAGTGGGAAGAGCCCAGTGGCCCTGGGGGATCAGATCTTTCTAGTGGGCTGGGGATAGCTGTATGGGCCTCCCTCATGACCCACAGGCCAGATGCAAAGAGCTGTTTCTTTTGACCTTGACTTAAAACACTTCCCCCCATGCCAACTGCCAATGGAGCCCAAAGATGTGCCTTAGAATTGCGCAGGAGTGACCGAGTGTGGCCCATGGCAGACGGTGGTGGAGAGAACCAGGAGGAAGTGACCAGGACCTTCCGTGAGGGGAGACACAAAAAAGGAAGATCTGGGTCTTGAAATGCTCTGGCTGTGTCCCCACCCAAATCTCATCTTGAACTGTAATCGGAATTATAATCCCCGTGTGTTGGAGGAGGGACCTGGTGGGAGGTGATTGGATCATGGGGGCAGTTACCCCCATGCTGTTCTTATGACAGTAAGTGAGTTCTCATGAGATCTGATGTTTTTATAAGGGGCTTTCCCCCTTTGCTTCTCTCTCTCTCTCTCTTTTTCCCCCCATCTCTCTCCCTCTCACCTGCTGCCATTCAGCAGATGTTGAGATAATGAGAATAGGTTACTAATATATCAAGAACTGTTCACAGAAGGTATACCAGTTGTACCTGTTTAATTAAGAAGGTGACCATGCATTAAGAATTCAACTGTTCAAACTGTGTTCTGAAAAAGATAGGTGTCAATTTTATGCTAATATTTCTAGCCACATGTATGTAAAAATGAGACAGGAGCAAATGGTGCTCTGGGGACAGTTGAGGCTACATGCTCCTATTTCTTTGTTCGAAGACTCTTACCTTTTAGCTGATCATTATCAGTACTATTTTTGTACTGAGCACACTTTACCTGTCTGCACTGAGCTGGTGTTTTGTACTCATCTTTTCACGGAACACTCACAGCCACATGAGCAACAGGTCTCCATCATCTCCCATTTACAGGAAAGAAACTGATGCTTGGAGACATTCAGGGCCTCTCCCAAAGGCAAAGTCCAACCCCAGAAAGTAACTCCAGAAACCCGGCTCTGTGTTGGGTGCGTTTTCACCCCCAGATGCTTATGTCTGACTGCACCACTGAGGATGGGCGGCCGGGGTGCAGGATATCTGCAGACACGGCTCTCAACACCACCCCTGGCAAAGACAGTAGGGCAGGAGAGAGAACTTCTTCCACCTGGATTGATGCCTTCTAGGCTGACACCTGCAGAAGCACGGGGTTGAGTATTTCCTTGGTGTAGCCTGGCTTCTCCTCTTCTCATTTTTAAAGAAAGTCATATAAATGGGAGCATCACACCAACCTCTTATCTTAAGAAAGATAGAAGTTGAGAAGGTGAGAAAAAAAGGAAGAAAGAGAAGGGAAGGGATTGAGGGTAGGAAGAAGGGAGGGAAGGAGGGGAGAGGAAGAAAGGCACTTTCAAATTAAAAGAGATTTTGATTAGTGAGAGGCCTTGACGCTCATAAATAATGGAAAGTCCAAACCTTGCAGATTGTAAGTTTGACTCCATGCCTTTCTATGCATTTTATGATGCTTGCATTTTTTTGTTTTAGTTTGGGGAGCAGTCCATTCTGAGGATCTCAAGTTGTTTTAATGCACAAAGGAGAAAGGATGAGTGGGAGATGGGGATGCTCTTTGGCATGGAAGGAAGCAGCAGCTGAACTGCAAGGGAGAGAATAGCCCAGGGGAGTTAGGGAGGAAGTTCCAGGGCATCGGTGTGCCTTGATGAATCTCAGAGTTTGTTTTAAAAGGAAGACTTTTTTTTTAAATAGGAAACAAATGTTTGAGTTTTCATGAATAATTTGAATTGAGCTTCCAAACAATCCAAAAGATGGTAAGAGCAGGAGGACACCTGGATCACAGCGCTGTGGTCCACACAGGCTCAGCCTGAAGCTGGGGGTCCATGTGGCCTGTGTTATGCCATCTTCATATCCTCTCCTCCACCAGTCGCATCACCTCTTCGTTTACCAATATTCGGTTCCCCTGGGATTCCAGAGGGAACTGTACTGTTACCATGGCACTCCCTGGGCACCAGGACAAGAAAGAAGGAGGGACAGTGGGAACAGCCAAGATACACCCTCACCTTCCTCCAACTCCTTTGTGTGACAGCCCCTCTAGACTACTGTGACATCTTGCCAGAGGTGCTTGCCCACTCTGCAAAATTGGCTCACAGTTTTTATAAGCCATCGCTGGCTCACTATGGATCTGTACAGATCTCAGGGAAAGCAACTCAGCCAATAAGGTGAGGCCACCACATCTAGGGCCATGGTGCTGGAGGCGGAGCCTTGGCTCCAAGTCAGCTTCATCCTGTGCTGGTGACATAACTTCTCTAAGCTTCATTTTACTTCTCTTATTAAGTGGCGATAACAAAAGTATCTCAGGGAACACAGTATGCCCTATATGGTGTAGTTAGAATAAATAGAACATTATGAACAAATGGAAATGATCACATTGTCATGATACTCTGGGTTCTATAAATGCATATGGTTTGTACAAAGCCACTGGGACCAGTTATACGACAACTGATTTTGGCTCTCAATTTACCAAGGGCCAGCTGCTGGAATAAGCACTTTGCATGTGTACAGTTTTGGCTCCCATTTGTTTCCCAATATTAACAACTCTGAGATGTTTTTATTACCCCACTGCTCTTTGTCACTTTATAATCAAGAGATAATAGTAGGGCAGAGACACACTGAACATTAAGGATGGATGGGAATAGCAATGCTTCTACAGCTTTGCAACTGCATCTGTGTTTCCAAACATTTCATAGTTTAAGAGACACAATATCAAAATTTGCTTTAGCCATGGATATTAAGAGATCTTTTTAAAAACAATCAGAGATTAGAATATACTTTGAAAATAAAGGTGACATGGTTTGGGCTACATCCCCACCCAAATCTCATCTTGAATTGTAGTTCCCATAATCCCCATGTGTGTGCAAGGGACTCAGTGGGAGGTAATTGAACCATGGGGGCAGTTACTCCATGCTGTTTTCATGATAGTGAGTAGTTCTCATGAGATCTGATGGTTTTATGGGGGCTTTTCCCCCTTTTGCTCTGCACTTCTCTCTTGCCTGCTGCCATGTAAAACATGCCTTTGCTCCTCCTTCGTCTTCCCCCGTGATTGTGAGGCCTCACTAGCCATGTGGAGTTGTGAGTCCATTAAACCTCTTTCCTTTATAAATTATCCAATCTCGGGTATGTTTCTATTGGCAGTATGAGAATGGACTAATACATTTGATTAAATAGTTGATAATTAAATCTGATTCAGACGATCACACATAGATTCCTATCATTAAATATTTTCTAGCAAGTGCATTCTTTAATCAGCATTGGATCCCATCTAATCAAGAAGTAAAGGTCCTATTTAAATAGCTTTTAGACAAGTCACCTGGTAAAGAGGATTTAAGATAAAATGGGGAAAAGAAACCAGAATTTAACTGTTTTCTACTTGATTTCCACTAAAATGACCAAATATTTCATAACTGAAAAGATGCAATAGCCCTGATATCTAGCGTGGAGTCTTCCCACTCCAGAAAGTTCCAGGCATTTCTCCTGGTCCTAAGGCAGACAGAACCCAGGTGCAGACAGTCCAGCCTGTCCACACACAGGAATAGCCCTCGTGAAGGTGGACGCGAAAGCTTGGACAAAGCTGTTTGTGTCCAAGGAGAGGAAAGGCTAAAGGTAAACCCACCACAGGCCAGCGAAGGGCACACCCGGATCCCACCAGCCCCTGTGGGGAGTACTGCAGGGTTCTGACCGCAGGAGCACCCATCCCGAGGCACTCACCACTGTACACCACGACCGCCCAAACCTGGCACAGCAGCACTCGGCCTCAGGCCTCAGCGAAGGTGCTCTGAAGTCCGAGTCCGCCCCAGCACATCCAGGCTGCTCTCCATCCCAGCCTGCGCTGCCGGCATCATCCGCACGCTGCGGGCCAATCCCAGCTTTCCCTGGGGTTTTCAGAGAGCTGGAGAGATGTGAGTGGGAACACGCATGTTATGGGATGTAACTGACCTCAACTCCCAGGACAGGAAAACCACAAGTGTCCCCGAGCACACAGAAAAACTGCAGAGAAGATGAGAAGATACAGCAGCCGGCAGAAGAATCTGGACTGAGAAGTCCGAATAATACGTTTTCTGTGAATGTGATCACTGTAAGAACACGGGGTACATTTTAGAAATTTCAAACCTGTGCTTTCAGCAACATTCAATCGGAGACAGCATTGATGAAACAAAGTAAAGGGCTCATGGAATGGGAGTTGGTGATATAGTAAAGGGGTTATTAAAATCTACCCAAGAGTGAAAAACATGACTATCAAATTACAAATTTCAAAAGACACATTAAACATAAAATTAAAGCCAAATATTGAATGGAATAGAACCTACAAAAGAGAAACAATAGTCATGGAAAACATAGAGTAAAATCCACCTAAATGAAGAAAATATTGAGATTGTAAATTCAAAGGACTCACAGAGAGCCAGAAATGAATGAATAAAGAAACTCACAGTGGCATATCTTGATGAAATTCTTGAACTTAATATTATAATGATAGAAAAACAATATCAAAATATCACATTGTACCCCATAAATGTCATAAATTATTTGTCACTTAATATTAATTCATAAATAAATAACTAAAATAATATTTTGTGTTTTTCTTCATAACTAGGTTTATAATTCATCTGAAATTAGCTTTTATGAATTCTGTAAAGTAGAATTCAGCTTTAACCCATGGAGGCTGCCAATTACTTCTGTAATTTCATTGAGTGCTTATCTTTCCTCCACTGGTTTGAAATGCTGAATCTATTATATTAAAGGTTTTTTAATACAGAAAAATAAGGTAAACTACAAAGTAAAAAGTTACATGAAAACAATCAGGCTGATCTGAGATTTCACATTTGTAGTGCTACATTTATTTTAGTATTTTTTGTCAGTGTTTTCAAAGTGGTATATTTATAAGGATAATTTTTAGAACCAAGAATTCTATGTACTGAAAGTTTTGATGCATTTATGCATGGGGAAATAATAAGAAGAAAGAAAAAACAAAAAACTCAATTCAAAAGCATTAAAAGTATGGCAAACATGTAGGATTTGTGTTGATTAATAAAGGAAATTATTAAGAATGTTGTAAAATGTATAACACTTATGCACCAAAGAAAAGAGTACAGCATTATCTTAAAATCCAAGTAAATGAAAACTGGAGAAAAATCACAGTTGCATATATAGGTTTGTTGATGTTTGTTTTTATTCTACTGAAAGTGGGAAACTGGCATGAAGTGAGACAGAGAAATGGAACATTGTAAAACATACATAAACGGATTCCTGCTAGACAATTGTCTATGCTTTTCTGTACACTTAAAATATTTCTTAATAATAAAAATTAAATAAATATATAGGAAGATAAATTACAGACTGGGATAAGATAGTTATAAACTCCATTCTAATAAAGATCTTAAGTCCAAATTATGTAAAGAATTGTTATAATCCAAAAATATAACAAACAACACAACATAAATGGACGAAAGATTTGAACATACATTTTAACAGAGAAGATCTAGGAATAGCCAACAAAGACAGAAAAAGGGGCCCAACAGCACCAGTGAACAAAGCGAGGTCATCTAAAGTCACAAGGCAGGCACGTGAGTGCGGGAACGGGAGGCGGCTGGAGAGCCCAGCCCCTTCTCATGGCAACGTGGAAAGGAAAAGGAAAAGATGAGCAGTTCTTTATCAAGTTAAACGTATGTTTAGAGTATGATCCAGCCATCTCAAGGCTCAGCCTTCATCCAAAAGAAATGAAAACATGTGTCCACACAATTATTATATAGCAGCTTTGTTTATATGGTCAAAAGCTCAGTGCAACTGGAACAGGTGACCGGATAAATAACCTGTGATAATCCATGCCATGGATCCTGATCTTCAGCAACACGGGTGATTCTCAAGGTCATAGAGCTAAGTGAAGGAAGACAAAGACCAAACAGAATTATTCTTCCCATAGGGCATTCTAGGTAAGACAACAACATCGGACAGCAAGCAGACCAGTGAGTGTCAGGCTCGTGGGTGGGCAATGGTGGGGAGTCTGAGAGGCCTTGGGGGTCACGGACATGGTCAGGATCTTGGTTGCAGGACTGCAAGCCCACCACACGCATGTGCAAAGTCCTTCAGCTTTTATCAACTTAAAAAGGGTGAATTCTGTCTCTAAATTCTATCTCAATAAATTCGACAAAAATATTATACATATTTTATAAAACATATCTAATAGATCAATATATTTAATATTTCACTTCATATATTTTTCAATTATTTTTTCCAGAAAAAAAAACACATTTTTTAAATTTAGGGCACACCAGTGCACTACAGAACACAGTTTGCAACATACTACATGACATATATTTCCATCAATGTCAAGAAAAACCTGCAAATTTCATAAATATTTAGTACTATTACTCTGGAAATTCAAACAAATATGGACAGATTATGGAAACATAAGTCAGAGCTTACAGTCACTGGAAAGAAAGAGACAATTATTATTCACAGCCACTATGATTCTCCACTTAAAAATCTAAGAGGATCAAATAAGAAATTGTTACAACGTTGAAGAGTTCAGAAGTACACCCATCTACATAATGAAACGAAACATGCAATCACAATTGTAAATAGGACTGAACAATAAGAAGTAGGACCCAGCTATCTCATGTCTTAGATTTATCTGAATTTAAGAAAGGAGGGGTTCATGTTTCAGAACTTGGGAATACCTGCCAGACCCCACAGGAGCACAGCTGAGACGTCCCGAAGGGCCAGCTCCCGTGGAGGAAACCAGGGCTTTGACGGGAGCACAATGGTGAGGCTTCAGTGTGTACTTGGCAAGTAGGGCCTGGGAAGGAGAGTGGGGAAGAAAAGAGGGAGGGAAGGAACCAATGAGTGACATCATTATAAGCAGGCTCCTCCTGGTTATCTTTTTTTTTTTTTTTTTTTTTTTTTTTTGACGGCATTTTGTTCTTGTGGCCCAGGCTGGAATGCAGTGGTGCAAACCCGGCTCACTGCAACCTCCACCTCCCTGGTTCAAGCGGTTCTCCTGCCTCAGCCTCCCGAGTAGCTGGGATTACAGGAGTCTGCCACCAGGTCCAACTAATTTTTGTATTTTCAGTAGAGAGGGGATTTCACTGTCAGCCAGGCTGGTCTTCAACTCCTGACCTCAAGTGATCCATCTGCCTTGGCCTCCCAAAGTGCTGGGATTACAGGCGTGAGCCACCGAGCCTGGCCTCATCTTTTTAAACCTCACAATAAACAAGTGGGCAGACATGAGCAGCTCCCCCAGCCCCGGTTTTCTCAGTGCAGCCCTTCTGGTGGAAGGGGGAAGGGGCGGGGCAGGGTGCAGCACCTGCAAAGGTGAAAGGCTCTGTACGATTTTGCAGGAAATGCAAAACACAGAGTGCAGAGCTCAGTTTCCTCGTGGCGTGATTCTTCCTGTCCCTTCCTCCCTGGAGCGACTGCATCCACCAAGGACCCTTCTCACCTGCATACCCACCTCCACAAGAGGAATATTCTCTTCCTCAACCAAAGTTCACGTTTGAAAAGATGATTCTAAGAGGCAAAGTGCTGAGTTTCCTCAAGTGAAATAGCACCCACCTTCATCGCATGTAGAACAGTCAATAACATACATAAGGGTCCTCATAAATGGCCACACTATTAATGTTTTATTAGGAAAGCTGGTTCTCAGCACAAAATGGTTTTATTTTGAATTAACTTCAGCTCCTTGGTGTTGGCAGTCATACTGATGTCCTACCTTGAAATAGATTAAGAATGAAGCTGGATTTACAGCTACTTATTGGCTAACACTTTGGGTTACATGACTAAGCTTTGCAGAGAAATATCGTCTTCCCAACTCAATGATTAGAAAACATCTGAAAATCTCAAACGCACATATGGCTGTATCTGTTCCAGTGTTAAAGAAATTGCAGTGATAACATGAGAAAACATGGTTTCCTTGATCTCAAGTGTTGATTTTTAATTACTTTCGGCCCAGAGGCGAAAGTGGCAGAAGAGCAGCCCAGGAGCCGAGGGCTCAGTGCTGGCGTGCGTGGACACCTTCCCAGCGTGCAGGGCATGCACAGGGCGCTTTGCCACTCAGAGGAGAACCTGGGAGAAAACACGACTGGGTGTTATTTTCCCTGCAGCTGCTGAATGGGAGCGGGTTGAATCCAGGCCTCCCTCAGGCCGTCTAGTTGGTGGGACCCAGGCGCCCTAGACCCTAACCGGACCCAACAGAAAGCTCTTGCTGACCAGGGAGCAATGAGACTGAGGACCCAAGTGTGGTCAGAGCCGTGGTCTCGGCCTCGCCTGTCCAGAGGGCTGAGGACCCAAGTGTGAACGGAGCCATGGACTGGGCCTCGCCTGTCCGGAGGACCCCTTTACTGTTTCAAGGGCACTGACAACACAAACTCCTCTTTTCTAGAACTTAAAAACTCTTGACTTTTTGCCCTCAGCACAGTACCCAGTGACTTTCTTCACCCACCCGTGTGGGCTCGCAAGGCAAACTGTCAGATGCAGCTTTGGCCTTTTCTGTAGTCTCCCTCTAACCGCTGATGCCTCCTGGCTGCTGGGCTTGGCTTGGGAAGGGATTGGGGGAAGTGGAGACAGGGATGTCCTCACAGCCCTGTCGGGAGCTGAGACCCCCGCCCAGCCCCACTGTTCCCCGTCTCAGGGAGGAGCAAAGCTTTCTCCTCCCCTCTTCTAGGCGTCCTCTTTCTTCTCCCAGAGGCTTGGCATGACCAGCCACCCACCGCTGAGCTCTGGCAGCCGCTCAGTCTGGGAGTTGCCCTCTCTGTGAGGCAGGAGAATAGGGTCTGGAGTCGGGGAACCTGAAGCTGATTCACGATTCACGCTGACTTCCTAGAACTAAATCAAAACGAAAACCCCAACTTTCCAACCCCAGGTGGAAAGGACCAGAGGCTACTCCCTTTGCAATGCCCCCCGCCCCTTCTCTGAGTGGCAGATGGAAAAAATGAAAGTACCTCTGATTGGTCCCCTTCTGCAACCAATCAGGCTGGTCCCAGGCTTCATTTGCATAGGAGGATAACTTTGTAACTTCACTTCAGCCTCTGATTGGTCCCCTCCCACAACCAATCAGACTGATTGTAGGCCACTCCTTCATTTATATAGGGTGTCAACCAAGTAATCAATGAGAAACCTCTAGAAGGTTTTCAAACCCCAGAAAATTCTGTAACCTGGCTTTTAATCTGCTGGCGCGGGTCAACTCCCACGCTGTGGAGTGTACTTTCATTTTCAGTAAATCTCTGCTTTGCTGCTTTATTCTTTCCTTTGTGCATTTTGTCCAATTCTCGTCCAAGACGCCAAGAACCTGAACACCCCCCACCAGTAACATCTGTACCCTTGGAGCCAGCCTTGAAACCAAACCGGAGAGACATCCCAGCATGTTCCACCCCGCGGCATCTCCTAGTGGGAAAAGCGGTGCTAACCAGCTCGCGGAGCGGCCCGTTCTGAAATACTGAGCCTGCTTCATCAACGCCAGGTCCTGCCCTCTGCCTGGGCCAGACCTTACCTTGGGTGCAGTTTCCCCAAAGATGTTCTGGAGATGCCTAGATTAAAACCACTTGAGCAGTTCTAATCCTCAAGGACTGCAACCCGTCCCCAAAACACCAATCAGATTCTCCTCAGGGAAAGGCAAAGCCCTGAGATCAGTATCTGAGACCACCAGATGCTCGCATTTTGCCCAGACACCTCCACTGAAATGTCTCTGATTTTGATGATGTTAGCTTTGGGCTTTCCCAGTTTAACCCAGCCCTTTCCGATACTGGCTGCAAATTGGTATCATCTGCGGAGTTTTAAAATAAGTACTGATGCCTGGCTCTTGCCCCAAAGATTCAGATGCAATTGGTGTGCAGTGTGGCCTTGAGAATTTCAAGGATCTGCTGATGGCTCCAATGAGCAGCCAAGGTTGACAGCGCTGATGTTCACTGTTGACTTTTCAGTGTTTATCCTGCTTAGATGAGCTTCACCTGCTCCTGTTTTGTCTAGCGTTTGTATTATAAAGGAAATGCTAAATTACAGCCTATGCTTTTTGGCCACTGATAGGTATATAGTAACTATAATCTTTTCCCCTTTAATTTTCCAATACAATAATCTATAGTATTGTTTTATCTAATAATAAGTTATTCTTGCATTGCAGTCAAATTTGCTCCAGGGTGTGTTGAAAGTAGGTTAGAACTGGGTGCCTCTCCTTTCTGTAACAGTAAAACCTTTCCTTCAGGATGTTCTTTCTCTGTCAGGGTCTCATAGTGGAATCAGACAACCCGAATTTGGATTTCAGCTTGATGGGATGAGAATAGCTCCTACTTCAAAAGCCCATGGAAGAGATAAAACGATACAATGCGTGGAAAGGACTGAGGTCAGTGTCTGGCACATGACAAAGCCACAGTAAATGGTAGCATTGCCATAGTCTCCATCAAGGCAGAAAGGAGATATTTGCCTATTGTGTCTTTTTCCTCTGCTCCTTCTCTCCTGCTCCACCCAGTGCTCCACCCGTGCCCCACTCGGCTTCCAGGATGAGGTAGATGCACACTCCCTGAGTTGCAGGACAAACCTCCAGCTGGCCCTGTGGGAAATGTCAAGCAGGTCGATGAGAATAGCCAGGACCCAGGCACCCTCCACCGTGAGTGCGGTGCAGAATTGTGGTCACTGCAAACAGAGATTGGCTGCAAATGGAGATGAAAGTTGAAAATGCTCTGGGGAAGACAAGATGTGGGAGAAACTTCAATTCCTTAGGTGAATTGAGAGAAGTAATGATTTTCTGTCTACAGAGGAGCTCGTTCTTCATCTGCAGTGGCAAACTAGATTGTGCAATTTCTGAGAATGTGAAGCATTTTTATTTTCTGCATTTTTACTGCAGTTGCTAAAAATCTATTTTTCTCTGACAGTTTCTGAAGACTGTACAAACAGTCGGGGAGAGGAAATTTTCAGCATTTCTGTTAACTCTACCATCTTAACTCAAAGTAATCTGTATAGAAGTTTACAAAAACGTAGAAAGAAAGTAATTTGATCCTATCGCCTTTCACATAGCTTGCTTGCTTCATTTGCACTGGATTTTCATTAGCACTGAGGGTTGAACCCACAGGTGACAAGTGCATTTATGAAGTAGAGGTAGGTGTGTAGGGTAATATCTCCCTAGAATTCCAGTGATGTGCGCCCTAGATGGAAATGATTAAACTTGCATTTTTTTTTTTTTTTTTTTTGAGACAGAATCTCGATCTCAGCTCACTGCAACCTCTGCCTCCCAGGTTCAAGTGATTCTCGTGCCTCAGCCTCTCAAGTAGCTGGAATTACAGGCATGTGCCACCACACCTGGCTAATTTTTGTGTTTTTAGTAGAGATGGGGTTATGTTGTGTTGGCCAGGCTGGTCTCGAACTCCTAACCTCTAATGATCCACCCACTTTGGCCTCCCAAAGTGCTGGGATTACAGGTGTGAGCCCCTTTGTCCAGCCTAAACCTGCATTTTCTGTGCTAATTGTGATGGGACTTTGGTGTAGTCAATAGGTTGCCTGCTCATTTTTGGTTAATTAAGTGTCGCATCCACATATAACCAGTCAGAAATTATCTTCAAGGACTCAAATACCTAATTTCTAGTTGTCCAGAAAACCAGACATTTCACACAAATGTTTTAATACATTTTTCTAAATATTTCAAAATATTCTTGGCCCACACTGAAGTTCACTGAAAAACACAATGCATTCATGTTCATGAAGGTCAGATGTTATTTGGTGAAACCGTTTTCCAAGTAATTATTTTTCTGGCAAGAGTGAGTTGACTGACCTTACGGTAACTGAAATAGCTTTCCCGCGAAGCTCAAACACAACGGCTGTTCACTGTAGGGCAGAGCTTGTTCTTCATCAGAATTAAATTAGTTGCCAATTGTTTGGGTGTTTGAAAATGGAAATTTCAGAGAAATAGCAGGAAGCTTTATTTGGAGGCACTTTTAATATCCTACCAGTGTTTATTCTTTTCTGCATGCCAGGAAATGAGTTTTCTCAGTGTATAGCAGATGCACCTGACAGCAGTAACTTAAGAAATGGGGGTCGCCACGTGGAGGTTGCTAGGGGGAGGGTGCTAAGCGAAAGTGCTGTATAAACTGCATGCTTTTTACAAATGATTGTAGCTCTACTGTCCAGCCCACCACCACTGGCTCGCCCTGTATGAAAGTCCCCTCAAATAAACCCTGTGTCTTGTTTGCTGACTCTCTTCTTTGGCCTCTCGAACATGGCATCATTGCTATTAAAGTCAAGAGGCAACTGGCATGACACTCGGTTTCACCACAGGAAAAACAATTCCATCCTATTAGGAGCCTGACTGATGGCCCTTTGCCTGACAAAGTTTCTGTCTCCGCATGTTCTGTGTGTGTCTGAACTGTGGCTCCCAGTTAACCTTATCACACCGTCATGAATGCAGAAAGTGGTAAGTGGCCCACGCCTATGGAGAGGGATTCGAGAAGTTACTGCTCACCTCCCCCAGTGGCGCACTTCAGGTTTCTCCCTTGAGCATCATCCTTTGGATTCACTAAACATGAATCTGCTTAGCGCTCCTGCTCCGTGTCTCTGGGAAGTAAAAGGAATCTAAGAAGAAGTATTCATCACAAGAGTTTTTCCCACTTTTCTGCATGCAAAATGTCAGTTATTTCATTTGAAATTTAAGGCCTACTTTTCCTAAAAAGTGTTTCAGTAAATAGACTAGAGCTTCAAAATGAATTTTTAGCAAACGTAATAGAGTTAGAATTTTTAAAATAGGCTTATTTTTAGAAAATAACCAATTGACTCTTTAAAAATGGGTGACCGATCTAGTGTCTTAGAAACAAAAATCAAGATTGACAAAGGCAAGATACTTCTGTGGAAGATCAAGTGGAAGTCTGCTTTTTGCTTTAATGATTGTAGGGATATTACAGTACAGTCCTTAGAAAGAAACCTGATGTCAATTGAGTGTAAATGGTATGCTCAAGAATTTAGAGGCTACATGCCTTCCTTTCGGTTCTTTGTACTTTCACAACTTTCAAAAATATGTCCCTCCATGGTCAAACCTGAGACGTCATATTAGTCTGTTCTCACACTGCTAATAAAGACATACCCAAGACTGGGTAATTTATTAAAGAAAGAAGGTTTAATTGACTCACAGTTTCACATGGCTGGGGAGGCCTCACAATCATGGTGGAAGGCAAAGGAGGAGCAAAGTCACATCTTACATGGTGGCAGGGAAAAGGGCATGTGCAGGGGAACAGCCCTTTAGAAAACCATCAGATCTCTTGAGACTTATTCACTATCACAAGAACAACAATGGGAAGACCTGCCTTCGTGATTCAATGACCTCCCACCAGGTCCCTCCCACGACATGTGGGGATTATGGGAGCTACAGATCACGATAAGATTTAGGTGGGGACACAGCCAAACCACACCAGAAGTGCTCCTCCCTGTGTCTTCTGTTTCAATCCTGGGAAAATTCCCCAGGAGCCCAGTGTAATTTCTTTCTGTGAAATCCAAGTCAACGAATATTTAAAATTCCTGTCAGAGAGAGGGTAATGCAATCAGCCTGAAACCCAAGGGCTGCCCAGAAAAACAGCAGACACACAGAGTAAAGCTCCTCACCGCCTCTGCACTGCTGAATAATGTAAAAGCCTGGTCACTGAGCCCCTGGGTCCAGCTCAGCCTCCTGCTAACAGTGGGTCAAACAGAGAAAGCGTGTGAGGATTCCTGCCTTCCTCAAGCTTGACTCCTTTCCATTCTCCCAAATCCTGCTTTTCTGCATTTGACAGTCATTTTCTCTAAACATGAGTTCCAACAGATCTTGTGTGCTCCAAACACTGTGACTGCAAAAAATCAAATCAAGGTTTTATTTATCAATATCCTCTTCAAGAAAAGATTAGTAGCTATCATTCTAATTATTGGAAAGGTTTACTTCTGAATATTCAGATGTGGCTATTCTCAAATATTCCCAGCTCCGTTGACTGACATATCATCACTCACATCTAGCAGGACTCCAGTACTGGACTAACACATCAGAATGTTCTTTGCTACAATGCCTGGTGGGACAAAATGTTCCCGCAAAGCATGGGGCCTTACATCACCCATGGTCCTCAGGCTCAGCTGACCCCCTGTCCTGGCATCCTGCAATTCTCTGGTCAGCTCACCTTCTTCCCCTCCCCACAGTAGAGGGGATTTCAGGGGAACTTGCAACCCTTCTGTCTCCTCTCTGGCCTTTGTCCTTGCTGATCCTGTCACCCCTTAATTTAAAATCCATAGAAGAACTTCTAGTTCCACCAAAAGTAAGTAGCCCCATTCTTCCCAGGCCTCCCCGCTTTACATAATGAATTTCTGCACACAGCCACACTAAGAGACACTCTGAAAGGCGGGAATAAGGCAGGAGGCCAGGGGCCTTGGTTCTCAAGGGCAGACGTGCCCTGGATTTCTGGCTTTCCCGTGGCCTCCTGCACACCCCAGACAGGGCACTGCAGAGCCCACAAGCCAAGGCCACCAGCAGACACAGACACAAAGCTCCGCACACAAGCCTGCCCCTGACCAAAGGACCAGGAAAACAGCCTCCAGCCGCGGGAAAACTTGTTGGCAAGTCCCATTCTACTCCAGTAAAACACCAAAGACACAAGTGCTCCCCACATCGTGATTTCAGTGGGGAGGGGACTAATCCCTGGGAGTGTACGTTTGTGGGTGGCTGCTCTGATTCCCTGCAGCGGGGTTGGCAGGATGGGGCAGGGAGTTGAACCTCCAACCTCTACTGGGAGCTTGAATTAGCCATGGTTGGGGAACAGACGCCAGGAAAAAAAAACAAAAAACAAAAAACAGAGCTTCTCTCCAGCCCCACAAAACTGGTTATCAAACAGGAGCACACCAGGCCTACTCTCACGTCAGTCCACATCAGTCCACTGGATTTGGCCACTTTCTGAAGCTCTTGACCATGGGGCTTCTCCAGCCTGTGCCCTAGGGCTGTCTCTGCACCCACGGCTGATAGCCAGCACAGCCTGCTGAGGGGTTCCTCTTACACCATTCTTGCTCTCCTGTCACGCATTAGCCATGCTGCAGTATCAAGAACGACATTCCTAAGATCTAAATCTATCTCTCTGCTGAAATCCTTCCTCGGCTGCTCATTGCCCTCATGTTAAGAGTCAACCGTGAGGAAGGGCTGGCCTTTGAGCCCCCTCACCAGGCTTTGCCTGCCTCTCTTGACCGTAGCTCCCCGCTGGCACCTGTCATCCCCCGACACCCCGGCGCTGTGCCTGCGCAGCCCCTCCAGGCTCCCCGCATCTGGCTTGGGCTTTACTCCTCCGGGGAGGCTGCACCCTGCCCAAGCTCAGCCTAACACCCTGCACTTGTCTCTGTAATAGGAGCTTGCCCCATGATATTTCAGCTTCTCTAGATTGGTCTGTGTCTTCCACTATCTAAGATTTCAGGAGGAAGTGACAGTCCCATCCACAGCCCCATTTATCTGCGAAGAAATGGATAATTAAAAAGAATAAGCACGTTGCAGCCCCTCTAATTCTATTAAAAGTGCCTATTATCAGGACCCTAGCATCCATCACATTCACTCTTGTTAATATCTTTACAATGTTACATATTTTCCCTTATAAAATTCACATTTTTGATTTCCTCAACTTCTTTTTTATTTGCCTCTTCTCTTGCTTCCTCCAGCTTCTCCGCTTACATTTTTCGTAGGTTCCCCTTAGGTCCTTGAAATTGGTCAATTACTCAGTCTATTCTAACACTCCAAAGATATTATTTTTCCTTCTCAGCCCTAATGAAAAGGTTAATTTCATGAGGTCTTGGTTGCTTTCTGATAAGTGGGTAAGATTATGGATGAGGATAAATATCTTTTAAGAGTGTTTGTATAGAACACAAAAAGAATTGATTATTCCCCCGCTAACTGATAGTTAGCTGCAGAAGATGTTCTATATAATTTGGATACCCTTCTTTTTTATAACCCTCTTGATTTGCATTTGTTCTGACAAGAATTTTTTTTGTCACTTTAGCAATGAAAACCTATGAAGTTTGTTAAAAGCAACCATCAGTGGAATGACTCTAATAAGTCTGCTCAAAGGTGGTAAAATCTCTCTCCCTAAGACATTTTTTGAAACCATTTTTATAATTTGCATACAGTGCCATGTGTATAAGTTTTCCTAAGAACATCATTTTTAGCTGGAAATTAATCTAAATGTTTCATATTAGAAGAATGGTTAAATTAATTCAATTAATTATTATTGCAGCCTCTAAGGATAATTGTTTTGAAGATAATGTATTAACATTGGAACTTGCTAACTGTGTAGTTCTGAAGGTAAGCTGCAATCCATGTTACCATTACAATTATATACAAAAGCAGAGGTATGGACAACCCTGGATATACCAGATATTATTGAACTAACCCTATTACTTCACTGTGTGAAGCCCTTTCTCACTATTGTTGGACTTCCAGCTCTATTCTAGATGCCCTTCTGCAAATGTTTCTTGAATTTCCCAAGTAATGTCTCCTGAATGCTAAAGCACCGATCTTTAAAAGACGTATGTTAGCTGTGTCTTCTGGCCTATCTCTTTTTGCTGATATGGGTTTCCAAGAAACTAGATTACGGCTAAACATTATCAGTTGCCAAACCATTAAGATTACAATGGAGTGTCACCAATGAAGAGAAAGGGGCTTCCCCTGCTCCCATATCCCGAGCCAGAGGGGCGATTTCCAACCACTGCTGGTATAAAAACCCATGATACCAATGTGGCAAAGGATGCCGACCACAGTCCCAGACTGCCTGCAGCTACGGTGACAAAGCTGAACTCTGGTGCTGGAAATACCAATGAGTCCTCAACCTTTTTATAACATAACCTCCCTGAAAGTTCTGCTGAAGCTTATGTACCTCAGGTATGAATAATGTTTATATATACATATAACAAAACCCACAGGATTACAAAAGAAGCCAACCATAGTGAAATCCAGGTAGGTAAATACAAAGAACAAATATTTTATAGTGATACCCATGCATCTTTATTAACACATTATAGGAGATCTTGCATTGAGTGTCATCTCTACCATACCTTTAAAGTAGCAATGAACGCAAATATTTTGAAGTATCTATAACTGTTGTAATGTGATAGAGATGCATCTGTGATTTTAATTAGGAATAAAACCATAAAGATAAATAGATAAGGAGAGAGATACAGATAGATAGATAGATAGAGATGATAGATATAGATGAATGGATGGATGGATGGATGGATCGAGATAGATATAGATAGATGATAGATTAGAGAGATAGATGGATAGATAGCTACATGATGGGAATAGGTAGATAATTGATTGATAGACAAATAGATAGATAGATGTAAATGGATGGATAGGTAAATGGTAGATTAGAAAGATAGATGGATACATGATAAGAATAGATGATTGATAGATACAAGTGGATGGATGGATATAGATAGAAAACACAGATGGATGAGAGAGAGATGATAGATGGATAGATGATAGATTAGAGATAGATGGATAAATACATGATAAATGGTAGACAGATTATAGATAGATATATAGATAGATGATAATTAGAGATAGATGTATAGATACATGATAGATGATAGATAGGTAGATAGATACTGCATATAATACTAAGATTTGTTTCCCATGTTCACAATAGAATGAAATGTAAATTTAAGGTTGCAATTAGTAAAAATATGAATATAATTTTTCCCATGTAAGTTTGCAGACTCCTGAAATTCTACTCACAGACTTCAGGTACAAGTGCTGTGTAGATGCCAGGGTGGGCTTCCCTGCAGTTTTTGGGTTTCTCTTTTCTGTTGGTCATAGAGCAAGGCTGCCTTGTGCTCCCAAGCCTGAAGGAGACCTTCAGTGAAAGCCTTTCGACTTGTAGTCCTGGCTCTACCTAGCACTTGGACATCAAAGCCCTTACCCTGATGGCATGAGAGTGGCGTTCCTGGACCCAGTTCTTAGCAGCTTGGTTTGCTGGGGGGCACGTGGTCCCCAGACACTGTGGAGCCGCTTTCCAAACAGATCGTGGCTCATCCATCATCCTGATCCTCCAGACGTGCCCAGACATCTTGTTCCCAGCAGCAGATAGCAAGTTCATGTTGGGAGCCCAGAATAAAGTTTAAATCACAAAGAAAAAATGATGGAAAACTTAGAGAAAAGACAGGAAGCCAGCCTCAGGAAATTAAATCCCTAGTGATCTAGCATAGGAGGCAGGGAACACAACTTGCTGTGTGTAGAAAAGACGTTTTAGTCTTGACTATGTGTCACTGTAACGCCACGGCACATGGCTCGGTGGAAATCTAGGGGTTGGGGTATTTTATTCTAACCAAGTATCTGCACCTCACAGCAAGCTACAGATTCACAAAAGTACAGATTTTAATAGTCTGACCAAAGTATGCACCTACATGTAAAAACAAATTATTATTAATTTTATAATAAGGGTACAGTAAGAAAGGGTACAAGTTCAAAAATCATCTCCACTTTATTTCTAAAATAATTCTTCAAAAGAAGGCCACTTTAGACCTAATCTCGTACTTAAGATTAAATGCATCAACTGACAAACAGTGGTAAATTGCAATACATAGAATAGTCAGTCAAGTAGAAATTTTAAAGAATAAAATCAATATGTGTCATCACAAGTGGTATTTTAGTTATAAGAAATGACCTATTTTTCTATACACAATTCATTTCATAAAAAATATAATTCAAGAACATCACCTCCTTGTTTTCTAATCAATCACACGGCTCGGCACCCTGGATTAATATTTCGGGCTGTCAGACATGTTTTCCCAACAGTCACGCTCAATTTGTTTTACACTATTATATTAAATGCAGCATTGCGATGAGTTATCCTCATAAAATACTTTGTTTATAAAATTCAGTAATTAAGAAGGTTCAATAGCATACTCTGAAATAGTTTATCACTGCGAAACAGCTTGATATTGGCTGATTGATGTACTTTTATGCCTATAATCATGTCATACCTACAAATTATGCCAAAGACTTGTTTTCTTGAGAAACAGACTACAGGATGCCAATGATTTCACTATTGAAATAGCACAGTGTGCGTGAGCATATTTAAACAGTGTGAATTTGTGGTATTTTGGTCAAAACTGAATTTCTGATGGCTATCTAGACACATATAGTCTAGCTGCACACAGAATTTCATGCAAAATGTGCAATTAGTAGGCCATTGTGAAGAGGATAGGAAGGAGAAGGGTGAACTTACTTAGACTCTGTGTCTTTCTTTTTTGTATTTTTCAAAATGTTACTTAATTCTCAGTAAAATTCATATGTATACAAGTATTTTGATTAGCATGGGCCAGTATCCAATGGCCAAATGAGTTAATGTCAAGTGGCTAAGAAGAGAACTGAAAGAACACAAATAAAATTAAATTTGGAAAAAGAAATGACAGGTGCATCCTATGCTATCCTATGCTACCCCACACTTTGCAGATAATAAATGATACCTAGAGTGCTGGTTATTAAAATCCTAACATTCCTCATCATAATTAAATTATCTTTGCTAAAACATAATCGAAGATAGCAAAGGATCTCTCCTTGATTGATTTCATGCTACTTTCTTACTAATATAACGCCCTAAAATCTTTAAAAATGCATTAGACAGGATTTGGTGTTCTATTAATACACACGTCAAAACAATCACTTCCCTTAGACAGAGAGCCATAGAATAGACGAGTAGGCAGAAATCTTAGCAGCCACCTCAGGCAATGTGAAATAGAAAAAGAGTTAGTGGAATTCCCTCAGAATATTACATCAAATGTATCTCTATGCAGTCCTAAATAGAAGACTACATATTAACCTACTAACTATAGGTTAATACCATTATTGTAGGTTTTAACAAAAATCACTTTCCCTTTGTGTAAAATGTGTTATGTTTCCAATAATAACTCATATTTTGTAAAATAAAAAAAGACAAACGTACAGTCAAAATAGTCACATCATTTAGTGACTATTCAACTCAGGGATTTATTATTACACATTATAGTAAACAATGAAAATGCCTTGCTATCACATAGTGAAGAAAAAGATTTCACCCTGCAAAGCCCTTTTGAATACTTCTATTAAGAGAACAAATAATCCATGTCATTGCCTTAGTTTTATTACTAAGCCAAAAAATGTATGGGTAAGTGAAACTAATAATTTAGAGATAAGTCTTTCTCTGATTCAGGAGAAAAATGTCTCACATTTTGCTTGAAAATTTTCTCAGAGATAAAAGTGGCAGACTACATTTTGCTTTCTTGCAGGGCTGAGGGGAATGCCTCCAATCCAATGGTGCTTGTTGGGTGCAGTTCACTCATTCTGAAGTCAGTTCCTCTGCAGGACACAGTTCAGTAGACAGAGTTGAAGGTAAAGACCTAGGTGTGCAGGTTTCCAAAAGAGGTGCTATAGACCCTCCGAAGAGCCCGTGCCTGGACTGACAAAATTTAAACTGTGCAAATACATGTAAGTCATAACTATCTTGATATGAGGCCAAGGTGGGTGGATCACCTGAGGCCAGGAGTTCGAGACCAGCCTGACCAACATGGAGAAACCTCATCTCCACGAAAAATACAAAATTAGCCAGGCATGGTGGCACATGCCTGTAATGCCAGCTACTCGAGAGGCAGGAGAATTGCTTGAATACAGGAGCTGGAGGTTGTAGTGACCCAAGATTGCACCATTGCACTCCAGCCTGGGTGACAAGAGAAAAACTCTGTCTCAAAAAAATAAAAAAAATAAATAAAAATAAATACAAGAATAAACAACCAAGAGGAGCTTCTGGAATTCACATACACAGGGAATTATTTTCACATTCGTAGGTGTCAAAGACAACTAACAAAAGAAAAAATCAGGTCCCCACATTTCTTTTACATTTCAGTTCATTATAACTATCCCATATTTTATAGACAAAATCTTAAATGGACCTACAATAAGTATAGCATATCTCATTCATTATAAGAAACAAAAGATAACAACCCAGTTAAAAGCCGAACAAAGGACATGAATAGATATTTCTCCAAAGAAATGGCCAATGGGAATATGAAAAGATGTTTAATTTCACTAATCACCAGGGAGATGCAAATAAAAACCACAATTTCTCCTCACACCTGTCAAGATGATCATTATAAAGAAAAAGAGAAGACAAGTGTTGCTGAGCCTGTGGAGAGGCTGGAGCCTTGCACACTTTCAGTGGTGTTCAGCGATCTCGGGTGTCAATTTTTCTGGCCAGAAACCCCGGCGATTGTGGTGCCTTTGCCTGAGTTCTTGTCCCGCGTCCAGGAAGAATGAGGCATACAGATAAGTAAAGGGTGAAGAAGCAGCGTTCTATTAGTGTTAGAACAGCTCAGAGGAGTGGGTAATTCCTCTCTGTAGGCAGGTCGTCCAGTGGAATGTTCAGCTCTTTGAAGTGGCCCTGGAGAGGATAGCTTCTCTCTGCAGGCTGATCGCTTGGACATTTCTGCAGGTCTCTGAAGCTCGCAGCAGAAAGAGTAGCTCCTCTCTGCTGACAGGTTGTCTCTGCAGCTCTCAGTGGAGAGGGCATTCCTCTCTGCAGCTGGCTGTCCCATCGTCTCCAGCTGTTAGCAGAGAGAGTACTCTTCTCTGCAGCTGGTCATCCAGTCCTCTCTCTGCCCTCCTCACCTTCTGGTCATCCTCTGCCCTGGGCTCTGAGCCCAGGGATTTTTATGGACCTCACAGGGGAGGAAAGGCCTGCCAGTTGGTCCATGGATGGCCACGGGCAGGCCTGGAAGAGGCACCAGGAGTCCCCACTCCAGTCTGCAGTCTGCTGGACTGGTAGCCTGGCCCTCCCTGGCCTGAAGGCAAGCCTTATTGGTGACCCATCGCTTCTGCCCAGGAATTAGTCTGCCTGCCACTGCCATTCATGGCCCCAGGGCTCGGCTCCCACCCAGCTCTGAGATTGGAGTGGGCACCGGGAGCAGAGAGAGGCCAGGCAGCAGGAACAGACACCTCTGAGCCTGCAGCGATGGGGGGAAATGGGTAGGGCCTCCCCGGGCCCCCAAGGGTGCAGGCTGCAGAGATGCCCAGGTCCTGAGCCTTATGCCACTCACTGGGCAGGCAGCCACAGTGGAGCTCCCTCCTGCCCTGCCAACTCAGAAGGGGTGCGATTCCTCCTTGTCCCTGGCACCTGCTTGCTCCACGGAGTGGGAGGCCCAGGTCTGCAGCCACAGGTTGGGTGATTGCAGCTGCACCCACCCAGAAGGGTAGATCCTACCTGCTCCTGGCCCCCTCCAAAAGCACAAGGAGGCTTGGATCTACAGCCACAATTTAGGCAGCTGTAGCAGCCCCGCCCAGGACGGTGGGTCTCCCACCAGCTGCACGGAGTCTGTAGCCCCAGCCATGCCCCCCTGCAGCAGCCGGCGTGATGACGGCAGCCACTGCCAGTGACAATGGGAACATGATGCCGCCACTACAGGAAACAGTATGCGGGTCTCTCAAAAAGTAAAAATGGAACTACCCTATGATCCGACAATCCCATTTATGGGAATAGACCCAAAATAATTAAAATCAGGGTCTCAAAGAGACATCTGCACTCCCATGTGTACTGCAGCATTGTACACAACAGCCAAGATAAGGAAGCTGTCCAAATGTTTGCTGACTGACAAATGGATAAAGAAAATGTGGTATATCCATACCATGGGACGTTATTCAGTCTCAACAAGAAATCCTGCCATTCTCAACAACAAGGCTAGGCCTAAAATACATGATGCCAAAATAAATATCAGCCACAGAAGGACAAACACTGCCTGATTCCTCTACAGGAGGCTTCTGGAATAGTCAGAGGAGGGGACAGCAGGCCAGTGTTCAGTGGGACCTGGGGAAAGGGGTGTGGGGAGTTACTATCCAATGGGCATAAAATTACAGTTAAGTGAGATGCATCGGTTCCAGAGACCTGCTGTACAGCACAGTGCCCAGAACTAACACGGTTTTGTGTACTTCCAGTTAGTGTTAACAGGGTGGATCTCACATTAAATAAACAAAAAACAATGAGACACAAGACAACTCTTAGAGGCAATAAGTATGTGTATTGCCTGGTTGTGGTGACAGTGACAGAAGTGTATACATAGGTCCAGAATGGCCAGATTGTATACATTAATGATGTGCGGTTGTTATATACTAACTATATCTCACCAAAGCTGGGGGTAAAAAAAAAACACAGACTAAAGATATGTTATGTTATTACATCAAACCCCAGGATTAAGACTTATATGCCTTGATATCACATAGTGAAGAAAAAGATTTAGCCCTGCAAAGGTGCAAAGGCTCTCTTAACACCACTACTAAAAGAGTAAGTAATTTCCTTAGTTTTATTACTAAGCCAAAAATATATAATTAAGTGAAACTAATAATTTAGAGGTAACTCTTTCTCTAATTCAGGAGAAAAATGCCTCACACTTTGCCTAAAAGATTTCTCAGAAATAAAAAGTGGCTTATGGCATTTTACTTTGGCTGATGGTGGTGGTTGTTCTCGATGTACTGTCAACTCTCTGTGCATCGAGCTGGTAATTTAGAGTGAAGTGATTATTCTTGAGTCTGCAACAATTCATGAAACATGAAAAGTTTATTATTTTCAACCCAATTCAGAATATAAGTCACAGCTTCCAGTTAGATAAGCCATTTTCCTTACCTGAACATGAAACAGAAATATTGAGAAAATTTTAATTAAGTTACAACATGAATGATTAGACAAATACTTTTGGGAAATTAAGAAATCGGGCTTGGAATGGTCTTTGTATCCCATTGATTCTGTTATAAAAATAGTCCCAGGAAATCTTTTTAAAAAATTTAATTGAAGTGTAAACTTTGGAGAGTTTTAGAATATGAAAACAACCACAAACTACCTAGCAAAAGCTAAATTTAAATGAAGAAAGGAATAATTATTATAAGCTCTCCTGGCACTGCTCAAACTGTTGTCTCTACAACAGTTCTCCAGAAAGTGAAACCCGAAAACCCAGCATTGGGATTGGCCACTTAGAAAATCTATTTCCAGCTGTGCGCCCTCAGCTGTGTTCCTCCTCCCCTCCTCCCCAAGGCAGAGCAGCCATACCATGTCTCAAAATACCACATGGACCCCCAAAACATGCACATTGATCATGTAACCATAAACATCAATAGCAAAAAAAAAAAAAAAAAAAAAAAAAAAAAAAAAAAAGCCAGAGAAATTGGATTTACTTTTTTTCTGAGACCCCTGGCGGCAATTGGAGGAATGAAGACTGCTCGGTACTGAGCACACCTGCATCCCGGGCTGCTCTAGGCCTCTTCAGTTCTCATCTCATTCTGTGCGTCCTCACAACCTCCAGGGAGGTGGGGCCTGCCAGGAAACGGAGGCACGAGTGAGTGAGGCAACCCGTCCAAGGATACACCCCCGGGAAACAGACCAGAGATCCATGGCCAGGTCCTCACTCTCTAGGCACATCAAACACACAAGCAAAGCTGGACACTCCTTAAGGTTGTGCACCTGTCTGGAGGCATGGCCAGCTTCTAGGAGAGCTTCCCTGAATGGATCCGACGCAGCCACACGCGGGCTGCTGTGAGCTCAGTGACTGAGGACCCTGGCCTCAATTACGCGGGGCAGCCTGGAGGAACAGCCCAGCCCTCAGGGTGCTCCCCTGCCGGGGCTCCATTCCCCACCTAGTTCCCTCCACCTAAACTGTCCTCCCTGAGGACCCACGCCCCACACTGCCTAAACCCAGTACAGGCTTCCAGCCCCAACCCAGCGCCCTCTTGGCAAGCTCAATACCACGTGCTAATTCTCTGGTGGCTTTGGTTACATCACTCTTGTTTTGTTTGTTGTTTGTTTTCCTTTTAACCATGATTCTGTTTGTTTCTCTGCTGGCCTTTCCCTGCCACCTAGACGTGAAGGATGAGAGGTTTTCAGTTGTCTGTCCTAGGCTTTCTTCCATTCTCCTTTGCACACTTTCCCTGGATAATTAGACCCTTTGCCATGTGTTCATCTACATCAGGTCCTCAGCTTCCCACCACCCCTCAGTTTCCAGTGCTCTTTAGTGCAGCTGACCCCCACGCCCATGGAGTCCGCAACACTCCCTCTCCACGTGGACCAGCTGTGGATGCTTCTAAAGCCGGGTTCAGAGATTTCCCACCCACGCCTCCTCCGGCTTTAGTATTCCCAGCCTTTTATAAACCATCACGTGTCGCCAGTTGTTCTAGCTAAACCCTGAGCAACGGACCTTGACCATCTCTCCTTCTCCAGGTCTCCTGGACGCTGACCAATTCCGCTAGACGGGACTCTGGGCTCCATCCCGCACTAAGATGTACTTCCCCTCTCACCTGCCTGGATTAGGGGTTTTCCTTCATCCACATCGGTTCTCCTTCAGTCTGTTCATCAGTCAGAACGGCCTTTCATACAAAGTAAGTGAATCCGATCCTCTAACTCACAAGCATCCAGTCCTCAGCAGCTTCCTCTTTCAAGCAGAGTCAAGCTCAAAATGCTGAATGCAACGTGGGCCCTAGACCCTCAGACCCCTGCGTTCACCTCCTCGCAGTAGTTATTCCACCTGACACAGGTTCTGTCCCTGCAGGGCTGTAGAAAGCCTCGATTCCTCCCCATGGAAGCCTCCATCTTCCCTTGTGGAGTCATGACTCTGAATCCTCCTCTGAAACCCCGTCTAATGCTGTCCTCGGGGCAGGCCTCACAAGCATCCCAGCCCCCTTCCTCCCAAGGATTATCTGTAGCGTCCCCCAAACACCCTGTGGTTCCCAGTGAGGTGTTTTCCACACCTACAACTATTTACCTATTTGTAATCACCTGGCTGATGCTTGCCTGTGTGGAAAGGTTGCAGACCAGATGCACCTTCTCAGCTCACAGCCCCACACCTGGCACACGGCGGGCACACTCACTGCGTGTTTGCTGAATGGCTGATTCAAATCCAGTACATTCTCAGTAGCATAGACTTAAAGCAATTTGAACATCAAATGAAATGTAACAAGAATGTTCTTAGATGATGACAGAGCAGGAGCACCATCATCTTGGACAAACACCACCATTTTAAATTCCAGTTCTCTTTCTAACCTCATGCATTTCAAGAAAATTAATTCTAACAACAAGAAGCCAGAAAAAGCAGACAGCAAAACACACATAAAACAGCTCGGGCACAGAAGGAAGGGAGAAGTCTCTTGGGTAATCACCAAACTTCATATTTACACAATGGGCCCCAGTGAAACAGTGGGGCCTAATAAGCACATTCCTTTCCTTTTAGGTGCATGAAGATAGGGAAGCTAAAGGCAGACTGGGGAGTATGCCTGCAGCTGCAGGAAGATGTGTGGGAACAGACACAGAAACTCTTTCTCCCTAATAAGCAAGACAGAGATACAGACTAAAAGTTGGCCTAGGTGGTCTAGGAATGGGGTGAGAGCTGATAAAATCTCTGCTCTATACAGATAGCACACCTGGTCCTAACTGAAACATCAGGCCCTAGGAGGATAAGGCACCCCCTCCTCACGAGCCCCTGAACCCTTAAATACCCTTAGTGTGTAAGAGAAAAGGCTCCTGACCTAACTCGGCCAGAAACCTCTCTCAGGTTTATTCTGTAAAATAAACCTTTGACTGTTGAGCCACTTTTCATGTCGCTTTCTTCCTTCTTCAACTCTTACAGATGAGAAAGGTAATTAATCAGAAACACAATTGTGTCTTTGAAGGATCAGTGAGGCAGAACTAAAGCCAATGTTAAAAGCCAAGAAGCACATTTCTGACACTTAAAACATAGTAAAAAGGTAATTAATGCACAGAAAAAAATGAAAAGAGCCAAGAGAGGCCAAAGCACATGAAATAGAAATGAGTGCCACAGGGAGAAAGATTAAAACCAAATTGCAAATGCTCTGCTTACACACTGAAATGAGGCTTCTATTAGGGACACTGAAAAAGAGCTTTTGAAAAAGTGTATTCTGGGACGGCTGCTTTTAAAAGGATGACCTTTTAAAGAAATAAATCCAAAAAGCCAAGTTCCCTAGCAACCCGTTAAATTACAGATGCAAAATAAGTACAATTGTTTCAGGGAATGAGACAGGTTTATCCAATATCAAGATTGCTATGAATATGTGTGTTTATGGGTGTCACAGATATGTATATATAATAGATATTACTGAGAAGTTTGTCTCTTGTAGATCAATTTGATCATTTTAAACTGCATGTACTTCTGTTATTGGTTTAATTTAGTGTGCAAATATCTAGGTATATAATATAAAGATTAAATATTTTGATATTAAAATAACGTTTAAATTTCATAGCATCATTCCTCTGAATAACGCAAATAACTTAAAAACGTGTACCTGATTTGTTAACAAAATATTTGTGAAATGAGTAACTGAAATCTGAAAATTATCTAATAAAATTGACTTTGAGACCTAATAGAATTACCTGATTAATATCTGATGATCAAGTAACTTTATTCTATCTTCATTCATTCTTCTTCAATACATGTACACAAAATCATGCTATGCATCTATAACGGAGCATTTCTAAAATCTCATTTTGTTTTCTATAGGGAGGCTGATATGGTTTGGCTGTGTCCCCACCCAAATCTGATCTTAAATTGTAACTCCCATAATTCCCAGGTGTTGTGGGAGGGACCCAGTAGGAGATAATTTAATCATAGCGGCAGTTTCCCCCATACTGCTCTTGTGGTAGTGAATAAGTCTCAGAAGAGCTCATGGTTTTATAAGGGGAAACCCCTTTTGCTTGGCTCTCATTCTTTCTTGCCTGACACCATTTAAGATGTCCCTTGTTCTTCTGCCATGATTGTCAGGCCTCTGTAGCCAAGTGGAACTATGAGTTCAGTAAACCTCTTTTTCTTAACAAATTACCCAGTCTCAGGTATGCCTTTATCAGCAGTGTGAGAGTGGACTAATACAGAGGCAGAGAAAATATTCAAGATACAGGTTGGTCAGGGCCAATTGTAGAAGAGAGGACACCCAGGGACATTTTATTTGGAAAATTGTCTTAGACAAATTTTAAGTTCAAGGTAAAAAAAAAAAAAAAAAAAAAAAAAAAATAGCAGAGGCACGTTCCATTCTTTTTGCATAATGTGAGGATTTGTAGATGCCAGGCGAGCAGCTCCAGTCACATAGTCATATGGTGGCTCTGGGCTACCCAGGAGTGGCTGAGGGCTACTTTTGAGGGTGTGTGATTCTCCACTCCAAGTTGCTTGTCTTCTCCCATGGGCACTTTCCCTAAGCTCCACTGGCACCTTTTCCACCAGTGAGATGCTGAGACAGCAGTGTCTGGGGGTCATGCAGCCCAGGTGGCAGGACCCTCTCCACTTGGGACCTGCTCATGCGGCTCAAAAGACCATAGTGTCCGTTGTGGCTTCCACTCCTGGGACTGAGGAATGAAAACCACGTGTCTCTGTAACACAGTGGTACTGTCAAGCTCCTGTATCAGAAACTCATTTGACACAGAACCTGATTGTGATATTATACACTTTTTTAAATACAAAGATTCTCGATACATCATTAGAATGAATTTTGATCTTGTACTCACAGCCATTTGTAAGTACTGCTGTATATCCTGAAATTTATGAAGGCAAGCTATATAGGATATATATATATAAACATCCTACAGCCCTCCAATTTTATTCTAAAAAGGCTTGTATTAGACAGCACAGCTATCGTGTTCAACCTTGGACTTGCATGCTGTAGGTTTTTTAGGAGCTGACCTCCTCCCCTTGCTTGCAGAGTTTGCCTTTGGTCTTCTTGAATCCCTTCTCTAGGGCAAGCTTGCACTTGCTGTGGTTTGGATATTTGTCCTCACCGTATCTCATGTCGAATTGTAATCCCCAGTGCTGGAGGTAGGGCCTGGTGGGAGGCATTTAGATCATGGGGGTGAATCACTCATGGCTTGGCACTGTCCTCATGATAGTGAGTTCTCTTGAGATCTGGTCATTTAAATGTGTGTGTCACCTCCCCACCATCCCTGTCACTTCTGCTCCTGCCATGTGACTTGCCTGCTTCCTCTTCACCTTCCACCATGATTGGAAGCTTCCTGTGGCCTCCTAGAAGTCAAGTACAGGCCAGCACCAAGCTTCCTTTACAGCCTGGGGAATCACGAGCCAATGAAACCTCTTTTCTTTATAAATTGCCCAGTCTCAGATGTTTCTTTATAGTGATGCAAGAACGGCCTAACACAAAGCTTCTTTCTCACAACAGGCCTTGTTTTTCAGAATATTTGTAGATGGTGAAGATGATGTCTTAAGCTATGCTTCAGTGATTTTATTAAGGAAAGAATACTTCTCACTGGAAGTTTTTGCTTGTTTTTCCTAGATGTGTTCTAATGTCTGAGTAAAGACACTGAATTGTCATAAACATAAAAATGGGTTCCTTAAAGAGTATCAGTATGTATTTCAGTGTGAATGTGAGTGTGTGACTGCAGGCTACGTCGACTAAGACACCTACAACACAACAGCACTGAGCAAGGCTTTAGCAAAACACCCTCACTAGACCTCCATTTTCATCAAAGAAGGATGAATGGTTGGATTACATTTTTGCCTTCTGCATAATTTTAAAGTGTTTTAATAATCTTGATTACTAAATTAATGAAATGAAGTAGAGGTAATAAGATCCTTATTCTAGCATGCATATTGGACTGTAAAATTTTAGAAGAACAGCTTGGAAACTTTACTTTTCTGGCATCAAGATAGAGTTTAAAACTTTCTTGGCATATGTATCTTATGAAATGAGAGCCCTCAGACCAAATTATTCTGTTCTAATAATAAAAGAGTCATTTTAACCCCCAGATATGTTGAGTCTCCATAATGAAGGTGTTCTATTTGTAATTGTTAATCAACTTAATTCTGCCCAGAAATTATGAGACTGCTTTGCAATTTTCTGCTACTCATGCATCTCTACTGCCTTGTGATCGTGAAGGAAAGGGCTCATCTTCTGCCTTTGTGTCCCCAGCACATCATGCCCCACAGACATCTCTACTGTCTTGTGATCGTGAAGGAAAGGGCTCACCTTCTGCCTTAGTGTCCCCAGCACATCATGCTCCATGGAGGCTGCTTTAATGAATTATTCACTGAATGATCACAACACCTTTTATTTTGACAGGTTCTCAACCCCATTGCCAGAAACTGTTGCACAGAAGGAGGATAAATGAGGCCCTGAACAATCCTTTTCCAGGAAAGCAAGTGGCTTGGGTCAAGCACTATGTAAATCAAACTTCACCTTAAGGACTTCTGAAGAATCATTCTGAATGCTTAAGCCATCCTGCATGCTTTGCGGAAAACAAATATAAACCCAGAATCTCTCCAGAATTTAATTTTCTATGCTGTATTTCCATTTAAGAAATCTTAACAGTAAACTGTGAGGCAATGATATGCCCACGGATTGTTAGGTATGCATTATAAAATGTGCATCCAGTTGTGATGTAGATACATTTTCAACCAACAAAATTCATTCAATTACTAAAGTTTGCATCCCCTTTAAGGAGACAATTTCATCTAAGTCTGTACACTTGATTATTTATTGGACAGACAGGAATTAAATCTTATGAAAAATCTATCTGCCAGACAATGGGAATAAGCTTATGGGATGTAACATGTTCCATGCCCCAAAGAAGCCATGGTGGATGTAGGGGCAGATCACCACAGTAGGGATGCTGTAGGTGCAGTAGAAGAGGTGGTGGACGGAGCACAGGGGAAGGCTCCCACCCAGCCCGGCAGGTGAGTGCCTAGAGATGTCTGTGGAGCATGGTGTGCTGGGGACACTAAGTGCCAGGCAAGGATTGTTAGATGGGATAACTAAGTGGAGTATTAAAGAATGGGTCTGAGTGGAGGGTGAGGGATACAGGTGTGCTGAGGAGGGTCCACAGGGTGAGATGTACATGGAAAGCACTGGGCGCCATAACCCTGGCAGGTGTATGACAGGTTAGGCAGCCAGGGAAGGAGGGGGGAGGAAGTGGCCCCAGTCTGGAGCCTGGATGAGCCCTGTTAGAGAGTACAGCCCACACCCTGTGGCAGCACGGAGAGGGGAGTGACTCCACAGCAGGTCACTCTGCCTCTGTGAGTTAGAGCATCTGTGGGTATTAGCTCGTTCCACAGTCTGCCTTAGTGTGGCTGTGGGAAGTCTGAGCTTCACTGGCTTACTTCCTCCATAGAATGACTTGTTTAGCCAGGCGTCCTTAGAATCTCTCTACTACATTTAAAATTCAGTCGATTGACTAGGATAGCTCAGTGGTAATTGATCCAAATCATTGTTTCCCCTTAAAGCAGACTCTGTACTTTAAACCTACTGATGCAATCTTCCATTTTTGAGGAATGTCATTTCTGTGAAAACTTATTTTGTTCTTTTTCAAGAATATTTCTTCAATGGGTAATATCGTTTAGCTACGTCCCCAGCCAAATCTCATCTTGAATTGTAGTTCCCATAATCCCCACATGTCATTGGAGGCACCTGGTGGAAGGTAACTGAATCACAGGGGCAGTTTCCCCCATACTATTCTCATGATAGTGAGTGAGTTCTCAGGAGATCTGATGGTTTTGTAACTGTCTGGCATTTCCCTTGCTCGCACTCATTCTCTCTTCTGCGACCCTGTGAAGAGATGCTTCTGCTTGATTATAAGTTTCCTGAGGTCTCCCTGGCCATACAGAACTGTGAGTCAATTAAACTTCCTTTCTTTATAAATCTCCCAGTCTTGTGCAGTTCTTTATAGCAGTGTGAGAATGGACCGATAGAACCTGCTTCATTCTCACATCTAACATCCTTTCTCTTTTCCATTTAATATTTCTCCATTTTCTCACGCTCTCTCTCATGTCCTGATTGCATTTTCAGCAGTGTCTAAGACCACGTCTTCTGCTTCCAATGGGATTTTCATGTGGTTGGGCTTTTCTCTCCTGTGTCTTTCTTGAGTATTGCAGCTCGTTTTGCATCTCATTTTGCACCTTGTTCTTTCGCCTTACAGTGATTTTCACAATACCAGTGGGAGGCAGTCACCGAGGCTGCCCCCCTCTATTCTGGGCCTGGTGCAGAATGTAGAGACAGTGGCATTCTGAGTGTTTCCAGTACAGGTATTAGGGAGGCCTGGCAGCTGTGCTTCCCTTCCTGGAAAACACATTCCCATCTATGGTATTGTCTAAGCCCAAATTCCTTGAAATGAAGTGTTGTAAGAGCAGGTGTTAAAAGATTCAGCTCTTCTAGCAGTGTTTTAAACTGTTTTCAAAAGGAAGAAAAAAATGCATTTACCTGTGATAAGATTTTGCCTCTTGAGTTCATTTCAAATTATAAAATATCAGAGTCAAAGACGGTAAGAAAATTCTCATGTATTTACACCAACAATTGCAAGTCCCAGAAAGAATTCTATGCCAGATTAGGTCTTCACAACAGATTGTTTTAAACTATTTTCTTTCCCCTAACACCTGAGGAATTTGAACTTTTACCAGCAATTTTGACTCACACTTGCAGAAATGCTTAGAGGCAGAGTAAGGGCAGTGTGAGTGGGGAGTGGGACAGGGTCACCTCTGGGAGTATGTAGGGACTCTGGGATGCTGGCACCCCTCCTCCCTTATCTACCTGACAAGCCACATTACTTTCACTCAATTCAGACTCTGAAATCCAAAGTCCTAGGCCAGGTCCTTTCAGTCGCCACCCTCTCTGTGTTATGTGTGAAATAAGTCACTCTATGGAATTTCCACTGTGTCAGAGGTCACAGGAGAAGAACCATCACCCCCTCAGGTCAAGAACAGGTTAACTGTTCCAAGATCCTGATGGTTTCCATTTAATTCTTATTTAATCAGAGATTTGCAAAACAGAAACAGGAAGTATTTTAAATTAATTTACGAAGAGCTCTGGTTCTCCGCATCAGAAGGAGGACAATATGACCTATGTGAACGCAAAATAGCTGAGACAGGTCTCAGTCAATTTAGGAAGTTCTTTTAAAAAAGACTAGTGGGAGTTCAGGTGGAGGGTATAAACACTGTGAGGTTAGTTAACCAGAAGCTTCATAAACTTGAGTGTGTTCAGAAGTACACTTAGTGAGGATAAAATAGGCTATGCTGCAGTAATAAATCAACTGGACACTTCAGTGACTCAATGCAACAAAAGGTTTTTTTCTGGTTCACTTCATAGTGAGATGCATCTCACTGATATCTCTCTTTAGTGACTCTTTTCCAAGTAGTGACTTGGGGATCTTTCATCTTCTTGTCATGGAGCTTCAGAGCGGATGTTGAGGGAGATATATATATATATTTTGAGGGGGAGTCTCGCTCTGTCGCCCAGGCTGGAGTACATTGGTGTGATCTCGGCTCACTGCAACCTCCGACTCCCAGGTTTACGCCATTCTCCTGCCTTAGCCTCCCAAGTAGCTGGGATTACAGGTGCCCACCACCACACCCGGCTAATTTTAGTATTTTTAGTAGAAATAGGGTTTCACCATGTTGGCCAGGCTGGTCTTGAACTCCTGACCTCAGGTGATCCGCCTGCCTCGGCCTCCCAAAGTGCTGGGGTTACAGGCGTGAGCCACCACAACTGGCCATTGAGGGATATTTTTAAGGGCAAGGCCTTGAAGTCCATTGGCCTTAACTCACTCACACTGAGCCCTGATCTAACTGCAAGGGAGACTGGGGAGTGCAGGCTTCTCGCATCCCCAGGGACAGACATTACCCACCACCTCATCCGGGTAGGTGGGTATCTTTTTAAGTTTGACATATCCAGATACCTATATATTTTTCTCTTTTCCTGCATAACAAATTACTGCAAATTTAGTGTTTACAACAACACATTTATTAGTTTCCAGCTTCTCTGGGTCAGGAGGCTGAATGTGAGCTGCTGGGTCCTCCTGGGTCTCACTGGGCTGAAGTCAAGGAGCAGGCTCGAGCGTCCCTCCCATCTGAGGCTCACGGTCCTCTTACAGGCTCACTGGCATCAGCAGAGCCATTGCCTGTGGCTGTAGGGCTGAGTTCCCATGTCCTTGACAGCTTTTGGCTACCTACCACCCTCAGTTCCTGGAAGCCAACCTCAAGTCCCTGCCGTGTGGCCTCCACAGCAGGTCCCTGTGAGGCTGGTGGTCTCTTCAAGCCCAGCAAAGAACTCTCATTGCAGCTTGCAGTGTAACCATGGGAGCCATAGACCGTCACGGTCACAGCCCCCACCTGCACTCAGGGCGAGGACCACACAGGGTGTTTAAGTTAGGGCTCGTGCCTTGGAGGCCCTCTCAGAATTCCACCTACCTTGCTTACCTTCACAAATATCAGCTGCATCTCGAGGGCCAATAAGAGGTCTGCAGAGAAGCCACGAGCCAAAGAAAACTCCTTGGAACTTCTCTGCTCTTGACAAAGTCCTTAAGCGGTTGCAATAGAAACCCCATTGACCACTCAAGACTCTTTCTGCTTTTGATGTCTTTCCGTGGAGTCATCCATTCATTCAGCTGAGTGCTTGCCATGTGCAGATGCTGTTATAGACACTGAGATGACAGCAGGGAACACGGCTGGTCAAGTCTCTAGGGAAAATTCTCCATTCACACCCCACTCACTGCGGAAACTTCCCATTCGCCTATGCTGACACACACGGTGCACAGGACTATGTGTGAATAATCGAATAAACCAGACCTGCATGTCCTCTTACAATATCCAGGAATCCTTCAAGTTAAATGACATTTTATCTTAATCATTCAGGTGATAGGAATACTACATGTTTAAATTCCTTTTGTTTGTGTTATTGCAGTACATGATCACAGCCACACCCATTGAACTGGGCATATTCACCATGCAGAAGATCTTCATAGGAACAGGTCCTGTTCAGGAACTGAAATCCAAAGACAACCATATTTTAAATAACACATTGGTAAAAAGACTTACATACCATGGGAAAAACATCTCAAGCTTAATCACCTATATTTAATTTACAACAGAAATAGGACTGCTCTCACATAGTTTCTAAAGCTTATTAAGTCCCTCAGAGAAGTATTAAATTACAGAGAGACAATTTAGCCTCCCTGCCTTGGAAGTTCCATTTAGGTATTAACAGGGAATTAGAAATCTTATGAAGAGAGGTCTGCAGTCATTGTGAGTGCTGCAATCTACACCTACCAAGGTGGAGAACAATATCACACAGGGTTCAAGTCTATGGAGTACTTCAGTCAGAGTAAGCGCTACGTTTGGCATTATTTTGCATCTTATTGAAATTCCAGATATAATATCACTCTACTGAGGCTCTTATACAGGAAGAGAAATTGAAGTTTGCAAGCGTAATCTTTGCAGTGGAGCCCTGTAATGGATCTGTGGATCCGTTTTAAGCCAGACCTTATTTTGTGCGTAAACCATAAGATAATTGACCCATTAAATGTAACCATGTAAATATCCTCATTTCATTCCTATTACAAAATAAAAGGTGCTTATGTTGCTCCTGCCTCCCACGTTAATATTTATCGGCTTTCAGATTGGTGTGTCTTCTTTCTGTTTCCTTTCTTTGCTTGTTTAAATTCTGATTTTCATTCATTTATCTACTTAGGCATATATAAGTTCTGAGTATATTTTGTTTTGGGTTAGACTATGAATTTTTTAGGTGAAATTAGTCATGTTTTACTAGGGTTTATATCTAGTAGAATAATACATAAAGTGCCCTGCACATAGACCATTAATAAATGCTTGAGAGTAAGTGAATAAACCCATGAATGAGTGTCTTAGTCTTGTAACGTAAGTACCAAATATTCCTTAGCAGGAAAAGTCAACAGCACTCTCTCAACTATGAATTGACCCGGTCGTGGGGAAGTAAATGTAATGTTTGGTCAGTAATGTGACCTGATACTTAACATCTCTTAGGAGAAACAGCCGGTCCAGTGTCTAGAATCAGCTCTAATGGCAACAGATTGATGGCACCCTTGCATATTTATCCATTTTTAAGGTGTTTTTTTTTTTTTTTTTTTTTTTTTTTTTGTATAGACAGCTAATTGTTTCCTTAGATCTATAATCTTTAATTTATATTCCTGGTTTTGGGGTGGAACTGTACTTTGTGGTCATTTAATGGATCCCATTAAGAGGAGGTTTCAGATTCCATTACCTTTCTTCAGCTCAGTTGAATTATCTATCATTTTTATTGTTTATTGTATATTGTTTATGTTTGAATGCTGAATACTAATCTGCCAGAAGGAGAATTTTTAAAAAATTTTTCATTATGCTGAAAGCAGTCATTTAATTTCATTGTGCCCTAGTTTTATAATTATAATTGCAAGATCCTTGTGAAGAGCACAAGAAAAGAAGCAAATGTCACTATTCAACTGAACTCAAAGAAAACACATTTTATTCACAGAAGTGTCTTTACATGTATAATTATCCAAAGGTCTACCTGAAGCTCTTTCTACCCTCATCCAGGCTCTTTCGTCCTAAACTCAACCTGCATCTGAATCTTCTGGATATTAGCACAGAGGACCCTGGGTCCCACCCCGAGTGGCAGATTCCATAAGTCTGTGGTGCAATCCTAGAGTCTGCTGCTCTACCACGTTCCTGGGAGATGGTGATGCTGCTGGTCCAGGGACCACACTTTGAAAACCACTGCCCAAAATTCACTTGAACTTCATGTCTTGGCTCAATTTTCACATCTTCAAAAAAGACTAGTTTTATTCCCAGGTATATTAGTCTATTTTCACACTGCTGATAAAGACATACCTGAGCCTGGGCAATTTACAAAAGAAAGAGGTTTAATGGACTCAGATTTTCATGTGGCTAGGGAGGCAATCATGACAGAAGGCAAAAGGCACATCTCACATGGTGGCAGATAGAGAAGAGAATGAGAGCCAAGCTAAAGGGGTTCCCCTTATAAAACCATCAGATCTCATGAGACTTATTAACTACCATCAAAACAGTAGGAGGGAAACTGTCCCCATGATTCAATTATCTCCTGCTGTGTGCCTCCCACAACATGAGGGAATTATGGGAGCTACAATTCAAGATGAGATTTGGGTGGGGACACAGTCAAATCATATGACCCGGGAAAGTCAGGATTACCTGAAGGATTCTCTCAAAGTTTTTTTTTTTTTCCTCATAGTGCCATACTTTGCCAATACACATTTGAGGCAATCTCTTATTAACATCTATTTCTACTGCAATAAACTCTAAGATCAGCAGCTGGTCCGGAACTAGTTGGCTCAGAGGTGCATCCCGATGCTTCACACACACACAATAATTGCTGTACATTTCACTTTTGACAACGTCTTAGTTCTATTCAGTTGTTTTTTTAAGTAAATAATCCTGCAATAAACATGTTTTCTTTTGTATTTTAATTTTGTTTTATTTTATGGTATTGAATCCCATTCTTTTTTATGGTATGTGAAATACTTTATGAAAAGAAACATGATTCCTCCTAATCTCAATCCCAAACATTGGTAATGATGTGATTGGTATACTACACTTTTATTTTACTGTGCATATTCTCAAACATATTTAGAAGTATCACATCCCATTTCAAAATCTGTTTTGTAGGTGCTTTTTTCATTTAAAATAACTTGGATATCCTTCCATATCAATGCCTACATACCTATTGTAGGCTGCATGACAAATAGATACCATGTGATCGGGCAATGTTCTTGTAAAGTATTTCTCAGTTACTTTAATAAAGATCATTTGTGTTGTTTCCACAGTTGTGCTATGACAAGTTAAACATTTTTCCATATGCTTGTTAGTTATTTGCAACATTTTTTCTGTGAATTGTCCTTTCATTTTCAAGGTTTCTGTATTACTACATTACCATTTTATCACAAAAGTAGTTAACAATAATACGTAGTTTTAAACAGAAGGAGGATATTTAATGTTCCCAATATAAAAAAAAAAGACAATAAATGTTTGAGATGATGGATATTCTAATTTCTCGGATCTGATTGCTTTATGTGATATGTATCACATCAGTACATACCCCATAAATATGCACAATTATCATGTGTCAATTTTAAAAGAAAGGATCATTTAAAGAGGTCCATTATCCAGCTTCAATAGCTCATTTTGTTAACCTCGTTCCATTCATAACCTCATACACGTGACTCTGATATGTATCAAAACAGCTCCCAGACATAGTACCCCTTTATAAAAACTACAGAATGTTTCTTAAATGGATTATATTTTAAATCATAACCATAATAAAATTTAAAAATTGTTTAATAAGCTTATTTTAGAAAATATTTACATTTACAGGAAAAAAATGTGAAGATAGTACAGAGAGCCCTTGCTATCCCACATCCAATTTCCCCTTTTATTAATTCTTGGTGATTGTGGTAGATCTGTCACAATTAGTGAACTAACATTGACACATTTTTGTTAAATCAAGTCCATTCTTTATTCTGGTTTCTTAGTTTTTGCCCAATATCCTTTCTGTGTTCCAGAATCCCACCCAGGACACTTTATGTTTAACATTCCTGTTCCGTGGGGCTCCCTTGGTGTGGGAGTTCCACAGACATTCCTCGTTTTTGATGAACTTGACATCTTGGGAACTGGTCAGAATGTCTGTCAATCTGGACTTGTCTGATGTGGTTCTCAAGATTAGGTTGGGTTTCTGGGCTTCTCAGGAGGAAGGCCACAAAGCATCCACCCCTGCAGGTCATAGCAGAGCTCCACACCATCAGCAGGATGGTCACTGGTGATGTCAGCTTCCATCACTTCGTTTTTTTCTCAAGTTTTCCAAGCAGCAAAGTACTCTTTTTCCCCCATCCCATGCTGTACTTTTTAAAAAAAAAATTATTATACTTCAAGTTCCAGGGTACATGTGCACAACGTGCAGGTTTGTTACATAGGTATACATGTGCCATGTTGGTTTGCTGCACCCATCAACTCGTCACTTACATTAGGTATTTCTCCTAATCTATCGCTCCCCCAGCTCTCCACCCACTGACAGGCCCCAGTGTGTGATGTTCCCTGCCCCGCATCTATGTGTTCTCATTGGTCAGTTCCCACCTATTAATGAGAACATCTGGTGTTTGGTTTTCTGTCCTTGTGATAGTTTGCTCAGAATGATGGTTTCCAGCTTCATCCATGTCCCTACAAAGGACATGAACTCATCCTTTTTTATGGTTGCATAGTATTCCATGGTGTATATGTGCCACATTTTGTTAATCCAATCTATCATTGATGGACACTTGGGTTGGTTCCAAGTCTTTGCTATTGTGAATAGTGCTGTAGTAAACATACGTGTGCATGTGTCTTTATAGCAGCATGATTTATAATCCTTTGGGTATATACCCAGTAATGGGATCGCTGGGTCAAATGGTATTTCTAGTTCTAGATCCTTGAGGGATCGCCACACTGTATTCAACAATGGTTGAACTAATTTACACTCCCACCAACAGTGTAAAAGAGTTCCTATTTCTCCACATCCTCTCCAGCATCTGTTGTTTCCTGACTTTTTATTGATCACCATTCTAACTGGCATGAGATGGTATCTCAGTGTGGTTTGATTTGCATTTCACTGATGACCAGTGATGAATAGCATTTTTTCACGTGTCTGTTGGCTGCATAAATGTCTTCTTTTGAGAACTGTCTGTTCGTATCCTCTGCCCACTTTTTGATGGGGTTGTTTTTCTCTTGCAAATTTATTTAAGTTCTTTGTAGATTCTGGGTATTAGCCCTTTGTCAGGTGGGAAGATTGCAAAAGTTCTTTCCCATTCTGTAGACTGCCTGTTCACTCTGATGATAGCACCTTTGGCTGTTCAGAAGCTCTTTAGTTTAAGTAAATCCCATTTGTCAATTTTGTCTTTTGTTGTCATTGCTTTTGGTGTTTTAGTCATGAACTCTTTGTCCATGCCTATGTCCTGAATGGTATTGTCTAGGTTTTCTTCTATGGTTTTTATGGTTTTAGGTCTTACATTTAAGTCTTTAATCCATCTTGAATTAATTTTTTATACAGTGTAAGGAAGGGATCCAGTTTCAGCTTTTTGCATATGGCTAGCCAGTTTTCCCAGCACCATTTATTAAATAGGGCATCCTTTCCCCATTGCTTGTTTTTGTCAGATTTGTCAAAAATAAGATGGTTGTAGATGTGTGATGTTATTTCTGAGGCCTCTATTCTGTTCCATTGGTCTATATATCTGTTTTAGTACCAGTGTCATGCTTTTTGGTTACTGTAGCCTTGTAGTAAAGTTTGAAATCAGGTAGTGTGATGCCTCCAGCTTTGTTCTTTTTGCTTAGGATTGTCTTGGCAATGCAGGCTCTATTTTGGTTCCATGTGAACTTTAAAGTAGTTTTTTTCCAATTCTGTGAAGAAAGTCATTGGTAACTTCATGGGGATGGCATTGAATGCATGAATTACCTTGGCCAGTATGGCCATTTTCATGATATTGACTCTTCCTGTCCATGAGCATGGAATATTCTTTCATTTGTGTCCTCTTTTATTTCATTGAGCCATGGTTTGTGGTTCTCCTTGAAGAGGTCCTTCACATTCCTTGCAAGTTGGATTCGTAGGTATTTTATTCTCTTTGTAGCAATTGTGAATGGGAATTCACTCATGATTTGGCTCGCTCTTTATATGTTATTGGTGTATAGAAATGCTTGTGATTTTTGCACATTCATTTTGTATTCTGAGACTTTGCTGAAGTTGCATATCAGCTTAAGGAGATTTTGGCCTGAGATGATGGAGTTTTTTAAACATACAATCATGTCTCCTGCAAACAGGGACAATTTGACTTCCTCTTGTCCTAACTGAATACGCTTTATTTCTCTTGCCTGATTGCCCTGGCCAGAACTTCCAACACTATGCTGAATAGATGTGGTGAAAGAGGGCATCCTTGTCTTGTGTTGGTTTTCAAAGGGAATGTTTCCAGTTTTTGCCCATTCAGTATGATATTGGCTGTGGGTTTGTCATAAATAGCTCTTATCATTTTGAGATATGTTCCATCAATACCTAGTTTATTGAAAGTTTTTAAAATGAAGGGCTGTTGAATTGTGTCAAAGGCCTTTTCTGCATCTATTGAGATAATCAAGTGGTTTTTGTCTTTGGTTATGTTTATGTGATAGATTGCGTTATTGATTTGTGTATGTAGAACCAGCCTTGCATCCCAGGGATGAAGTTGACTTGATCATGGTAGATAAGCTTTTTGATGTGTTGCTGGATTCAGGTTGCCTGTATTTTATTGAGGATTTTCACATTGATGTTCATCAGGGATATTGGTCTAAAATTCTCTTTTTTTGTTGTCTCTGCCAGGCTTCAGGATCAGGATGATGCTGGTCTCATAAAATGAGTTAGGGAGGATTCCCTCTTTTTCTATTGATTTGAATAATTTCAAAAGGAATGGTACCAGCTTCTCTTTGTACCTCTGGTAGAATTTGGCTGTGAATCCATCTGGTCCTGGACTTTTCGTTGGTAAGCTATTAATTATTGCCTCAATTTCAGAAACTGTTATTGGTCTATTCAGAGATTCAACTTCTTCCTGGTTTAGTCTTGTGAGGGTGTATGTGTCCAGGAATTTATCCATTACTTCTAGATTTTCTAGTTTCATTGCATAGAGGTGTTTCCATTATTCTCTGATGGTAGTTTGTGTTTTTGTGGGATCGGTGGTGATATCCCCTTTATCATTTTTTAATGCATTTAGTTGATTCTTCTCTCTTTTCTTCTTTATTAGTCTTGCTAGAAGTCTATCTATTTTGATGATCTTTTCAAAACACCAGCTCCTGGATTCATTGATTCTTTGAAGGCATTTTTGTGTCTCTGTCTCCTTCAGTTCTGCTCTGATCTTAGTTATTTCTTGCCTTCTGCTAGGTTTTGAATGTGTTTGCTCTTGCTTCTCTAGTTCTTTTAATTGTGATGTTAGGGTGTTGATTTTAGATCTTTCCTGCTTTCTCTCATGGGCATTTAGTGCTATAAATTTCCCTCTACACACTGCTTTAAATGTGTCCCGGAGATTCTGGTACATCGTGTCTTTGTTCTCATTGGTTTCAAAGAACATCTTTATTTCTGCCTTCATTTCATTATTTACCCAGTAGTCATTCAGGAGTAGGTTGTTTAGTTTCCATGTGGTTGTGCAATTTTGAGTGAGTTTCTTAATCCTGAGTTCTAATTTGATTGCACTGTGGTCTGAGAGACAGTTTGTTGTGATTTCTGTTCTTCTACATTTGCTGAGGAGTGTTCTACTACCAATTATGTGTTCAATTTTGGAATAAGTGCAATGTGGTGCTGAGAAGAATGTATATTCTGTTGATTTGGGGTGGAGAGTTCTGTAGGTGTCTATTAGGTCTGCTTGATGCAAAGCTGAGTTCAAGTCCTGGATATCCTTGTTATCTGTCTTGTTGATCTGTCTAATATTGACAATGGGGTGTTATAGTCCTCCCATTATTATTGTGTGGGAGTCTAAGTATCTTTGTAAGTCTCTAAGGACTTGCTTTACAAATCTGGGTGCTTCTGTATTGGGTGCATATATATTTAGGATAGTTTGTTCTTCTTGTCGAATTGATGCCTTTACCATTATGTAATGGCCTTCTTTTTCTCTTTTGATCTTTGTTGGTTTAAAGTCTGTTTTTTCAGAGACTAGGATTGCAAAACTCCCCCCCCCCTTTTTTTTTTTTTTTTTTTGCTTTCCATTTGCTTGGTAGATCTTCCTCCATCCCTTTATTTTGAGCCTATATTTGTCTCTGCACGTGAGATGGGTCTCCTGAATACAGCACACTGATGGGTTTTGATTCTTTATCCAATTTGCCAGTCTCTGTATCTTAATTGGGGCATTTAGCTCATTTACATTTAAGGTTAATATTGTTATGTGTGAATTTGATCCTGTTATTATGATGTTAGCTGGTTATTTTGCCTGTTAACTGATGCAGTTTCTTCATAGCGTTGATGGTGTTTACAATTTGGCATGTTTTTGCAGTGGCTGGTACCAGTTGTTCCTTTCCATGTTTAGTGCTTCCTTCAGGAGCTCTTGTAAGGCAGGCTTGGTGGTGACAAAATCTCTCGGCATTTGCTTGTCTGTAAAAGATTTTATTTCTTCTCACTTATGAAGCTTAGTTTGGCTGGATATGAAATTCTGGGTAGAAAATTCTGTTTAAGAATGTTGAATATTGGCCCCCACTCTCTTCTGGCTTGTAGGGTTTCTGCCGAGAGATCCACTGTTAGTCTGATGGGCTTCCCTTTGTGGGTAACCTGACCTTTCTCTCTGGCTGCCCTTAACATTTTTCCCTTAATTTCAACCTTGGTGAATCTGACCAAGTGTCTTGGGGTTGCTCTTCTCAAGGAGTATCTTTGTGGTGTTCTCTGTATTTCCTGAATTTGAATGTTGGCCTGCCTTGCTAGGGTGGGGAAGTTCTCCTGGATAGTATCCTGGAGAGTGTTTCTAACTTGGTTCCATCCTCCCCATCACTTTCAGGTACACCAATCAAACATAACTTTGGTCTTTTCACATATTCCCATATTTCTTGGAGACTTTGTTCGTTTCTTTTCACTCTTTTTTCTCTAATTTTTTCTTCTTGCTTTATTTAATTAATTTGATCTTCAATCACTAATATCCTTTCTTCCACTTGATCGAATTGGCTATTGAAGCTTGTGCATGTATCACAAAGTTCTTGTGCTGTGGTTTTCACCTCCATCAGGTCATTTAGGGTCTTCTCTACACTGTTTACTCTAGTTAGTCATTCATCTAACCTTTTATCAAGGTTTTTAGCTTCCTTGTCATGGGTTTGAACATCCTCCTTTAGCTAGGAGAAGTTTGTTATTACCAACCTTCTAAAGCCTACTTCTGTCAACTCGTCAAACTCATTCTCTGTCCAGTTTTGTCCATTGCTGTTAAGGAACTGCAATCCTTTGGAAGAGAAGAGATGCTCTGGTTTTTGGAATTTTCAGCTTTTCTGCTCTGGTTTCTCCCCATCTTTGTGGTTTATTCTACCTTTGGTCTTTGATGTTGGTGACCTACAGATGGGGTTTTGATGTGGATGTCCTTTTTGTTGATGTTCATGCTATTCTTATCTGTTTGTTAGTTTTCCTTCTAACAGTCAGGCCCCTCAGCAGCAGATCTGTTGGAGTTTGCTGGAGGTCCACTCCAGACCCTCAGCCTTCCCCAACAGAGGCTGCAGAACAGCAAATGTTGCAGAACATCAAATATTGCTTCCTGCTCCTACCTCTGGAAGCTTCATCCCAGAGGGGCACCCACCTGTATGAGGTGTCTGTCGGCGCCTTTTGGGACATGTCTCCTAGACATGCTACATGTGGGTCAGGGGCCCACTTGAGGAGGCAGTCTGTCTGTTCTCAGAGCTCAAATGCCATGCTGGGAGAAACACTGCTCTCTTCAGAGCTGTCAGACAGGGACATTTAAGTCTGCAGACATTGTCAGCTGCCTTTTCTTCAGCTATGCCTTGCCCACAGAGGTGGATTCTTGAGAAGCAGTCAGCATTGCTGAGCTGCAGTGGGATCTGCACAGTTCAAGCTTCCTGGCCACTTTGCTTACTACTCAGGCCTCAGCAATGGCAGATGCCCCTCCTCCCACGAGGCTGCAGCCTCACAGGTTGATCTCAGACTGCTGCGCTAGCAGTGAGCAAGGCTCCGTGGGCATGGGACCCACCAAGCCAGGCACAGGTCATTTTTTCTTTTCATTAGGTTTATTCATTTGATTTCCTCTTCTTCATTCTCTTGCTTCATTCCTGTCCTCGCTCGCCGCAGCCCAAGTTTAATTTCACATCACTTCTGGACTGTTTTAATGCCTTACTCAATGCTTTAACTTTTTCAGTTTCTTTTTCTATTAATTCTTTCTATAGATCACTGTGGAATTAATCTTTCCATAAAGGAGATAAAGAAAAATCTTGTTTATAAATAAAAACTAGTTATAGCTGTTTCTGTCTCTCCAGTGGAGGAAATTATATTAGTAGGGAAATAAAGTGGCACATGATTCCCTTCAGCAACAACTCACAGTGGTTGATTGGGGAGGGAGAAGGGAAACGGGGCTTCTGAGAGCATCTGTCAACCTTTCTGTTCTGTCAAAGGGCGTAGTCTGAAGTCTATTTCTCTCCATTTGGCAGGCAAATGATTAGGTGTTGAATATGCAAAGTCAAGTCAAGAGCCTGGCAGGAGGTGGGAAACAAAATTCTTTGCATCATAAACTGAGGGTAATCAAGTTTATAGAGAAAACCTGAAGGAGAGGGAGCTGATTATAGGACACAAAGTTTGGAAGCAGGTGGTGCAGACTGTGAAACAGAAATGGAAGAGCCTTTTGTTGTCACAAACGTTCACTAAGTTAGCAGCACCCACAAATGCGTTGGATGCTGGAAGCTTTGTAACCAAGGTACAGGAGAGGGATCCTTATTCAGCAGAGGTGCAGCAGTGCAGAATGAGGAAATAATATATTAGTCAACAAGATGCAATTAAGTACACTCAGCTCATACATGACAAGAAAAATGCCAGCCAACCCCTACTTCTTGATCACTGAATTTCATCCCATGAGGAGTAGCATTGGAGTTCATTTTGTTTGGAATTCTGCAAGTTGGGTGTCAAGGTTGACATCTGGGACATGTTTTGAAAAGGTGCTTCCCACCTGTAAATCATCTCCTGGGCAATATTTGGTGGCTTCTCTGCAGGGAGACAAAGTACAGACTTAGCCCCACACTCAAGAACCTTCACGCTCCGACCCTCACCTATCTTTGCAAACTAACTTCCAAAACCTGCCGCATGTGAGCCATTGTCTCTACATGGAAACGGCCAAGGCTAAGCCATACTCTTTTTTTTTTTTTTTTGTACTGTGTTTTGAATCCCCTTTGGAATGATGACAAGTTTCAGGCCCATCTCAAGGAAAACGTGGTGACAGACATTTAGGAGATAAAGCTTCTCTGTAAAGGAGAAAGCTTAAGGACAACACACATTTCTTTCACTATTTGAAGAATACTGAGTAGGAGCAAAGTGGTCAAAATGTTCGTAGCTCCCAAGGGTAACTGAGACCTCTGGGTGGAATGTAAAAGAAAGTCAATTTTGTAGACATGCAGACAGACCATTTTAACAACAGAATTGGAATAAGCTGACTCACGACGCAGGTTTCCTGACTGGAGATGTCCACACGCACAGGTAACTCCACATAGGGATAGTACCTCCGAGCGCAGGCAGTTGTCATAGCCTCCATGAAAAGACCTTTCAAACTCTAAGGGCATATGGTTACAGAATGGCCCAATTATTCTTGCAGTTTTTCTTGTCAATATTTTAGTTTTCTCTCTCTAAACCTTTATGGATGGTCTTGCTTGTACCAATCTTCTGTTTTGTTTTTAGTTACCTTTTCGTGTGCCTCTCTGGTATTCTCAATTAGACTGGAAGTGCACTGAGGCCAGGGACTGTATTTTGTTCTCTGCATCTTAAGTGCCTGGTAGAGGCTCCAGTCCCACCACCTGGTAACTACCTACTTTAGCCCAACTTCTGGTTTCCTTCAAGGTTGCTTATTCCAAGAATGTCCTTCGATAGGTAGTCCTTTTACATTGATGAAAGAAAGTGATGAAAGTAAATAATTCACCTAGGGTATTAACATTGGAAAATCTAGTGAATTTTGCCTTTTCAATAACACTCCAGGAGGAAATAATGTTTTAATCAAAAAGAACATTGCTATCTAACGGGGGAGTCTCAGGCCCTGGTATAGGAGCTGGTGGATGATCCCAGAATCTGTAAAATCTGACGATGGCTGCCCCTTCATCTTGTTCAGAGACTAGTGCTATTCTCATTCATAATACCGTCTCCTCACACATTCTACTTTGCACAATTCTCTCTTCTATTTGATGGTTATGTAGTTAACATTTCCTTTTGTGGGCTGGTGTTATGTGTTCGCAGTTACTGAGACTGAATTTAAAAACAGTCTTCTTTTCTCAGGAAATTGGACGAAGGTCCATTTCCTGAGTCATTTCTCCTGGGAGATGTTCAGACTGGCTAGATTGGAGGTCTTTCAAGTCCTCCGGTTTTATTGGGAGTGGAAGTCCTACCAAAGTGACTCTGGTAACTTTCCAGATGTCAGACATCATGTGTTAGCTCTGCTGGAGTCTCTAGATCTTGCCCCAGCTCTATTATCTAAAAACCTAAACAGGCTTTGCAGGTTGCACTTGCCATAAAGTAGTTTTTAGGACTGGAGACTCTCTGGAAAACTGTGGCTGCTTGTGATGTCTTCTCCACAGCAACAGCCCTGCCTGCACTGCATTCTTCTGCTCATCCTGTTCTGAAAAGCACACGCTCCCCTCTCAGTTGTTGGTGCTGTATTCATTACTGCACTTTGGTTTTCTGTGTCTTACATGTTTGTGGATGGGCTTTAACAAAGAGCCATGTCTATGACAAACCAAGTGTGTTTATCGGGCTGAGCTAGCTCACACTCCATTCTGACTTCATCTAGTGTTCCTCCCTATCCAGCCAAGCCTCGAGCTAAAAACCACATTTCCCAGATCCCTTGCAAATCAGTTTGAATGAACAATTGGGTGGGAGGCTAGGCAGAAGCCCTCGGGTTGTGTCACGAATGCAGCCTCAGCACCCCGATGTGACCCTGCTGAGGAGGCTACCCTGCTCCCCACGGTTGGGCACCACTCTCCTGGGGTGAGGAGCCTTTGCTGCACCAGTGATTCAGGAAGCCACTTCATCCCTGCTGATAAGCCTCTGTTTGCTTAATCTGGCTGGAATGGTTCTTACTGTCAGCAATTGAACCTATACAATTAGAGATCGTTAAAATTAATTAAATTTAATGAATAAACCAGTGAGCTGTATTTCAGTGTACAAATAAGTTTTCAGTACTTAAGAGTTTTTTCAGAGAACCACTTACCCATTTTGTAAAAGAAATACTTACTTCCCCAAACATGTCTGTTTCACAGAACCTGCATTGCACGCTGGAAGCAGGCACGGGCTCTGAGGTCAATGTGTCAGACGCACCTCTAACTCCCACATGTTTTCATTGTTTTCCACCCAAGCTAAGGGCAATAAAAGCTTGGCTCAGAATTGCAGCCTGCTCTGTTCCAGGACAAGAAAAGTCAGAGCCAGAGGGTCTCCTCCTGGGCTTGGCTAGCCGCTGGGGATGAGAAAACAGCATCCTCCACGTGCAGCCAGCCCCGAGCCTGGGCTCCGCGGGCAGCACGGAGAGGCGGGAAGGAGCGGCCATCAGAGGCGGATCCAGCCCTGAAGACCCGCCGCCTTCCTCTTCCTCTTCCTCTGCCTCGGCCTGTGAGAGGAAGTGAGCCCCGCCCAGGAAGAAGGCAGAGAGCCTGCAAACTTCCGCTCTCACACTCTCTTCTCCTTAGGGGCTAGTTCTGCCATTTATTTAAAAGCCATGTGTATCGTGGTAGAATTGTTTACAGAGTAGAATTCATCCTTTTGAATGTGCAGGTCAGTGAGATGTGACAAATACGTTCAGCTGTGTAACCACCACCACGATAGTTTCCTTGTGAGGCTTTGGAGTCCATTCTCTCCCCCAGCGCCAGCTCCTGGCGGCCACTGCTTGCTTTTCCCAGCGTGTCAGACAGATGGGCTCATACGGTGTGTAGCTTCGGTGTCTGTCTTCCCCCATTTAATGACAGAACGCTTCTGAGAGTGATGCATTTGCAGGAGGCAGTAGCTTATTGCTGCAGCAGTGCTGCAAGGGTGTGCGTGCTCTGTGATTTGTGTCTCCAGCCGCCAGCTGGTGGACCTTGGGGCTGTTTCTGGTTTTTGGTTTTGTTTTGGGGTTGTTTTTTTTTTTTGAGATTATGAACAAAGCTATGGTAAACATTTGCCTGCAGGTTTTTTTTTTCTTTGCACAGATGTTTTTATTTCTATTGGCGGAATGCCTATGGTAGATTGCCGAGTCAACATGGTGGGTGTCTGTTGAATTTTGAAGACACTTTCAAACTGTTTTCCAACGTGTGTGTGTGATTTTTCACTCCCCACTGCAGTGCGTGAAGGTTTCAGCTGCTCTGCATTCTTGCTGGCTTTTGCTGTCAGCAGGTGTCTGGGTTTTAACTTTTTAAATTAAAATAAACCATTTTAGTAGCTGTGTATTGATTTTCATTTTCATTTTCTTAATAGCCGATGATGATGAGCAGCTTTCTGTGCATGCTTATTTGCTGCCTGTGTCTCCTCGTTGGTGAAATGTTTACTGAAATATGTTGCCCCGCCTCCCCCCCAACCTTTTTTTTTTTTTTTTTTTTGAGACAGAGTCTCCCTCTGTTGCCCAGTCTTGAGGGCAATGGCACGATCTCAGCTCACCGCAACCTCTGCCTCCTGGGTTCATTCTCCTGCCTCAGCCTCCTGGGATTACAGGCATGCACCACCATGCCCATCTCATTTTTGTATTTTTCATAGAGATGGGGTTTCACCAGGTTGGTCAGGCTTGTCTCGAACTCCTGACCCAGTGATCCACCCGCCTCAGCCTCCCAAAGTGCTGGGATTACAGGCATGAGCTACTGCGCCCAGCCATGTTGCCCTTTTAAAATTGGATTGTTTGTCTTTCTGTTGAGTTGTAAGACTTCTTTACATATATATATGTCTTTTGGGTAAGTCCTTTATCAGGTATTTGTTTGCATATGTTTTCTCCCAGTCTTCTGACTTCTCATTTTATTAATAGTGTACTCATTTATTAATTGACTACTTTCCATAGTCCCACATTTTTTCCAGTATTGGCATACTATGAAGCATTTTTAAAAGTTTTAAAATAGTTGCTTTAAGGTTAAAGTATACATCTGTGCTAGTAAGAGTAAAGGCTTCTCATATTCTCATCATATCCTGTCTTCAAATGATATTTTACCACTTCATTTATAGTAAAATCTTAGATACTTTTTGCATGCTCTTTGTGTGATTCTTACATATTTTACTTCTACATATTAGTTGTTATATTCATTTTCATAGAAAATTACTGCTGCAACACCTTACCACAAAAATTAGGCAAATTTATTATCTTACAATTCTGGAGGCCAGAAGGTCTGCAAAAGTCTCCCTGAGCTGGAGACCAGATGCTTTGCAGGGTGTGCCCCTTTCTGGAGGCTCCAGGGAAGAAGGTTTCCCTGTCTTCTCCATTTTCTGGAGGCCATTGCATTCATGGCTACAGCCTCTTCGTCCACCTCCAGGACCAGCTAGGCCTCTGTTGCTCCCTGTTCTCTCATAGTCCCACCTCCCTGACCACAACCAGGAGACGGCTTCTGTTTTTAAGGCACTTGTGGTTAGATTGAACCCCCCGCAGATAAGCCAGGAAAACCTTCCCACCTCAAAGTCCTTAATTTAATCCCATCTGCCAAGTCCCCGTGCCATGGAAGATGATATAATTGAAGGTTTCAGGGTTTAGGATGTGGACATCTTTGGGGTCTGTTATTCTGCCTAACACAATATGTGAGAGACCGAATAATGTACTGTTACTGTTTCAGTGTTTGACCTCAGTTATATGTTTAAAGTGAATAAAAATTGAAACGTGTTTTAGATTTACCTGCATTTTACCATTTCCAGAGCTTCGTTTCTTTGTGTAATCCAAATGACCATTTAGCATCACACTCCTGCCTGAAGAATTTTAGCATTTCGTGTACAGCAGAACTGCCGGTCATACATTTTCTCAGCTTCTTTTTTGGTCTGGAAAATCTTTATTTTACCTTTTCTGGGGAAGATATTTTCTGTGAGGATGAAATTCTCTCTGACAATCATTTTCTCTTTCATTGTTTTAAAGATGTCCCTCTGTTACCTTCTGGCCCGTGTTACTTCTGAGGAGAAGTGTGCTGAGATTCTCTTTGGTGTTCCTCTGTAAGCAGTGTGTAATGTTCTTTCTCCCAGTTGCTTTCAAGATTTTCTCTTTATTTTTTCCCCTAGATGTTTGAGGGTATTTTTGTTTGTTGTTTATCCTTCTCAAGCTATCCGGAGCTTCTGGGATCTGTGATCTACTTCTTTAATTCTGGAACGTATTTCTTCTCTCTTGTTTATTCCTGTCTTTCTTCCTAGGGTATCAATTACACCTGTGTTAGACCAAGTGTAGTATCCCAGTGGTTTCTTCTTCCTTATCCCCCATCTTTTTCTCGCTTTTGTTCTTCTTTGTGTTTTAGTTCATGTGACTTCTCTCAACCTAGCTTTAAGGTCACTGATTCTTTCCTCAGCTGTCTTCAGTGGGAAGACACAGGATACCCTTTTTCTCCTGTATCCACGAGGTAGTTTCTCTGCCCTCGGGAGAAAGGACAGGGGCATTAAAAAAAAAACAAACCTGATTTTATGGCCAGATGCCCAGGCTTGCCCAGTGCCAAGTCTGGACCAGCAGAACCAGAGGCCTCCTGCTCCAGCCTTTGCTTGGCTGATTCTAGCACTGAGAAATCAGCAATCATGACTGGGCACCCGGCGGGGAGCCAGAGTGGAGGAAGACCTGGTCCATGCTGCAGGCATCTCCGGCCTGCAGAGAGAAAAGGGAGGCAGGGACACAAACCCTTTGGAACCCAATGCCTTTTGAATCTTCGCCCTGCTCTGAGCCCAAGGTAACCATAGTCCCCTGGCTTTCCACATCTTAAGCAGAAGCAAACCTCTAGAGCATAACATGCTGTTTAAATAAACTGTGAGTGCCAAGACTAGCATTGCACAAAGAACTGTATGTCAGGATTCTGAAATCAATGTGTGCATGCAGGGATTTTATGGTACTTAAAGGCTTTAGATCCTGGGCCATTGACACTCCAGTTCCCAGTAAGTTGGTGTTTCTTCTTCTTTTTTAAAAATTTGAGCTTCAAATTCCCTTCTCATTATCTTTTCTTTTCTGAGATTCCCAAATGAGCAACAAATTTTTTAAAATGTCGTGGACTCTAACATATGAAAGGTCAGTAAAATGTATTTATTCGATGAATGTCCCAGACATAATAATTTTCTCTTTTTCCTTTAATGAAAATGTCAACTCACTTTGTGGTTATTTGGGAAGTAAATAATAGATTACTTCTCAATAATGTTATGATACAATCATTTAAAGGAAAAACAACCACCTAGGTTCAGTAAATTTGGCATAAATAGGTAAAATGACTATTATCCTAAATTTCCTCCCTCAAAAGAAAATTTTATCTTAATGGAGTAAAACACAAGAAAGCCTTACTAGCAGAATAAAGTGGGTGGCTTAATTAATAATCTGGAGACCTTAATGATACTCTCCTTTTCCCCAAGGGCTTTTTTGAAACTAGAATTGTGTTTGAACTATATGTATGTCCTTGTCATTTAATACTAAGATTATTTTATCACACTTCTGTGTGCAGGTTTTCTGAGCTGCATTACTTTTCTAATTACACTAATTATCTGCACATAATTTAGGCCAAATTTGAAGCGCTTTTCAACTTACAATTTCTAGATAATTGCTGGCAGTGCATGATCTACGAATGAGTTGGGTTTTGACAGTCCAGAGTGAGGTGAGTTGTGTAGTTTTGACTATGTCCTAGGAAAAAAATATTATATGATGGTTCTGTCTCTAGGCCTTCCAACAATATCTTTTTTTTTTTTTCATTTTTGAATTATACGTTAAGTTCTGGGATACATGTGGAGAATGTGCAGGTTTGTTACATAGGTATACACACGCCATGCTGGTTTGCTGCACCCATCAACCCGTCATCTACATTAGGTATTTGTCCTAATGCTCTCCCTCCCCTAGTCCCCCACCCCCGACAGGCCCCACTGTGTGATGTTCCTCTCCCTGTGTCCATGTGTTCTCATTGTTCAACTTGCACTTATGAGTGAGAACATGTGTGTTTGGTTTTCTGCTCCTGCCAACAACATCTTTTTTAATCCATCGTATACCTGAAGTATAGCATGGTGGTGAAATCATACTCCAGAATGGAGTCATTCGTATAACATAATAGTTAAAAGTGCATTTGGACGTTCGTTAATCAGATTTTGAGAACAGAGCTGCTTAGGAAGGTGGTTGGACCACCCTAGTCCTGCATCCTCAGGGAGCTGCTCACCATCCCCACTGCTGCAGGCACCACTGACCCCTGAGTGAGACCCAGGCACTAACAAGACCTGATGGAGGTGCTGTGTCCCTGGCCCGCCCTTTTGGCCTGTAAGTGTGGTTCAGTTCTTGGCACTGATGGGCTGGTTGGATGGTGGTGAGGTCAAGCACTTCTTTGGTGCCTGAGGCGTGGTGTGTGGACTTCAGGACCCTCTTCCTGAGATGATGATTGCCTCTCAAGGGTGGGAATGAGTTCTTCCAGGGGTCAGCGGTGTGTCACAGGCAAGCACAGCGCATTGCTAGAAAGCATGCATTTTATTAAGTAGAAGGTATGTTTATTTCCCTGAATATTAAGACACCTTTGGATTGGTGTCTTAATATTTGGAAAATATTAAGAAAATATTTTCTTAATTGGTGTCTTAATATTTGGAAAAATTTGGAAAGGCTGCCCTGGGAAAGGTGGAATATTTGTTGTTACAACCTAAAGCAGCATGCCTAACACCATGTTTGCCAGCGCTCATGCCACACTGCCATCTCGGGGCTTTCTAGGGGAGAGGAAGCAAGAGGAGGCCCTTGAATTTCTAACTGATTGCTCCAGTCAAAAAATTGCTAAGAAGGACTCGGTGGAAAAGGGAAAACTCAAAAGTGAGGCATGCTGTGCAGAAACCAGAGCTCTGCCCGTCCCCAGGATTAGAGTCACAGTCAGGCTCCTGCTGTCTGGGCCGGGTAATGCCATGCACGCCATCCACATCAGTTGTCCTGAGAACCAGCAGGGCTTCCAAAGCTTAGTTTCTCTTAGAGACCAGTACCGTCCCTGGTGGTGGTCGTTCTCAGGTTAAACCCGTGATCTTAGCATGCACAGATGCAGAGGCAGTTTGTGGTATTGCTGTCATTTTCTTGGGAGTGTATCAACTGAGTATACAAGGGTAAGGGGTCTTTTTTAAAAAAATCAACAAAGTTTGTTTTTATTCATTAACTTACCATGAAAATGGTTTCTTCCCAGTAGAGAAGTCAGTCTGGGAAACCCAGATAAAAACTAGAAATGGTCTTGTTTGCAGTGACGGAGGTGGTGCGGGAGGCCCGGGAGCTGGGGATCTGGTTTGCAGTGACGGAGGTGGTGCGGGAGGCCCGGGAGCTGGGGATCTGGTTTGCAGTGACGGAGGTGGTGCGGGAGGCCCGGGAGCTGGGGATCTGGTTTGCAGTGACGGAGGTGGTGCGGGAGGCCCGGGAGCTGGGTCACTTGACTGTGTTTCCTCGCCGCCTCTGCTCACACAACATCTCAGTTACAGTGCGGTTCACACAGTTTTGAAAGATTCCTCAGAGGCTTCCTGAAAATGCCCCGGGCTGCTGGTCTCCTCCACCTCAACACCCACGCCAAACCCTGGCAGGAAAGGAGCTTTTTCTCTCTGCTGATGGGCACCCGAGTCCTCAAGTTTGCCTGGAGAGATGCTGGCCCTCTTATTTTCCTAAATGTGGACAGATAACTTTTAGAAGAGATCTTGAGGTGCCTCCATGTCCTTCTTAGCCTAGAGGGAGGGGAAGGTGAAGGAGAGTCCATTTTTTACAGTAGGAGTACAAAGAAGAAACATGGAATAACACTCAGATTCTTAGGATTTTGCAGCAAGACAATAGGCCGGAGGGAGAAGGGGTCATTTGGGTTCCGTTAGATTCCCACTAAGTGCATCCCCGACCAAGCCCAGGACCCACATGGTCCTGCTTCCCACTTCACACCCTGACCAAGCCCAGGACCCACGCTCATGGCCCCACTCCCCACCTCACACCCTGACCAAGCCCAGGACCCACGCTCATGGCCCCACTCCCCACCTCACACCCTAGCCAAGCCCAGGACCCATACTCATGGCCCCGCTCCCTACCTCACACCCCAAGCAAGCCCAGGACCCACGCTTATGGCCCTGCTCCCCACCTCACACCCCAGCTGCAGCATCTGAGGGGAGGGGCAGGACAAGGTGGCAGAGACAGGGCATTTTCACCCAAAGAAGACCAAAAACAGCCAAAGGGATGGTTTAAATACCTGTCTTTTCTGTTTTTTCACTGACTCCATGGTAACAAACAGATTTTGCAGTAAGAACCAACATACACACACCCCTGAAACATACTTCATCAAATAATGCTGACATGCGTAGCACACGCTGATATTTTCTATTCTATTCTCTTTTTCTTTTTTGTTTTTTAAAAACAAATGATAATGAAAACCCACTAAGCTAAGGCTCGTGACCAGCTAACGGGTAATACCCTTCGATTTGGAAATACTGATTTAAATTTTGGCTTGCTCTAAGCTATAATTCACATTTGACATTTAGATCATATTTTTCCACTACTGAACTCTCAAGTGGGAGCTGAGAGGCAGTACTTAATAAATACAGAGAAAAAGAAGGAAAGAAAATTGATATTTGCAACACAACCAAGTTTTAGTGTGAGTTAAAAAAGCGGGTTTTTGTGATGAAAATCTTCTAAAATTGTGGCAATGGTTGCACACATCTGTGAATGCACTAAAAACCACTGAATTGTACATTTTAAATGGGGGCATCATTGCTCTGTGAGTTATATCTCAACAAAGCCATGAAAATAAGCCAACGAGAACAAACAGTTCTGTCCTAGGCCCTGCGAGGCCTCTTTCTAAGTGCCGCTGCATGTCCATCTGGGCCATTAAACTCCTCAAGGCGCTGATGACTTCCTTGTGTAAGAGATATTGTTGTTTCTTGTAAGGCACTGATGTACTTTTGCTTTCTTATTGGGGTAAAATTTAAAGACAATAACACTGATGATTTTAAATGTGCATTTAAAAAAAGTTTTGACAAATGTATAAACATGTGTAACAACCACCCCAATCAATACATAACACATTTCCATCGCCCCAGCAGGTTTCCTTGGTCCCCTTTCAAATCCCTCCCCGGTTTCTGATTTTAGGCCTGTGCTCTGCCTCGCTGGGAGCCCCATCCAGGGAGGTGGAGTCCTGTGGGTGCTCATTGCAGGGCAGTTCCTCATTTCATGGCCGGAACATCTTCTGCGTTGTTCCTCATTTTGTAACTCTCCAGTGTCTTCAAGCAGTTATTCTTCAGATGTATTTTTCCAGAGTGTTTCATTGCTGTCAGCAAGTGAGTAATTCTATAGGAGCAATTCTAGCAATAGAGGGCACTAGAACAAAAACTTGTTTTTGATTTTGTCTCCAGAAGTCTCTGAAAATTCCTTATAGGACATCCTTACATTTAATATATTTTGAAATGTTACTCTCTATCAAGCTAAAAATGAACCACTGTTACAATTTTCATCTCAAATTATGCTCAGCTAGTTTATTCAACCAGTCTCCTTAGAGTTTGCTGCATAGTAAAAATACGTAATCTAAGCAAAATAATAAAAATATGACTAGCCTAAAATGTATGCTTCCCATTATCCTACAGTATTTATGCACATATCCTCTTGCTCATAGCCACATGCCTACAGTATTTAGATATTATAAGTAAAATCTCGAAACAGGTGCAACCACTGGTCTGAATTGCCTCATAGCAGGGCCTCTCAGTGGAGGGTCACTGTCACGTAGGGGACTTCAGCAGGGCCCAGAGGCCACGCAGACTGTTGTGGCCTGGGAAGGGCCTTCTGTGGGCTGTAGTGGGTGGAGACAGGGATGCTGCCAAGCATCTCTCAATGATCAGAAAGGCACCCAGCACCACACGATCGTCCAGAAGCAATGTCTGCAGTGCCACGAGTGAGAAACCCGCTGTGTCCCCTAACTGCAAATTCTCTCATGTAATAGACTACTGGGAGTGGGCTAGCGGGCAGTAAAATACTGCAGCTAAAAGTAAAAAATGCCACCCTTCAAATCCATACTAGTTACCAGTGTTTGGATTCTTGACAAAATGCTTAAATTCTTTTTTTTTTTTTTTTGGAGACAGGGTTCCCCTCTTGTCACCCAGGCTAGAGTGCAGTGGCACGATCTCGGCTCACTGCAACCTCCACCTCCCGGGTTCAAGCAATTCTCCTGCCTCAGCCTCCTGAGCAGCTGGGATTACAGGCGCCCGCCACCACGCCCAGCTAATTTTTGTGTTTTTGGTAGAGATGCGGTTTCACCATGTTGACCAGGCTGGTCTTGAACTCCTGACCTCAGGTGATCCACCCTCCTCGGCCTCCCAAAGTGTTGGGATTACAGGTGTGAGCCACTGCACCTGGTCCAAATGCTTCAATTCTTAAAGCTTCCTTTCTCATTTTTTGTAGTAGTATTTTATTTTAATAGAAGCTGCAATGTCTTTATTTTCATTATTTACAAAATATTAAGAAATAGTTTATATATTTTAGGTGTACAATATGATGTTTTGATATACATTTTCATCTGTAAATTTGGAGTAAGGATACCAACGTCATGAGGACTAAAAATAACATTTGTCTTTGCACGCAGCCCAGCTCAACATGGTTTTGGCATCTTGTCTAACACATATGGCAAGCAAGATTCACGTGGGGCCGGGCGGCCACAGTCAGGATCGGTAGCTCCCAGACTGGCCACCCCCTTTCCATGAACATTGTGCTTGCGGATTCACAGAAGCCCATTCCGCGGGGCTGTACGCGCTGCTCAGTAACGGGGCTCGTTTGCTTCGTTTCAGGACTCTCTAGAGCTTGGAATGGTGCCTGGAACACAGCAGCGCTCAAAGAACAAACACCGTGGGGTCTCTTCTTAGGTGCCATTGGCATGGTACAGAGAATAACCAACTGACGACACTCCAGTGAATTTTTGTTTACAATGTTTATTTTACAATACATTTTTATTTTACAACTTTATTCACACTTCACGATTTTCTGTTGTGTGTAATCTAACCTCATAGAAGTTTTGTGTGGACGAGTCTTCACCTCTCCTGTATGTACATTTGGGAGTGGCGCTGCTGGGTGGTGGCCTGGGTTTCTGTTGAGCATTCTGAGGACCTGCCGGGTTGTTTCTGGCGACCAGCCCTGCAAGGTGTTTCTGACCTGCCCCCGTCCTGGGCAGCCCTGGTTATTTTCTTTTAGCCAGACTGCCTATGGACCATTCCATACGAATAGTCCAATTAACATATGTGAATGTATTATCACATTAATAGGTTAAGAAATTGGCACCCTCATAACAGTCACTCACATTCCCCGTCTGCTCCTCCCGGCGTCTGTCCCACCTGAGCTGGTTCTCCTGCTGGCTTTGTCGCTTCGGGCCCTGCTCTTCGTGCATTGCAGGTGCCGTGCACTTTCTGTTGAAAGCTGGACATCGAGTCATAGGAAATGGAGAGAACAGGACCTTCCGGTGACGATTTGTGCCAGCCTGGTTACATCTGGGCTTTGCTCATCACTTGCCTGCGGCACCTAATCCAAGTGCACCCCAGTGAGCTTGTTCTTCTCTCTCTCGACTGTGAGCTTTCCTACAGACGTCTGTTCAGAGGAAGTCTGTGCCTCTCACCTCTTGTGGCTGTAATCACAGTTACTACCCTGGAATCCTGTTGTGGTGGTGGTAACGTCTGGGGAAGGAGGAACACCCTGTAACCTTAGGACTGAGTCTCAGGCTCACCTCGCCCCGGTGTCTTGGGGCCACGGCTCTTCCTGTTCCTCCAGTGGCACTGACGTTATGCCCGTGTTGCTGCTGCTGCTGCCCCGGCAGATGCTTCCCAGTGTTTCCTGACACTCCGCGCTGCAGTCTGTGCTTCCTGTGGTCCCCTCAGGTGGTACAGGAATGCTGCGAGGGCAGGAGTGGGAGGAATTCTTTTCCCCCAGCAGGGATAAGACTCTGGCACAGTATTTCCCTCTGGAGGGAGGGCCTTTGGTATATGGAAGAAGGCTCTGGGTGTATTTCAAAATGACTGCTTTTTCCTCCACCGGTGGTGCCATGAGGGTCCCTCTGGGTCTGTCTCTTGGATTGTTACTGTGAGCACCCACTGGGTTCTTCAAGGTAAGGCCGTGAAAGTGCGGAGGATCCCGTAGCTCTGCAGCCCCACCCTGCAGCCTCCAGATAGTCCACACTGGCCTCCAGGGGTTCATGAGCACCACCATTGGAGGGTTCCGGTGAGCTTCAGTGGCTCCTGCTCCAGATCAGTGGTCTCAACCCTGACTTTCTGCAGGAGCCTGTCTGCAGATATGGGGTTGAAGTGTGCGTTCTGACCTCTGTTTTCTGATGGTCTGATGGTCAGTTTGTTCACTTTCCCTTTGTGGATGGGAGTGACAGCTTTCACGTCTCCACATCTCTGAGCAGAAACCAGAAGGCTTCTGATACAGCTTGGATGCTTGTCCCCTCCAAATCTCATGTTGAATGTGATCCCCAGTGTCGGAAGTGGGGTTGGGGGGAGGTGTGAGTCACGGGGCGGATCCCTCCTGAGTGGCTTGGTGCTGCCCTTGAGGTAATAAGTGAGTTCTCACTCTTACCAGTTCACAGGGAGAGCTGGTTGTTAAAAGAACCTGGCAACTCCTAACCTTTCTCTGCTCCGTCTCCTGCCATATGACATGCCTGCTCCCCCTTCACCGTCCACCATGAATAAAGCTTCCTGAGGCATTGCTGGGAGTTGAGCAGGTGCTGGAGCTATGCTTGCACAGCCTGCAGAACTGTGCGCCAAATAAAACTCTTTTCTTTATTAATTGGCCAATCTCAGGTAGTCCTTATAGCAACACGAAACACACGCACACAGATCCTTCCTTCTTTAGAGGGTGACTCAGGTACATTCTGCCCTAACATTTAGAAACGTCTGCCAGTGATGCCCCGGTCTCCAATCTTCTTGATGTCTCCTGAATTTGAGTACTTAAAACCCCACACGTCTGTTTGCTTCAGGTCTCTGTGTCTGGGCATTTGGCATGCCGGTGTTGAATTGAATGTGGGCTCTGTCTGGCAGACAGCTCAGCTCTATGGGGTCCTGGAGTCTCTTGACTGTAACAGGCAATCTTCACGGTGCAGCTTGGTCTTCTCCGCGCGTCAATTCTCCCTCCTTGGTAGGGCCCCGGACTGTTTTCTTCTACTGCCAGTGTTGGGGGTGCCTCCAAGTGCTTATCTCCAGGGCCCAGTGGAACCCCAAGTCTTCCACCACCAGCTCCTCATGCCCCATCTTCCTTCTCTGCTTTGGTGACTCAGATGAAAGCTGAACCATCCTCTGTGCCAAGAGCTTCCCCACCCAGCAGGACTTAGCGGATTTTCTCTAAAGACACATTTTTCAGGCTCATTGAGTAAAATAGTAAAGAAAACAGCTTATATTGGTGTGATCTACATCGGACCATTCAACTCCATGCTGAAGTCCTTCCAACACTGAGTTAGCCTGCTTGGCCCGGGCATGAAAAATAGCACACAAGCTCCCTGGCCAGAGGCAGGAGTCCAGTCTCCTCTCTGGGCAGGAACTTGTCTGCTGCATGTACTGAGTGCTCCATACACGCACTCAGCTCCAGGTTCCTGCAGGAGCCTCCTCAGTCCCAGAAAGGAGTCTCCAATGTGACAGCTCCAGATCCCGCTACACAGGTAGAATTTCTGTAAGAAATGGGGATGCATTGGCTGTTGGAAGTAAAGGGCTACTGTGTCCCCACCCTATGCACTGGAACTGCTGGTTGTCAAAGGGAGCTTCCAACCATGACTCCAAGTTGTCAACCTTTGCTACATGCCAGCATTATTCACACAGCTTTTAAAATCCGGATACCAAGCTTCCCAAAGCACGTATGTCGGTGGTTACAGACCTTCCCCAGGGGACCCCAGGGTGCAGCCTAAGTTGGACTCACAGTCCTATCCCTTCTTCTGGGCAGCAGAATCATTTCTACATGTGCTTAGGTCAGACAGTGTATGCTCAACTTACAACAGTGCACACCCAGCACACACAATGAACACTTGGCACACACAATGCACGCTTAGCACACACAGCATACACTCGGCACACAGCACATGCTCGGCACACACAGTGCACACTCAGCACACGAAGTTCACTCAGCTTACACAGCACATGCTTGGCACACTTGGTGCACACTTGGTGCACACTTGGCTCACACAGCGCACACTCAGCACACCGTGCACTCTTGGAACACATAGCACCTGCCTGGCTCACACAGTGCATTCTTGACACACACAATACACACTCGGCACACACAGTGCACACTTGGCTCACAGTGGTCCCAACTGCTCTGGCCTCTGCAAAAATTCCCATTCCTACTGAGATCACAGAACCTCCTTGCTGAGCATAATGGGCTTGTTACCCCAGTAGTGCTTCAGTTCCCCCTTTGCTGGTCTCGCTGCACAAGTGAAGCCTATTTCCCTGACAAGCACATCCACTAGAATGCTGCTCTCAAGACTGGCTGCACAGTGGAATCTGCTGGGGAGCCTTAGACATTCCTGAGGCTCGGATCTCATCATAGGACTTCTTCATCACATGCCCTGTGGCCGAGGCGTTAGGAGTTTGAAAAGCCTCCTAGGTGGATGTAATAAGCACTTGAGGCCCACTGGTCTACACCTGGTGCTGACACCCACTGAGGCTTAGGATCACCTGGAGAGCTTTGGTAAAACAGGTTGCTGGGCCCAGCCCCAGAAGTTCTGATTCAGTAGGGCTGGAGTGGAGCCCCAGAATTTGTATTTCTAACAAGTTCTCAGGTGATGCCGGTTCTGGGACCAGATTTTGAGAACCATTGCATTTATGGCACTGAGCTGAGTCTTTGGTCTCCTCTGTGGGAGAGAAGGTTGGTGGATGCTGCTGACTCCTGCAGGGTGAGGAGCTCAAGGCCCCTGCAATGCCTTCATGGAGAAGCTCTAGACGGGACGGGTAAAGATCCCGTGTGCTACGGATGGCGCATTACGGATGGAACTTTTGGCATTAAAACTCTGAGTTCCCTGTGAAAGACCCTATTTAAAAAACATGCTGTTGGGATTTTCCTTCTTCTGCAATCTCTCCTGTGTGTTGGTGTGATAATAGGAGAGTGTTTCTCCCACTTGAATTATTTGCCTGTCCTCCTTGGAAAGTCAATGGTGAACTAAGGTGGACATACAAAGAGAGAGAGACGGCCGGGGTGGTTGGTGAACTGCCAATGGCATGAGATTTCCCCGTAATTCACCACTCCCTCCTCTGAGTCTTTCTTTCTTGCCCTCTGCTTTCCATTTGAGTGAAAAAAACTCAAGACTCAAAGTCTGTGTTGGGGTCAGAGCGCTTTGCTTGCATGAGCATGATTCTTATAGGCAAAGAAAAGCTGTACAGTATGCTCCCATACGTCAGGAAACCACACTGGGATCTGTGCCCCAGTCGATCCACGTTCATTTCCTTCAAGGAGAACTGAACGAGGAAAGAGGACATCAGCGAGGTTCAGGTACCTGCAGTCAGGTGCCTGGTGTGTGTCCTGTTTCCACTGTCCACCAGCAGCGTGACTTTGGCAAGTTACTTCCATTTGTACCTCACGACTGTCCTTTGTAAAATCCTGGTAATGACTGTAACTGTTTTGTAGAGTCTGTGTGAGGACCCACGGCTGGTACATACACAGCACAGCACAGCTTGGGTGCTGCACACAGCAAGGGTTCAGCACATTCATCCTTCCCTCTGCCCTGCTCCTTTTAAAGGGGGAGCTCACCTGTCTTAGTAGTCTAGTTAAGGACTTGAAGGTTCTAACCCCTAGACTAGTAAATTTTCCTCTCATTTCATTTTGATCTATAACATCCTCCCCAAATCCTCAGCCTTGTAGTAAGACCATGGAGCTTCCTCTCCACCTCCTCCAGGGCTTCCAGTGGGAGTGCTGGTTTTCTCTCACATCCCCAGTCGCCAAAGCTTCAAGTCACTTAACTTGGAATAGAGACTATGGGAGGAGAGAATTAGGGAGGGATGTTAGAGGCTCATCCAATCCTAGGAAATCCTAACCATCAAATGTGATGGATGGATAAAATAGAGTTGCCCTTTACCTAGAGATGTTTCGTTGTCTTCTCTCTGTGGGAATGCAATATAAACAAATGCAGAATACTTAGTTCCCGTTTCCTCTGAACCAAAGAGCAACTTCCATTAGTTCATGGGTGTGTGTGTTGTGATCTCTGACATGTTGGCATGTCTCTTGTCTCCTGACAGTTGCAAATGTCGCCGTGATAAGATCAGTATTTAGAACCCTGATGACATCGCTTCTGTACTGAGCTGCCGTACTGAGCTGCCAGGCGAGGGAGATCTCAGGAATGTCTGCTGTCTGATTCTCCTTATGAGAGTGGGTTGACGCAGGTGTTGTCAAGGTCTAGGGAATGGGAACTTGGCAGAGGGCTTTAGCCAACTGCACCTGGAAACAACTGATTTCTCAGAACTGTTTAAGAGAATAAGCAGCTGTCTTCTGACAAATAACAATTTGTGGGAGCCAGGAGTGTGGACTGAAGTGGTTTGTGATTAAAGTATCTGGGTTTCAGCCTTGAACGCCCACGTGAAACATAATGCCTTCAGTACTCACCATAGCACGTGATGAGTGGAACACAGACTGTCCTTATCTCGAAGAGAAATCCTTCTTTCTCCTCTTATTTGAGAGGGCCAGCAAAGGAGTGTTGAGATCCAATTCTTTTCTCTTTGTGATTGTCTTGAGCATGACATAAAGTGATTCTCATAGTTTGAAAAGCTGTACTAAGATGACCTCTTAAGTCGGCACCTCTCTGGGCCTGAGAAGGGTGGCAGGGATGTGGCTTCTCACATCGCTGACACAAATGGGCTCATCTGAAGCAAGAATGCTCTCTGAGAGGAAAGGTTCTTAGAACGATGTCATTTCACAGGACTCGCAAGGCAATCGGAGTTCATTCCCATGCCGCCAGGATAGTCTCCCTTTTCCAGGTTAATACAGTTCCCAGAGTTAAGGAGTTCTCTTCTGCTCTTCTAGAGACTGTTCATGTAATTGAATTCAACGAGAACCAAAGAAAAGTTGCCCGTTCTCACAGGCCTTGGGGTTGAACTGGATCAGAACAGTGCTGGCAGAATTACAGTGCAGTGTGGACACACCTAGTGTGCAAGGGACTCAGAGACTTCCTCTACCGTTATTTGATTGACTTGTAATATTAAGATTGATCAATGGATTCAATTGCCCCTTGATTCATCCTTTATCAAGTTTTTCCCACTTCTGGCACCTCTGCCTCTTACCTGAATCCTGAAGCTCTCATGACAGCATTTTTTTTTCCCCCAGGGATGGTTATTAAATCAGTGTTTCTGTGGAAGATGGGGCTGGGAGTCTTCTCTTCTGTCATCGTGCTTCCTTCTTTACACCTGATGAATTGTATCCATCGATGATTACTGTTGAGATCCTTGATGTCCTCAGAGGTTACAAAGTGGTGATTTTCCTAACATACAATTTCTGCTGAACTTACTAGTTGGGTTTCCTCAATAAGGATCTCTCACCACCTACTTAGTTTTCTGTTTGATACAGAAGAACAGCACAAATGCTTGACTCTTACTCTTTATTTACTGATTTTCAGAAAAACGAGTAGCTATCCCAGCAATCTCCAAATATGATGTCTGTGTGTGTCAGTAGGAACCCCTGGATTTCTACATATTTGATGCACTTTGCCTTCTTGTGATCATTGAGTTGATATTTAGTGGTTATGTGCTTTATCACTGTCCTCCTCCCCACAAAACTGTGTTTTATTTCTTGTGCCATCACCATTTTCATAGTGCCCATGCCTGGAGGACTGTGGGCTCTCCATACATATGTGTTTTGACAGCATTTTGGAGCAGTTATAGAAGTTTTTTTTTTTTTTGCTAGATACCTAGTTGTAGAAGATATCAAAGGTAAATTATAGCATTAAAGATTTCAGATCATTTGTTTCCTGAGCAGATCAGGTGGAAGAAATGGGGTTATTGGCCGGGTGCAGTGGCTCATGCCTGTAAACCCAGCACTTTGGGAGGCTGGGGTGGGTGGACAACTTGAGGTCAGGAGTTCAGAACCAGCCTGGCCAATATGACGAAGCCTTGTCTCTACTAAAAATACAAAAATTAGCTGGGTGTAGTGGTGCATGCCTGTAATTCCAGCTACTCGGGAGGCTTAGGCAGGAGAATTGCATGAACGCAGGAGGTGGAGGTTGCAGTGAGCCAGATCCCATCACTGCACTCCAGCCTGGGTGACAGAGCAAGACTCCATTTACAATAAATAAATAAATTAAATTAAATAAAAATAGCCAGGTGTGGTGTCGCGTGCCTGTAGTCCCAGTTACTCAGGAGGCTGAGGTAGGAGAATCGCTTGCACCCAGGAGGTGGAGGTTGCAGTGAGCCGAGATTGTTCCACTACGCTCCAGCCTGGGCAACAGAGTGAGACTCCATCTCAACAACCACCACAACAAAGAAATGGGGTTATTTCAGTTTGAGAGAAGTTCTGAGTGAGGAAAGTCACCGTTGGATAACATAGAAAAAGGCAGAAGGCTCATGGCACTGGAGACTCAGTCAGGAATGAGGATCAGGGAGGATGCAGAAAACACACAGTGGTGGGGATGACTTTTGAGAAGTATTTCTAGGTGATGACATGATCCAGGGCTTGGCACCGTGATCCAGCAGAGCAGGCGGAGCTGAAGGTCTTCAGACTTCATGTTGTCTGGGGATAGTGACGGTCCTCAGGAATAGCCGAGACACTCCAGATCACTCAGGGTTTGGGACACAGAACAGAGTCTTCACCAAAGGGAGGCAAGTGCCTGGGAGGTGGGGTGATAGGGTGACCCTGCTTAGAGCATGCTCCAGCCGAAGGGGTGAGTGGAGACAGGGAGAGCAGCAGAGAGGAGTGGTGATGGTGTCAGGGCAATGGCAACTCCACTGCCTTTCCTGGGGTCTCATTCCTCTTGGGGGCCAGGGTGCGGGAGGGCTAGAAGCTCCCATCTCCAGGGCTTACTAGGAATCAGTGCCCACAGTGAAGTATCAGATTTCAGTGAAGGCAAAGGGGATGGAGAGGCTTTTCTGCAAAAATGAGAGGATACAGTGAAGTTTGTTTAGAATCTAATGATGATTCCAGGAGGTATAATTTGGGATGTGTGTCTCGATACTGGGAAGAACTTGAGAACGTTGGGATCAATAGAAGGATATGGTCAGTATTCACGGACAGAAGTGTAGACACGAGGTCTGCTTAGATTTAAGGCACTTCCTTATATCTCTGAAGTCCAGCATGAGCGGTTGTGTGTGCCTGTCTGGGTCTAACTGAATGGAGACGCCAGGAAGTTCACTAGCAGAGAACTTGTGAGTACTTCTCCCCAGATTAAAATGGGACAGGAGGGTCCCCACTGGGGACCGCATCTGCATTTTTTCAGGAGGGCAGCGAGGGCTCTGGCCCAGTAGGCGTGAGCACCTTCGCAAGCGCTGTCTGGCACAGGTTTGGAGCTGGATGCATGCTCACTGAATAAGTGAACACACAGGCCTCAATTCCCAAGTGCTGGAAAGAGCCGTAGTTTCACGGGTGGGGCAGAGCCTGTGCCAGGATGTTGCTGAGAAGCTGTGGAAGCCCCTCCCAGGCGGGCTGGAGGTCATCTCACCCACAGCACCCCACTCCACTTTCACACAGAGCTCGTGCTTTTCATTTCTTCCTGAGTGCGCTGCCCGCACCTGCCATCGGGCTGCCTTCTGGGGATGGGGAAGGAAATGAGAGGTAAGATCGATGCATTTATTAAGCGCACAGTATGAAAGGGGGGATGTTAAATAATTATCCACAGTGTGCTTTAATTACAGTTGTAATGTTGGAATATTTTAGCATGGAAATGAGTATCATCAGTTTCACTAAGTACTCTTACATTTTTTTTTTCATCTGAGCAGTTTCTGATACCTTTTTCTCCTCTGTAAAGTCCTCTAATTAAATAAAACACATTCTTCTTGTCTAAACTTAGAACTCATACTTTTTTTTAGCCCCACAATATGCATCTGATTTTTTCATGGACCGAAGCTATGACTTAAGATTTTTATTCATCACTTCTCCAGGTTTCTTCAGTTCTTTATGTTTTCCCATAAAATCATCATTAATATCAGGACTAGAAATTCTCAAAGCAGGTCGCTTACTAATTTAACTGTGATTGGATTGTACTGGGTGAAAATGGATGCTAACAAATTATTGCGAACTTATATTTTGATACCATTTTATAAAGGGAACTGAAAGAAGAGGACAGTGTGACTAGAAGCTTCTAGACAGGCAAAGAATTACTGTTCTGTTTTCTGTCTTTGATGCTTAGAATATACAATAGGTATTCTTTTTTTGTTGTTTGCTTTGAGACAGGGTCTGGCTCTGTTGCGCAGGCTGCAGTGCAACAGTGGAATCTCAGCTCAGCTCCTAGTAACCTCTGCCTCCCACCTCAGCCTCTGCAGCAGCGGGGACTACAGGTATGCACCACCACACCTGGCTAATTTTTGTGTTTTTGGTAGAGATGCTGTTTCACCATGTTGCCCAGGCTGGCCTTGATCTCCTGGGCTTGAGAGAGCCTTTTGCCTTGGCCTCCACCTTGGTGTTGGGATTACAGGCATGAGCAACTGAGCCTGGTCTAAAGTAGGTGTTGTAAAAATGCTTAGTAAGAAAAAAAAGAATTTATCTCTTTATTAGGACATGGGAAGCCAGGGTTCTAAAACAGTCACTAAAGACAATTGTGCCGAAATATGTGCAGATATTTACGCAAAAGCAAATTTGTCAATTGTAGTTTAGGTAGAAACACAACCAAATAGATTATAAGCATATAATATTCATCATTTCTGCTCATATTAATGTAACTTGATATATCTATTCACATACAGATCGACTTTCTGAATGTACAATTTAAATTCTTAGAGAAGGATGATTTTCTTATAGTTGGTTTTGTGATTATCTACATCTGTTATTCAGTTGTAAAGTTTGTTGAAAGAAAGCTTTCTTATTAATCTTTGCCATTTTTCTATAGCATATGTTGTAGGATCAGCAATGAGGAAAGATTCATTGAATACATACATGAGTAAATTAATGAAATTGCTATATAAAGGAAACTTTAGGGGAAATGAAAAATGCCCATGCGACGTTAAGTTTCTTCCTTTCATACTCTGAGGCATACAGTATGTTTTCGGATATCACGCATCAGTAAGAATCCTTAGGAGTCCATGTCGTTCTAGTCAAATCTGAACAAGGGCAGGATTACCCCTTTCTCTGAAGTTACCAGCGTTAGTATTATGTAGGTTTTGCACGTAGATCTCATGTATGTTTTGTGAAGTATTTACCTAAGTATTAGTTGGTGCAAAAACAATTTTTCTATTTATTTCATTTTTTTGAAGTGAGTATAAATGTCATTGTGCTTTTAACTTTCTTTTCCACATATTCATTGTTAGTATAAGAAATGTGAGTAAATGTTACCTTGTATTCTCTGAACTTGCTAAACACACATATGAGTTTTAGAAGGTTTTGTTTTTTGTAGATTTCTTTTCTCCACATACAATCATGTCATTTGCAAATTGTAATAGTTTTATTTCTTCCTTCCTTATGTGTATGCCTTTTATTTCCTTTTGTGGCCTGTTCTGGTTAGAACTCCCACTACTATTTTGAATACATGGTGAGGGCAGATAGCCTCTTTATTTTCTGATAGTAGGGAAAGCACTCACCATTCGGTACAACGTCAGCTGTGGGGTTTTTGTTGATGTAATTCTTCTGTGTTCCTAGTTTGCTGCAAGTTTTTATCATTAAGAGATGTTGGATTTGTTGAATGCTTTTTCTGCAGCAGTTATCAGGATCACATCATTTTTTTCTTCTTTAGACTGTTGATACGGTAATTACATTGATTAATTTTGAATGTTAAATTAGCCGTGCACTTGTTCATGTTATACTCTTTTTATTCATTAATTCGCTAATAATTTGACAGTGATACTGTTGAAGTTCATGAGAGATATTTGTCTGTAGTTTTGATCAGTGTGTACCGTGTTTGGTTTTGGTATCATTAATACTGGCCTCATAAAATGAGTTTAAAAATGTTTCTCTTCTATTTTTGGGAAGAGGTTTGTGAAATTGGTGTTAATTCTTAAAAGTGTAGTCAGATTTTTCAGTGAAACCATCTGAGCCTGGAGATTTCTTTTTGGGAGCTCGTTAATTACTAATTCAATTTATTTACTAGTGATAGTGCTATTTAGATGATCTGTTTAATCTTGGTTGAGTTTTGGTGGTTTGTGACACGGTAGACAGAATTACAGCACCTCAAAGATAGCCACATTATAATCCCCAGAGTCTCTGAATGACTTAGGTTACACAGCAAAGAGGAATTAAGATGACACGTGGAATTCAGATGCTAATAACCTCCACCTTAAAATGAGGAGCTGGTGCGTGCTATCCAGATGGGCCCAATGTCATCAAAAGCGTCCTTAGAAGGGGAAGAGGAAGGCTGGAGAGAACCAGTAAAGATGGCAGCTAGGGAACTCCCGAGTTCAATGTTGCTGGCATTGGAGCTAGAAGAAGGGGGCCACAGCCTGAGAACGAGCACAGCCTTCAGAGCAGGGGTCCCCAATTCCGTTAGGACCTGGGCCGCAGCAGGAGGTGAGTGAGTGGTGAGCTAGCGAAGCTTTGTCTGTGTTTACTGCTACTCCCCGTCGCTTGCGTTACCACCTGAGCTCTGCCTCCTGTCACATCAGCCGCGGCATTTGGTTCTCACAGGAGTGCAAACCCTGTTGTGAACGGGGCGTGCGAGGGACCTAGGCTGCAGGCTCCTTATGAGAATCTAACGCCTGATGATTGGTCCCTGTCTCCCATCACCCCCAGATGGGACCGTCTAGGTGCAGGAAAACAAGCTCAGGCCTCCTACTTGATTCTACATGATGCTGAGTATGTATAATTATTTCATTATATATTACAATATAATAAAGTGCACAATAAATGAAGCGCACTTGAATCACCCTGAAACCATTTTCTTCCTTATGCTGCCCTACCCTTGGTCTGTGCAAAAATTGTCTTCCACAAAACTGGTCCCTGGTGCCAAAAAGGGTGGGGGCTGCTGCTCTAGAAAGCCAAAAAGGTAAGAAAATGGATCCTCTCCAGGAGCCTTCAGAACAAACCACCCAGCCCACAACCTGTTTTTGTTTGTTTGTTTGTTTGTTTGTTTTGAGACGGAGTCTCACTCTGTCACCCAGGCTGGAGTGCAGTGGCGTGGTCTCAGCTTACTGCAACCTCCACCTCCCAGGTTCAAGTGATTCTCCTGCTTCAGCCTCCTGAGTAGCTGGGACTACAGGCGCCCACCACCATGCCCGGCTAATTTTTTTGTGTTTTAGTAGAGAAGGGGGTTTTACCATGTTGGCCAGGATGGTCTCTGTCTCCTGACCTTGTGATCCGCCGGCCTCGGCCTCCCAAAGAGCTGGGATTTCAGGCGTGAACCACCGCGCGGGCCTCACAACCTGGTTTTAACCCCATGAGACCCATTTCATACTTCTGATTTGAGAACTGTGAGATAATAAGCTGCTGCTGTTTTCTGCTACTAGGTTTCTGATAATTGTCATGGTAGCCAAAAAAAAAAAAAAAAAAAAGAGTACCATGCATTTTGAGAAATTGGTTTATCTCCTCTCATTAAATTTATTATCATGAATTTGATCATAGCATTCCCTGAATATGCTTTTAATGGCTATAGGACCAGTAGTAATAATACCCTGTTACTTCTGATTGTAGAATAGTTATTTCTTCTCTTTACTTTTATCATTTTGCTACAGTATTATCATTTTTAAAAAACTTTTCTGATGAACAAGCTTTTTGTTTCAGAAATTTTCTCTATTTTCCTTTGTTCAGTTTTATTGATTTCTGCTCTGTAATATTTGTATTATATATAAAATATCATTTATTATGTATGTATTTTCTTCCTGATGCTGTTTCATTTTATTGTGATCGTTTTCCAGCTTCTTGACAGAGAATTGCTGTCAATTTGAGACCTCTCTCTTCTAACGTAACCATGTAGTGCTGTAAATATACCATCATCACCATAGTATTGCACGTATGTTGATATGTTGCATTTTCACCTTCTTCCAGTTATCTTTTTTTTTAAAATATCTTTCGAGACTTCCTCTTTGGCCTATGAGTTAATTAGAAGTGTCATGTTTAATTTCCAAGTATTTAGCGAATTTCCTGTTGTTCTGTTCATGATTTCTAGTTGGATTCCTTTATAATTGGAGCACATGCTCTGTATGATGTCAATTTTCTTCATTTTGTTTGGGTTTGTTTTTCTATGCCAGGATATGATCTATCTTTCTGAATGCTTCATGGGCGCATGAAAATAATTGTGTGTTCTCCTGATGTTGGCTGCAGTGTTTATGCCAATTAATTCAGTAGGTTGATCATGTTGTTCAGATCTTCTGTGCGCTTGTTGAATTTTTGCCTCGTAGTTTTATCAGTTCCTGAGAAGGCAGTGAGGACATCCTGAACTCTAACTGTGGGTTTGCTGATCACTGTTCAGCTCCATCCGGTTTACTCCTCGTGCATTTTGAGACTCTGTCTTTTGTTGTATTTCCATTCAGGGATTGTGTGTCTTCCTGGTGTATTGATCCTTTTATCCTTGTTGACTAGGGACACACTCTGTTAGTTTTCCTTTTTTTGAGAATATCTTTAATTTCCTTCATTCCTGAAATATAGTCTCACTGGATGTGGCCTCCACAGTTGATAGTTCCTTTCTTTCGGCCCTGAATGTGCGTGTCATTTCCTTCTGGCCTCGGCCAGAGCAGTTGAGAAACCCACTGCCATTTGACCTGGTGTTTTCCTACAATTTAATGTCCTTTCTTTCTGGCTAATTTCAAAATTGTTTCTTTGGCTGTATTTTTCAGGATTTTGACTATCACATCTGTCTTGGCATGGATTTCTTTAGGTTTATGAGGTTGAGCTTCACGCAGGGTTTTGAATCTGTAGGTTTATTTCTTTCGAAAAATTTGGAACATTTACAACTGCAATTTCTGGGACTATTTCAGCCCTACTGTCTCATTTTTGTATAAGACAGTGGTAAATGCATCTTTGACCTTGTGAGTGTCCCATAGGTGCCTGAGGTTCCGTTTCTGTTCTTTTTATTTTTTGTCTTTTTTTTTCCTCTCTCTTGCCCAAATTTGGAAAATTCTCCTAAACTATCAAGTCCACTGATTCCATCCTGTTTCATCTCCACTCACTGTTGAGATCATCCAACAAGATTTTACTTTCTTTAAACACCCACATCATACACCCTTGATGATTGCAGCTGTGTAGTTAACTTTGAAATTGGGTCCTCCAACTTCGTTCTTCATTTTCAAGATGGTTTTGGCTATTCTTGGTTCATGGTATTTCCTTAAAAGGCAGATCCACTTGCCAATTTCTATAAAAAGGTAGTGGGGTGAGATAGAAATTGCATTGAATCTCAAGGTAAATTGGAACATACTGCCATTTTAACATTACCAAGCCTTATAATGTATGAACACAGGTTGTCTTTGTTTATTTATGTTTTGTTTAATTGCTTTCAATGATGTTTTGTAGTTTTTCAGTTGTACAAGTCTTGTTCTTTTTTGGTTAAATTTATTCCTTAGTATATTATTCTTCTGATGCTATTGTAAATGAAATTGTTTTCTTAACTCATTTTTGGATTTTTTTAAATTGCTAGCATGTGGCATTAAAATGAAAATTTGTATATTGATCTTGTGTGCAGTAATCTTTCTGAACTCATTTATACACTCTAGTGTGTGTTTGTGTTTTGTCATGAAAATGTTGCATTTCTCTCAGCTTATATTATCCATGACTTTTGTCCTTTATTCTATTAATATGATGTATTACATAGATTGGGGTTAGGTATGTTGAAACAACCTTGCATTACTAGGATAAATCTCAGTTGGTCAAGATGTATAATTCTTTTTATATGCTGTTAAATTTTGTTTGCGTGATTTTTTTTTTTTTGAGAGCTTTGCATTTATGTCTTTAAAGGATATTGCTTTATATTTTTATTCTTCTCTGTTGTCTCTGGCTCCATTGTCGGGGTAATGCCATTCTTATAGAATGAGTTAGGAAGCTTTCTCTTCCTCTCTATTTGTAGAAGTGTTTGCGATAAGTTAATGCTAATACGTCTTTTAAGTTTGGAAGGATGCACCTGTTAGATCATCTGGTTCTGGTTTTTCCTTTATATAAAGTTTTTTCTTTATATAAAGTTTTTTAATTATGGATTCTATGTCTTTGCTTATTATGCATTTATTCAGATTGCTGATTTTTGAGCCATTTTTAGTAAATTGCATCTTTCTAGGAATTTGTCCATTTAGGTTATATAATTTGCTTACTTTTTATTCCCCGTTTCAGCCCTGATCTTTATTATTTCCCCTTCTCTTCCTACAGTGGATGTAAATTGCTATGTTTTCCTATTTTTTTTTAGATGAAAGGTTAGGTTATTGATGCCAGTTCTTTCTTTCTTTTCTTAGAAATGTTTACAGCCATAAATTTCCCTCTACGCACTAGTTTAATTGCATCGCGTCAATTTTTCTATGTTGTATTTTCTTTTTTATTCTTCTCAAAGTATTTTCTAATTTCATTTGTTATTTCCCTGACTCATTGTTTATTCTTGCAGCGTGTTAATTTCTACCTTTAAAAAACTTCCCTTGTTTCCTTTTATTTTTAATGTAATTTCTTTGTTGTTGGAGAACATACTTTGTATAATTTCCATCCTTTTAAATTGAGACATGTATTATGACTTAATATGTGGCCTATTCTGGAGAATCTTCCATGTGCACTTGAGAGGAATCTGTACTCTGCTTTTGTTGGGTGAAGATTCTGTAGAAATCGATTGGTTTTGGCTGATTCACAGTGTTTTTCAAGTCTTGTATTTTCTTGTTCATATTCTGCTTATTGATTTGAAAGTTGGGTTATTAATTGTCCAACTATTATTATCATATTGTTTCTTTATTGCTTCAATTCTTTCCATTCTTCAACGTATTTGAGACTTTCTTGTTGGATGCATATATGTTGATAATTGTTATTTATTCTGAATGTATTGATCCTTTATTATAAAATGTCTTTCTTTTTTTAGTAAAATATTTTTTTGTCTTAAAGCCTATTTTTTCACAAATTAGGATGCCCTTCTAGTTCTTTTTTGTGGGGGTAGGGGTGTCTTTGCATGAGATATCTTTTTTAATTCTTTTACTTTCACTACCTTTTTGTCTTTGAAGAAAAACTATAGAACACGTAGTTTTATTATGCTTTAAAAAATTCATTTGGGCTATTTTTTTAATTGGATTGTTTGATCAATTTACATTTAATGCTATTCTTCATTGGATTTTAATTTGCCATTTTGCTGTTTTCTGTATGTCTTACATATTGTTTGTGTTTCAATTCTATTACTGTCTTCTTTTGCATGAAATAATCTATAGTATGCCATTTTAATTTCCTTGTTATATATATACAGATGTGTCAAATGTACGCATATACATACACATGCATACGTGTGTGTGTGTGGGGTGTGTGTGTGTGTGTAGTTTTAGGGGTTGTCCTGGGTATTATAATGAGCAATACACATTCGTGTGTGTGTGTGTGTGTGTGTGTATGTAGTTTTAGGGGTTATCCTGGGTATTATAATGAGCAATACACATGCATGTATGTGTGTGTGCCTGTGTGTGGGTTTAGGGGTTGTCCTGGGTATTATAATGAGCAACTTCACTGTAACAATCTGGTTTGGGTTAACAGAAAATTAACTCCAACTCATAGGAAAACATGGCTCCTTTATAGCTCTACTTCCCCCCGACCCTTGCCATTGTTTTCACATTAATTTTATACCTTACACACCCAGTAACACAGATTTGTAATTTTTGCCTTATGAAGTTGGTTTTTGAATCAAATAGGAGAAAAAAGTTACCAAGAAAAAATATTTTATTGTCTTTGATTTTTAGCTGTGTAATTTTCTTTATGGGCACTCTTTGTTCCCTCATGTGGATTGGAGTTGCTTTGTAGGGTCTGTTTATCTCAGCCTAAAGGACCGTCTTTTGTGTTTCTTATAAAGCAAGTTCTTTGTTGGTTTGGTGTTGAAATGTCTTAAACTCATCTTAATTTTTGAGGTCAGTTTTGCATCAGATGGTATTCTTAGTTGGCTCTCTTTCTTTTAGCACTTTGAAGATGCTTCCTACTGTCTTCTGGCCTTCATAGTTTCTGATGGGAAATCAGCTGCTTATCTTACTGACTTGACACCTTAGGCAATTTAAAATTCCATAATAATGCTGAAGATTGTGTAACATATCTCAAGGGTTAGCACTCTTTAAATAATTTATTTTTTCTTACATAAGTATTTACATTTATGAATTTATCAAACGCCATATTTAGAATTATACCTTAAATTTATTATTATTTATATATTATTTATATATTGATTTATTATTTATAATACAATTTCTATAATCACTTTACATATTATTTGTGATTGGCACGCTGATGACTGTGAACAATCACAGCTGGATCATTACATATTTTCCCATCCCCCAGAAGTGTTATTATAATAACACTCATCCTGTTATGATTACTTCTGAGACAATGAACTATTTCCTTACTTTGTAAAGGAAGCAAGTTGATGTTACTTGTCTTGACAGGAGTCTGGTGTGTCCCATGGGTATTTTGGTAAGCAGGATTCTAATTGCATCAAGACACTGACGCATTATCAACTCACAGAGTCAAAATGGGGACAAAGGAAATAGATAAAAGAGAGTGTACGGTTCGTCTCCTATGAGTTGTTAAGAACAACAAACTCTTGTAATAAAAATTACACATTTTGGAAATTGTAGCATTAAAAATATGCTTGTCTAATAAGCTTTAAGTAAGTCAGTAAATATACAACTATTACTGGTATTATTTCTTCCCCTGAGTACCCAGCCCCTCAGAAGTTAGCATGGTACACGTGAAAGGGATAGCGTAACTGTCAGTGGAGACTGCAATGCATTTCTGTTCTTCAGGCAAGGAGCATGACAGCAGGCCAGGAATACGCAGAATCCATACGGGTCACCCTATGATTGTGGTCATAGGTGCATACTGGAGATTAAATTGTGCAGCTTTCTGTAAGGGGCAAAAGTACCTGCCTCTAAGTAGGAAAAAGTCCCTAATAAACTATTCACTTGGTCTTTGTATACTCATAACCAATGGAAGGTAAGTTCTGTGGAAAATCTATAAACATGAGAAGGACATGATGTAGTCATTAATATTTGAGGACTCCACACGTGTTAAAAAAAGAGTGGGAGATGAGTGGATTGTGGTCAGGATAAGAATGAGATTAGTTATCATGAGGGGTTGATACAGCATGAATAGAAGCATTTTGCAGAGTTTTTCTCTTTTAGACTTTGCTAAGAATTCTATTCCTGTAAGTGGTGCAGTGACAATGATTTATAAAATTAAGAATTCGTCTATCTGGCCAGGCATGCTGGCTCACGCCTGTAATCCTAACACTTTGGGAGGCTAAGGTGGGAGGCTCACTTGAGCTCGGGAGTTTAGGACCAATCTGGGTAACACAGTGAGACCTCATCTCTCTCTCTCTATGTATATATCTACATAGATCTATATAGATCTACATATAGAGATGTGTTTCATCTATCTAAAACTCACATCTACGGATGGATGTTTTTTTTTTCTCCTCTTGTTGGCCTGAGGTGTGGTTACTGTAGCATATGGTTTCGGGGCATGCTAGTTTTACCAGGGCTACTGTTATACATTACTTTGAGCTGTGGTTTAACACATCTAAATTTAAATTGACTGTCTCACAGTTCCAGAACTAGAAGTCTGACATCCAGGCGTGAGCAGGGTCGTGCCCTCTTTGAGGGCTTCAGGGGAGGAGCTTCCTGCATCTTGCCACTTCTGGTGGCTTCTGACTTTCTGTGGCTGTGTCTGCATCGCTCCAGTCTCTGTCTCCGTGTTCACATGGACTTCTCCTCTTCTCCATGTGTGTCTCTCATATGGACATTTGCAATTGAACTTTAGGTAATCCAAGATAATCCCATTTTGAGATACTTAATTTAATTATGTCAACAAAGGCTTTCTTCCCAAGTAAAGTTGCATTCATAGGTTTTGGGAGTTAGGATGTGAACGTATCTTTTTGACTTTATAGCATACCATAAGTGATATTTCTTGGCTATGAAATAAATGATAGACAAAAGGCCTAATGAAGACTCTCACAAGGCCAGCAAGGCCAACATTATGTGCCGCTCAATAGTAGATAATGATAAGGCCAGGGGACTTTCCTTGTCTCCATGACAACCAGAGCTGGAGACTTCCCAGAGGCTCCACAGGACAGGACTTTCCAGACTCCCAGAGCAACCTGGCCCAGGGATTGTTAGTTCTCTGTGAAAAACAAGACGTTCAACCCTGGTTACAGCTGGGCATGGTGGTTCACGCCTGTAATCTCAGCACTTTGGGAGGCTGAGACAGGTGGGTCACTCGAGGTCAGGAGTTTGAGAACAGCCTGGTTAACATGGTGAATGCTGTCTCTACTAAAAATATAAAAATTAGCTGGGTGTGGTGGTGGGCACCTGTAATCTCAGCCACTTGGGAGGCTGAGGCATGAGAATCCCTTGAACTCAGGAGGTGGAGGTTGCAGTGAGCTGAGGTTGCACCACTGCAATCCAGCCTGGGCGATAAAGTGAGACTTTGTCTCAAACAGACAGACAAAACCCCCTAAAAACCTGGTTGCCCTGGAAACAAGACCACTGAAGCACAGATGCAGCTTCCATAAACCATAAAGCAAAGCTTATCCTTACAAAACCATCTTTAACTCCCTTTATGAAAGAAACACCTGGTGACTGGCACAGACTGTAAACAGGTGAGAGATAAAAATATGAATCCCTTAAGCTCTGAGAATGGTCTCAGAGCCAAGAGCCTCCTGCTCAGTGGTCGTCTGACCCCTGACTGTGCCTGGCTCATGCCACCAGCCTGTTCTCACTCCACTTGTAAGAACATGCCAAATAAACTGGCTGAGTATCGGTGTTTAAGACACATGTTTGAGGAAAATCAGACTAAAGGGAAGAAGGTACTCCTGGGGAATCTGCTTGGTTAACTAGGACTACCCAAGACCCCCAAACACAAAACTCAGGGCACTTCTCATCCTTCAACCCACTGAATAGGCCAACCCCTTGACTACTGACCAAGGCAGAAGATACATTTAGGCCAGCGTTTTATGAGATCTCAAAGAGGAACTCCAAAGCCAGGGGCCAGGGAGAAAAGCAGCCTCCAGGATGGTGGGATGGTCACTGTTTCAAGAACTGGTTCCTTACATCACCAGTGGAATCTTTGGAAAGACAAAATTCCAGATCAGAACCATCATGAACTGGCAAAGGAGAGCAATAGAAGAAAAGTTGCAACTCATAGGTAATCGGGTTTTAATTGCTCATATCCAAGCGAAGTCTTATCTCATAAAATGTTCTAGTTTATTAGATTTTGATATGCATTGAAAAAAAAATTCCAAGAAGTAATTGCCTCTGGAGACCAATTGCTTTAGGATGTCTCCAGCTAAAGTTAATCCAAATGAACAGTGAGCTGTAGTATCAGAAGTAGAGAGACAAGTTTGTCATGTAGGGTACATTCAGTCTTTGTGGACTTCTGTAATACTCAGACATATTATAAACCACCTAAACAGTATTCCTGGCCAGAAGAGCCATTGTCTCTTTTAATTTGTACCTGTACTAACTAGATAGTGCATTTCTATGCATGTCTAAAATAGAGACAGAAACAAATTTAAAAACATTTGCTGGAGACAACCGTGCCATCCATGGGGAATAGCATAACTCTTCAAAGAAAGACACTTTTCCTCTTTTACAGGCATTCCATGTTGAAATATTCTATGAAATATGCCAGTTCAATTTCGGGAATGGTTGGGTCTCATTCAATTATTGGGTGAAAATTTAAAGCTCTGCAAGGATTAACCCATAAATCTGGCTATTCACGTTGCCAGACCAAAGATAATGTTCACATAATAATCCCGTGACCCTAGGACAATTCTGAATGCTGGTCCAGTAGAAATTATTTTTTAAATGTCCAGGGGCTTTTGTGAGTTATCTAACTCAGTTATAGAGGGTGCCATGAAATCTGGTGCATATATAATTCATAATTTATGTGAGAAACAGATTAACTTTGCTCAGCATTTATTGGATCTTTCAATATAATAAAATATTGTGGTTCTTCTATAATCGATCATTTTGCTGAGTCATATCAGGGCCTTGTTCCAAGAAAATTGCTGGAAGTGGGAGAGGCAAATGGCAATTAAACCATTATTGCAGTTGGCTTTTGCATGGTGTAGCAGAAACTAAACTTAATGTGCTCCAAACAAAATTTATTTCTCTCATTCCTACCTCCCAACCTGCTTCCCCCACTATGGCCTGATTTACACAGAAGACATCAAAATGCAGGTCAGATAGCCAAGCCAGAACCTAAAATGCAAGCTCAAAAATTTTGCCTTTTTTCTCTTTAACCTCAGATTTAAAAATTTTAAAAACTAGTAAGTTTTAAGTTTTAGAGCAGCTTTAGGTTTACAGGAAAAAAATAAAATGCAAGCTCAAACATTTTGCCTTTTTTCTCTTTAGCCTCACATTAAAAAATGTTAAAAACTAATAAGTTTTGATTGTTAGAGACATGTTAGGTTTACAGGAAAATGGTACACACGTACAGAGAATTCCCGTGTGCTGTCTCTCCTTCCTCCCACAATCTCTCCTATTGTCATCTTACACTGGTGTGTACATTGATTACCACTGATGAACCATTATTGACGCATTATTATTAACTAAAGTCCATCGTGCACATTAGGGCTCTGTGTCATGCAGTTCTACGAGCTTTGACAAGCATACAATGTCATACATAAACCACTACAATCAGAATACAAGACGAGATCTCAAAAACTTCTAAGTGTATACAACATTAACTACAGGCACTATGCTGCACCGTGGATCCCAGGAGCTTATCGTCACACATACCAGAAACATTTCACCCGGTGAACAAACCCTGTTCCCCTCCTCCCCCAGCCCCGGCACCCACCACTCTACCCTCTGCTTCCTGAGTCTGACTGTCTTCGGTAGCTCCTGCAAGTTCAACAGGACAATATTTGGCTGGACCTGGAGGACATTGTGCCAAGTGAAATACGGCAGGCACAGAAGGAAAGAGTCATTCATTCTTTGGGATTATATCTTTACAAGAAGTCCTGGGATAACACAGGCATGGAAGAGCTGTTTTTCTGAGTGAATACAGAATAGTAATAAGAGCAAACATTTTATACAGTGAGAACAGCCAGCCGGTGGCACAGGCTCTGGTGGGCACTGGGGGTGGGCAGCCGTTTCCCCTCCAGGACAGAGGATACATTCCTCACAGTTGTCAGCTGTCAGATGCCTCCCATGTCACTGCTGTGGAGAGCTGCCTGGCCCTCAAGCTCATGGCCTTCCTGGGGCAGCCTCCACTCCCGACAGGGTGTGAAAAACCCAGCCCCTCAGTGTCATTGAGAACAACTCAACACCATCCCAGCTCCCTGTGTTGGGGGAATGGTCCCTCTTGAGGCTGTGTCTTGGCCCCGCTTTTACCTTCTCTCTATTGATCCCAAGAGAGCTCCCTTCATGTGAATAAGCCCTGACATATGCTGGTCTTCACCTTAAAGTCAGCTTCGAGTGGAGTCTAACCTGTGACTCAGGCTTCCACTACTTTGCAGGAGAATCAGGAGATAATCGGATTGTTCTGCAAAAAAATACAAAACAAAATGGTTCCAATTGATAGGATGACTTGGTTGCCCTGTGGGGAGTGGAATGGGGGACAAGGGAAATTACATGAATAAAGTGAGGGTCTCTCAGGTGCGCTTGGTAGGAGGAGGACACAGCAAAGGTACACCCAGGCTTCACAAAACCCTGTGCAATAAGCGCTAGCATCACGCTTCATGGTGAGGAAACGGGCCCAGTCAGACTAGATAACCTTCTACGGTCATTTTGCCCGTGAGCTGCAGACTCACAAAGAGCAGGCCGTGTTACAAGACATTATCTCCCGGCTTAATCAGTGATAAAGGTGCTGTTTATGTGATTTCAGCCGTGTGATCCTCAGAACTTCAAGTGAGGGCAGAGGAGGTCAAGACAGAGTGATTGTATTCTCTTATTTTTGTGATTTTAGAGGCAGGGTCTCGCTCTGTCGCCCAGACTGGAGTGCAGGGTGTGATCACAGCACCCTGCAGCCTCTTACTCCTGGACTCAAGAGATCCTCCTACCTCAGCCTCCAGAGTAGCTGGGACTATAGGCACACAACACCATGACTATTAAAAAAAATGTGTAGAGATGTGGTCTTGCTATGTTGCCCAGGCTGGTCTTTAACTCCTAAGCTCAAGCCATCTGCCCACCTTGGCCTCCCAAAGTGTCAGGGTGGACTGCAAGTCACCAGGAGCTCCGCCCTCAGCAGGACAGGAGAGCTTCTTGGGCAGGACTTAAGTGGCCTCTTTACAGCACACCCACATCTCTACAGAGAGAGCCAGCGCAGACCCTGAGGGAGATGCAGGCAGCTGATGGCAATCGGGGCATCGCTACGGGGGGAAAACCTTTAGGCTGGCTTCCAAGAGGGCTGCTGGAGTGGCGGTCATTCTCTTCTTAAATTCACCCTTGTCTGCGTTCTGAGTTTGTTAATACACAAGAAACCATATCCATTTCTCAGCGGTAGACACAACTTCACCAAGAACTGAGTTCGTTAATACACAAGAGAGCGTATCCATTTCTCAGCGGTAGACACAACTTCACAAAGAGTGTGATACTCAAGTGTAAAACCGAACTTGCAATAAGCCCACACCATCCACCAGTCTTTCAGTGCCTGCAGTCTGAATGGAAAGCTACTCTGCTCATGATGAGAAGCCATTTCAACATATGAAAGCAAAGGATTTATCTAACATAAAAAGTTGCTTGCACAAATGCGTTACTGAGCATTGCCACAGAGGTTGTGGGAGAGTCAGAGATGTCATCTCAAGTTTTTCACCGGTACAAGCCCAGCTGGACTTGCTCTTCCCCACACCTTACGCCTTCGTGGTCGACAGCGCCACAAAACTTCTAAATCTCTGACTTTGTTTCCCTTTTCTGGGACCTCTTGGCATCTCCCTCTCTCCTTTTCAGAATACCGTAGTTCTGTCCTAGCTCTTGCAAATGGCAATCCCCTCTACCAATTAATATTTCGTAGTGTATAAAGCACATTATTTCCTTAAGTTGGGTTCAGCCACTATAACCAGACATCACGTGTTACAATGCTTTCCGCCTTGCAGGCTCTACATTCTAGAATATTAACACTCATGGGGTAAATTCTCAAGGTCCTCAGCCACAGTAAGAATGGCTTCACCAAAGGCATTGGAATACAAAAAGAATCCTAGCTTAGGCTTCCTCAGCTCTGGAAAATATACTTCCATGTCCATGGCCCTGTGAGCCTCTGGCCTCCCCGTCCAGGACTCAGTGCTGGCCGCCTCTTTCTGGGTGAATGCAGCGTTTCCTAGTGTGCAGTGGATCAGCTTGGGGGGCATTGTGGTAGTCTTGGGAGACATCTTGGGTTTTAAGATATTTGTCCATCTTTTCTCTCAGGTGTTGATTTCATAATTTAACTTTTACAAGGTGATGGCATTTTCCTCGTCAAGTTCTGGTGAAGCTTCACATGGTAACCGCCTAACTGCAATGCCTTTGAGCCAATAACAATCAAGACCAACAAGAGCGAGCTGGTTTAAGAAAAAAATCAGTGTAATCCCTGATTACAGCCTGTCTGGGTAGAGGCAGATTTATAAAACATGGAAAGCGTAATCAGAATTGACAGTACCAGCCAGCTTGCCTTTTGCCATGGTTCCTGTATTTATTTAGAAGGGGCTGGTGCACATCCTGAGACCCTGATGACAGCTGAGGACTCTCTCCTGGGAAAAAAGCACAACCTCCCTCTGCTCCCTCCACATGGGCACACACACACACACGCACACACACACACAGACATATACACTTGTACACACACACACGCACACACACACACAGACATATACACTTGTACACACACACACGCACACAGACATATACACTTGTACACACACACACGCACACAGACACACACACAGACAGACATATATACTTGCACAGATACACAGAGATACATACCTACAGTGCACACTCATGCATCCACAGGCACTGACACACAGAGAGACACACATACACAGAGACACACAGACATACATACAGAGGTGCATACCAACATTACACACACACATCCACAGGCACTCTAACACACACAGACACATGTATACAAATACAGAGACACATATACATGGAATACACACATGTATCCACAGACACACAGACATATACGCACATACACAGAGATACATACCTACAGTGCACACTCATGCATCCACAGGCACTCACATGCAGACACATACAGAGATACACACATGCCAACATCACACACAAGCACATCCACAGGCACTCACACACATATATACAAATACACAGACACATGTATACATACAACACACACAGACACACTTGTGTACACACACAGAGATAGACACACAGAGACACACACATACACTTGCACACACACAGAGATACACACCTACAGCGCACACTCATGCATCCACAGGCACTCACACACAGAGACACGCACACACACAGACATATACACTTGCACACATACACACAGAGATACATACCTACAGTGCACACTCATGCATCCACAGACACTGATACAGAGACACACAGACATACACACATACAGAGGTGTATACCAACATCACACCCACACAGACACACACATACAGAGACACACATACATACAGAGGTACATACCAACATCACACACATCCACAGGCACTCTTAACACACACACAGACACATGTATACAAATACAGAGACACATATACATACAATACACACATGTATCCACAGACACACACACATGCACATACACACAGAGATACATATCTACAGTGCACACTCATGCATCCACAGGCACTCACACGCAGACACATACATACACAGACACACAAACATACAGAGATACACACATACCAAAATCACACACAAACACATCCACAGGCACTCTGACGCACACACAGACACATATATACAAATACAGACATATATACATACAACACACACACATATCCACAGACGCACAGAGACACACACACATACACACAGAGAACATACCTACAGTACACACTCATGCATCCACAAGCACTCATACACACACGTACATACATGGAGACACACAGACATACACACATACAGAGATACATACCAACATCACACACACATCCACAGGCACTCTAACACGCACACAGACACATATACAAATATACACAGAGGCACATATATACATACAACACACGTATCCACAGACACACAGAGGCACTCTCACACACTCATATAAACACACACCCATATACGCAAAGATACACGCATACCTACAACACACAGGTATCCACAGGCACACACAGGCACACATATATACATGGAGACACACGTATACAATGCATGCTCACACATATCCACAAGCACTCACACACACACTCACACACACATTACTGCAGGTACCTTCAGTTGGCTCACAAACCCCTTTGGTCTGTCCAGGAATCACAGCGTTCAGACCCCTGCTGGAATGAGTGCAGGTGACCTGAAAAGTGATGCCCATGGCACCTGCTCAGTGACCTAGGTCGCCCATCCCACAAGCACCGAGTGCTCACCGCCTAGGAGGCAGCATGAAAGGTATAAGCAGGGCTGCCTAGGGCACTGACTGTGGGATTTACTCCTGTGAATGTGTGTATATATATTTAAAGTGAAGGTCGTAACTCTGGCCACTGACTGTGGGATTTGCTCCTGTGAGTGTGTATATATATATTTAAAGTGAAGATCGTAACTCTGGCAAGCACGGGAGTTATGAAACTTTTGAAACTCTTTAGTTTCGAGCGTTTATGATGTATAAATGGTACACGACGGAAACAATGTCACATTCAGTCTCAATTATAGATGTTTCATTTTTTAGTGTATTTTTAGAATATGAGGACTAGGAAACAGATGGACAGATTTTAAAGCTTTCTGGAGGAGATGATTGAGTTATCAGAACATAACTAGTAAATCAGTAATGGGAACATTCTCCATGACATGAGCTAAACCTATTTTTTTTTTATTTTAATTGCAGTTCTAAGGGGCCCACCCTTCCATTTCTTATGAATGTCTTGACAGTGGCTGGCTCTGGTGCTGTGCAGCTGCAGTGGGGGGGGGGGGTAGGTGGAAGTGGTGATAAAACCCCTCACACAGGCCAGGTGCGGTGGCTCACACCTGTAATTCCAGCACTTTGGGAAGCCGAGGCAGGTGGATCATGAGGTCAGGAGTTCAAGACCAGCCTGGCCAAAATGGTGAAATCCCGTCTCTGCTAAAAATACAAAAATTAGCTGGGCGCGGTGAGCAGGCACTTGAAATCCCAGCTACTCAGGAGGCTGAGGCAGGAGAATTGCTTGAACCCAGGAGGCGGAGTTGCAGTGAGCTGAGATCACGCCACTGCACTCCAGCCTGGGTAACAGAGCAAGACTCCTTCTCGAACAAAACAAACAAAAATACCCCTCACATATGCGGCTTCCCCCTCCCAGTATCTGGTCGCGCTTGATGCTTTATCCGTGAACAGTTCAGACTCAATGTGCATTATGTATTATTTGATATTGATGTAATGACTCCTGGGCTTATTGGCTGAAGCGCACGATCTCTTTCATGAGTAAAAATAGCTCTTCCCTATTCCACTCTCGCAGTGGGAAGAAGGTGCCCCTCCTACCCTCGGATAGTTGGCCGTTGGCCTCTCACCTGCATGCAGACCTCAGGCCCTCACGGCCCAACCTGCAGCAAATGTTGGCAAAGACTGTCAATGTGTTTTCTCCAGTGAGATTTTGTTATATAATCTCTTCATTTCTTTGGTGCACGAACTATAAACCACTTGTAATCAACTATGTGCTGTGAACAGTCGGTGATGCTGTTTCCTTTCAGTCATTAACAAACATGTGAGATATTATCATGCTGTATATAGAACCCTGGAGAATTTGAATTAATTCTCTTGCATTTTTCTTCCCACCATGAGACTTACAGCATCATCTCTTACGTGGTTGTTTTCTGTTTTCAGATGTGTGTCTGAACAATTATCTTTTTTCTCTAGAGACCAAAACAAGGTTTTGAAGACCCTACAGAGGGGATGATATTAGTGCCTGCAACCCTTGCTGCAATTCCACAAGGAATTGGGCACTAGGAATTCTTTTCCAGTCTTACCACGTTCCCACAATTCTCGTTTTGCACAAGTTTTCATAATGCAAGGAAAATTAAAAAGGTCCATTAGTTAGAGCATAGGATGTGCATTGCAGAGATGGCGATGGTTTGCGGTGTGGCCTCGTAACATGTGATGAGGTGTTGGAGCTAAGAAGTTGCTGCTCCTTAGAACAGGAGTCAGAGTCGTGGTGTTTGAGAGCTCACTGTGAAGTGAGGAACGGGTTATTTGTGAAGGTGGACTTTATGGATCAGAATGTGATCTGTCTTGGTGCGTGTTCCCTGTACGCTTGAGAAGATAGGAAGGACGTGTATTCTGCTGTGGCTGGATGGCATATTCCATATGGCGTATTCTGGATGGCGGAATATCTATATGGATATTCCCGATGGCGTAGTCTGCTGTTGCAGGTTGGCATATTCTATAAATGTCAGTTACATCAAGTCGATGGACTGATAGTTTGGGTCATCTGTGTCTTTACTGATTTTGTTCCATGCAATGCTGGAAGTCCTAGCCAGAGCAATTAGGCAAGAGAAAGACATAAAGGGTATCCAAATTGGAGAGGAAGAAGTCAAATTAGCCTTGTTTACAGACCACATGGTCTTATATTTAGAAGAACTTAAAGATTCCACCCAAATAAAACCCATTAGAACTGATAAGCATATGACACAAAACCAGAATGAATAAATTTCTAGGCCACCAGATGAACTCTTCCACCCCTGCTATAGCTCTGATGCAGAAAGACACAGAGGCAGACGCTCCCCGCGTGACCGCAAGAGAAGGTGGGACACTGAAATCACCGACTTCCTTCCCCCATCAAACAGCTGAGCTTGCCAAGCAAACTGCCACCCCAGATCTGGAGAAACAGGAGAATCCAACTCAATGTGGCACCACAGGTTTGCTTCTCTGGAGTAGAAGTCCCTGAATGGTGCGTGGTAGGACCTCGTGCTGGGCTGGTGGCTTTGACAAAGGTCTCAGGCTGGAGAGTGGATTAGCGGAGAGTAAGTGGCTCCTCTGGGCTATGCCATGGGTGGCCTTGGGCTCACATTCAGGGGTTCACCTTGCAGAAACCCCACCACATCAAGGACCTGGGAAAAAGCCCCTTATGAGTCTGAGAGAGGGAGGGAGATACCCTTCTATGTATCACAGACCTACCCTCCAAGGGAGACTGTCCATCGGGACACGCAGAAACAGCTCCCTCCTGGAGAAAGGGCCCCACTCAGCCTGCCCTGGCCTTGCTGGAGGTGGGGCTTTTTGGGAAAAGAACAAGGAGGCTGAAGACAGAGAAGGCAGCAGGTGGGGAGGCTGGGACCCTGGGGGAGGGGTGGGAACATTGGGAAGGCCACACCCCAAGCCCTGGGGACCTGTATTGGGCCATGGTTGCATTGCTATGAAGAAATACCTGGCCAGGTGCGGTGGCTCACCCCTGTAATCCCAGCACTTTAGGAGGCTGAGGCGGGCAGATCACGAGGTCAGGAGATTGAGACCATCCTGGCTAACACGGTGAAACCCCGTCTCTACTAAAAATACAAAAAATTAGCTGGGCGTGGTGGCGGGCGCCTGTAGTCCCAGCTACTCGGGAGGCTGAGGCAGGAGAATGGCATAAACCCGGGAGGCGGAGCTTGCAGTGAGTGGAGATCGAGCCACTGCACTCCAGCCTGGGTGACAGAGCGAGACTCTGTCTCAAAAAAAAAAAAAAAAAAAAAAAAAATTTAAATAAATAAATAAATAATAAATAAAAGAAATACCTGACACTGGGTGATTTATAGAGGAAAGAAATTTGATTGGCTCGTGGTTCTGCAGGCCGTACGAGAAGCCTGGTGCTGGCAGATCTACATTAGTGAGTTCTCAGGAAGCTGGTGGAAGGCAATGTGGAGCCAGCAAGTCACATGATGAGACCCTGAGCAAGAAAGAGAGGCGGGGAGGTGCCACACTCTGCAACAACCAGATCTCTGGAGAGCTCACTGTTGGGAAGACAGCACCAAGCCATGAGGGATCCGTCCTCGTGACCCTGGTGCCGCCCTCCAGGCCTCGCTCCAGCGCTGGGGATCACAATTTAACATGAGATTTTGGTGGAACAAATATCCAAACCATATCAGGACTTAAGAGATGACGACTTCATCAGAAAAGGATGGACCCCTTCTGCCCACCCCTAGCCCCTACTTTACGGTGACCCCAGCGTGTTCAGTCTAACAGCAGCAGAGTCCAGCTGAAGGCGCTGCCAGTGGCACCTCTCAAAACAAGGAAAGGGTAACCGGTTACCTTGAGGGCCGGCAGTGTTCCCGAGGTGGGGGTCCTGCCTCCCAGGCCACCCTGCAGAGCAGAGGTTGCAGCTGGCCCTGGGGACACCCACATGCGTGAGGAATAAGCCGGCATGTGGCATGCCACCAACATGGGGGCATCTTTAATATATTGTCTAATAATGTATGAAACGTCCTTTAGTACTGTCACTCCTGCAGAAAAGGAGAAACTTATTACTGTGCCTTACAAACATGTTGGGTAAGAAATTGTCCACTGAATCATTTTGATAAGTTGATTTTGAGAGCACTGAGTGTCTTGGAAAGAGGACACTGGCAGAGAAGAACCTGCTATACTGAAGAGCAATGAAAAAATCTCTTTCAAAATGTTCTTACACTTCGTTTCTACATTGATTCATACACTGTTTCTTTAAGGTCGGAAACTTCTGTGTGCCATTTTGAAGTAAAGGTTTAGATTCCATGACATTTTCATATTTTAATAAATACCAGCTTTTCTGTTTTAAAACAAGTAGCAGGAGTGCCCCCCCAGGAGACCAACTACACTTTCATTCACTTATTTCTTAATGTAGCAAGTATTTGTTAAACATCTGCTGTTGCCAATACATCAATAAACAAAAGAAGTAACATTTCTGCTCTCCATGGAGCTCACTTTGTAGTAGTTGGGGACAAGCGATAAAAATGAAAATTAATTACACATTTTGAAGCAGGAGCTAACAAACTTGATGAAAGGCAGGATACAGAAGACGAGGAAAAGAGGATTCAGCAATGAGCATCTGGTGATTGGTCTGATGATGCAGCTGCCGTTGACTGATATGAGGAAAACGAGAGGAAAAACGAGTTTGGATTTCAAGTGTTTATGTAGAGATGGCTGCTAGACAGCAAATGAAACACTTGGAGTAGATACACGGATGTGTGAGACCGGAGTCCAGGAGCGGGGTCTGGGGAGGAGATGTGCCTTTATGAGCCACCATGCTGTAGATCTGTTCAGAGCCATGGACCCACATGCTGTCAACAAAGGAGTAAAGGTATTGAGAGAAGACGAGAAATTCCGAACATGTGCTCTGGGGCACTGTAAACTTTCCAATATGGAGAGAGAAAGAAAAACCAGCAAAAATAATTGAGAATCAGAAATGAGTGAGGTAAGAGAAAATCAAGGAGACTGTTGCATCCCAGAAACCAAATAGAAAAGTGTTTCAGAAGGAGGATGTGAGCGGCTCCACAAAAGCCACTGAAATAACAATACACAGGATGTATCAATGGGTTGAGAGGATGACTTGTAAACTCCAGTGCAATTCGGAGGTCATGGGAAGAGAACTGGAGAACGTGAGTTAGAAAACTCTCAGGAGTGACACTTCTTGAGGAAAAATATAGAAAAAATGGTTGACATCTGCAAGGGGTTATAGAATCAAAAGGATTTTTGAGAAGGTGGGAAAAGTTAAACGACATTTGTGTGCTAATGCACACAACCCAGGAGAAAGGGAAAACAGGTGATGCACACCAGAAGGCAGAGTTTCAGTAAGAAAGTCCTTGTGTTCTAGAGCCCACGTGAAGGAGTCGAATTTAAAGGGGTGCATGACTGCGTCCTAAAGAATGAAGAGAGAGAAAGCGAGAATAAGGTAACAGCTGCAGATGAGTCCATTGGACAGTGGGAGATTGAAGATGTTTTCTGGTGTATGAATCTTTTTCTTTTCTTTTTTTTTTTTTTTTTGAGACGGAGTCTCACTCTTGTTGCCCAGGTTGGAGTGCAGTGGTGCAATCTCGGCTCACTGCAACCTCCACCTCCCAGGTTCAAGCGATTCTCTTGCCTCAGCCTCCTGAGTAGCTGGGATTACAGGCACGCACCACCATGCCTGGCTTATTTTTGTACTTTTAGTGGAGACTGGGTTTCGTCAGTCTTCTTAACCAAATACCAGGTACAGGAACCAGCAGAGAGTGACAATGAGGAAAGGCATGTTGGAAGTAGAATCTATAGATAGATAGTCTTCAAATGGGGGCGATTTTGCTCCCTCTGGGACATTGGATGGTGTCTGGAGACATCTGTGGTTGTCACAATTTGGGAGAGAAAAAAATGATACTGGCCTTGGGTGAGCAGAGGCCAGAGATGCATCTCAATATCCCACAGTGCACAGGGCAGCCCACACAGCAGGGCCCCTGGGACAAAGTGCCAACAACACCGAGGTGGGGACACACTGTGAAAGGGTGACGGAGTGTTGTGTGTTGCCATAGAATGCTGAGGGCACATCTGAAATCGGTGATCAGAGATCGAAGTGAGTTCCCTTAACCCAGTGACAGGCTTTTCTCCGGATTTGTTTAGCAATGTACACATTGTGTAGAGCGATAGAGATGGGGCCTGGACAGCAGGAAGGAGGGAAAAAGGCCGCGGGTGGAGTTGAGCATCTGAGCGAGGGGATGACAACCATGACAAGTCAGCTGGGGATGGAGGGAAGTGAGGATGGTGGAGGGATGGGGCAGTGCAAAGGGTTTAGGACAAACTGTAGGGCTCGGGGGGCCAAATCACTGAGGAAGTTGGGGGCACTGGACTTACTGAGGTGTGGAGTTTTACCGGGATGTAGTTTTTAGCAGCTCCATCATCATGGGAACCAGTGGTTGAGTTAGCCTAGGGGAAAGGCTATCAAAAGAGAATAAATCAAAGATGCCAGAATTTTGAAAGGATCATGGACATTGATGTGAAAATCACAGATTGTGGCAGAAATGGTATGGGGAGTGGCAGTGACAGGAACTCATTCTAGGATTGTCAGGGACCTGGCCTGGGAGCAGCAGACAATTACCATGAGAAAGAGGGGAGGTGGGTACAATAGTTAACCTTGAGGGTTTTCAGAACAGAGAAAAGCTGTAACATCTAAAAGTGGAACCAGGGGGCTATGAGGACCCCTACTCCTCCTACTGACTTGAGAACACCAGGGTAGGGGGAGAGGAAGAGTGACGACGCTTACTGCATCTACCCCTGGAGAGGACAATGAAGCAGCTCCCTCAAGGAAGACCCTACTTCACTTATAACAAGAAAGCATAGGGCATTTAGAGAGAAATGTCATGAGGTAGGAAATTGCTGTGGATGATGTGATCTGCAGAGGGCACAGTGGACGGGCCGAGGAGCCAGGAACGTTGGGCAGAGGGATGAGAAGGGGAGGTGCTTGGGACCGTTTGGGGAGGCGTGTCTGGGGAATGAGGAACTGGGACCCCCGAGCTTCTTGGAGAGTTCTGTTAACAGGACTACGCAGTAAAATACGATTATTCCACAAGGACTCTAGGCAGGTAGTGCTGGTGAGGCACTGAGGGAGGTGGGGAACTAGAGGAGGGGGTCTTTCCTGGAATATTCGGAGGTCTGGGGTTACTCACTTCCTTATTCCTGCTGTTGGTGTGGAAGCAGGTGGATGATGGCCCTGTCCCGAGCGTCCAGCGCTGAGCTGCGTAGACCTGGGGTTTCTCCCTTAGTTAATGGGCCGTTTTCGTTGAGGTTTCTGAATCTCTGCAAAGCAGAGGTGCATGAACATTTGGTGTTCCAACTCTAACACCAGAAAACAAGGGAGAAAGTGAATCTCTCTATTAGAGGCATTGTCAACATGGGCAAGAAATGCCACTTTTGAGTTGAGTCTGCTGACATTTATTCCGGATGTAAGTGTTCCCAGCAAGCTCAAAACAGGCCGATGAATCTTGCACCTGCTTCGTGAACCTGAGAGGGGCATCAGAATGATCTAACAAAACAACTGCACAATGAGAAATAGTTTCTTCGTAGTGACTGAAAATGGAGGATGGCCTGTCCCTTGGTCCAGGTGGGCTCAGCTGGGACAGCAGTTGGCTGGGCACCGGGAGCACATTCCACACTCTTGGCTGTCTGTTTCTAACAAGAAGTCTGAACCTAGGAGTCATTGATTTGTGGCTTTCCAGTTAGACTGCCTAAGTTCAGAATGTTTAATCCAGATGCATCAGACTTTTTTTTTTTTTGATACAGCGTCTTGCTCTGTCACCCAGGCTGGAGTGTAGTGGTGCAGTCTCGGTTCACTGCAGCCTTGACCTCCTGCGCTTAAGCAATCCTTCCACCTCAGCCTCTCAAAGTGCTGGGATTATAGGCCTGAGTCACTGCACCCAGCCAGACATAAATTTCTTATCCGGATTTGATGGCCTTAGCAGCTCTAAATAAAAATGAAACAGTAAATATTGGTTTGTTGTTCTTCCTAGGGAGCCAGTATCTTCATGTAAAGCTCTGAGTGCTGTGAGATGCTCTCTGAGTACACAACAGCCATTTCCACCACCTCTTCTCACATCCAGTCATGCAAATCTCCAAAGGACCAGGTCACTAGTTGCCTGTGACTCCTGTGACGAAAACTACAACCTGGGGGGTTTAAAACCACAGAAATCCATGCTATCGCGGTTCTGGAACCAGACATCTAAAATGCAGGGCCAGCATGGTTGTGTTCTCTCTGAAGGGTCTTGGGAAGGACTTCATCTCTTACAGCTGATGGTGGCTCCTGGCAATCTGTACATTCCTTGGCATGCAGCCACATCCTCCCACCTCTGCCAGCCTTCACATGCGTTTTCCTCTTTTTTTTTTTTTTATAAGGGCACCAGTCAGATTGGATTTAGGGCCCATCATAGTCCAGTGTGAACTCACTTAGCTGCAAAGACCCTGTTTCTAAATAAGGTCACATTCTGAGGTTCCAGTGGTACCTGGATTTTCTTAGGACACTGTGATCCAGCACAGACCGTTTCAATCACCGCCATTATTCAAGTCATTCAAGATCCCAAAAAGAGAAGCTCAGTTTCTTTCTCTCCATTTTGAGGTCATGGGATTTCCTTCCATTTTAATTTTATGTCCAGTCATGTATTTTTCCTGCCCTCCTCAGCAACCTGGAGCTGTGCGGACTGAGACCGAGATGCATCGCTGAAACTCTCTTTGGGTGTTTTCTACCATTTCTTCTTGGAAAAAAAGGTTTTACCTCGTGGGATTTTCAAGAACCTCTAACTCCTCCATTGGGGACCATCTCCAGGTGCCACCAAAAAAGAGCACAGCAGCAGCCTTGTGATTAAATCGTGGTCTGGAGTCAGCCACTTTGCACACATCACTCAGAGCTGCATCATCGGGTTACCCCTGGAAAGGCTGCTCACACACCCACATTGAGGGCTCTCTCGTCACTGCTGGTGACTAGCACGGTGAATGTTCTGCTTCGTGGAGAGACTGTCAGAGCTGGAATATCCATAGGCTTATAATCGTCATGAATACTTCCTCTCTCATTTGCCGTGAAATCATATGGCTCCTCAGTCCATGAAGCTGGCATCAATAACTGAAATAAGCTCGGAAAAGCCCGAGCAAGAGGCAAAGAGGACACTAAGCCTCGAACGTTTGCTTGCATGCTACCTTTACCTACACCCGCAAGGTCAGGGGCTTCCAGAGGCCTGGTTTTCTTCTGGCTTCGCTTGTGGTCATGTTCCACCAGAGCTGGAACCTTCCCCTGCTTTCCCCAGAGCCAGGCAGTAAGGGCACATCTCCACCGGCTCCATGTTACTCAGGGGGATCCAGTGTTATTCACCGCAGCTCAGGTGGCAAGGGTAAAATCACTCCTTAATATGTGTTCTCTCTTGTGATTTTACATTTGTCATATGCTCAGCAGAGGCTGGATGCACCCAGTTCTAATTTCTTTTACATTTTTTTTTGAGATGGAGTCTTGCTCTTTTGCCTAAGCTACAGTGCAGTGGCATGGTCTCGGTTCACTGCAACCTCCGCCTCCCAGGTTCAAGTGAGTCTTCTGCCTCAGCCTCCCAAGTAACTGGGACTACAGGCATGTGCCACCACGCCTGGCTAATTTTTGTAGTTTACTATTAGTAGAGATGGGGTTTCACCATATTGGCCAGGCTGGTCTCAAACTCCTGACCTCATGATCTGTCTGCCTTGGCCCCCCAAAGTGCTGGGATTACAGGCATGAGCCACCGCACTCGGCCTCTTTTACATTTTTAAAAGCTAAAAATATAATATGCATTCTGAAAAGTTTATACATCATAAAGTGTAGACCTCGATGAAATTTATGAGCTGAACACAACCAGGCAACCAACATCCAGATCAAGACCCCAGAACCCCCTCAAGTCCCTTCCAGTCACAGCCACCGCTGTGTGTGGCCATATCTTAATTTCCAAGAGCTTTCTGCACTTTTTTGTACTTTATGTAATTCAAGTTATACAGCATGTGCTTTGTCTATGGCCTCTTCTCTTGAGCATAGCATCACCTTCATGAGATGCAGCCGCATAATCGCTTGCGGTTGTGGGCTGCTCGTTCTCATTGCTACAGTTTTATTCCATTGTGTCAGTATGCAACACTGGTTTTTTAATGATCTTAAAGCAGCTTCACCTAACAATGTGTGGCATTATGTGGAAACCTCACATACTGTTCTAAGGTGTGATTTTCCGTAAACACGGATTCATCTAGATCTTCTCACTAGTCACATTCTCACGTAGTGCTAAAAGTTAGCAGGAGTTGCTGACATTTCATGGGGCACAATAAAAAATCGGCTCTGCTTCCCCATGTCTATTTGGGAGTGTGCATATCGTATGTTTGCAATGGTGAATTCCTGTTTCGCAAAGCATTGTTACTGCGGCCTCAACCAGTCTTAAGGGGTATTAGCAAAAGAATAGACATTGCAAGCTTCCTTGGTAATCTCAAAAGTGAACAAAGTAATTATCTAAAGATCTTTGCAGAAAAAATTTAGTCATTTAATTTTATGACTAAAGGACCACCTAACAGATAATCCAAAAATATATAAATTAAATTCCACTGTACAAAACCACAAAGATTAACGAAAATGTGCTAGCTTCGAGTTCTCCATTCAAACTCTGCCTTAACCTTTGAGATTCTAGGAAGTTCCTGAAGATAAAGCTATTTGGATTAATTTACCTGGGATTTTCTTCTAGGGGCAGCAAACTTTCATGGAAGGGCAGATAGTAAATATTTTCAGCTTTGTGGATGCGGAGAAACAAGGTCCTCCAAACTTTGAGCAAATGTTCTCCATCAAAGATGAATAGCTTTGTTCTGTTGTGTTTACGTTTTACATAGCTTGGGGACGATACCAAAGAGGCAGAAGATGGAATTTGTTCCCTGGTTCCACTTCACTGAGCCTGCTGGAGGATGATGGTTAGAAGGATTCCTTCCCTCTGGGGCTTCTGGGATGTTTTAACCCAAATGGGTATTTATTACAGCAGCACCAGGAACAGTCTGCTGAACCCTGGGGCAGGGTTGGGTGGGGGATGGCAGTGGTGAGGGGTTTCAGCTGCCTCAGCAGCTGCTGCTGATCCGGATCAAAAGCGAGGCTGAATACCTGTTTCTCCATTCTGCACTCCCTCCGGGAGCCTGAAAGCTCAGCATGAGATGAAGTGGCTGGAGGCGTGTGAGTCCTGCACTGATAGAGGCGGATTCTGTCAAGCCTTACCTGGGTGGTGTGTGTGACTATCCCCATAGAAACGAGCAGGCTGTCTCATGAAGCCTCCATTCTAGCCTTTTGTGATCACCTGTGATCTTAGAGGGGTCCTCTACAACCCCGAGTCCCAAATAGGTGACTGCAGAGTGGGCTCACACTTATTTCTCCACTTTTCCTGTGTTCTTTCAGGGGGCTGACCGTCAAACCTACTTAGAAATCAGACCTTGAATGTAAGTATATGTTGTTTATTATCTATATCCTTTGCATGGCAGAATGTCAGTTATAGGATAAATAACAGAGGGTAGCCTTTGTACGAAGTCATGGTGACAACAGTACAAAGCAAGGCTGGGCGTGGTGGCTCATGCCTGTAATCCCAGCACTTTGGGAGGCCAAGGAGGGCAGATCATGAGGTCAGGAGTTCGAAACCAGCCTGGCCAACATGGCAGAACTCCATGTCTACTAAAAATACAAAAGTTAGCTGGGCGTGGGTCACGTGCCTATAGTCCCAGATACTCAGGAGACTGAGGCAGGAGAATTGCTTGAACTTGGGAGGCTAAGATTGCAGTGAGCTGAGATCGCGCCACTGCACTCCAGCCTGGGTGACAAAGTGAGATTCTGTCTGAAAAAAAAAAAAAAATTAATACAAAGCAAGTGCTGAGTGTCAAGTGACATAACTTTTGAGACAGCCATGATCCCGATTTCTCAGTGTCCTTTGTTGTCCCCAGGGTTACAATATGAACCATAGATTTCATCATTACTAATAAATATAGTTTTATATTCATGTTCATAAATTCTAGACCATTAGAGATTCTAGAACATTTGGTACATGGTATTCACTTGGAAATATTTCTTGAAAGAAACTTAATAATAGTCATTACTTGAATTTGTAACTTTTAATCTTCAAAAAATAAGACATGTAATACTGAAAGAAAGAGTCCCTGTGGAAAGTAAGCCAGGAGATCCTAGTGCTGCTTCGAATTGAGTTTGCAGAAAAGTGTCTAGATGATACATTTCTGTCTTATAATAATTTGTAATGACTCATACTTGGTGCCATTTACTTGACTTTTTACCAGGCTAGGTTTTTGATAATGGCCATTATTCAGCTCATAAAACATGCTCTGTGACTGACTTCTTTGTTGGATGCTGAGTAATATTTTATATAACACCTGAATTTCTTTTTTAGTATGATTGACTTTAGCAATGAATATATTGTAATGCTTTGGATAACTCATAAGTTTCTCAATTTCATGTTATTCTATATTTTTATTTTTTATATTTAAGTGACTCAATTCTTAATGTTATAGTTTATCACTTTTAATGGTTCAATCTTTTGGTGAATTTTTTGTATCCTCTCGGATTGTTCAGAGGCTGAATATGATCCCGGAAGGAGGCAGCACCAGCAGGAACTGGGTGTTGTCGACTCAGAGTCATTCCCCGGGGCTCCCGGCCTCCTTCTTTCTCTTTGTCCTTGTTGTGTAAAATGTGTTTCACTCTCAACCTGATTTTTATTCTAGAAGTATAAGCCTAGTTTCTATCATTAAATGCATGGCATTGGTGTCGGTTCACAACGTTTGATGCTCTACTCTGTCTGCTGCTCCGCGTGATCTTTTTTTTTTTTTTTTTTTTTAATTTATTTATTATTATTAAACTTCAAGTTGTAGGGTACATGTGCACAATGTGCAGGTTTGCTACATATGTATACTTGTGCCATGTTGGTGTGCTGCACCCATCAACTCGTCATTTACATCAGGTATAACTCCCAATGCAATCCCTCCCCCCTCCCCCCTCCCCATGATAGGCCCCGGTGTGTGATGTTCCCCTTCCCGAGTCCAAGTGATCTCATTGTTCAGTTCCCGCCTATGAGTGAGAACATGCGGTGTTTGGTTTTCTGTTCTTGTGATAGTTTGCTAAGAATGATGGTTTCCAGCTGCATCCATGTCCCTACAAAGAACACAAACTCATCCTTTTTTATGGCTGCATAGTATTCCATGGTGTATATGTGCCACATTTTCTTAATCCAATCTGTCACTGATGGACATTTGGGTTGATTCCAAGTCTTTGCTATTGTGAATAGTGCCGCAATAAACATACGTGTGCATGTGTCTTTATAGCAGCATAATTTATAATCCTTTGGGTATATACCCAGTAATGGGATGGCTGGGTCATATGGTACATCTAGTTCTAGATCCTTGAGGAATCGCCATACTGTTTTCCATAATGGTTGAACTAGTTTACAATCCCACCAACAGTGTAAAAGTGTTCCTATTTCTCCACATCCTCTCCAGCACCTGTTGTTTCCTGACTTTTGAATGATCGCCATTCTAACTGGTGTGAGATGGTATCTCATTGTGGTTTTGATTTGCATTTCTCTGATGGCCAGTGATGATGAGCATTTTTTCATGTGTCTGTTGGCTGTATGAATGTCTTCTTTTGAGAAATGTCTATTCATATCCTTTGCCCACTTTTTGATGGGGTTGTTTGTTTTTTTCTTGTAAATTTGTTTGAGTTCTTTGTAGGTTCTGGATATTAGCCCTTTGTCAGATGAGTAGATTGCAAAAATTTTCTCCCATTCTGTAGGTTGCCTGTTCACTCTGATGGTAGTTTCTTTTGCTGTGCAGAAGCTCTTTAGTTTAATTAGATCCCATTGGTCAATTTTGGCTTTTGCTGCCGTTGCTTTTGGTGTTTTAGACATGAAGTCTTTGCCCATGCCTATGTCCTGAATGGTACTACCTAGGTTTTCCTCTAGGATTTTTATGGTATTAGGTCTAACATTTAAGTCTCTAATCCATCTTGAATCTCAAATGCATTTGAGATTCATGCATGTTATGTGTCTACCAATGACCGTTCTGCCTTTTAAATTGATGGGTGATACTCTCTACTTTATGTAGGTACCGGTTTATTAATCCTTTTCCCAGTTGAGAGACGTTGAAGATGTTCCCAGGGTTTGTAAATTGTGACAAATCTGCTATAAACATTCACCGTTATGGGGTGTGTGTGTGTGTGTGTGTGTGTGTGTGTGTGAATACAGATTTTCCAATGTTCAAGTCTACTTTTGAATGAATATCTAGAAATAGGATTGTTGTGTTCATGGTGAATATATGTTTAACTTTGTGAGGAACTGACCAGTGTGTTCCAGGTGGGCTGTGCCCTTTCACAGCCCTCCCAGTGATGCAAGAGAGTTCTATTTACTGTGCAATCTGGTTAGTATTTGATACTGTCTGGATTTTTAAAAAATTTTAGCCATCCCCATAAATATGTTTTTTAATTATAACTTTAATTTACATTTTCTTAATGACTAATGATTTTCAGACTATTTTATATGTTTATTGTCATTTGCATGTTTGTTTGATGAAATGTCTACATCCTTGGAAAACTCACTTATTCGTTAAAAAAATAAATGTCGGCCGGGCGCGATGGCTCACACCTGTAATCTCAGCACTTTGGGAGGCCGAGGAGGGTAGATCACTTGAGGTCAGGAGTTTGAGACCAGCCTGGCCAACATGGTGAAACCCTGTCTCTAGAAAAACACAAAAATTAGCTGGGTGTGGTGGTGGACGCCTGTAATCCCAGCTATTTGGGAGGCTGAGACAGGAGAATCGTTTGAACCCGGGAAGTGAAGGTTGCAGTGCGCAGTGAATGCACCACTGCACTCCAGCCTGGGTGACAGAGCGAGACTGTCTCAAAAAAATAAAATAAAATAAATAAATGTCATGGGATTTTCAATACAGACATCAATCGTGCCATCTGTGAATATAGACAGTTTTCTTTAAGATTTTTGCTCCTTTTATTCCTTTGCCTTGCCTTATGTCAACTTGTTCGGACATCTAGTACAATGTCGAATACAAATGTTATGTGTGAATGTCTTTCTCCTGCTCTTCATTTTAGACCATCCATTAAGTATGAGATTAGAATTTTTTGTAGATGCCTTTTGTTAGGTTAAGGAAGTTACCTTTATTCCTCCTAGTTTGCTTAAGTTTTAAAAACTGTTATGAATGAATAATAAATTTTACCAAATACTTTTTTTCATGTGTTGAGATGATTATGTAGCCTTATCTACTGTAACCTTTTTAAATGGCAAGTTACATTTACTGATGTTCAAATGTTGAAGCAGATGTGCATTTTCGGAAGAAATCTCACTTGGTGTGATGTACTCACCTTCTTATACATTGTTGTGTTTAATATTTGGTTGAGCGTGTTTATAATCATGAGGGCTATTAAGTTATAGGTTTCTTTTTATATAATTTTTTCCTGATTTGGGGTTAGGGCACTTCTGGCCTCATAAAAGAGTTCAAGAGTATTCTTTTTTTTTTCTTTTTTTTTTTTAAGAGCCTGTGTAAAATTGGTATTATTTCTTTCTGAAATATTTGGTAGAATTTGCCAGTGAAACCATCTGGCCTTGAGTTTTCCTTGTCTAAAGGTTTTGCATTATAAATTCAATTTCTTTAACAGGTCTAGGATTATTTAGATTGTCTACTTCTTTTTCAGTGAGTTTTGGCGTGGTGTGTCTTACTTTTCAGAAAACTTTTATTTTAGATTCAGGGGTACACAAGCGGGTTTGTTATATAGGTAAACTTGCGTCACGGGGGTTTTTGTTCACTTTTATGACTGCATAGTATTCCATGGTGTATATGTACCATATTTCCTTTATCCATTCTACTACTGATGGGCATTTACGTTAAATCCATGTCTTTACTGTTACTGCAATGAACATACATGTGCTTGTATTTTTATGACAGAACAATTCGTATTCCTTTGGGTACATACCCAGTAATGGGATTGCTGGATTGAACAGTAGTTCTGTTTTTAGCTATTTGAGGAATTCCTACAGTGCTTGCCACAATGGTTGAACTAATTTGCAATTAATTTATAACTAATTTACAATGAATTTACTAACTGTAAATTAGTTCAACCCACCAATAGTGTATAAATGTTCTCTTTTTGCTGCAACATTGCCAGCATCTGTTATTTTTTGACTGTTTAGTAATAGCTGTTCTTAATCGTGTGAGATGGTATCTCATTGTGGTTTTGATTTGCATTTCTGTAACAATCAGTGATGTTGAACTTTTTTTCGTGTGCTTGTTGGCTGCTTTATGTCTTCTTTTGAAAAGTGTTTGTTCATGTCCTTTGCCCACTTTTTAATGGGTTGTTAGTTTTTTTCTTGTAAATTTGTTTAAGTGCCTTATAGATGCTGAATATTAAAGCTTTGTCAGATACATAGTTTGTAAATATCTTCTCCCATTCTATAGGTTTTCTTTTCACTCTGTTGATGTTTTCTTATGCTGCAAAGAAGCTCTTAAGTTTAATTAGATCTCCTCTGTGAATTTGTGTTTTTATTGCAGTTTCTTTTGGTGTCTTCATCATGAAATCTTTGCCAGTTCCTGTGTCCAGATTGGTATTGCTTAGGTTGTTTTCCAGGATTTTTGTAGTTTTGTGTTTTACATTTGAGTATTTAATCCATTTTTAGTTGATTTCTATATATGGTATGAGAAAGAGGTCGAGTTTCAATCTTCTGCATATGGCCATTGATTGTTTTTGTCAGTTTTGTTGAAGATCAGATGATTGTATGTACATAGCCTTATTTCTGGACCCTCTATTCTGTTCCATTGGTCTATGTGTCAGTTTTTGTACTAGTTCCATGGTATTCTGGTTATTGTGGCCCTGTAGTGTAATTTGAAGTTGGGTATCATGACACCTCCTGCCTTGTGCTTTTTGCTTGGATTACCCTGGCTATTTGGGCTCTTTTTTTGGTTCCATATGAATTTTAAAATAGTTTTTATCTAATAAAAAATTAGCTGGGCCTGGTGGTACATACCTGTAATCCCAGCTACTCGGGAGGCTGAGGTAGGAGAATCACTTGAACCTGGGAGGTGAAAGTTACAGTGAGCCGAGGTCACGCCACTGTACCCCCAGCAACAAGAGCGAAACTCTGTCTCAAAAAAAATGTGTGTGTGTGTGTGTATATAGTTTTTTTCTAGTTCTGTGAGGAATGTCATTAGTAGTTTGATAGGAATACCATTGAATCTGTAAATTGCTTTGGGCAGTATGGCCATTTTAATGACATTCTTCCTATCCATGAGTATGGAATATCTTTCCATTTGTTTGTGTCATCTTTGATTTATTTGAGCAATGTTTTGTAATTCTCATTGTAGAGACCTTTCACCTCCTTGGTTCACTGTATTCCTAGGAATTTTATTATTTTTGTGACTATGTGTCTTTTAATGTATTGTTTTAGTTAATCTAAGTTGTGAAATTTATGCAATCCATAATTTCTTTTGCAATCCATTTTATATCTGTAGTGTTTGTAGAGATATTCTTTATTCATTTTTGATATTGCTAATTGGCGTCTCCCTTCTTTTTTGGTAATTTTAGCTAGATATTTATCATTTTTCTGATCTTAAATATTTTTAATGCTATATAATAGTTGTACATATTTTAGGGGTATATATGATATTTTGATATACTCGTATAATAATAAAATCAAGGTAATTGGGATATCCATCACCTTAAACATTTATCTTTTCCTCATGCTGGGAACATTTGAATGATTCTCTACCAGCTCTCTTGAAATATAAAATGGATTATTGTTTACTATAGTCACTCTACTGATTTGTTGAACACAAAAGCTTATTTCTTTTAACTATTTTATTGTACCCATTAATCAACCTCTCTTTGTCTCCCTCCACCACCCTTCCCAGCCTCTGGTAACCACCGTTCTATTCTTTATGTTCCTGAGTTTCACTTTCTTAGCTTCCACATATGAGACAGAAAGTGCTATATTTGTCTTTCTGTGCTTGGCTTATTTCACCTAACATAATGGCCTCCAGCTCCATCTGTGTAGCTGCAAATAACAAGATTTCATTCTTTTTATGGCAGAATAGTATTCTATTTTGTATATCTGTCACATTTTCTGTATCCGTTTATCCATGGATGGGCACTTAGGCTGACTCCACATCTTGGTTATTGTGAATAGTGCTTTAACAAACATGGGAGGGCAGATATCTCTTCAATATGTGGATTTTCTTTCTTTTGGATATATTCCAAGTAATGGAACTGCTGGATCATATAGTAGTTTTATTTTTAGGATTCTGAAGAATCTCCACACTGTTTTCCCTAATGGCTGTGCTAATTTACATTCCCAGCAATAGTGTACGAGGGTTCCCCTTTCTCCAAATCCTCATCAGCATCCATTACTCCTTGTCTTTGTAACAAAAACCATTTTAACTGAGTTGAGATAATATCTGCCATTGCTCAGCTCCTTCTCGAACATCAATAATTCTTAGATTTGGTCTTTTCAGTTATTTTTTTATGTCTTGTAGGTGTTCTTCATTCCTTTATATTCTTTTCTCTTTTATCCTCTCGGACTGTGTATTTTTCAATAGCCTGTCTTTGAACTAACTAATACTTTCCTCTGCTTGATCTGTTCTAACGTTGAGAGCCTATAATGAAATTTTCAGTTTAACAAATATATTTCTCAGTTTTGAAATTTGTGCTTGATTTTTAAAAATTATTTCAATCTCTGCTGAAGTGAGGTAGCTTGATGCCTCCAACTTTGTTCTTTTTGCTTAGGATTGTCTTGGCTATAAGGGCTCTTGTTGGGTTCCACATGAAATTTAAAGTAGTTTATTCTAATTCTGTGAAGAAAGTCAATGATAGCTTGATGGGGATAGCATTGAATCTATGAATTGCTTTGGGCAATATGGCCATTTTCATGATATTGATCCTTCCTATCCATGAGCATGGAATGTTTTTCCATTTGTTTGTATCCTCTCTTATTTCCTCGAGCAGCGGTTTGTAGTTCTCCTCAAAGAGGTCCTTCACATCCCTTGTAAGTTGTATTCCTAGGTATTTTATTCTTTTTGTAGCAATTGTGAATGGGAGTTCACTCATGATTTGGCTGTCTGTCATTTTTGATGTATAGGAATGCTTGTGATTTTTGCACATTGATTTTGTATCCTGAGACTTTGCTGAAGTTGCTGATCAGCTTAAAAAGATTTGGGGTTGAGATAATGGGGTTTTGTAAATATACCATCATGTCATCTGCAAACAGAGACAATTTGACTTCCTCTCTTTCTATTCAAGTACACTTTATTTCAGGCCTGATTGCCCTGGCCAGAACTTCCAATACTGTGTTGAACAGGAGTGGTGAGAGAGGGCATCCTTGTCTTGTGCCTGTTTTCAAAGGGAATGCTTCGAGCTTTTGCCCATTCAGTATGATATTGGATGTGGGTTTGTCATAAATAGCTTTTGTTATTTTGAGATATGTTCCATCAATACCTAGTTTATTGAGAGTTTTTAGCATGAAGCGGTGTTGAATTTTATCAAAGGCCTTTTCTGCATCTATTGAGATAATCACGTGGTTTTTGTCATTGGTTCTGTTTATGTGATGGATTACGTTTATTGATTTGCATATGTTGAACCAGTCTTGCATCCCAGGGATGAAGCTGACTTGATCATGGTGGATAAGCTTTTTGATGTGCTGCTTGGATTCGGTTTGCCAGTATTTTGTTGAGGATTTTTGCATCGATGTTCATCAGGGATATTGGCCTGAAATTTTATCTTTTTGTTGTGCCTGTGCCAGGTTTTGGTATCAGATAATGCTGGCTTCATAAAATGAGTTAGGGAGGAGTCCCTCTTTTTCTATTGATTGGAATAGTTTCAGAAGGAATGGTACCAGCTCCTCTTTGTACCTCGGGTAGAATTCAGCTGTGAATCGTCTGGTCCTGGGTTTTTTTTTTTGGTTGGTAAGCTATTAATTACTGCCTCAATTTCAGAACTTGTTATTGGTCTATTCAGGTATTCAACTTCTTCCTGGTTTAGTCTTAGAAGGGTGTATGTGTCCAGGAATTTATCAATTTCTTCTAGATTTTCTAGTTTATTTGCCTAGAGGTGTTTATAGTATTCTCTGATAGTAGTTGGCATTTCTGTGGGATCAGTGGTGATATCCCCTTTATCAGTTTTTATTGTGTCTATTTGATTCTTCTCTCTTTTCTTCTTTGTTAGCCTGGCTGGTGGTCTATCTATTTTGTTAATCTTTTCAAAAAACCAACTCCTCGATTCATTGATTTTTTGAAGGGTTTTTTTGTGTCTCTATCTTCTTCAGTTCTGCTCTGATCTTAGTTATTTCTTGTCTTCTGCTAGCTTTTGAATTTGTTTGCTCTTGCTTCTCTAGTTCTTTTAATTGTGATGTTAGGGTGTCAATTTTAGATTTTTCCTCCTTTCTCCTGTGGGAACTTAGTGCTATAAATTTCCCTGTAAACACTGCTTTAGCTGTGTCCCAGAGATTCTGGTACATCGTGTCTTTGTTCTCACTGGTTTCAAAGAACTTATTTATTTCTGTCTTAATTTCATTATTTACCCAGTAGTTATTCAGGAGCAGGTTGTTCAGTTTTCATGTAGTTGTGCAGTTTTTAGTGAGTTTCTTAATCCTGAGTTTTAATTTGATTGCACTGTGGTCTGAGAGAATGTTTGTTATGATTTCTGTTCTTTTGCATTTGCTGAGGAGTGTTTTACTTCCAATTATGTGGTCAATTGTAGAATAAGTGTGCTGTGGTGCTAAGAAGAACGTATATTCTGTTGATGTGGGGTGGAGAGTCTGTAGACATCTATTAGGTCTGCTTGGTCTAGAGCTGAGTTCAAGTCCTGAACATCCTTGTTAATTTTCTGTCTCATTGATCTGTCTAATATTGACAGTGGGGTGTTAAAGTCTCCCACCATTATTGTATGGGAGTCTAGGTCTCTCTGTAGGTCTCTTAAGAACTTGCTTTATGAACATGGTATGTAGACCAATGGAACAGAACAGAGGCCTCGGAAATAATGCCACATATCTACAACCATCTGATCTTTGACAAACCTGACAAAAACAAGCAATGGGAAAAGGATTTCCTATTTAATAAATGGTGTTGGGAAAACTGGCTAGCCATATGTGCAAAACTGAAACTGGCCCTCTTCCTTATACCTTATACAAAAATTAACTCAAGATGGATTAAAGACTTAAATGTAAGTCCTAAAACCATAAGAACCCTAGAAGAAAACCAAGACAATACCATTCAGGTCATAGGCAGGGGCAAAGACTTCATGACTAAAATGCCAAAAGCAATGGCAACAAAAGCCAAAATTGACACATGGGATCTAATTAAACTAAAGAGCTTCTGCACAGCAAAAGAAACTACCACCAGAGTGAACAGACAACCTACAGAATGGGAGAACATTTTTGCAATCCGTTCATGTGACAAAGGGCTAATACCCAGAATCTACAAGGAACTTAAACAAATTTACAAGAAAAAACCAAGCCAATCAAAAAGTGGACAAAGAATATGAACAGACAGTCCTCAAAAGAAGATATTTATGCAGCCAACAAACATGAAAAAAAGCTCCTCATCACTGGTCATTAGAGAAATGCAAATCAAAACCACAATGAGATAACAACCAACTCTTGCCAGTTAGAATGGCGATCATTAAAAAGTCAGGAAACAACAGATGCTGGAGAGGATGTGGAGAAATAGGAATGCTTTTACACTGTTGGTGGGAGTGTAAATTAGTTCAACCATTGTGGAAGACAGTGTGGTAATTCCTCAAAGATTTAGAACCAGGAATACCATTTGACACAGCAATCCCATTACTGGGTGTATACCCAAAGGTTTATAAATCATTCTATAAAGACACAGCACACATATGTTTACTGGAGTACTATTTGCAATAGCAAAGACTTGGAACCAACCCAAATGCCCATCAATGATAGACTGGATAAATAAAATGTGGCACATATACACCGTGGAATACCATGCAGCCATAAAAAAGAATGAGTTCATGTCCTTTTCAGGGACATGGATGAAGCTGGAACCCATCATTCTCAGCAAATTAACACAGGAGCAGAAAACCAAACATTGCATGTTCTCTCTCATAAGTGGGAGTTGAACAATTAGAACACATGGACACAGGGAGGGGAACATCACACACCAGGGCCTTTCGGTGGTTGGGGGGCTAGGAGAGGGATAGTATTAGGAGAAATATCTAATGTAGGTGACCGGTTGATGGTTGCAGCAAACCACAATGGCACCTGTGTACCTGTGCAACAAACCTGCATGTTCTGCACATCTATCGCAGAACTTAAAGTATAAAGAAAAGTGAAAAAAATTTCAATCTCTTTGTTATATTTAATACATTTCTGAGTTGCTTTTCCATGTTATTTTAAAGATCACTGAGTTTTCTTAAAACTGCTATTTTGAATTATTGATCAGAGAGCTCATCTACTCCCGTCTAGTTAGGGTCAGTCACTGGCAACTTAATCTGTCTGTTTGGGGAGATCCTGGTTTCCTGTTTGCTATTGTTTCCTGTGGATGTACATCTGGTTTTGCGGTGAAAAATTAGCTATTTATTTGTTTTCTCTGCCTGGCTTGTTTTGATTTTTATTGGGTATGTTTGTTCAGAGATTTCTTTGTAATATACCTGTCTTTTTTGCTAGGTCACTGCCTCTTCTTGGTCTTTTTAAAGAATCAGCTTTTGGTTTCATCAATTTTTTTCCATTGTTTTTCTATTTCAAATTTTATTGATTTCGGTTCTTATCTTTATTATTTAACCCTTCTGCTTACTGTAGGTCTATTTCATTTTTCCTTTAAAAAAAAGAAAATCTACTTAAACTTTGAGAAATGTATTTACTTTTCCACATCAACAATTATGGATTATCATGTCATAATTATAAATGGCTAAGTCTTATACTTCCTCAGGAAAATATTGCACCATTCAGTGCTATGGATCCTACAGAGAATTTTAATCCGTGGTCATAGTGTTAATAGCTCTTAGTTTCACAGCCCCATGAGCCTCATTGAAATGTCCTTTATTTTTTCTAGTTTCTTAAAGTGGAAACTATATGATTGAGTTTAGACCTTTTAATTTTCTAATTAAATATTTAATGCTCAAGTTTCCCTGTAAGCACTATCTTAGCAAGGATTTTCATATGTTATATCACCATTTCATTCAGTTTAAAAAATATTTTTCAAAAATTTCTGTCAATCTGTTGTTTGGCCTGTTGGTTATTTGAAAGTGTACTTTTGATTTCCAGGTACTTGGAGATTTAAAAATGTGTCATCTGGGTTTTTTTTTAACTTTTAATTCTAATAGTTTTTCCTTCATGCATTTTGGAGCTCTGTTAGATGTATGCTCATTTAAGGCTCTTATGTTTTCTTGATTACTTTATCCTTTTTCTGTATAAAATAACTTATTTACATAATTTATATATATAGATATATATATATAAAACACAACTGCTTTCTTTAGAACAAGAAAATTTATAAATGACATGATTTTTTTTTGTCAAAGACTTCGTCAAGCAAGAGAGTACACATGGGCACTTTTGTTTCAAATAACATGATGGTAAACAATGGATATTAATATTTTTGTCATGCCTCAGACATTTACCGACAATTAGGCGTCAAACCCTCAGGTTGATCACTTGCTAAAACATAAGAGAAAAAGTCAAGAAAAGATGAAAACCATTAATCATATCTTCTTTAAGATTTATGAAATAAATTCTTCGCAATATCTTCTTTACATGAATCAGGCCTAACATAGTTCTTGCCACCATGTAAGGTAAATACACTGATTAACTCTCTCTTTTCCAAAATTAGGTTTAAGGATATAATGGTAGGATACTTTAGCTGGCTGACTTGATTCTCTAATACAATGAGTCCCTGTATTCTTTATATAGCAAGAAATTCTATCTTCCATAAAACTAGCTTATTCCATATTAAAAAGAGACAGTTGTTAAAGTTAAAAATTATTATTACACAAGGATAAATAATAGTTTAACCATGGCAATCTAACTCCCAAACTAACGTTAAGAGAATGAAATCTTTTCAGAATATGAGTTTTAAAAACTTACAAAAACAGAGTATTAAAATAGCAATGTGATTTACTACCATGATTTCTCTGACATATTAATCACGAAATAAATGCCTACTTGTAGACAGTTTCCACTCAGAATTATATAGCCTCCTGTCTGACAAAATGATAAGCCATAAATTTCACTGAAAGACAATGAGAAAGAAGTGCGCTCATAGCAGTAGTTTCAATAAATTAGCATTACTGTTATACCTGCTGAGACATAATTCTCTTCTGTTAAGGAATTTAAAAACTGGCCACCATTTTTTCAATATACAAACTTAATTATCTAGACTCTAAAATATCTTCCCAATTGAAATACTGATCATTACATAATACAGTGAACACAGTTCTGACTTTTAGGCACAACTCATGACTTCAGTGACAAATAACTCATACCTACAGACATCAGCACCTTAGGGTAAGAAAATTTGGGGTCTAATATAGCGGTCAAACTAAAAGGCCAATCCAGCAACAGTCCTTCATTCAAGTACTGTCCATGGCTTCTTTCACACGGAAACTGCAGAGCGGGGTAGCTGCTAGACAGACCCTCTGGCCTGCAAACCCAAAATAGTTTGCAGAAGGTTTCCAGCTCCTAAGATAATATATCATCAATCCAAGAGGCTTTTCAAATAAAATCAGAGTAAATTTGCTGTTTGAGAAGTCTAATGGGAACCACTACAGATCTGCTTGAGTAGATCGTAGAATTATACGTGTCAATCATCAGATCTTGAAATTAAAACCTTAAATTCATATTGATGATAATCACTAACTTTATTTTTATTTATTTTTATTATTATACTTTAAATTCTAGGGTGCATGTGCACAACGGGCAGGTTTGTTACATATGTATACATGCGCCATGTTGGTGTGCTGCACCCATTAACTCGTCATGTACATTAGGTATTTCTTCTAACGCTATCCCAACCCCCTACCCCCACCCCATGTCAGGCCCTGCTGTATGATGTGTTCCCACCCTGTGTCCAAATGTTCTCATTGTTCAATTCCCACCTACGAGTGGGAACATGCAGTAAGTCTTATTTTCTATTTTTAACATCACGATTGTGTTCCATGCTTAAAGATCTAAGTGTTTCTTGAGAATTTAATGGTAAAAAAAATCTATGAAGAAATTGGCTTTTTAAAAACTAATATATGTCTGTACGTGTACAAAGGAGATTGCGTTTTGTATGAAAATTTGTCTCATAAAGTTGAGTTTCCCCTACCCTCATGAAAATCCTGAGAATATCCCAGAAATAAGAAAAACAGAAAAATGCACAATATAAAGTCAATACATTAAATTTAGGGAAAAAAGTATTCCAAACATATACTGGCCAAACATTTTTAGTTATATCATTTTAAATATATTTAAAAGTAAAGAGAAAAAGGAGACAAACATAAAATTGTTAATGCCTTCTTTATAATCTGAGGGGTGAAAATAGCTAAAACTGAATATCCTTTTAAATAAAAAATGTAAAAATAAATAAGCTCTTTGTTGTGTCATCTTTAGAAATAATTATGTTTAAATACTAGTTTTTCAATTAGGACTCATGTTACATCACCATAAACTGAAAAAGTATGTATTTTTCAGTCAGACAAACAGCTGATAATAGAAAAGTTATCTAACATTTACCATACTACAGTGGAGTTTGACAATTTGTTTTCATATACAGTCATGTGCCCCTTAACTGTATGTTCTAAGAAATGCCTTGGTAGGTGATCTTGTGTGGAACAGCGCTGAGTGTACTTCCAAACACTGAGATGTACAGACTGCTGCACACCCTACAGACCGAGGCTATGTGGTATAGCCTGTCACTCCTTGGCTACAAACCTCTATGGTGTGTTACTGTGCTGAATACTGTAGGCAGTTTTAATGCAATAGTAAGTATCTGTGTATCTAAACAGGTCTAAACATAAAAGAGCAACGCATTATGTTATGATGGCTATAATGTCACTAGATGACAGGACTTTTTTAATCTCCATTTTAATTGTATGGGACCACTGTCATATATGTGGTCTGTCATTGACTTAAACATCATGTGAAAAATGACTGTACTTAGAAGCAACTGAAAAGGCCTTCATCCTTCATCATCTTCCTCTAAAAATAAAAATAAAAAACTCTTCACAAAAGAAGTTTCTAAACGTTAAATATGATACAATCAACCTCCAAATCTGTGTGCAATGCAGTTCATACAGAGACATATATCCACAACATTCCCAAATGTCCATGTGTGCTTAGCACAGGAAGAGTCAAATTGTAAACAAGAGTTGTTATTTCTGTCTGAGAAAGCAGTCTTAATTGCTTGCTATTTGCAAAATGCTAAATCAATCAGAATGAAAGGAACCTCAGGAATGTTTTCCACTGATTACAAAAGCTTCAAATCAAGCTTATTAAATATTCAAAATCAACCTAAAGAAAAATAGACATTGATGTTTTGCTCTAAATACTGTTTTGTTGATGTAATTGACTCTGGAAATCCTAGACTTAATTTAAAAAAGAAAAAGACAAAAGATTGTTTTATTCTGTTTCATCCACTTCAATGAGAAGATATCATTGAAGAAATATTCAGAGACCGTGGTTGGCTTCCCTTCAGGGGCCTGCTTTTGGCCACTTTTGTGCCCTTCTTTCAGTAAGGGCTGATCACAAAAAACCTGAGTTGATGAGCTGCTAATATTCTCAGATTGAGTATTAATAACACTTGGAGATGCAAGTGGATCAGAGGACTCTTTCTTCTTTTTCTGGCTTTCACTGGACAGACTGGATCTTTTCAGATTCTGTCTTAATGCAGGTATAAGAGGCTTTCGGCGTTTCTTACTATAGACCTGAGTAGGTCCATCAGATTCCAAACTATTCTTTGAACACATGAAAGATAAAACATCCCAGGGGTCTTCTGCCAGGTCTGGATAGTGGGGCTTTTGAAGATGATGTTCTGCTGTCCATTTGCTCAGACTTAGGAGCAGCGTCACTTCTTTCTTCCTTATCAGACACAATCATTTCATTCTGAGGTAACTGAGGCACATTCTTGTCTATGCATGTATCGGGAGATCTAGATCCTATACTCCGAAAAGTTGGTTCAACTTGCTCTTTTTGAGGTTCTGGAGTTATCAGTGTGCTTCCTGAGGTAGGAAAAATATCTTGTCCCTTTGAGACTCCCCTGTTTCCTCAAAAACCTTTGTTAATTCCTTTGAGTGCACCTCAGAGGTCTATGCTTGACAATCATCTCTTAAAGTGAGTGAACAGTTCTTGGCAGGAGGAACGTGGTCATTTTCATCAAGCCTGCTATGAAATCTCTTCCTAGATACAAGATCCAAATTATCAGGAAGCTTTTTAGAATCCCCTCTTTCAAAAATAGATCTTCAGTTGGTCATCTTGACCAACTGAAGTTGCTGGGAAATAAATACTCATGCCACCCCTTTCTTCAGTATTCACGGATTTGACCAATACAGGAGCTGGCAGTGAAGGGTTTGGCATTAACTGTGTGGTGGCTTCGGTTATTTCTTCTACTCTCCATTAGTTTAATGGGAAAAGGAGATTGGTTGGGATTTCCACCAGAGATAAAATAAATGCTTGTTCATCTTCTCCATCTTGAGGTACATTAGCAACTGGATTCACTGTTAGGTCTTGAGGACTGATTATATTTTCTTGTTGGACTTCTGGAATACTTATTGGTGTTTATCCTGGCACAGGAAGTGTAAGCACATTGTCTCCTTTAGAGTCCTTTATCTGGGGCTTTTCAAAGGAATTTTCACCAAGACCCCTCTCCAAACCAAGTGTGCAGGGCTGTGTCTCAGAGGAAGCAATTGGAGCAACTGACAACACGTGAGCCTCTTGAGAGCGCTCTTCTTGATTTTCATTTCTCTCAGTTAGGTTCACTTGTTGAGAAATCCTGGTCCCTTGGATACCATGTACACTTGCCCATTTGCTCTGTTCTTTATTCTCTGCTGTTGTAACTGGTCTGAGGTTTTTAACTTCCAGTTCTGTTGCTTCGGAAGCATTTTTCTCTGTTTCTCTTTGAGTTTCCAGTTCTTCCCCATTGGTTGCACAGAAACTGGAAACTTCCTGATAATCATCAAACCTGTTGGTCCCTAAAATCTTCTCAAGATTTGGTTTAGGCTTGGCAAATCTACTTCTTATTCTCAAATTACTGGTCACTTGAGAAGTTGTATTCCTGGTTGGTGTAGCATTCTTCTTTACTTTCTCCATTAAACTAATTTCTTCTCTGGAACTTTGTTCCTCCAATACAATCTTGTTTTCTTCAAATGATGAGGGAGATGAAGTAATGACAGATGAAGAGAGCTCCTGACATTCATGAACAATTTTGTGATTTATATTATCTAGGTTAAAAGGAATATGGCTTTTATTCTTTGAATGAACATGAGGGAATATACATACTCCTACATCACTCGTTCAGTACTGATTTCAGACTGCAATACTAGATCTCACATTGCAGCTTTGGTGCTTCCATCGTTGGTACCTGGTTCATCTTGGATATGTTCACCTACGTGTATGTGTGTGTGTGTGTGTGTGTGTGTGTGTATTATCCCTGGTAACTTTTTTGTTCTAAACTTGATTTGTTTTAATATTAATAGAGACACTCTAGTTTTCTTTTGCATTGTGGATATTTGTCCTTTCATTTAATATGCCTATACCGTTAGAGTTAAAGTAAATTTTCTTAAGGCAGAATCCAGTTGGATCTTGGTTTGTTTTTTTTTTTTTAAGTCAACCCAGCAATTTCTGTCTTTTAGTGTCTTTAGCTCTCTTAATTTAATAATTGAAATGTGTTTAGACCTATTGTTTTATTATTTTATTTTTATTCTTTTTTATTTTTCTGACCTCCTGTCCTTGCTTTCTTTTTCATTATTTGAACCTTTACATTTATATGTATTTTCCTATTGATTCTTTTTCTCTGGGGATCTCTAATTCATTTTTTTCCTTTTTCAATATCAGTTTTGCTTTCAAAGCCTTTGCTCTGTTGTTTAGAAATATTTTCAGAGTTTTAGCCACTGTCCTTGGCACACAGTGCTGTTGACTGGTCCTACCTGCAGGGTGAAGCAAGGAGAGAAAATGAATAGAAAAAAAAGGATTTTTATCCTCCTCAATCTTTGTACAACTGGAGCTTCCTTTTATGGCTGTTCTCTTTAATGAGTGGGTTTTCTCTTACGATTTGTATGTAGTGCAACTCTGTAACTGAGGCAGCCCTCATGGCAGGCCTGGAGAGAGAGACAGACAGGGAGAGAGAGAAAGAGAGAGACAGGGAGAGAGAGAGAGGAAAAAATAATTTCTCCCATTCTCTGGAAGCTCAGAGAAGCCCATTGTTCCAGTTCTCTGTTGATAAGGACAGTCTCTTCTTAAGATTTTGTTGTCCATTTGTATTGTTCAGTGACCTGCCTTAGCCAGCCTATGCTTGGGTCAAAGCTGGAGATAAAAGAAAAACACAAAACAAAACGGAAAAAAAAAAAAACAAGAAATGCACTGTGGTCTGCTTGCCATTATTTTCGATAGATCAGTATTTGTATTTTGTTTGTGGTTTTTAGTTGCGCTTTGTGTTATCCATAGTTTGCAGTGAGTTACTCCATTTTGGGTAGAGTTAGAAACTTGAATCCTTTATTTTTTTAAAATTATTTAGCAATTTGGGATTATTTCACAACTCAAAAGCAATGAATAATTGAAATTATTTCTGAATCTTTAATGACACCTTCTAAGGAAAATCCATCAAATGTGTTAAGTGTAGAATTAAGAAATTTCATTTTCAGCTTTTATGACATCACCAGTGTAATAATTTTCCAAAACAGAAACGACATCATATTTCTTACATTTGAAATTTTTTTCTCTGACTACAATAAAACGATAGGTAAATCATTGTGAATACAAGTAACTAATGCCTTTAGAGAGATGAACAAGAAACAACTACTTGGTTGGAAAGATCTTGAGTGTATGGCTACTATTAGCACAGAGGCTGAAGATGTTTGGTTTACATGTATTATTTTCCTTCTAATAAATGTCACAAAACAATATTAAGTAGCATAATCTACTAGAGCAGTATGGAACATATATCTTGTGGAAATACATTGCCCAAAAGAGGCATTGTACGGTGCATAAAAGAAAATAAAACAAAACATAATAAAAGAGAAACAACTAATGATTTTGGATCTGAATTATAGTGTTTTCCATCTTTAAGGCTAATATACAATTTTATGATGAGAATTTTCAGACCATTATATATATATTTTCATGAATATTTATAATAAATAGTAGTGCTAAAAGTCCTTTTACATACAGTGGGTTAAATTAGGTTTAATGTTGTATATTCCAGAAATAAGGTAATAAAATGAGTTCATTCCAGACCCCCTAGAAAATCAATGATATAGCATCTTACCTCATGATCAAACCTGGCAACAAAGAGCCTAGCCCCAAAACACAGAAGGAGATTCTTTTAACGAACAATAATGGTTACTTTTTTAAAGAAAAATGTAATTTCAACTTTTACTGTAGATACAGGGGGTCGTGTAGGTTTGTTACATGGGTATATTATGTGATGCTAAGGTTTAGGGTACAAATGATCCTGTCACCCAGGCAGTGAGTACAGTCCCCAAGAAGTAGTTTTTAAGCCCATCCCCTACTCCTTTCCTCCCTCCGCTAGAAGTCCGCAGTGTCTGCTGTTCTCAGCTTTAAGTCCCTGTGTGCTCCATGTTTATCTCTCACTTATAAGTGAGAACATGTGGTATTTGGTTTTCTGTCCTGCATTCATTATTTTAGGATTATGGCCTCCATCTACATCCGTGTAGAACATGTTCTACATCCATACAGAACATCCATAAAGAACATGATTTCATTCTTTTCAAGGCTGTGTAGCATTCCATGAGGTATAGGTACCATATTTTCTTATTCAATCCACCACTGATGGGCACCTAGGCTGATTCTATATCTTTGCTATTGTAAATCATTCTGTGATGAACATGGAGAGTCTTGTCTTTTCGGTAAAATGATTTATTTTCTTTTGGATATATACCCAGTAATGGGATTTCTGGCTTGAGTAGTAGCTCTGTTTTTAGTTATTTGATAAATCTCCAAACTGCTTTCCACAGTGGCTGAACTAACTTACATTCCCCGAGCAGTGTGTAAGCATTCACTCTTTTCTACAGCCTTGCCAGCGTCCATTACTATTTGACTTTTTATAATAGCCATTCTGTCTGGTGTGAGATGATATCTCATGGTGGTTTTGATTTGCATTTCTCTGAGCATTAGTGATGATGAACATTTTTTCATATGTTTGTTGGCTGCTTGTATTTCTTCTTTTGAGAGGTGTCTGTTTATGATCTTTTCTTACTTTAGACTCACATGTTGTTAACCTGCCCCATGTAACAAGCAAACTGTGGAATGCTTTCAGGTGCTCAATACATAAGTGTATGAAGGTACCGAAAGCAGCATTATAAATGTAATGATTTAACTCGCTGAAAACTAAAAGTCATGTATTCAGTGTCAGTTCTAATTTTGATAAAAAATTTGTTTAAAGAATAACAAAATATTACTATTTTTCAAATGAGGGTAGTTGTCAATTTTAGATTAAATGATGTATAATAGCATATCATATATTAATGGAAGGTATGATTTGACATAAAATAAAGCTTAGTTCATGAAAATCAAGGTTGTTTTTTTCTTTTTAATAGTAAACCATGTTCAAATAGAATTTATTTTGTAAATGTAAGAACGTCTAGGCCGGGCGCAGTGGCTCACGCCTGTAATCCCAGCACTTCGGGAGGCTGAGACAGGCATATCATGAGGGTCAGGAGATCAAGACCATCCTGGCTAACATGGTAAAACCCCATCTATACTAAACAAAACAAAACAATTAGCGGGGCATGGTGGCGGGCGCCTGTAGTCCCAGCCACTCGGGAGGCTGAGGCAGGAGAATGGCGTGAACCCAGGAGGCGGAGCTTGCAGTGAGCAGAGATAGCATGACAGCACTCCAGCCTGCGAGACACAGTGAGACTCTGTCTCAAAAAAAAAAAAAAAGTCTTAAAGTTAGGATTTATCTTATATTACTCATTATTGTTGTCTTTGGAGAAAAAATATCATCACATAAACCCTGACCAGGCATTTAAAAAATATCAGTCATTAAAAAAAAACTATCCTTGATAAATAAATTCACAATAGAAAGATCCATTTTTTTTAAAGGAGAATGTAAACACATCTCAAAGCCTAACTTGTTAGCTTTTAAATATGGTAATAACCAAACCTTGCACAGTTCTTGAAGAGTACGGGCTAGGTACCAGGTAAATATCATAATAGAAAGATGAGTAAGATCTCATGTCTGCTTTTGAGAAGCTTCTCCTGCAGATTCTTACAGTCCCAGTTCTGCTGTGGTTTGTGAATGGAGGAGCAGGATCACAGAAGAAGGAATCATCTCTGCTGACTTTTAGAGAGGATGATGTGTAATGAAGGTATTTGTTTTTTAATTATCATAGTACCTAATGTCATTTTTTTTTTTTTGCAAAAATAAATTACTAAAGACTTGTAAACTAGGTCAATTGCCATGGCTCATACATGTAATCCCAGATGTGAGCCACTGTGACTGGGAGGCCGAGGCAGGAGGATTGTTTAAGTCAGGAGTTTGAGTCTAGCCCAGGCAATATAGTGAGACCTTGTCTCTATAAAAAATAAAAAATAATAATAAAAAAATAGCCTGATGTGTAATGCATGCCTGTGGTCTCAGCTGCTTGGGAGGCTGAGGTGGGAGGTTCACTTGAGCCCAGGAGGTTGAGGATGCAGTGAGCTGAGATTGCACCACTGCACTCCAGCCTGGACAACAGAACAAGACCCGCTCTCAAAAGCCAGACCAAATCAAATTAAAACAAAAACACTTGAAACCTAGCAGAGCCAACAAATATATAGCATCTTCTATAGATTTTTAGCTTCCAGTACTAATAAGGACATCCTGGAAGGGTAATCCTCCATGTTTTCTACATAATGGTTTCAATGTGCTCACTGGTTTGAGTCTTTACTGAGTAGGTTGTCATTTGGGCCTGCGTGACCTCTCCTGATTCTGAATTGTAATAATAAAATAACTGTGTTATATTTTCCATTGTGAAGTTCCCCATGTGTTTGAACATAGAAAGCATTATTGGAGATTTCCACTTGTGACCAAGGAAACTCAATTAGGTTTTACCTTTAATTTTTTATGTCGTTGTGGCTGGTGTAATTAAAAGGTTGTCCAAGCCTTTGAAACAGAAGTGCTCATCTTTGCTGTTTCTGTGTTTGTGGAATCCTTGCTCTGCCTGTGTCTAAGGAACACTGCCATTTTGTGGATCAGAGCACGTAAAAAGTCAAATAAATGAGAAAAACTATTTGAATGTCATGTTTCTCCCCAAGCAGTAACATTAACGTGTTTATACAATAAGCACTTTTACCAAATCTACTTATTGAGGCACGTCCTGCAGACGTGACACTGTGACGGTCTTGGATGCCCCAGGATCCCTCATAGCTTTTCTGGTGGACACAGGAACCTGGCAGGGCTAGGGAATCCATTCCCAAGGGGGACGTCCTTGACCAAGGGCAAACAGAGCCTGCAGGTTAGCAGTCCCCTTCCAGGGGCTCAGATGGGGCAGTGACTTGCATGCTCATGGCTCTGCACGGTAACCTGGTCCATGAAACGCTGGTTCTTGCAGAAGAGACCAGCTCCATCACACACTCTTGCACTCTTGTTCTGCCTCTGCTGTTTTGCTCTTCCTCCTCCCTCAGGTCTGCAGTCCCCTGAATCCATGCTGTTCATTCTGCCCAGGCCCCAGCACCCCTCCCTGCCTCTGTGGACCAATTGCGGCCACAGCCCACACGTGGACTGACCACAAAGCTGCAGGTCTTCAGTTAGAGAGGGATCCCCAGAGAGCATTTCCTCTGAGCAGTGCCTCTGCTTCATGGACTCCTAACACCCCGTGTGTCTTCTTTGTAGAACTCATCACAGTTCTGGAAATGGGCTCATGCTTCCTGCTCTATCCACGACACAAACACTCCGTCTTTCCCATAACATAGTAGAGACAATCAATAATGACTGCCCAATGCACGGACAGAGGGGCTTTCAATTTGATTCCCTCCCTTCAATCATGCCCACTGTAGAATCATCCTCCATATCACAGCGACTCATCCATTTAAAACTCAGCCCTGCCCATGGGGCTCCCTTGCTGTCTCTCCTCAGGACGTCTCTATTGGCTGTAAAGGCCTCTCCTGGAGAAGCCTCACACCTGTCAGTGTCTCCTCCCTGCCGTGCCCCCACATACCTCTGCATGCACAGGTGTCTTCATCCTTCTACCTTGGCTCCTCCATCTCAGTCTCTAGATGACCCTTGGTAGCTTTTTTTTTTTTTTTTTTTGAGATGGAGTCTCGCTCTGTGGCCCAGGCTGGAGTGCAGTGGCCGGATCTCAGCTCACTGCAACTTCCTGGTTACCCTCAATCACTTGGCCAGTAAACGCCTCTTTGCACCTTTAGTGTGGAGATATGCGTCCCACTCAGTGACTCCCTAACATCTTTAAAAAATTCCATAGGTTTTTGGGGAACAGGTGGTATTTAGTTACAGGATAAGTTCTTTAGCGGTGATTTGTGAGATTTGGGTGCGCCCATCTCCCAAGCAGTATACACTGAACCCAATTTGTAGTCTTTCATCTCTCCCTTCCCACCCTTTCCCCGTGAGTCCCTAAAGCCCATTGTGTCCTTCTTCTGGCTCTTATCCCTGACTGCATTACCTGGCACTTACTAGTTTTTGTGTTAGTTTCCATAATAGACTCCGAGGTCTCCAAGGTGGATTCTTTGTTCCTTGTCCACACCTGCCTCCATCATCTAGCGTGACAGCTGGAGCTCTCCAGAAGCATCTTCCAGGTCAAAGTCTAATTTAGGTAAAGAGTGAACTGGACAGAATCAGAGTGTGGCCTCTGGAACAATAGTGCCAGGTCCTGGGTTATCAGCAAAGCTGGTGCTTGGCTGATTCCAGTGAGCTGGGGGAATTTTTCCGGCAACAGAAGGATCGTTTTTCCCAGATGGTAATTCTGTTGCTCATCAGGGTCAAACGTGTGATTCTGATTCCACGTGTGCAGAAGGCGGTGCTGCGCACCTCTGGTGATATGCGGAAATCTAGCACACGCTCAGTGGTGATTGCTGAGATTGGGTTCAGGGACCATCCTGGAGCACCTGAATGCTTGGTACATCTGCCATTTAAAAACGACAGGATTTCCAACCAGGACATTGTGACACGTGTCTGCCTCTCTCACTCATTGGCATGGGACTGGGCATGACTCGTTATTTTCAATGGGACAAAATAGGTTGGAAAACAGGAATGAGGTGCTCTGTGTCTAGGTGGCTCTCGGGGAACTATTGCCATGGATGGAGCCTCTGGCATAGGACGTTCACCCTGCTGGATAAACCTTATATTTGGTGGACATTGGCAGAAGCAGGCAGTGAGGTGTCCAAAAGAAAGTGACCAGGCATAGCTAAACAAAGGATGGTGGCCAGGAATCCAATGGGCAGCGCTCACAGCTGCAAATGAGGAGCGGGGCCGCCCTGTGCCGTGGGCACCCTGCACAGTATTGCCGTCGCGGGCATGGAGGGCTGTGGTCAGGGGCTTTGCAGGGGAGGGTGCTGGGCTCTGCGTGGAAAGGTGCAGGGCGCAGGGAGCCCCTGTTTCGGGCCGAGGTTTCTGCTGGCTGCTGGAGCTGAGATTAAACACAGTGACAGTCGCTTTCCACAGCTCTGGAAAGGCAAAACCCTGTCTCTACTAAAAATACAAAAATTAGCCAGAGGTGGTGGCAGGCGCCTGTAATCCCAGCTACTTGGGAAGCTGAGGCGGGAGGATCGCTTGAACCTGGGAGGCGGAGGTTGCAGTGAGCCGAGATCACACCACTGCACTCTGGCCCGGGCGACAGAGCCAGACTCTGTCTCAAAAATAAAAATAAAAAAAGATTTCAGTGGCTCTATTTTTTTATGGGAAAGAGATTCTGAAGATAAATAAGAGGTGACCCTGTTTCTGATAGGAAGTCGCCGGGGAAATGGTTGCCTGTGGGTTCTTGTCGCTGAACATGCTGGGCAGGTAGCAGAGGGGAGAGGCTGCGACTGGGGACGTGAGGAGAACAGACCCGAGAAGCGAAGTGAAAACCCAGCCAGAGTCAGCGCAGTCCCCTCAGATCAGTAACGCTACATGGAGGATCCCGTGTTAAAACTCTGCGTGTGTTCACAAAACCCAAACTGCTTCCTGAGAGGGAGAGAGAAGCAACAGTGTTTTTTCCCAAAAGGTTTGAGTCTGGATTATCCCATTAAAGATGACCTTGTTTTCTTTAATATTGTGCTATTTCCCTCCTCACTGAGGATTCACTACCCTCTTCCCAAGTTCTACAAACCTGAAAGGAATCATCACCCAGTTCCCCATAAACACTTAGACGATCTCATTCTCCTGCTTCTCTTTCAATGCTTCCTTCTGCAGCACCCGTTCTACCGGCCGGTCTTTCCTACTGGTAGGTCCTCATGTGGCTTCAGTATTTCTGTTATCTTACAGTTCATGTGATCTTATGAAAATGTTTCTTTTTAATTAAAAAGTTTTTTTTATTTCAATAGGTTTTTGGGGGAACAGGTTGTATGTGGTTACATGAGTCAGTTCCTTAGTGGTGATTTCAGAGATGTTGGTGTACCTATCCCCCGAGCAGTGTACACTGTACCCCATATGTAGTCTTCTATTCCTTGCTACCCTTTCCCCTGAGTCTCCAAAGTCCATTGTATCATTCTTAGGCCTTTACAACCTCATGACTTAGCTCCCACTTATGAGTGAGAACATATGATGTTTGGTTTTCCGTTCCTGAGTTACTTCACTTAGAATAATGGTCTCCAGTCTTTTTAAAAAAAATTTCCCCCTTCACATTGAAAGAAGACTGCTGAGATCCTCTGTTGTTCCTTCCCTGAGTTTTCAGATTCCTAGTAGAACAAGGTCAGTTTACCATATGTTTTAGTCTTCTACCCTCAATATATACCACCCAGGAGGCCACGGGAAGGTCGTGGCTCAGACTGGGAAGAAAGTGCCCAGCCTGGATTGGTGAAGATACCAAGAGAAAGGGGGGAATTCTGAAATCCAGTGCTTCTACATTTCCCAGATTTGCACAATTTCCTCCTGAGTCTGTCTGAATAGGTAAGGCTAAACAACAGCAGTGGAAGAAAGACAGGGCCGTCCACCCTTCAGACTCAGCTCTCTCCCTGTCAGCAGCTTGGCCGGTGCCGCTGCGAGGTGTGAGCGCCCATCTGAGGGCCCTGCTGGCTTCATGGCATTAACGCACTGTCTGTGGGCTTTTGTGTGTGTGCGTGTCATTGCAGCATTCCTCCAGCCTTGGTTATGACCCTGTGTTACAATTTGTGGGCAATGGTTCTAGTCCTGGTTTGCATTTTTAAAGCCTTGGTCTAACGAGTAGCTTCACTCACTTTAAAAACAAATTACCGTGTGGAATAGCTGATACACCAGCTCTGTTTCTTTCCATTTGATGTAGTCAGATTTCTGCTTATTGAAAAATATTGTGAATTTGAGTAAGGAGGTAGAACAAAGTTGTGAGGGCAAACTAGGGACTAGATCTGAATTAATTTCAAAATGTACTTTTTTCATAAACTGTTTCTGATTTATTTGAAAGACACTCATGATTTCAGGTATATTTAATAATGGAGTTATTAGGACAATATATATCCTAATAAGGATACTCATTCTCTAAATTTTCAGCAATGAAAATGCAGACTAAAAGACAATGTGTTTGTTTTTTAGAGTGAAATAAAATTATGTAAAATGTACCAAACCATTGGGTAGAACTTCTGACTTGAACTATTATGGAAATTTTGGATCTCTGTTACAAAATGAAGAATTTTCAATAACACAGATGAGAAGAATAAAGTTCAAATTTTTTTTTTCTGTCTGTCACTAGGGATATTGATAATAAAAGTGTCTTTCAAACTCAACTGTAAAAATTTTCAAAGAGCTTTTCTCTGCACAGCACATTTGATTTTCAAAGAAGCTTAAAATATTATCAACATTGATCATTGTATTTTCTTAAGAAAGGCAGGGCCGGGCGTGGTGGCTCACGCCTGTAATCCCAGCACTTTGGGAAGCCGAAGTGGGCAGATCACGAGATCAGGAGATGGAGACCATCCTGGCTAACACGGTGAAACCCCCTCTCTACTAAAAATACAAAAAATTAGCTGGGTGTGGTGGCACACACCTGTAGTCCTATCTCTCAGGAGGCTGAGGCAGCAGAATCCCTTGAACCTGGGAGGAGGAGGTTGCAGTGAGCCAAGATTGTGCCACTGCACTCCAGCCTGGGTGACAGAGCGAGACTCTCTTTTTTTTAAAAAAAAGGACAGGGCATGAACGGTGACGGTGACTCCGTATAGCAGACTGCAGGTCTTCCTGTGTGTTTCTAACAATCTCCTGTTTCTTCTGCTCAAGCCTGAGCCACAGAATTTCCAGATTGTGACCTCTAAAACTCCAGTTTGAAAAAACAAACCAAGCCAAAACAGAAACCTGACCCTATTACCCGTTTTAGTTTTTCTCTGTGGATAAAATAATGCTAAACACAACATATTAATAAACACTAAAATTCTTAGAGTGATTTCTTTAAACCAGATATTGTGTAAGTGCTCGTTATAGATTATTTCAAATAATCCTGAAATGAACGCTTTGAGGTATGAGTTATATGACAGCTATATCTTTTTTCTTTTTTTTTTTTTTTTGAGACGGAGGGAGTGTCGCACTGTTGCCCAGGCTGGAGTGCAGTGGCCAGATCTCAGCTCACTGCAAGCTCCGCCTCCCGGGTTCCCGCCATTCTCCTGCCTCAGCCTCCCGAGTAGCTTGGACTACAGGCGCCCGCCACCTCGCCCGGCTAGTTTTTTTGTATTTTTTAGTAGAGACGGGGTTTCACCGTGTTAGCCAGGATGGTCTCGATCTCCTGACCTCGTGATCCTCCCGTCTCAGCCTCCCAAAGTGCTGGGATTACAGGCTTGAGCCACTGCACCCGGCCGACAGCTGTATCTTTTATAGAACACCCAGAAAAGTTATGGTACACTGGAAAGATCAAACAATTTCATCCTTGACTCCACCGTGCCTTAAGTGCCAGGTCTGGCCGTCACTTCTCAGCACTGCCCTTAGCAAGCAAGATGCCCAGAGCCGGAGAGGGGATGAAGAAAGCAGGCTTTTTGTGTCATTGTTTTTAAAGTACTGAATATACATAAATACTTAGAGACTGTGAGGATGGAAGAAAACAACTGCATGGGACCACACGCAGTTTAAGGCAATTCCTGTTCATTTTGAAGTCCTCTGGCGTTTTCTCCCCATTCCTACATAACCGAAACCCTCAATCATCTTTCTTTGCCTTTATGTCATACATGCATATTCTTTTCAACTCAAGATGAGACCAAGCTAGTTATGAACCTAACTGGAGTTTGATTCGTTTTCTGTGTAGGATGCATCCTGTGAGCACTCTGCAATGCTTATTTGTTGTACCCTTTCTGTACCTGCCCTCCCCATCTTTTCACATGATGCAGTTTTGCTGCTGTGAACTTTTCCGTGCCTCCTTCCCGGAGCCCATCAGCAAGAATCTGTGTTTGGCACCTGAAAGTAGAATTTCTGAGCCACAGGCTGTAAACATCTGCAACCTTGCTACATTAACCCAGTTAATGACATTAACCCAATTAATGTTCATCCTGATTTTACACGTTTACATTCCCGCCAGGGATGAACTCTGGGTGTCCAGATTTTAAGGTTGCTTTCATGCCTGCTAACCCAACATCCATTCTGCAGCCCATGGATCAAGGAGTAATTTTGACTTTTGAGTGTTACTATTTAAGAAATATAGGAAACGTGGTGTATATAACCATAGAGTATTATTCGACCACAAAAGGAATAAAATTCTGTCATTTTCGGCATCATGGATGAAACTGGAGGGCACTATGTTAAATGAAGTAAGCTAGAAAAGAAAGTTAAAACACTGCAAGTGCTCTCTCCTATGTGGCAGCTAAAAAATGTTTATCTTATAGAAGTAAAAAGTAGAACAGAGGAAACTAGAGGCTGGGAAGGGCAGGAAGAAGGGAGGGATAGGGAGAAATTTGCTGAAGGATACAAGGTTACAACTTGATAGGAAGAATAAGTTCTAGGGTCTGATACTACTGTAGGATGACTACAGTCAACAGTAACAAAGTTTCAAAGGACTATAAGGGGGATATTAAACTTTTCCAACATGAAGAACTGATACATGTCTCAGATGATAAATATGCAATGACCCCGATCTGATACCATATATTATATGGATCAAAACATCACTATGTACTCCATCAATATGTAAAATTATTACTTCTTAATAAATAAATACACAAATGCATAAAAAACTTTAAAAAGGAATACACACACACAAAAGAAAGACATTTCATTAGACTGCCATAAATAGTGATTCATCTGATGAGTCTGGGCAAAGTAAATTGGAAACCAGGAAAGGATTCATCATTTTAGATGACAGTAGAAACATTTGGGAGTCATGGGAGGGGATCAAAATATCAACATTCATAGGAGTTTTTAAAAAGTTTATTTGAGTTCTCCTGGATGACTATGCAGGGTTCAAGCCTTCCATGGAGGAAGTGATTGCACGTGTGGAAATCATGAGAGAACTGGAAGGAGAAGTGGGGCCTGAAGATGGGGCTGAATTGCTGCAATCTCATGATAAATTTGAAAGGATGAGAAATCGCTTCTTGCAGATGAGCTAAGAAAGTGGTTTCTTAAGTGGAATCTACTCCTGAAGATGCTGTGAACAATGCCGAAATGACAACAAAAGATTTAGAATATTAGGTAAACTTAATTGGCAAAGTGGTGGAGAACTTTGAGACATGGACTACAGTTTTGAAAGGAGTTCTACTGTGGGTAAAATGCTATCAAACAGCATTGCTTGCCACAAGGAAATCTTTCACAAAAGGAACAGTCAATTAATGCAGCAAAATTCATTATCACCTTATTTTAATAAAATTCCATAGCTACCCCAACCTTCAGCAGCTACCCCTTGATCAGTCAGCAGCCATCAACGCTGAAGCATCTCCACCACACAAAGATGATGGCTCACTGAAAGCCCAGATGAATGCCAGCATTTTTTAGCAATGCAATATTTAATGAGGGTACGTACATTGTTTTTTGGACACAGTGCTGTTGCACACTTTATAGGCTACAGTATAGCATAAACACAACTTTTAAATGCATTGGGAAACAAAAGCATTGTGTCACTGGCTTTGTTGTGATATTTGTAGGGTCTGGAACTGAACCCACAATATCTCCGAGGTCGGCCTGCATGCCGTTCCTTGTGTTCAAATGTACTTGTGTGTCCTTCAGATTTTTATCACCTTACTATTTATTTGTTTTTGCTTCACCTTTCCTGTTAACAGGACTCCAAGGCATTTTCTTATCTGCTTAGTTGCTATTCTTGCTAGTAATATCTTTTCTTCCCTTGTACCTTCTAGCTGGTTTCTATGGCTCTGGTTGGTGATGTTTTAACCATTGCAGAGGGACTGCTGATTTCTGCACTTCGTTTTGTCCTGTGACCTTACTGACTTTTTATCCTTTGTAGTAGTTTTTCAGTGGATTCTGTTGGATTATATATGTATAAATATAATCTGCAAAAAAAGTTAAATATATTTTACTCCTTTTTATTAGATTTTGGACATCCGATTTCTTTTATGTCTAGTTGCTTTAGCAGACATTTGCAGTGGATACTAATAGTGATAGCGGCGATTCTTGTCTTTTTCCTGAGTTGAGTAGAAGTATTTTCTTTGATTCACAGTAAGTGGAATCCAATACCTTCTTTGATATTTAATTTTTTCAAATCAAGGATAGATGTGTTTTGTCAAAAGAGTTTTCAATAGGCATAGAGATGGTCATAAAACTTTTTGTTCTTAGACCTACTAATATGGATTATAGAACAGATTTCCTAATGCCCCTTTGCATCTCTGGAATACACTGTCTCTGGTCATGACATGTTTTTCTGCAGTGTGCCATTGGATTCTGTCTGCTAACCTTACAGAAAGTCCCCATGGGCAGCTATATGGTCAGAGGCACATAGGGGTGCAGCAATGTGTCATCTGTCTCTGAGGACCCAACCAGACTCAGACCCCTGAAGAGTCCCTGATTTTTAGAAGATTCGTTGTTACGTTGCTTTCTGATATCTGCCAGATCTCCCCTTTGAGGCATCCCTGCCTCCCCTACCCTGCGGACCTTGTGCCTGTGATGCTGACTTTGGCGGGTCCTTGTCGGGGTGGCTCTCTCCTGACTGCTTGCTCTTGACAATGTCTGAAATCCCCGCACCCCTTTTCTCACCTGTGAGAACACCTTGGGACTCCCTTGAGGATCTGTGAAAGCGTTCTTGGTCTTTGTTGTTTTTGGCAGCCCTTACATGCAATCGAGAGTTCACAGATTTCTTTTATTTCGTGATAATTGGGTTGGTGGGCAATTTTTTCCTGTCTTTCTTCTTGTAGCTTGTATGGTTAAGGAGAAATGAGTGGATTCAGAATGACGTGTTCTGCATGTTTCTAGTGGAAACCATGACTGAGAAAGCACTTTCGGGGGCTGAGCTCTATGCTGAGTGCCCCTGTTCAGGGGCTGGAGGAGGCTCCTGCTCCCTCCCTCAAGGATGCTCTTCGAGTGTGGGGAGCCTCCAGGGGAGAGGCCAGGGGCTTCCTCCTTCCCCACAGGTCAGAGAGGGGTTCGAGAGACACAAATGGAGCTTCGCAGGCATCCCTTTGGGCAATGGGACACGGGTTGACTGGCTTTGCCTCCTTTTAGGTGAGAGATACACACACACACACACCTGCCTCACATGCACAGCTGTCTTCTGGATTACAATTCTTATATCACTTGCCACTTACTCTTTTGCATTAGTCCCCAGATTACCGAATCCAGTCTCCTCAGCTTCCTGACGCTTTTCTGGACTCCTGTCTCCTAGGTCGTGCCGTCCTATAAAATCCATTCATTCTATTACTCTGATTTTTTTTAAAAGAAGCAACTCTGCACATCCGTGACTCAAATATCTACTTTCTGTAATTTGAAAGGGGTTTGGATTTTTCCCTGGCTTTGTAAGTATGTAAGTTGTGTTTTTCTTTCGGATGGCTGAGAATTGAGTTCACATCATTCCCATAGTTTATGATTCCCACGGATTTTACGGTCCAGCGTAGACAGCGTGCATGCGGGAGATAAGATGGAGTGTGGTCTAAATGTGAAAGGCCATGCTCAAGCAGTTCCCTGGCAGAGCTGTAACTCACCCCTCCAGCTCTTGATTCCTAGCTGTCCTTGTGATGAAAACCATTTTCAAGCCAATCTGTCATTACCCACATGTGACTCAATAGGGCGCAGTGCGCTGTCCTCATCGCAGGCCTCACTGGAGTGGAGGGAACTGTTTCACCTTCTCCTCACTATTCAGTGCAGCCACTTGTCTGTCCAGTCTTCGTGTTAGGATAATAACGACTCCAACTGTGCCATGAGTAGAACTTAAGGAAAATAGGGATGGACAAGAGAGGACGGTGTTTCTTTTTCTTTTCTTTTCCTTTTCCTTTTTTTTTTTTTTTTTTTTGGCAGCACGAAGAGGTAATTATACGTAATTTGAAGTAAAATTTCCATTCACTGTTACTTGCCCAAACTCACAACATGGTCCTCCCAGCAATACGACAAGGAGGGCCACAAAATACTCGTTTGGGAAACTGCATTGTTTCTCACAAGATCAACATACTTCTATTCATTTCTCCAGAAAATTTACTGACTTCTGGTTTTGTAGAGGCTGGGTCACTCACTTCCTTAATGCAGTTATTCACACATCCTAGTTTAATTTCAGTTTACATTCAGTATGATAAGGGAGCCTCCGTATTACAAGTCACTCACATTCCCTGTTATAAAAAGAATGAGCACATTCATGTCTCCTGAGTGCGGAAGGCACCCCAGACATCAGTTTTGATTAGTCAGAGAAGGTGTACAGAAATCCTGAATATATGATCATAAACAGCCATTGTTTCTAGGAATTTACATGTTGAGCTTTTAGATAATAAATCTTGTATTCATGTGACATTTTGAAACTTTTTGGAAATATGGATAAACATTATTTACATAATAAGGTATACATTTGTATTAAAACCTGTAATTCATATGTGTAATAATTTGGGAAGAAAGTTGAATTTAAATCTTCACAGCAACAACAGCAGCAGAACGCTATTCAGTAACTTTGAATTAATACTTTGCTGTGACAGCTGGAGAACGGGAATTGTGCATCCATTTGCTGGTATGAGGTTTGTTCACCTTATGATTTGATGTTTTTACAAGGGCCCTAAGCGGTTCTCTAGCACAAGACTCTAGTTGAGTGGGAATGTTGCGTCCAGCGTTGTTGGAAACTCATCCGTCTCTGATTGAACACCTCCAGCAGTGCGGAACTCACTGCTTTTCACATAGCTTATTCTACTGGATGGCGCTGAGGTTTAGAAGGGTATTACTTAAACTGACCCTGACCTAATTTACAAGAAAAAAACAACCCCATCAAAAAGTGGGTGAAGGATATGAACAGACACTTCTCAAAAGAAGACATTTATGCAGCCAACAGACACATGAAAAAATGCTCATCATCACTGGCCGTCAGAGAAATGAAAATCAAAACCACAATGAGATACCATCTCATACCAGTTAGAATGGCGATTATTAAAAAGTCAGGAAACAACAGGTGCTAGAGGGGATGTGGAGAAATAGGAACACTTTTACACTGTTGGTGGGACTGTAAACTAGTTCAACCATTATGGAAAACACTATGGCGATTCCTCAAGGATCTAGAACTAGAAGTACCATATGACCCAGCCATCCCATTTCTGGGTATATACCCAAAGGATTATAAATCATGCTGCTATAAAGACACATACACATGTACGTTTATTGCAGCACTATTCACAATAGCAAAGACTTGGAACCAACCCAAATGTCCATCAGTGACAGACTGGATTAAGAAAATGTGGCACATATACACCATGGAATACTATGCAGCCATAAAAAAGGATGAGTTCATGTCCTTTGTAGGGACATGGATAAAGCTGGAAACCATCATACTCAGCAAACTATTGCAAGGGCGAAAAACCAAACACCGTATGTTCTCACTCATAGGTGGGAACTGAACAATGAGATCACTTGGACACAGGAAGGGGAACATAACACACTGGGGCCTGCTGTGGGGTGGAGGGAGTGGGGAGGGATAGCATTAGGAGATATACCTAATGTAAATAACGAGTTAATGGGTGCAGCACGCCAACATGGCACATGAATACATATGTAACAAATCTGCACGTTGTGCATGTGTACCCTAGAACTTAAAGCAAAATAAATAAAAAATAAATAAAAAAATAAATCTTCCTTTGACTTAGCAATAAAAATGAGATGGAACTAGAAAAAAAAAAAAGAAGAACTGACCCTGACCTGAAACCTGGGCTCCTGAAGCGTTGGCCCATCCTTCCTTGTTATCTCATTTGCTACCTCACAGCCTTTCCAAACCTGTTTCTGTCAGTCAGCACTTCAGACAGCTGCGGTGAGCAACTTCTCCTCGGCTCCCCGTCTTCCCTCTCAAGGCTAAATTATACCCTCTGCTTCTCCACTGGTTCCTTATGTGATTGACTTTTCAGATACTTTCTGTGACGGGCTACCAAATTTTAAGTTTGAAATGCAGAATTAGATTGAAATACAACCTTTCAGATTTGTTCAGACAATGTTATTTTCCCCATGTGCCTTCATTAAAATGAACCAGTTTTCACTTAATGCCACACAGTAGCCATCTAGAATATTCCCAGGCTAACTTCTTTAAGTGCTTGTACCATTTGTTTGAGTTTAAATATTTTTGAATATACATATATCTAACTCTGAAAAAAAATATTTTATCGGGTTTGAATTATGTTTTGCACCTACTAAACTCTTCCTAAATTAACCAATATTTCAGCATTTCTGCCAGGTTTTTCTTACCCACGGATTTGATACATTTAAGCTCATGACAAGGCACAGGTACTGGGTTGAAGTGTGTTCCTCAAAAAGATATGTCCAAGTCCAGAGCCTGGTATCTGTGGGTGTAACCTCATGTGGAAGTGAGGTTTTAAGATGAGGTGGTGCTGGATTAGGGTTGCCTCTAGTCCAGTATGACTGGTGTCCTCCTCTGAGGAAGACTTGGAGATGCAGACGTAGAGAGGACAGCCCTGTGATGACAGAGGCGGAGACTGGAGGGAGGCAGCCACAGGCCAAGGAACTATGGGGATCACTGGGAGCCACCTGCAGCTGGACGGGAAGGAAGTATCCTTCTCTAGAGCCTTTAGAGGGAGAGAAGCCCTGCCCATACCTGGATTTCAGACTTACGTACTCCAGAACTGTGAGCAAATATATTTCTCTTAGGCAATCCAGTTTGTGGTTATTTTGTTACATCAGCCACAAGAAGCTAATAGAAGAGAAGAAATTTTTAAAAACCTGGCAATTAAGAGGTCATCCAGGAGACACAGTCATTGTGCAGCAATCCCTGATTCGTGAGGATGCTGGGGGATGATGGTAACATTGTGGATGGAGAGAAGCCGCTGACTTTAGGGTGGAAGGAAAGCATCGGTGGACTTGGGCCCTGGGTGGGTGTTGGGACAGAAGGAGAAGGGGTTGAGGTTTCCCCCTGAGGCTGCGTGTCTCTCGTCTCTCAGAAGCCGCTCACAGTGGAGCCACAGGAGGCTCACGCAGGGCAGGCAGCAGACCCTGGACAAATAGCGCTTCCGTGTGGGTTGGCGGCACGGGGAGCCTTAGAGGAGAGTTTGCTCCCTTGCTCCGTGGATTGTGAGAAACCCAGGGCTATTCGTGGGGTGGGATTCCCATGGAGAGCCTGATGTTCAATGTGGGGACAGGCGAGGAGGATCCGGTGCTATGTAAGCCTGCGGGGATTCCAGCTGGTCAGTTCCAGAAGGTGATGGGCACCTCTTGTCATGATGTGTTTGGGGCATCATGTGTTGAAGTTTATGTGTTGAAGTTTATGCAATTGTACCATGCAATGTGCATCATTCTCTTTTTTATGTTTTCAGATGTGACTAAGTTAACTTCCTTCCCCAGGCCTTGGGCTCATTGTCTTTGACAACAGGGGCTCCCTGGAAAGGTTGTAGTGATGAAATACGGTATATGGGCCAAAATATCAAATATGCGCATAATCAGAATTTCTGAAAAGAATATCCAAGCAATGGAATGGAAGAGCAATGGAAGAGAACAAGTATATGTTACGAAAATTTTCTTGGACTAAAAGAGTTGACCTTATATATCAAAAAGGCACACTGAGTACCTAGGAAAATCAGCACAAAATTAACAGTCCTGACATATAACCTCATAAAACTATTGACTTTAAATGAAAACAGCAGTGATCCACTGGCCAAGTACAGATAAACAAATGTAAAGTAGGCATTTAATGCTCACCTTCAGCCTTTGTGCCATTGTTTCTCCAGTGATGTTGGGTGTCTGAAGTGAGTTATCAGAAAGAATCTTCAGGAATGTTCCATGGAAACACAATTCTCTGAGTTCCTGCCTGTTGATATTCCTTTCTTCTTGAAAGACAATTCAGCTGTACGTGAAAGTGTCTCACATTTTCTTTTGTTGGGCATTTTTTTTTTTTTTTTTTTTTGAGGCGGATTTTTGCTCTTGTTGCCCAGGCTGGAGCGCAATGGTGCAATGTTGGCCCACTGCAACTTCTGCCTCCCGGGTTCAAGAGATTCTCCTTGCTCAGCCTCCTGAGTAACTGGGATTACAGGCATGCACTACCATGCCCAGCTAATTTTTGTATTTTTAGTAGAGACAGGGTTTCACCATGTTGGGCAGGCTGGTCTCGAACTCCTGAATTCATGTGATCCGCCTACCTCGGCCTCCCAAAGTGCTGGGATTACAGGCGTGAGCCACTGTGCCTGGCCTTGAGTATCTTAAATATGAAACTCCACTGTCTTTGACATGAAGCATCACTGTTGAAAATCTGGTGTCAACATGATGATTTTCTTTCCTGTATAAGTCACTTCATATTGTTAGTGTTAGTAATAGTATCGTTCTTGTGGAACTTTTGTAGGCATATTGTGGAATAAAGAGCATGCATTAATTTGTTGGTTAATGATCTTGACAAAAATGTATCGGTCTTTTCCAGATAGTTACCCCTACTTCTGACATTTGATATGATGATGATTTAGATATAGTGTGGTCATGAATTTATAAAATATATTTAAATTACTATCTGATTAAAAAAAAAATTTGTGAAAGCATTTTACTAAGAACTTCTTTTTTGGAAGTGTTTCATTTATATAATTTAAAATATACCTTCTCTGTGGGATACTAATTCAAATAGCACTTAGGAATACATTTTTAAAATGAAACAAAATAAAACAATGTTTTTAATCAAAGCATTGCAAGAATGCAATTTTAAATTACTAAACCTCACATTTTTACATGAAAAAATGTGCTGTGAAGGAGGTTGTCTTTCTTCAAATTAAGTATTTTATTGGAAAAGACATTTTCTTTAAAAAGTCAGTGTATAATTCTTTTTGATAACTACACATATCAAAGTAAAGATAACCTATAGAGTCATTTTCATGATATCTAATGGTTTCCTGGATAAAATACTAGATGTCACAAGTACATATTTGATTCATGGTATTACCAACCAAAATGTAGACATTACAATGTCCACCTAGTAAGTAAAACGTGTATTTTTCTTCCTTTATAATTAATATACTGAGCTGCAGAATGACCTCACCATAGTATTGAAAATGATGACTTGTTTTCATGACCGAGGGACAATATAACACAGGAACTGAGAGTCCTTGACAAGAGCCAGAAGCCCTGGATTTGAATCAAGGTTTTTTCAATTAGCAGGACAAGTTATTTATTCTTTCTGTGCTTCACTTTTCTCATTGGCAAAATGGGGATAATAATGGTACGTAGGTCATGGATCATTATGTTAATATATGACAGTATTTAGAATGGTGGCTAGTGTGAAGTAAGCCGTATATAAATATTTTCTTTGCTAATTGTGATGGCTATAGTGGTGATGATGTTGGTGATGGTGACGATGATAATGGTGATGATGGCAATAGTGATGATGACAGTGATGGTAAGAATCATGGTAATGGTGATGATGGTGATGGTGATGATGATAAGAATCATGGTGATGGTGGTGATGATGATGTGATGATGGTGATGGTGATGGTGATGATGGTGATGATGGTGATGATGGTGATGGTGATGATGGTGATGATGGTGATGATGGTGATGGTGATGATGGTGATGATGGTGATGATGGTGATGGTGATGATGGTGATGATGGTGATAGTGATGATGGTGATGATGGTGATGATGGTGATGATGGTGATGATGGTGATGGTGATGATGGTGATGATGGTGATGATGATGATGATGTGATGATGATGATGGTGATGATGGTGATGGTGATGATGGTGATGATGGTGATGGTGATGATGGTGATGATAAGAATCATGGTGATGGTGGTGATGATGATGTGATGATGATGATGGTGATGGTGATGGTGATGAGGATAAGAGTGATGATGGTAATGATGATGATGGTGATGGTGATGATGGTGATGATGATGTGATGATGGTGATGGTGATGATGATGTGATGATGGTGATGATGATGATGGTGATGGTGATGATGGTGATGGTGATGATGGTGATGATGGTGATGGTGATGATGGTGATGATAAGAATCATGGTGATGGTGGTGATGATGATGGTGATGGTGATGGTGATGAGGATAAGAGTGATGATGGTAATGATGATGATGGTGAATATGTCTCCTTTCAGGATTTTATCTATTTCTAGGTAGTGCCTACTCAAATTGCTACTGTAGGTTTCACAGTACCTTATGCCAACAAACTAAAAAGTTTATTTATTTATTTATCTTTGGTTAGAAAGGTTTTTGGTGTATATTAGCTGAATTTGTCTAATTAAAGTTCAAATGTATTTTCTTAAAGTAAAATAAGGATATTAGAATGTAAAGATCCCTTATTTTCCTCAATTAAAATTGAAAATAAATATCAAGCCTTATTTTAATAGATTAGATTTCTTTGTTCACAAACTTTATCATGACTTCAACAAACTGTCTATGAAATACTTGGACCTTCTGATTTGTCTTACACTATCTTTTTTAAAATAACTGGTTAGTCATTTCATTTTAGGATAAAAATTCATCATATAAGGTGCTTTCTTATACAAAATTATTTTTTCTTTTTTGAGACTGAGTTTCGCTCTTGTTCCCCAGGCTGGAGAGCAATGGCACAATTTTGGCTGACTGCAACCTCCACCTCCCAGGTTCAAGCAATTCTCCTGCCTCAACCTCCCAAATAGCTGGGATTACAGGCACTCGCTACTATGCCCAGCTAATTTTTGTATTTTTAGTAGAGAAGGGGTTTCACTATGTTGACCAGGCTGGTCTCGAACTCCTGACCTCAAGTGACCTGCCCACCTCGGCCTCCCAAAGTGCTAGGATTACAGGCATGAGACACTACGCCAAGCCCAAAATTATTTTTTTGTAATCTTCCTTACCAAAAATACATCTTTATATATCTAACCCTTTTACCTCCCTTTCTCCTACTTACTCTTTTTATACCTTGTTTTATAAATAACTTTTAAATAATCTCCAAATTACATAAAATTATCATTTATGTTTCCAATAAGAATACAACTTACAGAATTTTATATTCGTTAGAATTCTTAGTAACCTTAAGTTTTAGTGGAAACCTAGGAAGCAAGAAATCCTGAACTGTTTTTCAGATGTCAGCATTTTATAGATGAAGTAATTCTGCAATTTTTAGAAACGTGTTTTTTCATATCATAATCCCTTCTTAACCGGGAATAACCCATACATCTAATGAGCTTTTACTAATTATTTAATTCAAAATAATTTAAAGATATAAATTACACAAAATGTTTACCTCCAAGCATTTATCCTATTTGTATGTAATTAGTTCTTTCATTCTTTTTTAACAGTTTATATCACTTCTGAAAACTTAAGATATTAGATAAAGCTACTTATTATTTCAAGTTAATTTTTTTATTAATCATTTTTATAGCCAGTGAATATCAGGTGTTCATCTAAGGAAGAAACTTAAAGTTAAATACATGGGTATTTTTACCACTAACCTAGAAGATTTAGCTGTTTTTATTGAATCAACAGCATTAAATTAGTATTATTTGTCAAAAAAAAAATCACTTAAAGATTATGTTTGAATGGAATTATTTTATTACAACCTTTGTGCCGTGACATCTTAAAATATCCAACAGAGGTAAATATAAATAATTAGTAGACCCAGGCAAAAATGCTAACAATTTTGAAGACATTCAAAATTTTTTTGATTTTTTTTTTTTTTAAGATGGAGTTTTGTTCTTGTTGCCCAGGCTGGAGTACAGTGGCATGATCTCAGCTCATCACAACCTCTGCCTCCCAGATTCAGATGATTCTCCTGCCTCAGCCTCCCAAATAGCTGGGATTACAGGTGTGCACCACCACACCCAGCTAATTTTATATGTTTAGTAGAGACAGGGTTTCTCCATGTTGGTCAGGCTGGTCTCAAACTCCCGACCTCAGGTGATCTGCTCACCTCGGCTTCCCAAAGTGCTGAGATTACAGGTGTGAGCCACTGCGCCTAGCCTTGATTTTATCAATAATTTCAAAACAATTTTTATTTATCAAAGAGTACTAAATTTGTGTGAACTTCAAGAGCATGTGGATTTAATTTATGAGCACTCATGACTTATAAACCATTTGGTAGTATGCTAGCCATAATGTACAGCATAATACACACAAACGCACACACAAACACACGGACACACAAATATCCAATAGCTTTTACCGTGGAATTTTAGTCATGTAAGAAAGTGTTTATATTGATAATAGTTAAATTTAAAACTAATTGGTCTCTGCATAAATCTTGCGGTGGACAAGATTACGATGAAGACGAAGTGTAGTTTTAACATGTTTCTTGCTTTTCTTTTTTTATTCCATGTTCAGATGCTCTCACATCAACACTGCAGAGTCCGCTGTGAGGAGGCCTGGAGGCGGGCTCACTCCTTCCGGGCTTCTTTCTCTGCTACTGTGGAAATGGGCCTAATGATTCCAGAATGCACATCTGTAGACAAATGAGGAACTTTTTTGGAAATGCCTTAAACTCACAGAGACATATTTCCAGTAGAATGCTAACCAACACAGCAGCCCAGCAGGGTAGGCAAGATTGCTGGTACACTTAAGTCAAATGATATGCTAATATAAAATGACTGAGATATGTTTTATTTTAATCAGACTTTATGTAATTAAGTCTACTTCTGGTATGTATATATCAATGCATGGCTGAATTTTCAGAATATTATTACTTTTACGTAGTATGTTCTGCTATGGTTACCGCAGAAATTTGATGTTTCCTTTCTATATTTTATACTTTTCACATGTATACTTTTTTTTAGACAAAAGCTTCTGACATGCCATTGCAGATATTATGCACTGAGTACATAAACTAGAACAGCAGGTGGGAACACAGCCCTGAAAAGATTCCTGCTCTGAAAAATGTTGCTTTCTCTTTAGATTGCTATCACCCCAGGAAACCACTTGTCTTGATGTGTATTCAAAATAATTGCAAATGTGTAAACCCTTTAATCAGTGTATAAGGAATAGAAAAGTTTGCTTGTCTAAAACGTAAGTTTATCAGCTGTAGCTGGCTTCATCTCCCAGCTGACATCTGAAAAACAAACTTTACATTTAATGGAGGTTCTAAATGTCTCTGCATATGAAGTCTTTACAAAAGAAATATTCAGATGATCACATCTTCCTTTTTTTTTTTGTATGGACATTGTGGTGGCACATATCTTAGATCTTTTAAATTCTCAGCTTTTCTCAGCTGGCTGGTCTATAAAATGAAGAAGTTGATGTTAAATTCTTGAATAGCTACCATTTTTAATATCCTATCTTTGGTCCTGTATGGAAGGCCCCGTATTGCAGGCATATCCAAGAACCGAAGGGTGTGGGAATTCTGCAATAAGCTTGTAGTGTATTCAGGAAGTGAGGCATAAACTTTGGAAACATTAAGGAGTCCCATAAAAGCATATGCAGTGATGACAAAGACTTTGTCTATGAAATTCAAGCTGTGATTTCAAACAGACCCTGAAAATGTCCTGCACTTGTCTCTCAACGACCCAAGGAACATCCTTTCCTAGTGTCACCTGGCAGAGAACCCAGGGGTCCTGCTGGATGATGAACCAGGTTGATGCAGGCAGATTGGAAACCCAGAAGATTCCCAGACCTGGAGTGGAAACTCTCTAGATGTCTGATCAAAAGGACAGTACCACCTGTAATCCCGGGACTTTGGGAGGCTGAGGTGGGCAGATCACTTGAGGTCAGGAGTTCAAGACGAGCCTGGCCAACAGGGTGAAACCCTGTCTCTACTAAAAATACAAAAAATAGCCAGGCGTTTAATGTCTACAATCCCTTAGGAGGTTCACGTAAGGTTAAAGTATTTATGTTGATAATAGTTAAATTTCAAAATAATTGGTCTTGTGTAGAGCTTGCCGTGGACCAGGTTATGATGAAGACTAACTGTAGTTTTAACCACCCATGTTTCTTGCTTTTTGTTTTTTATTCCACATTCAGATGCTCTCATATCAACACTGCAGGGTTCCCTGTGAGAAGGCCTGGAGCCAGGCTCACTGCTTCTGGGCTTCTTTCTCTGCTAATATGTCTTCAACTCGAATCCATTACTACATGGGTTCTTCCTGCCATGTCAGCTTCCTTTTCTGTGACCTTCCCTCCAACAGTGAGAAACTTGGCTGCACCAGCCACCACCCGTTCATGTCACTGTTCAATTTCAGTACATGCATAGCAGATTCAGAATTGTTACTCTGTACCCCCATGGGGAGCAACCTGTCAACTAGGGCACAGTACTGAAGAATTGTTACTCTGTACCCCCATGGGGAGCAACCGGTCAACTAGGGCACAGTACTGAAGAATTGTTACTCTGTACCCCCATGGGGAGCAACCTGTCAACTAGGGCACAGTACTGATGTGCAGCAGAGTTGGATTTTAATCTTGCAGACTCTGCTCATTCCCAAAGTTCCTTCAGTCAGCACGTTTCCCCTTTCTCCTTCAGTGAGGTTTCAAACATTTTCATACAATTGATAAAATTGGATACAATTAGACTCTTCCACCAACACCAAGCTGTCACGATTACTTTATACCTATCTGATTCTCATATTTAATGTGTATTTTTGTAAACAACATAGAGTTGAGTCTTATTTTCTATTCATTCCTTCCCTAATGTTCTTCTTCATGCAGATGCAAGTTTCTGACTCATCATATTTTCCTGTCCGAAGAACTACTATCATTTTTTGGAGCGTAGGACTACTGGAGATGATTTCTCTGTTCTTGTGTTTTGAGGTCAGAGAAAGTCTTTTTTGTCCTTCATTTTAAAGGATAACCTTACTCCATATAGAATTTTAAGTTGGTATTTCTTTTACTTTCAACTCTTTAAATATTTCACTCTATTTTCCACCTGAATAATTTAGTGCTGGTGAGAAGTCCACAGCAATTCTTACCCTGCTTCCTCTGTAGTTAAGATTTCCCCTCCTCCGTTTTAACAAGATTTTCTTATCGTCTTTAGTCCGCTGTGGTTTGAATATGATAGGTCTGTGTGTGGATTCTTTTTTGGTTTTAATATGTGTGTTGCTCCACATTCTCTAACACTGTGAGTCTGTGGTTTGGTATGTGTTATTAATTTTGGAAAGATTTTGGCTATTATTCAAGTATATCTTTGCTTGGTTCTTTCTCACCCTCCTAGTATTCCCATTAGTTGTATGTTATACTTCAGAGTCCTTGGGCATTTGGTTCTGTATTTTTCATAATTTTCTTCTACATGTTTCAGTTTAGGAAAAGTCTGTTAACTTATCTGCAGTCTCAATGATTGATTGATTGATTGATTGATTGATTTTCAACAGAGTCTCATCTCTGTCACCCAGGCTGGAGTACAAGGGCAAGATCTCGGCTCACTGCAACCTCTACCTTCCAGGTTCAAGCAATTCTCCTGTCTCAGCCTCCCGAGTAGCTGGGATTACAGGCAGGCATCACCATGCCCAGCTAATTTTTGTATTTTTAGTGGAGACTGGGTTTCACCATGTTGGTCAGGCTTGTTCCAAACTCCTGATCTCAAGTGATCTGCCCACCTCGGCCTCCCAAAGTGCTAGGATTACAGACGTGAGACACCGCGCTCAGCCTCATTGATGTATAACTCTGCTGTGTTGAGTCTACTCATGAGCCTATCAAAGGCTTTCTTCCTTTCTCTCACTATGTTTGGCTTATCATGCTTTATCTTGATTATTTCTGCAAGTTTTAATCTCTCTGCTAACAGCACCTGTCTGTTTCCAGCTTTAACATGTTAGTGTTAAGAGCCCTCATGGAAAAAGCAGAAAAGATAATTGTATGATAATTCCAATGTGAGTATCATATCTGTGTCTGATCCTGATAATTACTCATCTCTAGCCTTTTGGCACATCTTGTAATTTTTTTTGAAAACCAGACACTATTGCATCACAGGAGCTGAGGGACATACACTTTTAGTGTGAGGATTTGTGCTTGTCTGGCTAGAGCTGGGTTGTTTCTAACATGAGCTACAGCTGTAGTTCCTGGAGACTTTTAAATCCTCCGTTGTCCTTGTCTTTGCCTCCTCTCTTGACTTTGGGTTTCCCTAGTTTCTGTTCTTCAGAGAGCGCCTTGGAGCTCTTTCAGCTGGAATCCACTGTTATGGCGAGCGCAGCTGGTATGGAGATAAGGCGTGGGGGAAGGGAGCATCCCATATCCTCCAGATTAAATCTCAGCATTTTCTTGGCCTGTTTCTTGAAGCTGGGACTTTCACAGTGTTCACTGTGGTGCAGCTTTTCCTTCTCCTGTTCCCTACTCACTTCCTTGGCTGCAGTGCTCTCCAGTCTATTTCCTTAAGGCCCTCACTGTGTTGGCTTTGTTTTATATACATGTATGCGTATATGTTTGTGTGTGTGTGTCTGTGTGTGTGTATGCATATAGGTGAGACGAGAAGACTAGAGGTTCCAGAGTGGGAGGGCTGTTCTTCCCACCTGGGAAAAAGCTCTGACAGAGTCTTTCCTCTGGTAGAACAAGCTTTTGCGATAAAGAAGGTTCTGGGTGAATTTCAACGTGATCACTCTTCCTCCCTCTCTGCTGAAGCCATGAGGAATCTTTCATGGCTCTGTTGTGAGAACTGGTAGGATATCTGGATGGAAAGTGACAACAGTAGGTGTCTGGTTCTGCAGACCCCAGATACTGGTGTGCGCAGCAATTCATCAGAGTGACCACTGACATGTCCCTACCAGTTCACATTGCCAGTGTCTTCTGCTCTAGGTGAGCAAATCCTGGTGACTGTCTCCAAGATGTCGAGGTGGTACTTGGCCCTGTAATCTCAGTCTCTGATGGCTCTAAGAAAATTCATTGAATTTTTTTCAGTTTGCCCTGTTCGTTTCGTATTGTAAGCTCGGGAGTGACAACTTATAAGCCCTTTATATGTCAGAGCCTCACAATACTGTTTCCAGGGTCATGCTTAGATTTTGCTTTTAGGCTTATGCTAACCTCATAAAAGGAATTAAAAATGCTACAATTTTTTTCTAAAAGACATATAATTTTGCTTTTGAAGTTAATGTTTAAATTTATATTTAAATTTTGGGTTATGAGATAAAAATATTACTAAATAATTAAAAATACTAAAGCTTTATTTCTTTTAATAAGATATTCTGATTTGATAATATGACTTCCAAAATAATTTTAAAAACTATATTTGATTGAGGCTTTTTTTTTTTAGCTTTCCCTGGAATTTAGTTTGTTTTTCTAAGTATATTTTGTGATAAATTTTTAAATATTTGGGATGAAATTTTATATTGAATTAGCACACAGACTGTAGGAAAAACTCTAGGGTAATTTTGATAATTGATGCAGAGGAATGAAGTTTAACTTCCTGGCAGAGCATCTTTCTGTTCATTTCATTTCACTTTAATCCAATTAAAAATATACATACTAGTCTCCACCCTTGAACATTAATGGATTGACTCATTTTTTTTTCAGGTACCTGTCATGTACTGGGCACTGGAGATACAAAACTAATTAGGATTGTTTGTCTGATCTAAATAAGGAGTGTTCTTCTAGACATAGAGGAGGGAGAAAGAGAGGTAGACAGAGAGACACACGGGGAGAGGCTGAGAGAAAGAGAGAGAACATTGGGCTTAGAGCAGGAGAGTAGTCTGGAAGATGCTGTAACTCAGCACAGACTTGTTTGAAGAGAAGTCAAGACAGATTTTAGCACGGAAAATTCTTGACAGCATCCAGGCATAACATCAGTGCAGTGATTTTTCTTGATGCAACTTAAGAGATGAATACACATTTATACAAGAAGGAGAGAGACATCATGGGCAGATGAACCAATTTCTACAGAGACCAGTAGACATGAAGCAGCATGATAAACCCAGCGAGTACAAGTCTAGTGTGAGGCTAGAATTAAGATTCACAGAGGTCAACTGTGGGGGGTGTGAGATTGGAGGAGACAGACAGGGATTGTGTTACAAAAAGATTTGTATGCCATGAAAAGTAATTTGAGTTCCATCTTGTAGGCAACAGATCGTGGATGTGTCTTAAGTTACAGAAGATTCTAACCAGACTTTCATAGAAGGAGGATTCTTCCTGTTGTGATGGCATCGGTGGATAGTTCTTTTCTATGAGTTCACTAGAGAGAGATATTAGAATATTTGACAATGTGCTGATTCATACAAATGTGGTTAGGGGATTTCCAAGTTTTCTGAAAAGTTCTAAAGTGTTGACAAATAATTTAGACCACTAAAGAAGTCTGCAATAAATGCTAATGCAATAGTAGAAAAAGAAATGTTCTATGAGTAAGGAATTGGGAAGAAATTTGTTCAGTTGCAAAATAGAAGGGGTTCATGCAGAAACATGTCTTAATGTAAGTGAAACAAAGCTCCCTTTTTTAGACAAGAAATATTATTGCTTATTCTCAGCACGTATTCTGCTGGTTTCTTATGGGACATTCGCGCAGCTCTGTTCAGGGGTGGTGACTGCAAGCCAGGCTCTGTGGGGTTTTGGTGGCCTCATTGAGCTCTCCCCTCCGTGAGCTCAGGTATCCTGTGGGGTTTAGTTGCCTCATTGACCTCTCCCCTCCATAAGCTCTGGTATCCTACACCAGGAACAATGAGGTCGGATGCCTTGGGGATGCATGGAAGGATGGGGTAGTGGTCCCTTGCCTAGTTTACCTTTCTACGTTGACTTTTAGAACAATGTTTCCCAGTCTAAAAGTGAATAAATACATAAAATCCACAAGTATGGAAAAAGAGAAATACAAAAAGAAATAAAAACAGAATAAAATGAGTGAACTTCACGTTTTTCAAATGAGTGGCCTCAGCACAGGGAAGGGTGAGGAGAGGAGAGTGAGTCTAAGTGGCTCCGGGACGCACTGTTTGTGAGCACCGTGCTTTGGCTCTGTAAATACGGAGGTGTGGTTTAGAAATGATGCAACTACTCTCTGCAGCTTTTCATAAGAAAATAAGTAAATAGATTGTGGTACCGGGAATAACGTGAGTGGGGCAAGCCTAGAAGAAACCGTCTGGTGTTGGATTGGGATCAGTGTGAGCGCATGATTTTTGACACATATGTATAGAATTTAAAAAATAGGGATAGATACAGATGATAAATGGAAATGGACATAGGTATAGATAGAGAAGTGTGTGTATCTGTATCTGCATTTATGCATACAAATTTCCCATCTTTGCCCTGTATATACATACATGTCTAGTAGCAACAAGCATGCCTAGCACTCAATTCTGGCTTGTCAATATTGTTCTTTCAGTAAAGGTAACCTGGGTTCGTTAGAGATGTAGCTGATGCTTGTGCTGGGGCAAGGAAGGCTCCAGCTGCCCCATTACCACATGGTTAGCAAGGGCTCGTGAGATGCAGGGGTCCCACTGGCCAAGTCTGGGACAATTTGAGTGACAGAATAATTGATGGCAATGGGTTGTGTCCCCCTGAATAGAATAAGAATCTACAAATGCACACTGGGTGTGTACAAATAGATAATAAATAAATGGAAGAGAAGGGAAACCTCTTCCATATGGTAGGAATCTAGCCAATAAAGATAAAGGGAAGATGGAATTAAAATCTCATCATTTGGTAACTAGCTGGGGAAGAATTACCAATGGTCATTAAAATTATGCAGAAATAGGCAGAAAAACAAGATATCTATATGTTTGTTAGTTACAGAATATGTAAATATTTATTAGTTGCTGAAGGAAAAATAGGAACTTTATAGCAGGTTCCATCTTAATGCAGTAATCAAGTGATCAAATTAACATCGCAGTGATGGGATGAGCTGAGCTCCTGTGCCCTTAGAAACAAGGAACATACTGACAAGAACACATCACCTCGCCTCTGTGCATCTCCTCCCAAATTTCATAACCTAGATCTAATCAGGAGGAAGCATCCAGTGAACCCAAATGGAAGTTATTCTTCAAAACAACTGTTCTCCACTCTTTAGTGTCAAGATTGTGAAACACAAAGAAAGATGGAGGAATTGTCCCTGATTACAAGGGACTAAGAAGACGCCCAACTAAATGTGAGGATGGTCGGGATTGGCTCCTGCACTAGATCAGGAGCACGAGGGTAACTAGCAAACCCAGATCAAGTCTGTGAGGGGAAAAATAGGATGCTGTCCACATTCACCTCTTCATTTTCAGAATCAGATTGTGGTTATGAAATGGTCTATTTTTAGAAATACACACTGAAATTGTAATAGATAAAGCATCAGTGATGTCCGCAGCTTGTACTCATAATTTTCTGAAACATGCAAACACGCACACACACAAACTGCATGTACAGGTAGTAAAGGAAGGGGTAGTCACATGTTAACATGCGGGAATTCTCTTTTGCAGCTTCTTTGTAAACCTGAGAATATTGTGTGTGTGCGTGGTGCGTGCATGTGCGCCTGTAGTTCTTTGCAGTTTTATCACGTGTAGATTTGTGTGCCCACCAAGACAAGAAAAAACACACAAGGACAAACCCAACACAAGAGCCCCTTGCGTACCTCTTTTACAGCCACAGCTGCCTCTCTTCCTCTCCACTCCCTAACAATTGGCAACTGCTCATCTGTTTCCCATCTCCACAAATGCAGCATTTTAATAATGCCATATAAATGGATTCAGACAATAGGGAATTCTTTGAGACTGGCATAGTTAGCATAATTCCTGTGATGTCGAGTTGTTATGTGTACCAATACTTTTCTTTGTACTCCTTTTCATTGCTGAGTAATGTTTTTGGGGTGAATGCACTTCAGTTTATTCATCCATGGAAGGCTGGTTAGGTTGTTTTCAGTATGGGCTCTTGTGAGTAAAACTTCTATATAGGTTTTTGTGTGAACATGTTTCCATTTCTCTGGGTCAACTGCCAAGAGTAAGAAGCCGCCATGCTGTTTTCCTGAGTGGCTGTTCCATGTTAAATTCCCACCAACAATGTATGAGTGACCCAGTTTCTCCACCTTCCTAACAGCATTTGGTTTTATGACTATTTTTTAACTTCAGCTACAGTGATGTTTCACTGTAGTTTTATTTTGTGTTTTCCTGCCGCTGATGATGTTGGACATCTTTTCATGCATTGATGTATCATCTGTCTAACCACTTCAGTGAAATTTATCTTGCATTTTCCCCATTTTTGAATTGGATATTTGCTTTGTTAATGTTTAATTTTGAGTTATTTATTATTCTGTATGTTAGCCCTGTATTGGGTCTGTGGTTTGCAAATATTTTCTCCTAATTTGTAGGTTGTCTCTTTATCCTCTTAATGGGTATTCCACAGATCAAACTGTTTAATTTTGATGAGGTCCAATTTATCAGTATTTCTTTTTCTGAATTGTGCTTTTGGTGTGAAGACTAAGAGCTCTTTGCCTAGTCCTAGTTTCCATAGGTTATGTTCTATATTTTTCCCTAAAAGTTGTATAGTTTTATATTGTAGGGTCCAGTCCTACGGGGCCTGTGGGTTTTCTCTTCATATGTGGTGACGAGAGATCACAGAAAAATAAAGACATGAGATAGAGAAAGACAGCTGGGCCTAGGGGACCACTACCACCAATGTACGGAGTCCAGTGGTGGCCCCGAATGCCTGGATGCACTGCTATTTATTGTATGCAAGGCAAGGGGGCAGGGCAAGGAAAGTGAGTCATCTCAAGTGATTGATACGGTCACACGAGTCATGTGTCCACTGGACGGGGAGCCTTTCCCTTTGCCGTAGCCGAGGCGGAGAGGGAGGACAGCGTACGTCAGCATTTCTTCTATGCACTTATCAGTGAGATCAAAGACTTTAATACTTTCACTAATTTTCCTACTGCTATCTTCTAAGAACGTAAGAGAGGCACTAGGTGTACAAGTGGAACATGAAAGTGGACAAGGAGCGTGACCACTGAAGCACAGCACCACAGGGAGGCATTGAAGCCTCCGGATGACTGCAGCAGGCCTGGCTAATGTCAGGTCTCCCACAAGAGGTGGTGGAACAGAGTGTTCTCTAACTCGCCCAGGGAAAGGGAGACTCCCTTTCCCAGTCTGCTAAGTAATGGGTGTCTTCCCAGGCACTGGTGTTACCACTAGACCAAGGTCTGCTATGTAACGGGTGTCGTCCCAGACACTGGCGCTACTGCTAGACCAAGGTGCCCTCAAGTGGCCCTGATCTGGGCGTGACAGAGGGCTCACACTCTTGCCTTCTGGTCACCTCTTGCAGTGTCCCTTCAGCTCCTGACTCTGTATGGCCTGGTTTTCCCTAGTTTATACTTATAAAACAGAGATTATTATAATAATACAAAGATTACTACTACGAACTAATGATTGATAATATTAATAATCATCTCTATATCCTATTTCTAGTATAACTTATTATAATTATTTTCTTTATTGTACTGGAACAGCTTGTGCCTTCAGTCTCTTGCCTCGGCACCTGGGTGGCTTGCCACCCACATTATATTTTATATTTAAGTCAATAATTGTGAGGTTTTTTGGTATAAGGTGTGAGGTTTAGATCAAAATTCTGTTTTCTTTCTCCATTTTCTTCTTGTCCTCTTCCTCTCCCTCCTCCTCCTCCTCCTTCTACTTATTATTGTCCAGTTGCTCCATTACCATTTGTTGAAGGATATTCTTCTATTGAATTGCTTTTGATCCTTTGCCAAAAGTCAGATGGATGTATTTGTGTGGGTTCATTCCTGGGTTTTTAAATTCTTTTCTGTTGATCTCTGTGTCTGTCCTCGGCCTATACCACACTGTCTTGGTTACTGTAGCTCTAGTGGTAGCTCTTCACATCAAGCAAGAATGCTCATTCCCACTCTGTTTTTTTTTTTTTTTTCAAAATTGTTTTAGATACTCTAGGCTCTGTGCCTTTCCAAAGAAATTTTAAAATAAGCCTGTTTATGTCTACAAATACCTTCCTGGGATTTTTCTAGGAATGGGATTAAACCTATAGATCAATTTGAAGAGAACTGACATCTTTGCTATATCGAGCCATTATATGCCTCTATTTCTTCATCTTGCCTTCTTGTGCTAGTTAGAATTTCCAGTAGTATGTTGAATGAGTGCTGAGATCGGACATCTTTTTATCTCCCTGATCTTAAGAAAAAAATAAGTCTTTCACCGTTAAGTATAATATTAGTTGCAGGATGTTTGTAGATACTCTTTATGAATTTGACTCTTGTTCTCTATTTCTAGTTTTCTGAGAGTTTTTCTCATGAATGAGTGTTGCTTTTGGCAAATGCTTTTCTGCTTCTATTGATATGGTAATACATTTTTTCTTCTTTATCCAGCTGATACGGTGGGTCACATTGATTGATTGTGGAATGTTGAACCATCTTTGCACACGTGGGGAAAATCCACTTGGCCATGGTGTAATTTTTAATACACTGCTGCATTTGATTATTAATGCCTTATAATTTGAATGGTTATAAAATGTATCCACTTTTAGATTTTGTGAATTCTCTCACCAAAAGAGTTCTGCTACAAATGGAAGACTGAAAACTACCTGGCAGAAATTAAAAAACAAGCAAACAAATGAACAAAAAGTCCATGCATCAGGTAAGTGAGTTAGATAAAAGAGTTCCTTTCCAGTCCCAAAATTTCTATCTTGCTAGTATTTTTATAAATGAGGGTGTTTTGCATTGTCAGACTGAATGCTCTATTGGAAAATCTTTAAAATAATTCAGATGAGAAGTCCTAAGTTGAGCTAAGTGAGTGTCAATGGTATGGGCAAATGTGGATTTGTAACAGATGTGAGTGTTGTAATGATACCACTAACAGGGCGTGACTGCTGACTGCGTCAGGCAGAGTTCTTAACAATAAGGAAAATATGTTAATTCTTGAGACTAATATACAATATTAGTACAATTTATAACCACTGCAGAATATTAAATGGCACAACTATGGTGAGGTTAATAATAAAATGTGTAGCCGTAATGGAAGAATCAAGGTCCTGAGTTAGCCTGGAAGGAAGTTATTTGGAGCAATGGTGTTTCTTCTTGTGATAGAAAAGCAGACGGAGTTAGATGCAGATGGGGCTTGGTGGTAGTTTACAGGGGGAGTTAGAACATCTGAGCATACAAGCACAGATTTGGGAGGGTTTGGCAAAAAGAACTGCACAGAAGAGTCGGAGGAAGGTAAACAGGTGAATTCAAAGTCAGCAAATGGCGGCAACCAGGAACTAGCAAGTCATGGGACATTTACCTTGACCTTTGAACTTTATCTTCATGTGCACTACTAAGTGAACCTACCTGAATTCTTTAACACAAAATTTACAAAACTTAAATTTTGTAAGACTGTCTAAGAGGGCTTTTGTGGTGACCTGTCGATCACATTTATGTCCCTATTGAGATTTTTTGTTTTATTAAAGCAAAGGGTTTTGCTCCTCATTTAATTAAAACAGGAATACAAATAAGATAAAGTTTATTAGTCTATTTAATGTAGGGGAAACATGCCACCATCACCTCTTGGGCGTGAACTCCTCTGCTTCACTCCGTCAGTTCCAACCCTGCTCACTCTTGGGATTCTTAGAGCATCAAACAGCCGGGAGCAACCCCGCCTGCGCCTGCAGACTTTGGGGCTTGTTGGTCCCTGTGTCGGGAGCGTGCTCTCCCTTCTTTCAAGTTTTTGCTCCTCACCTTCTTGGTAAGTTCGCTTCTGATTATGTCATTAAGATTACAACCCACCCTCTGCACTCCGTGGCCTGCCTTTGCTTTGTCTTTCTACTTAGTGTGAATCGCCGTCTGAAACATGACGTGTGTTTTCGACTCAGTACTTCCGTCCTTCTCCTCCCAAAGCTGGAATTAAGATCCATGAAGGCGGGGGCTCTGTCTGTTTTGTTCATGATGCCCTCCCAGCACTGAGAACAGTACAGGCACAGGAAGGACTGCCAATCATTATGTGTTGGGTTAATTAATGAAACAATAAATAAATGAATACCAAGCCAAAATAGAAAAGTTCTTAAAATGGTCAGTTTAATTTTCGTTGCTTCTGCCTCACAAATTAAGTCAGGAAAACATGGCTACGTGTTGTCATGGTTTTCATATTGCTCCCTGGAAATTTTGAAAATGTCAAAGCTATGAAGATACCAGTGGTGCTTGGGCAGTAACGGACCCTACATGAATTTGACAGGTTTAATATTTTAAATGTTAACAGGCAAAGATACCACCTGGACGGTGAAATAATAATTGCTATGATTCTCATATTTCAAGTTGTTTTATTTTATTTATAAAATGAAACAGTAACTTCAGTTCAGAAGACCCATGTTTTTCTATTTCACCAAGATCCTTCAAAGTACTGTTGAAAAACAACCAATCAAATAAAGTATGAATTTTTAGCAAAAGCACCCACGTCATTTTATGAAATTTATTTTATTAGTTCATCAGCACATGAGAGGTTAACTGTCATTTTGCATAAGCTGGTTATTACAAGTGGAAACTATACTCAGCTTCAGCATCAGAATGGCTTTCTCAGGGACACTTAGAGCTGCAATATCTCATCTTGATGGATTTCCAAGCACGAGCCTTGAAACAATCATGCATTTCCCAGTTGCAATTAAACTGGGTTCTCTACAGAAACTTAGGAAGAAACAGCATTGAGGATGTTACCTACATGTAGGGACATACATTGTTCTGTACTGAAATGAACACTAAAGACTAGAGACCTATTTTAGTGGCCTTATTGTACCACTTCTTAGTTTCTTATTTTTCGATAGGTTAATTAATGGTTTTGAACCCAGTTTCCAAAACAGGGATATTAAGAATTAGCCCATGTGAAGCTCAGGGGATGGGCTCAAAGATTCCTTAAGGTACAGTTTAACTCTTAAGTTCCTCTTAGCTTTTTATTTTCCAGGAAGCCCTTCTTTCTCTCCTGTTGTCTTTACATGTGTGTCAGGATCCATGGAAAAGACACATGGAAGTAGGGGACCTTGTCCACCTCACAGGTTGTCCCCTGAGTCATTGGCTTTGGAGTTATTGAGGGTCAAACATCTGGTTCTATTTTCTTATAAGACTTGACTGAGGGAACTGTCTTTTAGAAGGCCCAAGCTCATTGCTTGAAACCAAAACAGTTAAATAAGCTGATTTATATGATGTAAATTATTTTATCCTCTGTATCTTAAAGTATAATGTTAGAATTGATTTGTTGGCTGGATGTGGTGACATGCCTCTGTAATTGCAACACTTCAGGAGGTTGAGGCAGGAGGATTGCAGGAACCCAGGAGGCCAAGGCTGCAGGGAGCTGTGTTCATGTCACTGCACTCCAGCCTGGGCCACAGAGTGAGACCCTGTCTCTCTCTCTTTCTCTCTCTCTCTTTCTCTTTCTCTCTCTTTCTCTATATATATATGAATTATGTATATGTAAATTATGTATTTGTTGAGGAAATAAATAAATTCCAGTTCTCATAAGACAGCATTCTTTCTAAAGTAGTTTTTCTGAGGAAATCACTTTTTCACGCAGTTGAAATATAGTGTTTAATTCCTATGCTTCCTGATTATTAATCTTTTTTTATTTTTTAAATTTAAAATGTAAATTCTAATTATTTTTCTTTCCAAGTAGTAATTTCTGATATGATAAAATTTCCTATTTTCTCTGAATTTATCCACTTGCATTAATTGTTAAAGTACTGCTCTAAATGAAAAAAGAGAATTCAAATTAAATATTATCATTGGAAAAAATGGCACATTCAAAAGTGAATCAATCTCTGCCTTTAAGTTTTTTTTTTTTTAAGTTAACCAAAGAAACTTTTTTTTTTTTGAAATATTAGCAGCCTGAAAAGTGGCCAAAGAAAAGGAAGTGATTGTTGTGAGACTGCATATCCTCAGGGCACCTGGTCCAGATGAGAACCTGCTGGCTGAGGGCACTTGCTTAGTTGCTGGGCACTGCCTGGTCCAGCTGTTGGCCGCTCGACCCTGGGCTGGGTGTGAGCCATCGCTTGGTTCAGTGGCAGGAATGATGGAGCTTCCCATCTCAAGACTGTGGGGAAGATTAAATGAATTAACACACGAAGAGCGCTTGGCATAGCTCCTGCAACTTTGTAAGGCGGCAGAAAATATTAGCTGATTAGATAACGATGACGATGATAATTCTAAGCCCCTGAGCCATGTCGCCAGAAATGATTTATGGTAGTAATTTCTAGAGACCTATGATTTCTCCTTTTGATAGTGGCTGATAATTCATTATTCAGGGGGAAGGAATGTGTGCAGATTCCCCACGTGACTGTTGGATGTCATAGTAAAGAGGTACAAAAGACTTACAGCGTTAACAGTCTAAAGCCACCCAACCAGCCTGCGGCCGGCTATTTCCCTATCAGACCCTCCGCTGCTGCTCAGCTGGCCTCTCTCTGCTCTTTGATTTCCAGCATTATTTGAACGATGTCTGTGCCTCATTGCTGCTCTCATATCCTGCACCATGACACTCGGCTTCTGCCCTGCACAGCAGACACCCTGAGAATTGGGCTTTTCCCTTCTCGTGCAGAGGGACTAGTGGCGGGGGGGGTTCTTCCTGGGCTCAAAGCTCCTTCTCCACCACCCCATTTGTACCCTCTGATTTTCTCTGGAATCCTGTTTTGTTTCCTTTCTGTCTTGTATTTTCAGCTTGCCCCTTTTCCTGACTTACCCTAACCTTAGAAACACACATGCATACTTCATTCCCCTTCACTGCTTTCTTTTTCCCATAGCACAGCCAAGCTTCTTGAAAGACAAGACAGCAATACCGGGGTCTCCCCTGCTTCCCACCTCATTTACTTTCAGCTCAATGCCTTGCGTCTCTGTCCTTGTCACTCTGGTAGTTTGTAGTGGCATCATTCAAAGATGCCTTTTTTCCTTACTAGAATACTTTGCTGATGACACCAGACTTTTCTGGATATCTTTTCATGTTCCTGATTTTTACATTTTCTTCTGCTGGTTCATCTTTGTGTGAATGATACTTAAATAATAGTTATGACCAGGGCACTTTGCTGTGCTCTTTTTCCCACTAAATATTCTTCTTGAGGGATCTCATTCACTACAATCTATGTTGATTGTCATCAAATACATCTTGATGTATCAATTTTCTGAGCTCTCAATTGGCATATGTAGAATACAGCTAATGTCTCACACCAACAAGTCGGTTATGAAGGTCATGCTCTTCTATTTCAAACTAGATACCATTATATCATCTTTTCTCTGAGGTCAACATACTGTTTTATCTTTGTGGTCTGCATTGTGAGACCTTCTTTGAATAGATATTATTATCTGCATTTGAAAATGAATCAGCACAAATTTCTGTGTTTCAGAAGCTATTACTTAATCAAGTTATATTGAGTTCAGTGTACCTTCAAGTATTTTTCATTGGGCATGGATTTTTAAATTGATTTTCCAAAATATACAGATTAGTGTTGATCCACCGAAACTACCCCATTACCCTGAATTGAACACTATTCATTTTTAAGACGATGAACCAGGATTAAGAAAGGTGCCAAGGAAAACAGATTGTCCTAGTAGGAGGCTAATGTAGCAAATTTGACCTCATCGTATAAAACAAAACTCCAGAAAGACACTGAAAATTATGTTAAAAATCTGGAAATTTGGTATTTTGTAAAAAAAATCCTTATTCTGTTGCATAAATATGTATATTTACACATATAGTGTTAATGCTATATCTTTAGAATGTTTATAGACTCAGGAATTATTCTGGCTGAGACTTCTAGTACTGTCTTGAACAGAAGTAGTAAGAGCGCACATCTCTGTCCCGTTCCTGATCTTAGAGGAAATGCTTTCAGTCCTTCACCGTCGGGAATGGTGTTAGTTGTGGGTTTTCATATATGGATTCTATTATGCTGAGGCGGCTTTCTTCTACTTCTGCTTTGTTGAGTGTTTATCATGAAATGCTGTTGCATTTTGTCACGTGCTTTTTCTGTATCGGTTGAGATGATCGTGTGGTTTTTGCTCTCCATTCTGTCCACTTGTATAGTATTGGATCATTACTTTTACCCATTCAAATTGGGTATTATTTCCTTAGAAGTCACCCAGTGTTTCCTCTCATATCCTTTCAAGGTTTTATTCAAATGCAACCCCAGCAAGGCCTTCCTTGGGTACCCCATATAAAATTGTACACTACCTCCTCAATACTCTGTATCCACTTTCTGTGCTTTGTTCCTTTCCTGCTTAGCACCTATCACCCCTTAACATACTGTGCATTTTACTTATTTATGGTATCACCTGATTTCCCTAGCTGGAATGTGAGCTATAAGAGGGCAGCATTTCTTTCTTTTTATTGCTGAATCCCCTGTACCTAAAACAGTGCCTGGCACAGAGTAAGCACTCAAGATAATTATTGAATGAATGAATGTATTAGTTAGGTTTCCCTAGAGGGACAGCACTAATGGAATAGATATACATATAAATGGAGTTTATTATTAATTCACATGATCACAAGGTCCCACAGCAGGCCGTCTGCAGGCTGAGGAGCAAGGAGAGCCAGTACAAGTTCCAAAACTGAAGAACTTGGAGTCCAATGTTCAAGGGCAGGAAGCATCCAGCACAGGAGAAAGATGTAGGCTGGGAGGTGAGGCCAGTCTCTCTGTTGACGTTTTGCTGCCTGCTTATATTCTAGCTGTCCTGGCAGCTGATTAGATGGTTCCCACCCAGATTAAACGTGGGTCTGCCTTTCCCAGCCCACTGACTCAAATGTTCATCTCCTTTGGTAACACCCTTAGAGACACACCCGGGATCAATACCTGTATCTTTCAATCCAGTCCATTTGACAGTCAGTATTAACCATCACAATGAATACATAAATAAAGAATGTGATAGTTTAAGGTTATATTTCTATTTGCTCAAAGTGCAGTGAAGTAATACTAGAACAATGGAGAGGTGAGAATGGAATCTTGAGTTTGGTATTAGTTACTCCTGTGAGTCTACTTTGAATGGAATCTATGATGTTTTCCCTACCAGCTGTCTGACCACATGCTTTGGTGTTATGTTGCCCTGATAATTTCCTTGATGTCTGTGACCTGCTCTACCTGGCTCTGTCACTTTACACAGCGGCCCCCTTTCTGGGTACAATTATCTCTCTTAAACAGACCCAGATATTCCACTCAAAGTAGGCAGGTGTGGGCCTAGATAAGAGTAAAGACCAATTCCAAACATGAAGATTAAAAATGCAACTGTGGTTTTCTTCCAGCACATTTTTACCTTCCATGGTAATTTTAAAACTTGCATAAAATAAAACATAATATAATTTTAGGCTCCTCTAACTTCATTATCCAAGGGAGAAGGTAAGCCTTGGGGGATGAGTCACATAGCACATAGTATATGTAAACTTTATGTAACTTTATGTGACATTATATAAATTAATAACGTTATATAAAGTTATATAAATTAATAACTTTTATGTTTTAGACTATAGATTAACTCTTTCCCTCATTGTTTTTGTTTTATAAATGACAAGGAGAGACCAGAGACCAGGCCTGCTCTCCATCCAATCACTGATTGCTGTTTTAGATTAACTGCCTCTTCTATTACCTTGCACCTCAGACCAGGTGATGCCAAAACCCCATGAGTGTTCCATCTTCAGTGTGAAATGTTGAAAATACTCCCCTCAAAAAAGACCACCTCGACTATTCAGATCATCGTAATGATGCGTTAAAACTTATATAATAAGATGTTGAAATTCTGTTAAACTTCCTTCAACTTTGTCTATATAATTGAACCTAAACTTCTATACTTTGGAACACTGACTTTGGTCCTTTAGAAGATGTGTTCCCTGGATGGCTTTGTTCAAACTTTACATTGAAATAAACTCTCTTTAAACTAGACTCTGATTCTTTAGTAGGTTGGCATTTTGGCGACCCAGATGGGACCTTAAGCTAGCCTGCAGTGATTCTCACTGTTTTGCTGACAAGAAGGACCTGGGTACCAGCACACAGAGCTTTCACTTACCCAACCTCGCCAGGGCTGGCAAGGGTCTCTGGCAAGGCTCCTCTCAGATTTTAAATCTGTCTGGTTTAGGGTGAGATTTAGACTTGATTCAGGTGACCTGATTCCACGCTTGATGCGGCTGACAGTGAAGCTCTGCTCTAAGGTAGACATTTTGTTTTTGTTCTCTAGAAATTGTGCTGTTCACACATTTGTGATCTTCACTTTTCTCTGAGGTTAAGGGTTGTTTGTTAAGCTACTTATTAAAATTTGTACATCCTTTTGCCTTATTCAAATTTTGGTCAGGAAAAAAATTTCTCTGTCTCAAAAAGAGTGAATATTTTATGGCTTAGGGAAAATTTACAATTAAAAATGTTAATTTATAATTAAAAAAACAAAACTCGGAAGTTCAGTTTATTTGACATATCTGAGGTCCCTTTTTGAAGTGACCAAAGCCAATAAAAAATTTTTCTATGAGGACAAGTGTAAGTCCCCAGAGTGAGGAACACTATTTCTCCTGGTTGAAAATCACCTTAGGCCACGAAGGTCATTGCTCACGACATAAAACAATCTCACATGAAATTATCCCCCCAGAAACATTCAAAAATTCTAGCTTAGCCTGGTGGCAACATATGAAGGCACCTCTCAGTGCCTTAAGATCCCAGGATTCCTGGGTTTTACCAAGACATGTGAGAGGGGAAAAGTGACTCGTGAGTGACACCTCAAAATACAATTCTTATTAAGCAGCACACCAGATCCAAAACATCTTTCCCTTTCAATCTTTAATTTCTTAAAAAGAGAACCCAAATTATAGGTAGCTGTCCACGTGAAACTAAGTCTTCCTCAAGAGTGATTCGTCCTTAGAAACTCCAGCTATATTCATGTCCAACACTTACGGCACCACCTCCTGTCAATATCTAAAAAGTAAAATGGTTTTACTTCACCCATAAAAAAAGTCACACAATAGCCAAAGTGATATACCTTTAAAATATCAAAATTAATGGATTTACTTTACAATGAAAAGTACTGTCCCTAAAATGAAACAAAATAATTGGGAGACTTCCTTCCTATAGTACTTAAAAGCATCTACAAGAGGCTCTGACAAAATTCTTGTCCTAAAGGAAGAAACAAGCTCTCTAAAATAAATGAATAAATAAGCAGCCGAAGCTGATTCTCTCCTGCTTCCTTATTTCTTCCCTTCCCCGTCTGAACTGTCTCACCTGCGCTCACCTTTGCCTCCTTTGATCCCCTCTTCCCACTCCTGCTGTTCTAGCTTGATTTCAGAAACGGATATCTGGCAGAGGAAAGCCCACCTTAGTTTATCAGCCATCATCAAAGGTAAACCTTAAAGACAGAAGTGAGAGATTTCCTGGCCAGGCACAGTGGCTCACACCTATAATCCCAGCATGTTGGGAGGCTGAGGCAGGAGGATCACTTGAGCCCAGGGGACTGAGACCAGCCTGGCCAACATGGTGAAACCCCGTCTCTACAAAAAAATACAAACAAATAGCCAAAAATGATGGCATGTGCCTGTAGTCCCAGCTACTTGGGAAGTTGATGTGGGAGGATCGTTTGAGCCTAGGGTGTTGAGGTTGTGATGAGCTGTAATCAGGCCCCTGTACTCCAGCCTGGGTGACACAGCAAGACCCTGTTTAAAAAAATAATAATAAAAATCTAATTTCCACGAGGACCCTATTGGTTTTGCCAGAAAGCTTAACACCAAAGTTATGACTGTGGTTTTTCTGATCTATATCAACTAGTTCACATGTTAATTTTTTTAAAAGGTAAAAAATAAATAGCTAGACACAAAAGAAGGGGTTTTTAAAATGTGTCTTAGCTACTTAATTACAAAAGAAGATCACACGTGTGCCTGTGAGGTTACAAAGACTTTGCTCCAAGCCATCCATTTAGTCTTCCAAAAAGTCGTAGACTAGAAGAAAATACAGCAATGTTGGCAAAATCCTGCTAAGTCGATACTGACATATGTTGAGAGATTTAAATCTTTAAACAATATTCAAGATAATCTAATTTTTTTATACCAGTACCATAGTGTTTTGGTGGCTATGGCCTTATAGTATAGTTTGAAATCAGGTAGTGTGATGCCTCCAGACTTGTTCTTTTTGCTTAGTCTTGCTTTGGCTATGTGGGCTCTTTTTTTGGTTCCATATGGATTTTAGAGTTGTTTTTTCAAATTCTGTGAAGAATGATGGTGGTATTTAGATAGACCAATGGAACAGAATAGAGAACCCAGAAATAAACCCAAATATTTACAACCAACTGATCTTCGACAAAGCAAACAAAAAAAGTGGGAAAAGGATACCCTTTTCAAAAATGGTGCTGGGATAATTGACTAACCACATGTATGAGAATGAAATTGGATCCTCCTCTCTCATCTTGTACAAAACTCAACTCAAGATGGATTAAGGACTTTAAGACCTGAAATTATACAAATTCTAGAAGATAACATTGGAAAAACCCTTCCAGACATTGGCTTAGGCAAGGATTTCATGACCGAGAACCCAAAAGCAAATGCAATAAAACCAAAGATAAATAGGTGGGACTTAATTAAATTAAAGAGCTTTTGCATGGCAAAAGGAACAGTCAGAAGAGTAAACACACAGCCCTCAGAGTGGGAGAAAATCTTCACAATGTATACATCTGACAAAGGACTAATATCCAGCATCTACAACAAACTCAAACATTAGCAAGAAAGAAACAATCCCATCAAAAGCTGGCTAAAGACAGTTCTCAAAAGAAGGTATATAAATGGCCAGCAAACATATGAAAAAATGCTTAACATCACTAATAATCAGGGAAATGCAAATCAAAATCACAATGCGATACCACCTTACTCCTGCAAGAATGGCCATAATCAAAAAATCAAAAACAATAGATGTTGGCATAGATGCTGTGATCAGGGAACACTTTTACACCGCTGGTGGGAATGTAAACTAGTACAACCACTATGGAAAAGAGTGTGGAGATTCCTTAAAGAACTGAAAGAGGTAGAACTACCATTTGATGCAGCAATCCCACTGCTGGGTATCTACCTAGAGGAAAAGAGTCATTATACGAAAAAGATACTTGCACACACATGTTTATAGTGGCACAATTCACAATTGCAAAATTGTGGAACCAACCCAAATGCCCATCAATCAAAGAGTGGATAAAGAAACTGATACACACACACACACACACACACACAAAATGGAATACTATTCAACCATAAAAATGAATGAATTAATGGCATTCACAGTGACCTGGATGAGATAGGAGACTATTATTCTAAGTGAAGTGACTCAGGAATGGAAAAGCAAACATCGTATGTTCTCACTGATGTGTGGGAGCTAAGCTATGAGGACGCAAAAGCATAAGAATGATACAATGGACTTTGGGAACTTGAGGGGAAGGGTGGGACAGGGCCGAAGGATAAAAGTCTACAAACAGGGTGTGGTGTATACTGCTCGGGTGATGGGTGCAGCAAAATTCCACAAATCACCACAGGACTTACTCATGTGACCAAACGCCCCCTGTACCCCAATAACCTGTGGAAATTAAAAAACATATATACATATATACACATATGTATAATTTGAAGATATATTCCATTTTATATAATCAAAATGTGTTGAGATTTCAAAATGAAAACCACATAGAAACATTAAAGCAAAAATATTACTTAACCTGTTAATAAATCACAGTTTCTGATTGTAAAGTTCTATGTGCAAAAATGTAAAAGAAAAAAATTGAAATACTGGCAAACAAAAAAGATTATCTAAAGGAAGTTATGCTAATCATCAAAATGATATTCTCAGTTACAATATTATAAATAGAGTACATAAAAAATTGACAATAATAGACAATGCCTGAGCTGGACAATTTCTCAGACTCATAATTTGGTTAACCTTGCTGATCAGTTACTTATACCTTAACTGAAAGAGCGAGAGAGTGAGAGAGAGAAAGAGAGAGAGATCAAACAAAAAAGACTAATAAGATTATAAATTTACAATTAAAATTACTATCCACTTAGTCTAAACCTCCAAAATAACCCCCAATAAACCTCAGAACAGACCTAACTTTCCACTTCACAATTGCTACAAAAAACCTGGATGCTTAAAAAAATGCCGAAAACTAAAAGGAAATAACAGCATGCAAAAAAAAAAGGAGTACTCCAAAAAAACTTAAAGAGACTTTTCCTTTCTTTTTAAAGAAGAGAAACAAGCTCTGTTGACACTGGAACTACGTTATCTCGAATGAATCTTACATTATTGCAGAGTCTCTTTTCTCAAAATTAACAATCGAAATGATGGCTATCAACTAATACTCCTATATTGGTAAATAAATCTTAGCCTATAGCTTTTCAGTTAGATCTTTTACAAGACTCATATTTTTCTCATAGTTCCCTCAGCCCCATCCATTTAACAAAAAGAAACTTTAAAAAATATACTCACATTTCTTTTTCCCCAAATGCAGGCCTGTGTTTAGAATTAGAAGACAAAAATGAACTACAAGATATAGTGAGTTTTTGGAGTCTGATTCTCTTAATTTACAAACTGCAATTTATGTTACCATAGAGGACATTAAATTATTGAGTGATAAAGAATTACAAAAACTGCCAAAGGCATAGTGGAGCGACTGTGGTCCGTCTTTTGCTGACATAAAAAGCAAAAAATTTTGAAGATTATAATCATATAGCCCGAGCCACACTTAAGTTAATGTCTACTGCATCTGGCTGTAAGTCAACAACATGGGAAGAAAAATCTTTCTTTTCGTTTTCTATCATCTGAGAGTGAACGTTTTTGCTGAACAGATCTACCCCTCTTGGATGTGGAGAACACATACTTATTGATTCGTTCATGAGGCTTTCCATTAGCACGTGAAGTTAGCATGGATTTCTTTTTTTGCTCTCCGTTGATGTACCAGTTGGGGGTGGATCCACATCGGGTTGGTGACTCAGTCCTAGTCTCCGTGGAATAGTGATTACAGGAAGTACAGAAGCACACACTGTCCCTCCTCCCTTTTGGCAATAATCCCCACTGTTTCACAGAAACTGAAACGAGGCAATAATTTTGTTCACTTGGAATAAATGGTTCTGAATAGTCAAGATGGAAAATACAGGACAAAGTCATGGTTTTCCCTACGAAGAGCTTGGCCTCTGCAGTCAGACACAAAAGGGTTTCTGTATTAGTTTTAACACATTTTCTGTGTAACCTTGAATATATGATTTAACTTATTTCAATTCATTCATCTATAAAATGTGGCTAGAAGTACTGTCCTTGTCAGGCTGTTCTGAGGACCAGTAAAAACATACATAAGGTATCTGGCACACGAAAAGTTCTATGTGTACTCTTGTAAAAATAGACAGTGTGTGAAGTACGTTGAAAACCCACAGGCTTCTCCCTCTTCTCTGGAAAGGAAGTGGGATTTTGTAAAGTTGTATAAAGAAGCACTTTGGTCTGGTATAGGAGAGAGGTTTTCCAGACTTAGGAAGTAAAAAATACCGGACACCCAGTTAAACTTGAATTTCAGAAAAGAAATGAATCATATGTTTTAGTATAAGTATATCCCATGCTATATATGGCTTATACTTATACTAAAACAGAATTTATTTTAACTCAGTTCAAGTTTAACTGGGTGTTCTGTACCTTATATGGCAACGCTATGGAAAACTGTATTGAAAGACTTTTTTTTTTTTTTCTTTTCTTGGACTATTCTAAGGTCTTATTCTTTCCTCAACAGTCTTGTCCTGTGATTGACAATGGTGGTGCCTTGCGGAAGCAGCAAACTGCATTGATGGCCTGGGCATAAATGCCCTGTTATTGGAACACTCCTTGTTCTTCATTTGTGATACAGTCTACTATACAGGTTTGCATATTGTTACAATTAAATTGGTTAATAAACGTCATGGATTTGGAAATATGACTGGCACTTAATAAGTTTTCCAAATGTTAATTATTTCTACATTTATTTTAGTATGTTCACTTTTTTTCACATTTTAAGATTCTTAAAATTTGAAAGCGTGAATTGACGTCAATTTACAATTGCCGTTGGCTTGGTGGCAGTCGTAATGTAGGAACATGCACAAACTTGAACACCACTGTTCATATCATCATGGCTTCACTTGAGTTATATGCACCGTTTGAAAAAACTTCACTTCTTAGGAAAAGAAGGCATGGCAGGGAATCTCAGAGGAAGAGCAGGGAATCTCAGAGGAACATGGCAAGATAAGTCTTTCCCTTAGAAAGAAATCCTTCCAAGGCTCAGAGAAAGAATAGAAAGGCTAGGCTTTCATGGATAAAAGCCACTGGAATATGAGGAAAGTGTTAGTTCTTGGTGCATTTTCTTTTTAAAGAATTTTTTTCTTATATTTTAAGTTCTGGGGTACATGTGCAGAACGTGCAGTTTTGTTACATAGGTATACATGTGCCATGGTGGTTTGCTGCACCTGTCAACCCGTCACCTACATTAGGTATTGTTCATAATATTATCCCTAATCCCCCACCCCCGACAGGCCCTGGTGTGTGATGTTCCCCTCCCTATGTCCATGTGTTCTCATTGTTCAGCTCCCACTTATGAGTGAGAACATGCGGGGTTGGTTTTCTGTTTTTGTGATAGTTTGCTGAGAATGATGCTTTCCAGCCTCATCCGCGTCCCTACAAAGGACATGAACTCATCCTTTTTCATGGCTGCACAGTATTCCATGGTGTATATGTGCCACATTTTCTTAATCCAGTCTATTGTTGATGGACATTTGGGTTGGTTCCAAGTCTTTGCTATCGTGAATGGTGCCAAAATAAACCTACGTGTGCATGTGTCTTTATAGTAGAATGATTTATAATCTTTTGGGTATATACCCAGTAATGGGATTGCTGGGTCAAATAGTATTTCTAGTTCTAGATCCTTGAGGAATCACCACACTGCTTCCACAATGGTTGAACTAATTTACACTCCCACCAACAGTGTAAAAGAAGAATTACTATTTCTCCATATCCTCTCCAGCATCTGTTGTTTCTTGACTTTTTAATGATCACCATTCTAACTGGTATGAGATTTGCATTTCATTGTGTTTTGATTGCATTTCTCTAATGACCAGTGACTGTTGTTTATAAGGTACCCAGTCTAAGGTATTTTGTCATGGCAGCCAGGAAAGATATGACAATCTTTCTATGCTTCAGTTTGTCATCTGCAACATAGGAATTATAATACTTACTTCTTTGGTTTATTGTGAATATTAAATAAGTGAGTATGAGAAAATCACTTAGAACTTATCCTGTCACATAGTAAGTACTAAACAAATGCTAGCTATTTTATTCTTACCATAACGGTAGTAGGGCATAGTGTTGAAATATAAAATCTGGAGCCAGACTGCCTAGTTAAGTTTCTCACCACCACTTCCTAGCTTTGTAATTTTGTATATGTCACTTAGCTATGCTTAGGCTCAGTTTACTCATCTGTAGGATAAGAATAGTAATAATATCCACCTTAGGAGTTGTTGCAATGATAAATTATTAAATGTAAAATGCTTAGAAGCTGTAGTCCCAGCTACTTGGGAGGCTGAGGCAGGAGGATCACTTGAACCCGGGAGATGGAGGTTGCAGTGAGCTGGGATTGCGCCACTGCATGCACTCCAGCCTGGGTGACAGAGCGAGACTCCGTCTCAAAAAAAATAAAAATAAAAATAGAAAAACACTCTATGTCTATATGTCTAAGTACGTCTAGGAGATTTCTGTAAATATTATAACTCAAAGTGAGAAGAAAGCATTGGGTCACTTCAGTTGGTCTCATTATTTTTTGAAATACCTGCATGACTTAGAACCAAAGGAATTTTAGAATCTGTAAGTGAAGTATTGTTTATTTTCTGTAGCCTTGCTCCCACTAAGAATAATGACACCAAGATTCCCAGGGAATCGTCTTCATTCAGCCACTTTTATTGAGCACGGCCTTCTCTTCTAGGCACCGTGTTAAGCAAAGGATGCAAAGGCAAAGAAAACGGAAGTGAACCTGACATTGTGGACTTTGTATTCTAGGCCTGAGGTCGAAAGACTTACCCTGTGAAAGTCCAGATGTTAACAAGTTTAGGTTTTCTGGACCGTACAGGCTCCGTTGCTGCTAGTCAACTCTGTCACTGTATCCTAAAGACAGCCATAAACAATGTCTAGATGAATGAGTGTAGTGGTGTTGCCAAAAACTTGATGGACACTGGAATTTGAATTTCCCATGCATTTTTAAATATACATCACAAAATATCCCTATTTTGAATTTTTCTACTTAGAAATGTAAAATGCATTCTTGGCTTTCAGGTTGTACAAAATCCAGAGGTTAGCTACGTTTTGCCCACAGGCTATAGTTTTTCAGACCCTGTTCTAGAGGATGAGAAAAGTAAAACATAGGCAAACAGGCAAATGGAGTAAGTACACACTGCGAGGAAGCACACACGAGGGCTAAACCGGAGACCAGGAGACAATGCCTCCCACAGGAAGGGAAGGCTGGGGGCTTCTGCAAAGATGAAATAGGCTGAGAAGTAGCTGGCATAGGAATGGCTGTAAAGGGCTTGCAAGCAGAGGGAACAGCTCACATACAGAACTTAAGACAGAAGAATGCCTGAGCTCGGTGGGTGCCTGTAATCTCAGTTACTCAGGAGGCTGAGGCAGGAGAATCACTTGATGCTGAAAGGCAGAGGTTGCAGTGAGCTAAGATCATGCCACTGCACTCCAGCCTGGGTGATAGAGCAAGACTCCGTGTTATGTTTTTTGTTGTTGTCGTTTTTTTTTTGTTTGTTTGTTTTGTTTTTTTTAAAAAAAAAGAATGCTTGGGCTCTCTGAGCAATTTAGGAAGACAGGTGTAGCTGGAAAAGACAGTGTTACAGAGAACGGCAGGCTGAGACGAGAGAGAAAGGGAATGTAACAGAGACGGAGGCTGCTGAGAGAGCCAGCAGCAGACCTCATCGCCTTCTTTTGCAAGCACTAGAGTCATTGTGTTGACTTTAGCGGTGTAATTTAATACTCTTTTTAAATATACACTTTCCCTGGAGTTTTGAATGAAAGAAACACTTGAGTGTGAATGGGCGTGTGCAGAGAGAGAGAGATAATTATTTAGCGTCTATTATGGACCCAGTGGGTACTTTTCAAGAGTCATTTCAGGTGAGGACTTAGAGGTAGAAAATTAGACCCAGAAGAACTAAATCATTTGCTGCAAAAGCAAGTCTGTGTAGTTCTGAAAGCTCATGCTATTTCTTCAGTTACCAAAAGAGGTGAAAAAGAAATAATTACCTATAATAGTAGTAATATCTTCTATTGTTAATGAGAAATATATCAGAACAAAGTAAGAGATGTGATGTGGAAATGGAATGAGGGTTATGAGTTAGTTTATTTTAAAATTTATTCTTTTAATTATAATTTTAAAAATCAGAAATGCCATCCCAAGGAATTATCTCATGAAGATATGTTAGAACTCAGGCACTGTCTATTATTCTAGAAGATGATGGTGCTTGTTCATTATCCAGGGGGCCTGCCCCTGCTGTCCGAAAGCCTGACTACAAAAAGTCTTCTCTTTTTCCTGTGTTCAGTCCACTAATGAGCACACACAAAAATGGTTAAGATGAGATGGTGGTTTAGGAAAAGGCCATTGACCCTCATTATTCATGGATTCTATATTTGTGAATTCACCCATTTGCTAAAATAGCTTTTAACTCCGAAATCAACACTCACTATGCTTGTGCAGCCATTTGTGGACATGCACAAAGGTGAAATGTTTGGGTTGTCCACTGTGCGCCCTCCCAGCCAAGGAAGGGCAAGGCATGCTCTGCCTTCTGGCTTTGGCTCTTACTGCACACAAGTGTCTCTTTCAGTCTATAAGTAGACACGTATTTTGCATGTTCATGCTTTGCCTTGGTGATTTCACTCTGTAGAATGGTCTACAGGTGTAGTGCTGAAGGCTGTTTAGTGTTCTCAAGCACCAGAAGGCTACCCTTGCATTTTTTCTGACCATCTGCTTTTCTGATGGCTACATTTTAGGTTCCTGCCGTCTTCTCCCACAGGAGCTTTAGAGATGAGCACAGGCTAGTTCCCATTCAGCAAAGGAACACAACATAGACCCAGGACTCCTGGATCTGCTGGTTCCCGTTCAGCAAAGGAACACAACGTAGACGCAGTACTCCTGGATCTGGTAATTCCCATTTAGCAAAGGAACACAACGTAGAGACAGTACTCCTGGATCTGCTGATTCCCATTCAGCAAAGGAACGCAATGTAGACACAGTACTCCTGGATCTGCTGGTTCCCATTCAGCAAAGGAACGCAACGTAGACCCAGGACTCCTGGATCTGCTAGATCTCATTCAGCAAAGGAACGTAATGTAGACACAGTACTCCTGGATCTGCTAGTTCCCATTCAGCAAAGAAACACAATGTAGACCCAGGGCTCCTGGATCTGCTAGTTCCCGTTCAGCAAAGGAACACAACGTAGACCCAGTACTCCTGGATCTCTGAGTTTAATAGGAAATGGAAATGTGTAAACAGGTGTGTCCAATGAGATAATTATAGATGCTGTCTCCGAAGTATTAACATGATGTAAAGGGTGCTTGAAGTGGGAAGAAGACCATTTTATACAGGGAGAAAAGAAGCACTACACCCTCAGTGAGTTGTCAGGTTCACAGATAACCCAGAGGTGTGAAAAGGGGCAAGATACTTAAAGATGTGTAAATAACTCACATAAATATGGTACAGAGGGTGAGGAGAGAGTGAAGAAATCACACTTGACAAGAGGCAGGCTTCAGACAATTGAACTGGTCAGTTATGACTAAGTTAGAATGCACTCTGTCGGCAACTGGGGTTATTGAAAGCTTTTCAGCAGGAAAGTAATGTGAAAATATTTGCATATTAGGGGCATATTTCTGGTAGTAGCAGGGAAAGAGACTGGAAGAAGGCAAGATTGGAATCTGGATACTTTTCATCTAGTCCATCATGCTAAGGATGTCATGGTGAACACAACACAGGCACTGTCCAGAAGAAGATGAGGCTCTGAAGTAAGACTGTAGCAGTCAAAGAATACTTGGTTTCCTCTAAAATATTAACATTCAGCTTGACTATTAAAAGTAGACTGCAAAATTGGGAACTCTATCCAGTCAAGTCAGCTTTATGTAAACTTAAATTCATCCTTATTTTTAGCAATATAAAAATTTCTCCCAGAACTTTGGGATGCCAAGGCAGGTGGATCACATGAGGTCAGGAGTTTGAGACCAGCCTTGCCAACGTGGTGAAACTCCATCTCTACTAAAAAATACAAAATTAACCGGGCGTGGCGATGCACACCTGTAATCCCAGCTACTCGGGAGGCTGAGGCAGGAGAATTGCTTGAACCCGGGAGGCAGAGGTTTCAGTAAGCTGAGATCATGCCTTTGCACTCCAGCCTGGGTGACAACAGTGAAACTCCCTCTCATAAAAACAAAAAGTTATCACCCAATATTTTCATAGCCTTTTGGCACAACTTTAACTTTAGATGAAACAAATCACTTGCTGCGTTTGAGGTAACTGATGCCACTGGGGTTCTTAGCTACTTTCTTAGTCTGGGTTCCCTAGAAGCAGATCCTGGACTGATGGTCTTTGCAGATGATCTAACATGGAAGTATTCTCAGGCAAAACCAGCAGAGCCAGGAGACACTAAACAAAGCCTGGTATTAACTGAAGGCTAGACTCAGCCTGATGCCAGGGGGAACTCCGAGGTGCACTTGGGTCTGCTGTTGTATCCCTGTGTTAGACGTGGTTGGCTGTGGACTCCCCCAGGTTGCAGGAGAGTAGACTTCTAGGCATCTCAGGGTGAGGTAGCTCCTAGTAGCTGCAGTCAGTTCTTCAGAGAATAGTACAACTGTGAGCTGGCAGCAGCCAACTCCAGCACAGCTCTAGAAATGGGGGCAGGTCATGTCACTATAGCCACCGACTCCAACTGCGTGCTCAACGCTATCTAACAATCATACTATGATCCTAATGCTAACTCACTGAAGGGTTCTCTGTAAGGACTGTTTTAAACCTTCCAGACCCTGCTAAACCTCCAGTTCCTCAGCATACACACCTTTCCTTTTCCACAGTTGGCCTTGGGCCTTGCTTTACAGAGAAAATAGAAGCTGTCAGGCAAAGAAACCCTCAACTTGCTGGCTCCAGTTCCATCCTTGCCTGGCATCTGTGCCCACACCACCTTCCTGCTCCCTGGTTAAATGGGAAAATGGGATGCCTGGCCCCGCCCCACCCCGAACACCTGTGGGAAGACAGTGCATTCACTTCTGCTGGGGGCCAGACCCTCACAGCTTTGAGGAAACCATGCCCCTCTCTTTTATCTTCAATGTTGCCCCCCTCAGATCTTTTTTCCTATTAGCATCTTGAAACTTACAGGTTTCGTACATCTCATGAACAACACTCAGTGATCCTCTAAGGAAATCCAGGGCCTGTCCCGTTTGGCTCCTCCCCTTCGCAGCGGTCCATTTCCTCACTGCTTAACAAGTCTGAATGCTGCTAATTCCCCACTGAGCCTGAGCAAGCCAAGATAGAGGTCACAGATGTGGACACACCCGAAGGTGTCTCCCAGTCATCCCACCTGCTACCATCTGCACCTCTGTCCTACTCCTTGCCCTGGAGTGTGATCCAGGTTGATAACTTGCTACTTACAAATCAATGACAACAAAGGTGATGGTTTGCCCCATGCTTAGGTTCTGTAACCTGACAGGGGTGATAGGCTGTCCCTCCTGTGTGTATATCACATTAAATAAGACTGCAAGGGCAGATGAGCTGGAGCCGTCTGTGGGCTGCATGGAGCTGAAAGTCATGCTGGAAAAAGGCATGTGACTGTGAGCTCTGGGGAGTCTCTAGGACCCAAGGGTGACACCCTCCTAATAGCCCTTGGTTGTACAACCATAAGGAAAGGTATTCTGCCAGCAACCTAAACGAGCTCAGAAATGGATTCTTCCCCAGCTGAGCTTTTGGATGATAATGTAGCCCAGCCAATGCCAAGCTTTCAGCCTTGTAATATCCACAGCAGAAAATCCAGATAAACACATGAATGAAAGTTGGAAATTTTCCATGTCATGAAAAAAGCATGAAAAATAGTGGCTTAGTTCAGAGTACTGAGTTCAGAGTAATTTATTTAGCAGCTCTACATCCTTAAACTCAAATTCCAAGTGTGATTTTTCATGTGCATTCCATCATTCACTCATTTGTACATTCATGTGAAAAAAGCAGCTCAAGATTTATCTCAGAGTAATTAAGATCAGTCACGCTTCTTTTAAAGTGTGATTTAACTAAGACCTGCATAAGGAAGATAAGAATTTCTGGTGATGAATACCAGCTGTAGAGTATTCCTCACACGAAGATGGGACAATTCCATGTCATCAGTTACGTTGCTTTGAAATAAGTAATGAACAGATTGCTCATATTGACTGGCTGGAGGGAAGGTCCATGAAGGCATGTATCATTTTAACCTCAGGTCAACACCAGCCTTCAATCACTGCATGAGAGATATGTAAGTCAAGGAGGAGCTATGCAAAATGACTGACTTTGTGTAGCACACAGTTATGATTTTTAGAAACCTACATCCTTCAATTTATCCTAATAGCAAAACAGGCTCAGCGCCAGTCACTTTGCTGATAGTGAGACACGATGCTTAGAAGTGTGAAAACAGGAAAACAATGAACAGCTGAAAAGAGAAGACCAGCAGTGTGTGGGGAATCAGTCAATCATGTTGGGCACACACTAAGTATGGCCTGGTGTCACTGCTAGGAAATAAACTTTGCCAATGACTATGAGCCTGAGCCATTCTAGTAAGTGTTCTTGATAGAGAGCAGAGCCAAGTATGCAGTAATTTTAGAGACATTTCAGCCATGAATTTTGAAGAACAATAAATTTTGAATATTAAATGGGCATCGTGTTAGTTTTCTACTGCTCCAGGAACAAATTACCACAAACTGAACAGCTTAAAAAACATGGGTTTATGTTCATCTCAGAGTTCTGAGAGTCAGAATCCTGGGCGCTGCTCCTCTCCAGAGGCTCTGAGAAAAAATCCACTCACTCAGGATGCTGGCAGAATTCTGTTCCACATAGTTGTAGAACTGAATTCCTTGTTTTGTTGATGGCTGTTGTCTTCACAATGCCTTTAGCTTTGAGAGAAAACGTTTTATTTTCTCTGTTTCTTAGTAGTTCCTTCATTTTTCTGGCTATTTGATGTGGCTTCTGTCTCTAATACTGGACCCTGGCATCTGAGCAAACAGAAACTAAATGAGCAAACAGAACAACTGGAGTTGTAAAGTTAAGCAAGCCAAGGGATCATTTTCACTTGCCTCTAAAGCATTGTGTGAATTCCAGTTAAATTACACAGGTTTAGGATTTAGACTATTTTTACAATGAAACATATACATTGCCCCATTCCTCATAAATGATCAACAATGAGCCTGTTTTGAGCATCTCAGAATTAATGTCTTTATTTACTACTTTAAGATTGCTTAAATTTCAGTCATGAAGATTAAAAGATAATTAAACATGTAATGAGATGCTACCACAATTGACAAAACTGAGCAATTGCTTTATTACAGGAATTTCTTTTTTTAAAAGTAATGAAGCTTCTTAATCCTTCTAAAAATGTAAAAATTTAAAAGAGGCTTTTGTCGTTTTAAGTCCTTAAGGATTATGGAATTATAAGTCACACATTTAACACTTCTTTTTGAAAGCTTCATCATATTAGCAGAAAATAGATTCACTATGATAAATTCACTACCAAAGGGTGGGCATTTAGTAAATATTTGTTGAACAGATGAATGAACAAATGAGATAAGGATAAAAATTTATATCTAAGAATTTTGAAAGTGAATTTAGTCTTATTTAAAGAATAGTCTTAGTTTGAATTTTATTTTTCCAATTTTTTTGATATTATAACAAGGTATTGATATTAATAGACATTTTGGGAATAAAAGACCATACCTAGAAGGTATATTTCTACACAATCATTTTTGTCTTAGGCATTACACTCAGGGAATAGTAGTACCATTATTGTTTCCATAGGAACAGTGATTTTTTTTTTTTAAAGCAGAAAGGAAGGCAAAGAGAAAAAAGCACGCAAGGAATTTGGAAAAATAATTATTCCAAATACTAGTTCTTGCCTCCCATAGTATTGTGGAATATTTATTGCATTGCATTGTTTATCTATGTAAGAAATAACAAATTGAGAGTATTCAAAAAAATTGTTCCAAGGGTTTTCAGTTAAATGGATTTATAGTTTTGCAGCTTCCATCTACGGGGAGTAGTGAGTCTGATCCTGGGGGCAAAACTAAAACTGAACAAAGTCAAAATGGCTAAGGAAGTGGCTGTGTGGGAGTTAAATGTCTCTCATGTTTAATTTTTACACACCTTCCTCCCAAAGGCCTCTGGGATGCCAGTATTCCCGTTGCATTAAGCCCTTTCTTGCTTCCTGGGGAGGCTTTTTCAGCTATTTACATGGCAGTTTAATTTTACTAATGCATTATTTCTCCTGGGGCCATAGAGGTCTTGCATTTGTTCATTATGTGGTGAATGCAATTGCCCCCTGTATATGAACAGGGCCCCACAGCAGGTGAGAGGACAAGGGGTCTGCATCATTATCTCTGGGATTATGAAACAAAGAGCACTAAATACAAAGCTTGTCCTGACCACTTACTGCTTTCACAGGTGCCAGAATGTAGCAGAGAGATTGGTCTCTTATAGGACTTCAGAGGGAGAGATTAAGCTTCTTAGAAACTTTAGCTATGATGGTTGGGGCAGGAGAGCCAATAGGGGTTGTAACGATGTCTAGTGGGTGCGGTAACATGTTACCACAATCGGGCCTTATAACAAATGAAGTTTATTCGCTCACAGTTCTGGAGGCCAGAAGTTCAAAATCAGGGTGTCGTTAGGGCCATGCTCCCTCTGCAGACTTTAGGAAGAATCTTTCCTTCCCTATTCCAGGTTCTGGTGGTTGTAGGTACCGGCGGTTCCACGTACTGATGGTTCCGGGTTCTGGTGGTGCCAGGTACTGTGGTTCCTGATTCTGGTTCTGGTACTGGCAGTTCAACGTTTTGGTGCTGCCAGGTACTGATGGTTTCTGGTTCTTATGGTTCCAGGTACTGATGGTTCCTGGTTCTGGTGTTTCCAGGTTCTGGTGGTTCTAGGTACTGGCAGTTCCAGGTTCTGGTGGTTTCAGGTTCTGGTGGTGCCAGGTACCAATGGTTCCTCGTTCTGGTTCTGGTACTGGCGATTCCATGTTGTGATGCTGTCAGGTACTGATGGTTTCTGGTTCTTGTGGTTCTAGGTATGGATGGTTCCTGGTTCTGGTGATTCCAGGTTCTGGTGGTTCCAGATTCTTGTGGTGCCAAGTAGTGGTGGTTCCAGGTACTGATGGTTCCAGGCTCTGGTGGTGTCAGGTACTGATGATTCCTGGTTCTGGTGGCTCTAGGTACTGGTGGCTCCTGGTTCTGGTGTTGCAGGTTCTGATAGTTCTGGGTTCTGATGGTCCCTTGTTCTGGTGGTTCCTGATTCTGGTAGTTTCATTTTACTGGTGGCTCCTGGTCCTGGTGGTTCCTGGCTCTGGTGTTTCCGTGTTCTTATGGTTCTGGGTTCTGGTAGCTCCTCAGTTCCTTGGCTTGTGCCTACATCACTCCAGTTTTTCCTCCTCCTTCTCATGGAATCCTTCCCCTTGTCTGTGTGGCTCCGTGACCCCCTCTCCTTACAAGGACACCAGTCCTTGTATTAGGGCCCACCCATATTCAATAGGACCCCATATTAACTTGGTTACATTTCAAAAACCCTCTTTTGAAGTGAGGCCACCCAGGTCCTGGGGGTTAGGTTTGAACATTGTTGTTCTGGGGACACAATTTCAAGACACTGGTGGGGGCTTGGCTAGAGATTTTGATTTTAAAAAGGTTAGTGAGGAAAAGAAGGGTGACAGTGACAGCAAGTAACGTTTGTGTTTGGAGGGGATGATGTCCAGGTGAAAGTGAGTACTGAATAGTCTCTGTGGGTGAGGGTGATGCCAGACGCCAGATATGAATGTGGGAACCCGGTGATACTCCGTACTGGCCATTGCCCGAAGTGCAGACTACACCAGGAAACGTCATTCTTCTTACCCAAACAGCCATCTTGGAAGAGAAGAAATGAGTCGGTCATTGTGAGTGATAGAATAGAAAAAAAAGTTAACATTTATAAATTCTTGTGATCAATATCAACCAATGTGGAATGCAGGCAAGACCATACCCAGAGCATATTCTCCCTAGATTGCCATCTTTAATACACTTAAGTGTCCATATTTGAAACAAATCTTAAGTTACTATCAAATTTGCAACTTTGTGGATTTCTCTGTGTTTTGTCAAAAGTCAGGAATCTGGAAAACGTGGTTCCTGTTGTCTGAGACTGCCTTTGACAAATCCTTTGTTTTCAGCAGGAAATCATTTTTCCTTCCAGATTGAGGAGAGAGGGAGATGGAACTCAGACACTCACTTGGCTTCCTGTCCTTCTGAGATACCACTTATTATCTGTATGATGATTAACCTCAAATGCGTATCTCCTGCTTAGTTTGTTCTGCAATATTTAACTAAAAATCTTCAAATGCTTTCCAGGCCTCTCCATTTTGATAATGAAAAGGATAACAAAGCATGATAGAAATTGAATTAAACATCTTCCTCCTAATTCAGCTTCTTCTGTGTATATTAATTAGACTGACATTATTAGTAATACAGGGATATGATATTAATAAGAAACCAACAACTTGCACATAATGTGTGCATCAACTGTTTGTTCCCAAAACTTACTCAAGAGCTTAAGCTAAATAAGTTTAACAGCTGGAACCTGCATTATTATTTTTTCTTATTATTGATAAGAAAAATTGCCCCAAATAATTGTTTTAAATTGCCATTGTCCCTTCCAATTTCCCGAATCAAATCATATACTATTGGTCTGTAAATTTAAGATCAATTGCTTCTTTGATGCACAAGGCTAAACTTGACAATTTTGGAGAAAGCATAGAATGTTACAATCCTTAAGGGAAAACCAGGTAATTCTCCTTTTCTATCCCTTTGGCAATGTAAGCCCACATTATTGGGAGGTGATTTAATTTTGTATATTTATAATACTATAAGTATAATCATATAAAATATCTTTATTATAAATAGTCTAGTGTATAAGATTCTAATAATATGAATTACGTGATAATTCTGAAAAACTTTTTTAGCCTAATGGAGTTTACAAACTCTCCTAAATTTTTATAAAATCTTGAATTCTCAGCACATTTCTTCATTCAACAAATATTACTTATGGCCTGTTAGTCACCTGACATGATGAGGGTACTAGGAAGGTCTTAGGAGAAAATAATTCAGTTGGCACTTTTCTGTTGTCTGATACATTATATACCAAATTGATTATTTTTGCACTTAAATTATTGTTTATGATGAATGCCTTGCATTGGCGTTTAGAATCATTTGTAAGTACACTAAAATATTCTTCTGTGCCTCAAGAACTCTGATCCTCAACTTCTGAATCAAATATTCCTTATCCATTATGTCAGGGACACACATTCTGGGGACGTGCAGGCTGCATAGCAATGGATTAGGGATGGCACTCTGTAAGGGGAGGGCAAGCCTGTGGCTGCTCCTGTGAGCTCAGAGCTTAACCCACCTCTGAACCTTGGCTGAAGTGAGGTGACTGCACAGCCTGCACCAGCTACTCTACACAGTTGGGCACACACGGTTTGAGGGCCTGCACCCCATTTACCAGGCTGCACAGTGGGGTTTTGACTACGTGGTCAATGAGGTAGAAAAGGTCTCTTGGAAACTGTGGTACTTATCAGCTCTTTCAGTCACCACAGTTTTTAACATATGGAAAATGTAGTGTTTGAGATTCACCAGTCAGGACCTTTCTTAGAGTGATTATAAATAAAAGATTATTTTCAGTTCATTATTTTCGTGCTGTTAGAAACTTCCTTAAATTTTCTCTTGTAATGCAAATTCAAACCATGCCATTGAAGAAGATCACCCCATTGTAGTATAGCGAGAGATGATGCATACTTGCAATAAAAGTTCTCACCCTTTCACAAGGCTGTCGATTCCATTTGTGAGGGGAGAATGTCCTCACAAGGTGTCACTCCACTTTGTCCAACATCTGCTCCTAATGACAAGGTAGAAGGGTGAACGTGGTGTAGACGGTGTCGTTGTTGTAGACTCTGCATGTTTGGGCCTCAGGCTATAGGTTGCCAACACCTGCTCCTATCATCCGTTATACTGCAGCACGGGAATTCTGAAATTCAAAAGAATTCAACCGAGTTGATGTTGGACTACACTGAACCCAGCATAAACAGGAGTCTGCCCTAGGCAAGAGGCGATACCATTTTTGTGACAAGAAAATTCTTATTGAAGTTGTAAGACTATTTCCTTCTTTTGAGACTTTTAAATTTCTCAATCATCTTACTATTTAAAACTTAGGAACTGCCATTGTAACTGTTTCAATTTTAAACTTCTGAATGGTTCTAGATTTAGTAGCCATGATGATATTTAATAGAGAGAGATTGTATTACATATCTGTGAGTGCATGGTGTTAACAACCTTCATAAGAACTTTTTGAGGTAGAGTAGATGTTTAAACTCCCTGAGTTTCAACAAATTATCATCTATTTTCAAGAGTTTCTGGAAGGGCCGAGTGAAGCACCATGCATGAAAGCAGCAAATACGGTGTCCTACACGTGGAACAGATCCTGCCAGTGCTGGGCTTGTGTGCTTTTGTTGCTCACTTCATGAGCAACCTTGTGTGGGTTCTCCCAGCAACTTTTCCACATTCTAGCACTTAGGCCTCTGTGTTGTTTCTTTTAGCACAATCCTTTATGGTACCCTTGCTACTACATCCCCATACCACGTCCCTTTTTGGTTCCGGGAGACAGAGACCCTGCCCCATCCCTGTCCACACCCACCCACCTGCATGGGGTGTGGCCCATTCCCGGTCTCTGCAGGCCCAGTTATGCATCTTCACAAGGTGAGATGTGGGGCTGGGTCAGTGGATAATAGAATGGCAGAAGAAAGAGGAAAGCACATTTGGATATAAGAAACTCTACAGAGAATTAACTGGAGTTGGTAATTATTTGGATGTGAGAGAGTAAGGGAAGGAAAAGACATCATAGTAAAAGATTTCTTTTATTGCTGTGTGTTCAAGGTGAAGGTACCACAAACAAGCATAAAGAGACATGAAGAAAGAATTAGTTTAGGGAAATTAACTTTTTAAATAAAATGTATTAAATCTATACATAGGTACAGAGAGGAGAACATAAATGCCCACATGGCTGCCACTGAATGCACAAATGTTAATATATTGTGGCATACAATATTTTAGATTTTTTTTAGAGAGCTAAAGTATTACATACACAGGTGACATGCTCCCTAAGCTCCTCCCAGCTCTTATTCCTGTGTTTCTAACGAGTAACTATTTCACTTGGAACAACCTTCACATCCACATTTGTATTCTTATTTTATTTTATATTTTTATTGTATGTATAATATTTAATGTGCATGATATGCTGTTTTAATATACACACATAGTGAAATGATCACTACAAATGAATTAAAATACTTATAATCTTAGTTACTGTGTGTGCATGTGTGTGTGGGGGGGTGTGTGTGTATGGTAAGAGCACCTAAAATCTATTCTTTAGATTTAGGAAATTTTCAATATACAATGCAATATTGTTAACTATAGTTCTGCACAATTTTATTATTTTTCTAGTTACAAAGCCATTAACAAATAGCGCAGTTCAGTGTGATTTTAGAAAACATGCATAGATGCCTGGTTTATTTGAAGTTGTTTCTGACAAGTTCTATAGGTCAAATCAGTGAGGGGAACTGAGATGCAGTGCTTAGCCTTTGATTCTACTACGTGTGCTTTTCAGTTACCTCTGACTTTAACGATTAGGTTCTTAGTAGTTTTTTTGTAAACCACTGTTGCATTAACCATTCCTTTTACATATTTTCTTATTTTGGAGATGCTTGCCTTTGAAAATACTTTGAGGCGATATACCTAGGCACAGAAAGGCTTAGTCCTGAGATATATCCATTGTCAACTTTATAAAGGGCTGAAAACTCGTTTTTCAAAGTGCTCACAAAACTTGACCTGCCGTTAGGAGTGGATGAGAGTTCACGGTTCCCCACATCCAACCACCATTTGGTATGCAACACTTAATACTTGCTTCTGCTTCACCTTCTACCATGAGTAAAAGCTTCCTGAAGCCTCCCCAGAAGCCAGACAGCTGCTGGTGCCGTGCTTGACAGCCTGAAGAACCAGGATCCAATTGCACTTCTTTTCTTATAAATTACCCAGTCTCAGGTGTTCCTTTATAGCAACACAAGAGTGGCCTAGCAAACCGTATGTATTCTATAACATCAGGTTGTATACCTTAAATATACATAATAATGTTTATTGAAACATTCAATACCAAGTCTTGTAATATTTTCTAAACTTTCTTTAAAAAGTTTTATAGTTTTGTATTTTGCGCTTGTGCCTGTGATCCATTTTGCATTAATTTCTGTGTAAGATGTAAGTAAGATCTGTGTCTACATTTATTTTTTTTAACCATTATGATTATTTGCATAAGGACATTCAACATTTACAGCATCATTTGTTGAAAAAAGTATCCTTTTTCTGTTGAGTTTCCTTCAGGTCTTTTAAGAATCAGTTGACTATTTTTGTGTGGGCTTTCTATTCTCTTCTATTGATCTATCTGTCTATGATTTCAGCAATAGCACGTTGTCTTGATTATTGTAGCTTCATAGTAAATATTGAAATCACGTAGTGTGTCTTCCATCTTTGTTCTTCTTCTGTAGTGTTTTGGCTATTTTAGGTTCTTTCTCTTTCCATATACATTTTAGAATCAGTTTTGCAATATCTGCAAAATATTTTGCTGGGAATTTTCTCGGAATTAAGTTGAGTCTTTAGATCCGATTGGGAATAATTGATATTTTAGCAATATTGAGTCTTCCAATTTATGATCATAGGCTATCACTCCATTTCTTTAGATTTTTGATTTCTTTCATTAGAATTCTACAGTTTGCCATAAAAATCCTACACATATTTTGTTAGCTTTATACTAATAAGTGCTTCATTTTTGGTGCTGTTGCAAATGGCTTTTCTAAATTTTAAATTCTAATTGTTCATTAAGTAAATATTTTAGAGTTTGCTTGTTATTAAATTCACTTAGATATTATCTTTTTTTGTTATTAATGAGGTGATCTCTTTTGTTATAAATTCTAATACACACATATATCTTCTAATCCATTATGTATATGTAGAAGTAGATATTTTGTGTATAATATATATATGAGCTATTTCTCTATATCAATTTTACAATCTACCTTATTAAATTATCTTATTTTTGTGTTAACGCTCACATCATAAATTCCAGTTAGCTCATTTCCTCCTTTCTAGTTGTTTGTTTCTGATTTTATTCCTAACACCTTGCTCCTAACTTTAGTGGAAACCTCGAGTTTTTCTTCCTTAAGAGAGATGATGCATTTGGGCTGAGGCATATGAGAAATATCACAAATTTCTATTTGTTTGTTTTTAACATTAACGAGTGATGAATTATGTCAAATGTCATATGTGTGTGTGTGTGTATATATATATATATGAAAATCATGCTTTTTTTCTTACCTTTAATGTTTCGTTAATGTGTGTATTAGTCCATTCTCATGCTGCTATGAAGAAATACCTGAGACTGGGTGATTTATAAAAAAAAGTTTAATTGACTCACAGTTCCACATGGTTGAGGAGGCCTCAGGAAACTTACAATCATGGTGGAAGGACCTCTTCACAGGGCGGCAGGAGAGAGAATGAGTGCGAGCAGGGGAAATGTTAGACCTTATAAAACCATCATATCTCATGAGAACTCACCCACTATCACGAGAACAACATGGGAAAAACGGACTCCATGATTCAATTACCTCCCTCCAGTCCCTCCCACAACATGTGAGGATCATAATTAAAGATGAAATTTGGGTGGGGATACAGCCAAACCATATCAATGTACTTTCTAATACTGAACCACTCTTGAATTTTTAGAGTAAACCTCATTGCCCGTGATGTACTTCTTTTCAGATAAATTATTTTGTACGTAATTCTTTTTCTTATAATTTTATGTGAGAATTGACTGGGATTCTGTGTTTTTGCTGATTTTTAAGTGAAATGTTTTTCCTTTACTTTTTGGAGGGATAATTGAACCAGGACAGCTTTCTAGTCTCACAGCTTGAGAGTTCTCCCTGTCCCTTAAAAAAGAAATTATGTGGGCTTCAGGGTGTGATAAAAGAGACGAACTCGCAATTTCTGAGGTTGTTTTCTCTGTTCTTCTTGTTCCTTTTATCTGGATCTTCCTGATGTGCAGACTTTTGTTCTGGAAGGTGTCTGGTTTTCAGTTTTGAGGTTCACACGACCCTGGACCCAAGGCAATTTCAGCACCATTAGAACTCCTCATGGTTTTCTTATCCTCATTCATTTAGCATTTTATATCTATGCAAGTGAATGAATGTCATGGAATGTTTCCACCACAAATGCATGAAAAATGTCTGAGGTGATGGATATCCCAGTTACCCCGACTTGATCATTGCACATTGTATGCATGTATCAAACTATCAGATGTATCCCATACATATGTATGATTATTATGTATCAATAAAAATAAAAACTGGGCCAGGCATGGTGGCTCATGCCTGTAATCCCAGCACTTTTGGAGGCCGAGGTGGGCAGATCACAAGGTCAGGAGTTTGAGACCAGCCTGGCCAACATGGTCTTTTAGTAGAGATGGCCAATCCCATCGCTACTAAAAATACAAAAGTTAGCCGTGTGTGGTGGTGAGCTCCTGTAATCCCAGCTACTCGGGAGGCTGAGGCAGGAGAATCGCTTGAAACAGGAAGGCGGAGGTTGTAGTGAGCTGAGATCAAGCCACTGCACTCCAGCCTGGGCGAAAGAGTAAAATTCTGTCTCAATCAATCAATCAATCAATAAAATGAAATTTTAAAAAAAACTAAAACCACATGAATATGTACAAAACACTGAGAGAATAAATGTTGACCTCACAGAAGGGGCTGGCTTGAAGGTAAACGTAGACTCTTGCAATACATTGTGTGGACGTGAAGACCAACAGCAGCAAGACATTTTGTAGGGCAGTGTTTCAAACTGCAGCAAATGAAAATACACTCAATTTCCCACAGATTCCTGATAAGACTAAGAGAAACCTGGTGAAGTGTCAGTAAGAGAACACCAATGCCTGCCTCTGCCTCTGCTTCGTGTCAGGGTTCATGAAATCTGCACTGTGTGGAACCCGGGTAAGCCGTGGTGACCTCTTCTTTGCTCTTGTCTTACCTTATTAAAGTTAATGCAGAGTGAAATGATTTTCTGTAAGAGGAAGAAATCTGAGTCACAAGTAAAACACTTCGCATACCAAAAATTCAACATTTGTTTTCAAAATGTCTTCAGATGTAGTGGTATCTAACATCTTCTTCTGAAGCAAGACAATATACCAGGTTTTTGTGTGAATATTTATTATTCATAGTTGTATTTCAGTGAGTCCTAAATCTCCTTTGTTTCACTCAGTTTCTTGAATTTTTACTTAGAAGACATTAATCAGTGCCTCGGGAAGTCTGCATAAATAAAATGTTTATCAGAGCCAACCATTAATACAAATTTTTTTTGAAAAAAATTATTAATATTAAATTATAACACTGTTATCAAAGTTTTCAAAATACACATGCTTAATCAGAAAATACAAAAGATTGTCCGAAGAACATGTATTAACCACTAAATTCAGCCCATATATATTTATTATATGAATAATATAATGAGGGCATTTATAAATGAATGCCCTGATTATAAATTAATGTCCTGATTATATTATTCATTTTTATTTTTTATAAACTAATGCCCTGATAATATGTTGTAAACCTAAGGGAACTGGGACAGGAACAAGGATTAACAGTGTCTATCTATATGTTTAAAGGGATAATGTATTTAGAAATATCCCTGTCAACCATCTGAGTAATTACGTGGGCAGGGTACTTGAGATATGCTGAATTTTTATGGCAGAATCTTCAGCATATGTGTAGTTTGGGAGTTTTTTTTACATTACTGTATAATAATATAGATATAGTAATATAGATTAATATGTAGTAATAGAGATGCCTTGTAAACTTCAAAGGTGTGGTAAACATTTAATCTATCATCAAGACAAGGACAGATTTGAGAGTGAAATGAAAGATGATTTATAATTACCCCCACTGAGGGAGTCTAGAACTGCTCAGGCCAGGCTAGGATGTGTGGTCAGCCCACTCAGGGGCCGTGACTTCCAAGTGAACCCGTAACTATGTACATACACAAATGACTTATGCTTGTAACTCAGGAGTCTTAGGAAACATGGAGGCTTTGGCCTGTTAGGACTCTAACTTTTAACAATCAAATTATTCAAGGGATCCAATTTACTGGGAGACTGAGGCAGGCAGATTGCTTGAGCCCAGGAGTTTGAGACCAGCCTGTGCAACATGGCAAAACCTCATTTCTACAAAAAAAATACAAAACATTAGTTGGGCGTGCTGGTGTGCACCTGTGGTCCCAGCTCCTCCAGAGGCTGAAGTGGGAGGATCACTTGAACTCAGGAGGTTAAGGCTGCAGTGAGCCATGATCATGCCACTGCACTCTAGCCTGGGTGACAAAGTGAGACCCTGTCATAAAAAAAGTTACTTAAAAATAACTTAAGCATCATCCACTTAAATGTGGATGATTTATACAAACAGCAACACATGACAAGAGTGTAATAATGAGCTCTGGGATTATTGAGAGTTTCTGGTCCTCAGATCAATGGGAAGTAATAAAGGTAGAAACACACATGGTGGGGGAGACCTTCTTCCAACAAGGTATTGTGGATTCTAAGAAAAAAGTCATGAGATATTTATCCTTCGAAAGTAAGTCTAATTGAATGAGAGACTTACCATAAGTAGTGAGCTCATTGTTTCAGTTAAGTTGTTGTTTTGTTTGCTTTTTTGTTTTGGTTTTTTTTTTATTTCAAAGGGACCAAAAAATGAACTGAAAGATGATTTAACCCCCAAAAGAAACGTATTGGAGCATATTATTGGATAAAGAAGATGTACATATACACCATGGGATACTATGCAACCATGAAAAAGAATGAACCCATGTCCTTTGTAGCAATGTGAATGGAGGTGGAAGTGTTATTCTAAGCAAATTAACACAGGACAGAAAACCAAATATGCGTGTTTTCACTTATAAGTCAGAACTGAACACTGGGTTTGGTCATGGACACAAAGATGGCAACAATAGACACGGGATGAAAAGAAGGGGAAGGAGAAAGTGTGGGGCAAGAGCTGAAAAACTGACGATTGGCTACTATACTCACTACCTTGGTAATGAGATCATTTCCACACCACATCTCAGCATCACACAATATACCCATTTAAACAAACCTGTACTCTTTTTATGGCTGCATAGTATTCCATGTTGTATATGTGCCACATTTTCTTAATCCAGTCTGTCATTGATGGACATTTGGGTTGGTTCCAAGTGTTTGCTATTGTGAATAGTGCCTCAATAAACATACATGTGAGTGTGTCTTTATAGTAGCATGATTTATAATCCTTTGGGTATATACCCAGTAATGGGATCGCTGGGTCAAATGGTATTTCTAGTTATAGATCTTAGAGGAATCGCCACACTGTCTTCCGGTGTGAGTTCATGTCCTTTGCAGGGACATGGATGAAGCTGGAAACCATCATTCTCAGCAAACTATCACAAGGACAGAGAACCAAACACTGCATGTTCTCACTTATAGGTGGGAATTGAACAACGGGAACACATGGACACAGGGCAGGGAACATCACACACCAGGAACTGAGGTGGGGTGGGAGATGGGGGGAGGGATAGCATTAGGAGAAATACCTAATGTAAATGATGAGTTGATGGGTGCAGCAAACAAACATGGCACATGTATACCTATGTAACAAACCTGCACATTGTGCACATGTACCCTAGAACTTAAAGTATAATAATAAAATAAAATTAAAAAAATCATATAAACTATTAAACATATACTTAATTTCCAAACAAAGAAGAAAACCTGCCCTCATACCACTGAACCTAAAATAAAAGCTGAAAAAAATTCGGTTAGGGTTTATCAAAAGAAGCTTATACGAAAGCCCACATATAAACATATATGAAAGTCTCTTATATGAAAGCCTATATATAAAAATATATGAGGCCGAGAGTGGTGGCTCATGCCTGTAATCCCAGCACTTTGGGAGGCTGAGGCAGGTGGATCACCTGAGGTCAGGAGTTTGAGACCAGTCTGGCCAACATGGTGAAACCCCGTCTCTACCAAAAATATAAAAATTAGCTGGATGTGGTGGCAGGTGCCTGTAATCCCAGCTACTTGGGAGGCTGAGGCAGGAGAATCACTTGAACCCGGGAGGTGGAGGTTGCAGTGACCCGAGATTACACCACTGCACTCCAGCCTGGGCAACAGAGAGAGACTCCATCTCAAATAAATAAATAAATAAATAAATAAATAAATAAAGAAAGAAAGAAAGCATCTGTCTGCCTATCTATCCATCTGTCCGTCCGTCTGTCTGTCCTCATCCTGCTGACCCATTCCTATTGAGAGCGGTGCCTCTTTCTCACGGGAGTAATGATGAATTTGTCCTGGTCCAGTTCAGCCATTCACTGTTTCCTGGACTTCTCTGAAGCAATTAACACTGTCTGATTGAAATTCTCTTTCCTTAGCTACTGTGATTCCACACTGTTTGAATATTATCTTTCTAATTTCATTTTCTGACGTTTACTCTTTGTCTTCTGCTTGGTTCCATTTCCTCTACTATAATCTAAATGTGCCACAGAACTCAGTTTGTTAAACTTCTTTGCAGATCTCTTTTTCTTGGTGATTATATCAGCTCTTATAGTTCTAATAATCTATACCCAAATCCTGACTCAATACTTCCATTTAGATTCTCCTGCTGTTCTCTCACTACCTATTAAATACTCCCACTTGGACATACCATACTTGCCTAATTCTTGAAATCCAAATTGATTTTTTTCCCCTTTACACCTCTTGTTTGCGAAGAACACCCTATCTCCAAGCCTCAAAATGTGGGAAACACCTAAGATCCTTCCTTCTTTCCCAACAGCCGTCACATCATCCTGGATTTACTTAGAAAACGTCTTTTGCATTCATTGCCACGTATCTTCCAAATGCACCATTCTAGTTCAATTCATCATTCCTTGAGACTGAGATTATTAAACCTATTATTTCTGCCCATAGTGTTTTTATTCCACTCATCAAATTTATACAGTGTAATCCCATTCACTTTCTCAAAATCTGCTTTACATGAGTTTCCTCTCTGCTCCCCACAGCATCGATGAATATTCCTCATGGAACAACTTTCAGACTCCTTATCCTGACCTGCAAAGCCTCCACAATCTTGTTACAGCTGTTCTAAACCCTACCTTTCGCTTTTGCTTTCAGTACTCTCCACCTGACCCAGCCCTCTGCCCAGCCTTCCAAGCCACGTGGCCATGAAGCGTTGTGCTGCCTGCGCCTGCTTGGTTTACTGTGCCTTCCTTTAACCTCTTGCTTCTCCAAACCCATCCTCCTCTCCTCTCTGACACGGGCCATCACCATCTTCATAAAGAAAGCCAGTGATGAGTCCTGCCCTGGGGCCTAGGAACGACCCAAGAAGCCAGGATTACCCAGAACCCCAGATCTGCTGACACCTCCATGTCCCCCACCAAGGCTGGAGAAAGGCAGAACGCTAATCTGAGACAGGTGAGTAGCCTGGGGCCACATCACCATACTGTCCTCAAGGAAAACCTTTCACAGTTAAGTACACCTTTACTGAAGTCTCAAGTCTCTTAACCAATCCCAAGTGTGATTTATGAAAAGTCATGATATTGGATGAAACTTCCTGAAACCAAGTCTCAACCTTTCCTTTTTAAGGTTCAAGCCAAGTCCTAACATTTAAGAAAGTATTAATTCTATTAATCATCTTTGTAGTCATCCCTTTATTCTCTGATCAGTATTTGTTGCAGCAGTTTCTCAGCACAGGTGATTTTCCTTTAATAAAGAAACCACCCATAATTTCAAATATTTTTCATCAGGAAGTGTTCCTCGGGTGCATAATAGAGAAAGAGAAGTATGACCGTCCTGCAAAGAAGGAACCACAAACGTCCTCGAGTGCTTACAGCAGCAAGGTGAGGAGAGAATTCGGTCACTAAGAGACAACTGACTTCAAAAGGTAAATGCAGAAGCTTTCTCTTTGAGAATAGAAACAAGGTGAGCTATTCTCAACAATTCCATTCAACCTTTTTTGGGAAATCAGGCCAAAATGGAAAAAAATATGGAATATGGAAAAAAAAATCAGCAAGGGAAAAACACTCGTCGTTTTCATATAAGATTATATACTTAGAAAAATAAAATAAATCTTTATATAAAATATTATAAATAATATGTGAGTTTTGCAAGGTTGCTGGACACAAATTAATATGTGGCATTACTGAGAACAATGATTTAAAAGTAAACATTTTAAAATATGCCTCATTTACAATAGCACCAAAAATGTGAAATGCTGCTGAAATGCATACACACATGCACCAGGAGACACGCAAAGCCCACTCAGAGCAGCACTGTTGGGAATAACCCCAGGGTGAAACCAGTCCATCGGCCATCAAGAGTGAGATGGATGAGTCTGAAAAATATAGTGAGACCTTGTCTCTATAAAAAACGTTTTAAAAAATTAGCTGGCCAGGCGCGGTGGCTCATGCCTGTAATCCCAGCACTTTGGGAGGCTGAGGCGGGCGGATCACGAGGTCAGGTGATTGAGACCATCCTGGGTAACACAGTGAAACCCGGTGTCTACGAAAAATACAAAAAATTAGCCAGGCGTGGTGGCGGGCACCTGTAGTCCCAGCTACTCGGGAGGCTGAGGCAGGAGAATGGTGTGAACCCAGGAGGTGGAGCTTGCAGTGAGGGGAGATCCGGCCACTGCACTCCAGCCTGGGCTGCAAAGCAAGATTCTGTCTCAAAATAAAATAAAATAATAAAAATAAATTTAAAACAAATTAGCTGAGCATAGTGGCATGCACCTGTAGTCCCAGGAGGCTGAGGTGGCAGGATCACTTGAGCCTGGGAAGTGGAGGTTGCAGTGAGCCAAGATCATGCCACTGCACTCCAGCCCTGGTGACAAAGCAAGGGCCTGTCTGAAAACAAACCGTAAAACAAAAAAGTAGAATAATGATTCATTTAGAGAAAACTATACAGTAATATAAATGAAAGAATGGCAGCTCTGTAAAGCAATAGTAATGAATCGCAAAACGTGTTGGTGCATGAAAGAATGGACACCAAATGATTATACACCGTCTGCGGTGGCTTTTGTATGTTCACAAAGAGACCCTCCCACAGGCACATACCTGGCACGACTTCCCAGTGAGAAACTTGGGAGAGAAGACAGGAGGAGATGTGGAATCTTTCTGGGCTAGAAATGTCCATTTCTTGAGGTGTGTCGCGTTTGTGCGCGTTTGGACCTCGGACTGCACGTGTGCCTCCGTCCGGGGCTGGTCTTCAACGGGCAGGACCTGGAGACCGGGTGCACCGAGGCACAGCTGGAAGGTGCTACCCAGAGGCTGCAGGGCAGGGCAGAGGCGCTCGTTCCTTGTGGGAACTGAGCTCCACGGGTCTGCCCGAGTCCTGCAACCTGAGAGTGTGCGGCCGGGGAGCGGAGCACGGGGGTCCCTGGCGCGTCCCACCGAAGCTGTGCAGCGGTGCAGGGGACACGGTGCTGGGAAGAGCTGCCATGCCAGGTCCCATCCCCAGATGCTGTCCCTGCTGAGAGAGCCAGGTTCTTGCGAGCAGGGCCTGGGACAGCCCCTGCAGGGGTTCCGCTCTGCAGAGTGGGCTCTTAGGCGGTCCTTGAATTCTTCGCAGTGAGTGACCCAGAGGGAAGGAGAGCGAGTGGGGAGCCACAAGGCTCGGAGCTGAGTGGGGGCCTCAAGGACCCTTCCAGAATGCGAATGAATATTTACTGGAAAGAGACCATTAACCCAACCCAACCAGAACGCTTGAAGAGACAAGATGCATTTTCTTTTCCATAGTGGGAAGAGGGTCTCGCCGAGGCAGATGAGCTAGCACAAAAAAGAGGGCGTCTTCCTTTCCAACACATTTGACTGAAGACAGTCTCAGGCTTGCCAGGTCCATATCACATATATTCATAGGTTCCTTAACCTTTAGGTCAGAAGCCCATCCACTTTCCTTCTTCATGGCTTTTATTATTGTGAGATCAAAAGACTCCCAAAGGAAATTTACTCCTGTGTTTAAAATTGAAGTCTAGCTCGCGCTTCTGAAATGACGCGTGAATAATTCATGCTGGAGAGGGAAGCGCTGGCCGCACTTTGGAGGCGCCGACCTGGGGAGCCTGGTACCAAGCCAAGCTCTGCTCGGGCCAGGAGGACGCGGGGACATCGCACTGTCCCCCACGCCTGGCCTGGGCTCCTTTCATCTTGGTCCTAATGATGGAATTAAAGAGGGATGAAAATCTTTGGGAAGAATCTCTGTTAGATGTCTGCATGGTTCAGAGAAGCTTCTCAAGTAAACGCCCGGCTGCATAGACTTGGAATTTGCAGAACATTAACATTTAATAACAGGCAGTGTTTACTCCCTCCCCATTCTCCTCTCCTATACACACAGTAGCTCAGACACACACTCACAACCACACACTCACACATGCACACATAACTACACAATCACACAACCCTGTACTCAAGCTCACGACTACAATCACACATACACACGGCCATGTGCTCACACATGCACATACAACTACACAGTCACACACAACCCTATACTCACACAACTACACATTCACATATGCACAGCCACAGGCACACACATACATATATGACTACATAATCACACACGCAACCCTATCCTCACATACACAACCATATGCTCACACATGTACATACAACTACACAGTCACACACATAACCCTGTACTCATGCATACTACACACACATGCAAAACCACACGCTCACACGTACACATACTACACAGTCACACAAAACTACACACACACAACCACATGCTCACACATGCATGCATAACTGCACAATCACAGACACAACCATATACTCAAACTCACAACTGCAATCACACACATTCATACATGGTCACATGCTGTCACATGCACATTCAGCTACATAGTCACACACACAACCCTATACTCACACAACCACATGTTCACACATGCACTCATAACTACACACACACAACCACATGCTCACACATGCATGCATAACTGCACAATCACAGACACAACCATATACTCAAACTCACAACTGCAGTCACACACATTCATACACGGTCACATGCTCTCACACGTACATGTGACTACATAGTTACACACAGCCATATACTCACACACTCAAATACACAATTACACACAACACAATCACATACACACAATAACATGCTCACACATGCATATAGGACTACCCAATCACACATACAACTCTACACTTACACAATTACACAATCATACACACACATGACCATATACTCACACATGCACATACAACTATGCAGTCACACACACAATCATATATTCAAACTCACAGCTGCACAATCAAACATACAAACAACTACATGCTCACATATGCACATACAACTACACAATTACACAACTGTATACTCACACAACTACACAATCACATACAACCATATTCTCACAACCACACTATCACACCCACTCACACACAGAAAGCATTTATTATCACACCCACTCACACACATAAAGCATTATTTAATCCTAGACCGCATTTATTTTCAAAATAATCCCTATCTGAATGCTTTATGTATTAATATTAATTAACACAAAAAGCTGTTGACACAATGTTTTTCTGAACTAATTTTTAAGTATCATTCATATAGAAATAATTAAATGACCTAGCTTAGTGAATTTAAAAGACAGTCATTTAATTTACATAAAATTTGTAAAGTTTCAACTGAAATTTTTATTGTCTGTTTCTGTTGACATTGTTAGGCTCAATAAAAATAGTTTCATAGTGTTTTTAAGCAATTGCATCACTCCTCGATATCACATGATGTGAGTTATAACACAGTCGTAACTAAATCATATATGGGAAATCTCTCATAGCTTAAAAGCCAGGCAGCCTGCAGCGGCTTTGCCTTTCTGTAACCTCCTCCTCGTATTGTGTGGTGCATCCCACAGGGAGATTCTAGGCTAAGATGACACCAATGTAAAAGTAAAATCACCTGAAGAGAGCAATTAGAATGTCGTTTATGAAGTTTCTCAGAATCAAATGACTGTTTTGTGTTCCGAACACACAGAAGTTGCGTAAATACTTGCTATGTCCATGGTGTTTACTTAAAACAATGCACATTTTGGTTACCGTTGCTAGTCTTAGGGTAGTCTGTTTTTTAGGAAGTTTCTGTATTAAAAATGAGGCCCTCTTTGTACAACACATTTTTAATGTTTGTCTTACATTTATTTTAATCAGCATAAGTCAATGAAAGAAAACCTTAATAAGAGTGATAATTTTGGTGGTGAGCTTTGGCTACTGAAATAGGATGCCTCTTCTAGGGATTTGCATAGACTCCGAGTGGGGCTTCCAGGGGTGAGTGCTGACTGCTAGGGGCTCCCTCCCCAGCTCACCTACCGCTGGCTTTACACACAGACCCACTTCTGGGCCAGCTGCTGCTACAGACAGACAGCTCACTCATTCCAAGATTAGCATAAATATTAACATGCCTTTCTCCACCAAAAACTTAGTGACTCTGACAACTCATCCCACAGAAACAAATAACCTCTTGATGACTATCTATCTCTCTGATTTATTTACAATAGCTCCTTTTAATCTTGTCATTTATTACCCGCACTGACTCAGGGTTGCTAGAATCCGTCCATCCTTCCTTTTACACCTGCCTGATCGAACCATCTCTGAAACAGGAGGTCCAGTTGTTCTAACAACTTGTGAGTTCCTGTACCTTCTGCTGGGTGGTTACTTGTGCGCAGTCTTCTCTCACAAATATCAGACACAGATTTTCCACTAATTTATGTAATTATTTGCAAAGTAAGGTGTATATTCCTCCTGAAATCATTTCTTCAAGAGGGCAGAATTTCCATTTGTTGGTTAACAAAACAGGAGCAGTCGGCCTGTGTGGGGACGAAGGGGATTATCCTTGTCCCAGCTCTGCATCCAAAGATAACTGCCCTGTCACTCACACCATAATACTTCCGTCCTCCACCCTCCAACAATTGGTGACAACAATCGCAGTAAAAAGCTCTATTTGCAGAAAAAGTGAACTGACACCCGGATTTAAAAAATATATGGTGGATTTGCAGTTTTCTCTCACACTTAATTATCCTCTGATTCTATATCCAGCTGAACTCCATCCTGAGTTAGCACACATTTGATAGAAATATAGAGAAAGTCGAAGCATGGAGAAGGTAAATGAATTGTCAAAAGCCCTGCAGCAATGAAGTTCTGCAGCTAGGAATGAAATCCAACATTTCCTAGCATCTCAGAGCACTTCTGGAAGCAATTGGTTTATCCCGTTAGTTGTGAAACCCCGTCCTCAAAATCCAGTTCCCACTGCCACTGAGAAGAGGTTGGAACCAACAGCATGGTTAGCTGCTCTTGGTCTCCATGGTGACAGGTGTCACCCCTTCTTCTGGGCAGCCTGCACGTTGATGCCATCCATGTCATTTAAAGGAAGAGGCTGGTTGTGAGGAACAGACGCCCATGACCACCAAGCCATTCATTCTATTCCAGCCTGAGCAAGTGATTGCTTCTTCCCACTTTGTTGTGTGAGAAAAGTGAGTCAAGATTCTGACACAGAAACTCTAAATTTAAGACAGTCATCTTTAGTGACTGCCCTGACAGTGAACATAGTGTCGTATCACTGTCATCTTTTATTCTAAAAAGTGGCCAAATGACGACATGAGTAAGAGAAACTGATTAGCTAGAAGGGAAGGCTTTCTTCCTCTTTGGGAAGAGGTTAAGCACAGTGGTATTTGGCGAAGCGAAGAGAACCTCCTACGTTCTTTTCAGGGAACTTTTCTTCTGAAAGGACTTCAGGTTTTGTGCATCAGTTTGAGTCATAGCAACTCATAGCACATGATTTTCAATCAGTCAATAGTCTTGTATTTGGAACTTGTTCTGTGCAAGAACAAAATTTGGAACTCGTTCTGTGCAAGACCAATTTTCAAATATTGTAGAATAAAGAAAAATTTGACTTATGGCTTCTGTTCTCAAAAAGCTTATAGCTGACCATTTTAGAGTCAGCGTCAGGAGAGGAGGGCACTGCTGGAAGCAGAGTTGTAGTCAAGAAAGGAGAGTTCTTGGACCACCAGGCTGAGCCTTGGGACTGGGGGTGGTGAGAGGAACTAGTCAACACCAGAAGTGACCAGTCACTCAGAGACTTTCATCCACTGGGTTGCCTTCTCACTTAACAGATACTTGCTCATCACCTACTGGGCTTCTAGCACTGTGTGGTCTATGCCTTGAGGATCACTTTACAATTCATAAGATTTATAAACAATTTTCTTTTAAAATACATTTAATGTATTGAGACATTGTATGAGCAAAATCATAAAGAAGGGGCCAATTCAGAAAACAAAAAGACTCTGGATTTTAATATAGTCAATGAGTTAATAAAACAGTTAATGGGTATGAGTAAGGAATGAGTAAGAGTTGACTAGACAGAGAGACTGGCTGGGGGTATATCAGGTATAAAAAAAGCTTCAGTGGTTCCATATGAATTTTAGTATTGATTTTTTTCTATTTATGTAAAAAATGTCACTGGGGTTGTGATGGGGACTGCGCTGAATCTGCGGGTCACTTTGGGTAGCATGGATGTTTTAACAATGTTGTTAACTCTTCCAATCCATGAACATCACATCTTTCTGAAAACTGGAGCCATCACACTTCTTCATTTCAAAATGTATTACAAACCAACAGTAATTGAAAAAGGTCTGGCAATGGCATAAATACACATATAGATAAATTAAACAGAAGAGAGAGCCTGGAAATAAATTCAAACCACATGGTTAACTGATATTGGACAACTTCGCAGAGCACACACTGGGGAAAGAACTGTCTCTTCAACAATGGTGTTAGAAAAGCTGGATATCCACGTGCAAAAATATAAAATTGAAGCCTTATCTTATACCATACACAAAAATCAACTCAAACTGGGTCAAAATCTTAAATGTAAGACCTGAAACCATCGAGCTCCTGAAAGAAAACATAGGGGAAAACCTTCTTGATGTTGGTCTTGCCAATGATTTCTTCACCAGAACATCAAAAGCACAGGCAATAAAGGCAGGAAGAGACAAGTCATACTACATCAAGCTAAAAAGCTCTGCACAGCAAAGGAAGCAATCAACAGAACCCATAGGTCAACTTTTCATCTTGTTGATTGGCAGCCTATGGATTGGGGAAAACTATTTGCAAATCATCGTCAGTCTCAGCTGATGAAAGGCTTTCGTCCAATGACGTATTATGTCATATGTCATACCTATGAGAATAGCTATTATTTAAAAAACAGAAGTATTGATGATATTGCAGGGAAATTAGAAACCTTGTACATTGTTGATAGGATTGTAAATTAGTGCAGCCATTGTGGAGAGCAGTATGGAGGTTCATGAAAAAATCAAAATAGATTGATTCAACATGATTCAGCAATTCCATTTTTCAATATAAAATCCAAGAGAAATGAAATGTGTATGTCAAAAAGATATCTTCACTCCCATGTTCATTGCAGTATTATTCTCAATAGCCAAGATATGGAAACAACCCAAACAGCTATCATTAGAGGAATGGATGAGGAAAATGTGGTATATTCCTGTAGTGGGATATTATTTGTCTTTAACCAAGAAGGAGATCCTGCCACATGCAACAACATGGATGCACCTTGAGGACATTATGTTAACAGAAAGAAGCCAGCCACAGAAAGATGAATACTGCATGATTTCACTTACATGAGGTCTCTAAAATAGTCAAACATATGGAAGCAGAAAGTAAAATTGTGATTACTAGGGCGAGGGGGGAGGGGTTGCTGTTCAGTGGGTAGAGTTTCAGTTGTGCAGGGTGGATATCTCTAGACATCGGCAGTACAGCACCGTGCCTATAGTTAACAATACTGCACTGATGTGCACTTGAAAATGCTGCATTGCACACTTGAAAATGTAAATACTACATCGTGCACTTGAAATGTAAATCTCATTTTACATGAGATGTACCCTCTTATATTTTCTGGTGCTATTCTTGGCCTTGTCTTTGTCTTCCCTTACCAAAAAAATAAAAAATACACAGAGACACAAAGAAACTTTTGGATGGAATGGGTGTGTTCATCACCTCGATATGGTGATGGTTTCATGGGTGTAAGCTATGCCCAAATCCATCAAATCATATGCATTAAAGATGTGCAGGGTTTTTGTGTACCAATTACACCGCAATAAAGCTGTGAAATAAAACAAAAGACTTTAGTAAGTTAATGCAGAGAGACATTACCACCGTATTTCAAGAGAGAGCTGGTAGTCCCATCTGACCCAAAAATGTCACCAAGAAGCATAGAACGAGAGGCAGGGATGGAAAAGGAGGTTGGCCCTAGATTTGGGAAGCCATTCGGCAATTATTGTCAGTCCTGAAATACTTTGTGGGAAATAGGAAAGTATTGAAAAACACAAGAAAAGCAATCCTAGTGCACAGCACTGTAGGTTGTTTCAGAGTATTCTTTACTTGTAAAAGCAGTACCTGGCTGGGTCTCCACATTGCCACAGGGTTTACCAAGGCGCAAATTCAGATTCAGGAGATTGTGTTAGGCCCAAGATGCCTTATTCTGTTTTCAAATTGCCATTTTATTTTTGTGTTGTTGGCTACTGGAAATATAGTTAGTGATGTGGAATTTCCAGCAGTTCCCTGGATCCACACTCAGACTACCCAGCAGCAACAGGAGTTGCCCTTATCTGGAGCCATGAAGCTGTACTGCAAATGGAATAGAACGTTTCCCAATGTTGGGTCAACAGCGTGAGAATCGTAATTCAGGAAAGAGATTACAGCCCTTGGTAAATCCAGATTGCTGGCTGATATGGTTTGGCTATGTCCCCATTCAAATCGCAGCTTGAATTGTATCTCCCAGAGTTCCCACCTGTTGTGGGAGGGACCCGGGGGAAAGAATTGATTCACGGGAACCAGTCTTTCCCATGCTATTCTCATGATAGTGAATACGTCTCACGAGATCTCATGGGTTGATCAGGGCTTTCCGCTTTTGCGTCTTCTTCATTCTGTCTTGCTGCTGCCTCGTAAGAAGTGCCTGTCGCCTCCCGCCATGATTCTGAGGCCTCCCCAACCATGTGGAGCTGTAAGTTCAATGAAACCTCTTTTTCTTCCCAGTCTCGGGTATGTCTTTATCAGCAGCATGAAAATGGACTAATACAGTGGCTTAGACAGAAGTGGTAACAAGAAATGAAACTTCATTGAAAAGCAGAATACACTAAAGGCCATAGCCCAGACATAGCCTCCTTCCTGTGGAAACAGAGATCTGTGTGTGCACGTATGTATGTGTCTGTGCGTGTGCATGTCTGTGTGTGCACTTGTACGTGTTTGTGTGCACGTGTGCATATGTGAGTGCATGCGTGTGTGCCTCTGTGAATGTGTCTGTGCACTTGTGCATGTGTCTCTGTGTGCATGTGTGCGTGTGTCTGTGCATGTGTCTCTGTGTGCATGTGCATATGTGTCTACGTGTGCATGTGTGCATGTCCGTTCATGTGTGCATGTGTGTGCACATGTGCATGTGTCTGTGTGTGTGTGCACGTGTGCATGTGTCTGTGCACGTGTGCATGTGTCTGAGTGTGCACATGTGCAAGTGTCTCAGTGCATGTGTGTGCACATGTTCATGTGTGTGTGCATGTGTCTGAGTGTGCACGTGTGCAAGTGTCTGTACACGTGTGTGTGCATGCATATGTCTGTGTGCATGTGTGCTTGTGTGCACGTGTCTGTGTGTATGTGCACGTGTTCATGTGTCTGTGCGTGTGCATCTGTGCATGTGTCTGTGTGCACGTGTGCCTGCGTCCACCCTCCCCCCTGCATCCAGAGCTTAAGGTCCTTAAGGTCCATCCGGAGATCAGGGTCAGTCCTCATACCTGAGACAACTTGGAGGAATCTTCGCAGCTACCACAGAGACTCAGAATAGCGATGGAAACCACGCGTCCTAGCCCTTCACTCTGAGCATGAATGGACCACCAGGACCCCACACAGCCCACTAAATGCTCCGCTTTCTCAGCTCTCTTTCACACATCCGCCTTGCCCACCCTTACTGGAGCTTCTGAAACACCGAGTCAGGTCTTTTCGTGGCTCTCCTGCCCTGGCTTCTTCCTGCCTAGAGAAAGTCAAGGGCATCCTCGGACGGCCACCCGGCTCTTCCCCGTTGATCATAACCTGCTGTGCCAGCTTCGTCTCCTGCCCCAATGGGTGCCCACTGGGCTCCTGGGTACAGTTTTCCTTACCTTTTTTCAGACTTTTCACCACCTTAGAGCTTTGTTCAGGATAAAACCGTTCCTGGGCTCTCCTTTCCTTCTGCTCCCTGGAAAGTCCCCACATTTTTCTGACGTAAACTCTTAAGAATTGAGGTTTGGTTTGCGTGTCAGCATCTGGTTACAGCCCTCTCCAAGTCGTCTGGGTTGAACCAGTTAAACTGTTTGCCATACTTTGATAACTTTTTAACAAGATCCTTAATTTATTCAAGCATTCATCAAATCTTTATGAAATGCACATAGGAAAGCTTTACAGTAGCATTTTCTAGTTTGCATTGTTATTTTCTCTCTCCCTTCTAGGCGGTGTGAGCCTCTCCTGGGCAGAAACGAATTCAACTTTCTATTACTATCATTGTTACCATTAGCATTATTTTAGGGCGGGAGAATACTGTGGCTAAGAGCTGAGGCATCTGAGAGGTTGAATTGCAAGCAGACTTTGTATCATTGGATACATTAATAAACCACTGCAAGCCCCAGTTTTCTGATCTGTAAATGGAGTTAATAAGAGGATTTACCCTCTAATGCCATGTGGCTTCAATAAGCCGGGCTATGAATGACTTGCGGCACAATAATGTTAATAAATGTTAACCGTTGATACCGTTATCCCCAGCATCTGGTATAGTGAACCTACAGGTGCCCCTGAGATGTTTACGTACATCCATCTCGTGGAACTGAGAATGCAATGAAACGCTCAGCCCGGCCCTGGCAGAACCCTGGATTTGAGGGCTGTGTATTGCTGTTGTGGGGCCAAAAGAGCTGGCAGCCTCCTTGATTAATACAATGTGGTGCATCTGTTCTTTTATTTTATTATTTAAAGTTGAAGGAACTTAAGAAGAAATCAAGACCAAATGGAATATTTTGGCAAACTCGCTTATCTCAAAAGGCAGAGTTAATTAGTAGCAGGAATCAGATACTGAGGAAAAGGAGAGGCTGGGAAAGACTGACGCTGGCGTTATTATTGTTAAATGTACGTGCAAATTAGGGGGATTCCAAATGAGCATCAGTCTGGTCTGGAGCAATTTCCTGTTCCAGGACTGGAGGGAAGAACTTTTTCCTCTAATGGCAGAAAATGCTTTGGGATGGGATTTGAGTCCATTGTCAATACCGTATCTCATTCTTTAAGGCCAGAAGCTCCATGCTGTGAAATCAGGTGACGACCAATGGCAATGTTTCTCAAGCTTTTTGGTTTCTGGATCCCCTTTTACTCTTAAAAGCTATTGAGAATCTCAAAGTAAGTTTAACTTTGTGAGCTGTATCAACATTTAGAAAGGCCCTCTAAATAAATATCACACCCCAAGGAGAAGAGATTAAATAAGATATATCTTAGCTCCAAAAAAGAACAAAAATGTACAAGTTTATCTTAAGTAAAAGGACACTTTCTAAACAAACTCTAAGATGACCTTAGAAAAAGAGAAATATTTTTGCTTAAAATAAAAAGTTAGCATCAAATCCATTTTTTCTTTTTCCTTCTTTACTGAAGTGTGGAAGCTTTTTGAAATTTAGGTAGGCATTTTAATAGGCTTCAGAGAATGAGAAATAAGAATATGCATATTATCATTTTTTTTCTTTTCCTTTAAGTTCTGGGATACATTTGCTGAACATGCAGGTTTGCTACATAAGTATACATGAACCATGGTGGTTCGCTGCACCCATCAACCTGTCGTTTAGGTTTTAAGCCTCACAAGCATTAGGTATTTGTCGTAATGCCAAGAACATGCAAGTAGTATTACTGTATTGAATTTCCACATACTTCAGTGGCAGAAATGCTGTAAACAGTGATTTCTAAATGTGTTCGTGCAACTGATCCTAGCAAGAGCCACTGCCTATTTGATAATCCCAGCAGGCGAACCGTGTACACGTCTAATTGTGTTAGTATGAAAGCAGATTATACATTAGAGCTTCCCCCTCAGATATATAATTCCTTTTCCCTTGTAAAAGCAATGTGACTTCCTCTACTAAACTGACCATGCCGTCAAAATAAAACATATTTTGATTCACTTATCACTAAGGAAGTGAAGCCTGGTTTCTGGGTATGACTTTGTTGCCATGGAATCCGTGCTGAAAGGCTGTCTTAGTTATTAAGTTATGTCTCCATATCCAATTAACACTGCATAGGTCTGACATTAGCTGCAACAGAAGCTTTGCTTTCGGTGATGACTTCTGGTATTTACAGATGGTGTTTATGTTTGCCTCCCTCTTCTCAATTGGAGACTCCTTGTTGATAAATAATAGTTTGACCAAACCATGAAGGTATGCCCATGGGCACAAAGCATGAACCTAAATAGCTGAGTTTCTAAAAATCTTGCCATTTCCTGACAAATTCTTAGATTACAACCTACTTCCGTGAGCTTCTTTCTAATTTTGAATTGCATATGATTGGTAAGAATATCGAAAACTCCCATATTGAAATGTCTTGTGATAGTTATTCCTGTCTTCACGATCCTGAACGTCTGAAAAATCTAGAATTGTGTTTTCCAAACGAATACATTTTCAATAGTGCCTAAGGAACAGGCCCCATGACGGGCTGCATTTTTCCTCATTCATTGGAATCCCTGTGTCTTCAGTGTGAAACTAGAGCGTGCCTCTCTGGTCTGAGTGTGCAGCTGGAGGAACCTTGACCTTCAGCTTCTTTACAATCCAGTCTTCGTTGCACTCTCTGTCCTGCAGCCTTGTGCCAAGCCTCCGGGTTTGTCTTCACTCACCACTTCACACTGCTTAGAATCTGTAAAAATCCCCATTTCTTGAGCACCCTGTTGCTCTTGATTTCTCTTTGATGACTCTAGCTATTACCTTGAATTAAAGCAAAAAGGCTTATCTAAATCTTTCTTGTTTCGCCTTGTGGAAGGATTGACTTAAGCACTTAACACACAATATTAAGAAGAAGGAAAATAGGTTTATTGGTGTCCTGGGAAAAGAAGGAGGGGCAGGAGGCTGTGGAGCCTGCATTGCTCCAACTCCACTCACTCTGCCCAGCTGTCCCAGGCCAGGCCTTCTGCAGGGGAAGGTGAGGCCCGTCCAGGCATGCCTGCTGCATGGAAGTGGCTGGACCAGCTGTCACATGCCTGATCCCTCCGAGATGACTCCCCGACTGTGGATGAAAACTCGAGGTTTGGGGCAATGTCTCAAGGTCGCCTCTCCAGTGGGTGTGCAACCGTCCGAGCTTCCACCTCAGACCAGGGCTCTATCCTTTCTGAGTTCTCCCAGGCACTGTGGACCCCCTGACCCATCTTTAGGAGACCATTCCAGGAAACATTGAAAGGCTCCACGTTGATTTATTTTACTTCTAAAACTCATTCAAGTTATTTGTAATTGCTGAGCATAATAATTTCTGCTCAACTAATGCATTTTAAGGAAACAAAGTTTGGTATTCAAATAATTTTTCACATGATTGCTGTTGTCTTGCTGTCTAGCTAATGTGATTCTTCCTTCTTTTTTTCCATAATATTTGGAATTTAAAAGCTAACTCACTTTTCTACAGTTCTGCTTACCTCAGGGCAAGGTAATAATCGTAAAATTCTTAAGAAATTTTCCCAGACAGTAAGCATTACTCCGAATTCACCATTTTTTCTTATCTTTTTCCTTAGAGATAAATTATGCATAGTAAAGGGAAATAAAACATAGTTTGTAATTTAGGAAAATCATTAAATAGTTTCCTTTTTTTGTTCATTTTATTTCTTATACCAATAACAAAAATGCACTTCACTCAGAGGCTGTAATATTGTTATATATTTTTATATTTTTCATAGTTTCATACTTTTACATCTAGTTGCTAATACATTTTATTTTGGCATCTAATGTAAAATAGGGAGAGAGGTATTAAATAATACATTATTCTGAAATAACATTGAATTATGAACCCTTTTCTCATTAATTTGAAATGTCACCTTTGCCATTTACTGAAGTTATATATATTTTAAAATTTACAATCTGTTTCTTAGCTTTCTGTTCTGTTTCACTAATCTACCTATTTTTAGACTAGCAGCAGTGTAAATTTGAAGCTTTAAACTACAGCTAGTGTTGGCAAAGCAGACCCTTCTTCTTAATCTTTTTCTGCTTTGGTGGCTACTGATGCTCATGTAACTTTAAAGTGAACTGTAGAATTATTTTTTTTAAATCTCGTAAGAATCTTCAATGGAACTGGAATGTGTTTCTAAACTACTCTGGCAAGAATCGACCTATTTTCCACACTGCACCCTCAGTAACACCGCGTGCTTTTCAGCTTATCCATCGTCTCCTATGATGTTTATCATTGCTACATCTTAGAGCTTCTCTACAACGTTTACCACTTTTATTCCCAGGTTAGATTTAAAAAGTCAAACTGAGAAAATGAGACCTTTTAAAACAGAAATGTGTGTCTCATTGACATTTATTGTCATAATATACTTTGGCTTATTTCATTTTCAACCTGAGATTTGAAAAATTTTCCTTGCTGTTTCTCTGCCTATGAATATAAATTATATTTTCATTTCTGTTTTTGCTAGCTTTTTTTTTTTTTTTTTGAGATAGAGTCTGACTTTGTTGCCCAAGCTGGAGTGCAGTGGCGTAATCTCGGCTCACTGCAGCTTCCGCCCCCCGGGTTCAAGCAATTCTCCTCCCTCAGCCTCCCGAATAGCTGGGACTACAGGTGCATGCCACCACACAGGGCTAATTTTTTGTAATTTTAGTAGAGATGGGGTTTCACCAAATTAGCTAGGATGGTCTTGATCTCCTGACCTCGTGATCCACCCGCCTCGGCCTCCGAAAATGTTGGGATTACAGGCGTAAGCCTCTGCATCTGGCCTCTAGCATTTTAAAAAAAAGCATAAATTAATTAAAAGTGTTTAATTATATTCAAAACAACATTTAAAATAAACATATTTGAATCTATATTTTTGTATTCAACATGAAAAAATAAGAAACTTTGTTATTAGATTTTTCCTAAGTAAAAGAACAAAATATGCAAAATTATTATTAAACTATCACATTTCACTTCTTAATTTTATGGCACAGTTTGGGAGTTTTTGTAATTTTCAGAAATTATTATTAACACTATGCATACATGAAGTGGCTCAAACTTTTTTGGTCTTGAGTTTTATTTTAATCATATTTTTAATAAGTAAAAATTGTATATACTTATGGTATACAAAATGATGCTTTGATATATGTATACATTGTAAAATGGCTAAATCAAGCTATTTCACCATATGTGGCACCTCACATATGATTTTTTTGGTGAGATGAAAACATGTAAAATCTACTCTCAGCAACTTTCTACTATCCAATACATTGTTTTAAACAGTAGTCATCATGATATACCATAGTTCCCTTGAACTTACTTCTCATGTCTAAAATTTTGTATCCTTTGTGTTAATTATACATGGATAGTATTGCTTTCTAAAATGAAATGTTAAATATTTTAAAAAGTAGATTCAGTAAATGGAGTTACTAAATGATTAGTGTGAGTGCACTAACATACAAAAATCTAATTTAATTGCACTTTTATGTACATTTGTCTTCTCACAGTATATTCTATTATATTTTTATATTATATCATATTATAATTAGAATGTAATGTTGTTATAACATTGTTACAATTAACATCTTCTATAAATAGGATGTTAACTAAAATAATATTTATAAAATTAGTACACAAACTTGCAAGCAGTGAAAATATAACTTAAAATAAACTTCTCTTGTACACCTAATTTCAAGTTCCCCAAAGAAGCAACCACTGTCTTACAAGTTTCTTGGGAGCATTAATGGCAAAGCCGTCTCTTGCATACACAATACTGCATGTGTGTGTGTGTTGACCATAGCTTAACCCCAAAGCTACCAAAATAGACCTGCTCTTCTTTTTGCATCCTTTGTTACTTAACAATAAAATTTAGAATTTTTCATGTAATCCTAATTCTAATAGCAACCTGATGATCTCCTGAATTGAAGTACTAGACACAGGATTGATTTCCTAGTAGTTGGCTGTTGAGTACAGCATGTGAATGAACTACATGAATCCCTCTTATTTATTTAAAGAAATGCATATTGTACTGTTTCCAAAAAGAGTTGTAGTTTGGATTATTCACCAGGAATGTATGAGCAGACAATTTTCATTAAATGCCGGCCTATCTTGTACATCACAGGTGTGAATGATAACGTAGAACACTCAACTCATAGACAGGCCGCCCTGCGTCTGCTTCCCACCTGCAGCGGCCCAGAAGGGTTTGAGCAGGAGAGTGTGCGATAAAGTCACTGTTAAGAAGGACCTTTTGGGCAACAGTGTTTCAGAAAATGCTTACAGTGAATTGAGAATGGAGTTGGGATCACTGGCTGTCCGTCAGTTTTATCAGCTCAGAGAGAGAAAACAGAAGACAAAGATGTGAGAGTTGCGTAGAAGGCAGATGGAACAACACTTGGAAAGAGAGTTGCCAGAAGCCAACCAGTGCCGATTTGCGATAGATTTTTTTTTTTTTTCTTTCCCCCGCAGAGTTTGCTGGCACTTGTTCTGTTTTTTGAGAAATGAAAGACTGGTGGTGCTTGATTGATTTTGCTCCCTTCCGTTTTCTGCTGGGACCTAAGTGGCTTCAGTTGATAATCCTTGCCAGTCTTCGTGTTGCAATCAGACTCCACAGATTAAGTAAATTTAGACCTGAGGCAACTTCACTTTGCAACCTGAAGAAAATTGGTTTTGAACAAAAAGGTAAAGAGCAAGTGACCCTCCTATCTTCTGCTTGTCTACCTGTTACCAATGTATTAATTTTACCTGTAGTGTTCAGGGGGTAGTATGCCTGGCATGCACATAAGAAATTGAAAACTAATTTTTGTCAGACATTTTAGTGGCATTTTAACATTTCAGTTTCAACCTTAACTTTTGGTTAATTGCATCCCGGATACAGACCTGCTTACCTCTTGAATCCTAAAGATCCTGGAACTGTCATATCTGGACTGCCCATTGCCCTAACAACCTGGACTACATCATGAGAATGCATTCTGAGGTGCGAATCCAGGTTACCTGCAGCAGGCTTTCAGGGCTAGGGCCCAGGAATCGGAGTTTTCAACCAGCCTTCCCACTTGAGTCTCATGCAAGGGTTATGCTCAGAAATGATTTCACTCCACATAGCTTCCTTCTTCCCTCCCTTTCTTTTCCCGTAATTGCATATTTGTTCAGTTAATTAAGGCCTGATGAGGTGAGGAAGTTAACTCTTTTTTTTTTATTATTATTATACTTTAAGTTCTAGGGTACATGTGCACAACGTGCAGGTTTGTTACATATGTATACATGTGCCATGTTGGTGTGCTGCACCCATTAACTCATCATTTACATTAGGTATATCTCCTAATGCTATTCCTCCCCCTCGCCCCCCCACAATAGGCCCCAGTGTGTGATGTTCCCCTTCCTGTGTCCAAGTGATCTCATTGTTCAATTCCCACCTATGAGTGAGAACATGCGGTGTTTGGTTTTCTGTTCTTGCAATAGTTTGCTGAGATATCCATTAGTGACAGACTGGATTAAGAAAATGTGGCACATATACACCATGGAATATTATGCAGCCATAAAAAAGGATGAGTTTGTGTCCTTTGTAGGGACATGGATGCAGCTGGAAACCATCATTCTCAGGAAGTTGACCCTTAAGAGCCTTGTAGTAATTTTTCATGAAAGTAGGTTGTCAGGTCTCTATAGTAACGATAGTGTTTTCCCTCTACCTGTGAGACAGACAGAAGTTACTGGTAATCATCAATTTATTGGATCCTGCAACTTGTTATTAGGGTTTTGCAGGATGATGGACCTTTAAACAAGCCTAAAGTCTAACAAAGCCACACTAGGATTGGAATCAGAAGATCCCAGTTCACGTTCTGGCTCTACCAAGTTCTAGATGAGTTTTAAGCAAAGTACTCCCAGGGCCTCTATTTCCTCATCTGGGAAATGAAAGTAATAATCTGCACATTCTAAGTTTTCTGTGCACTTTAAGTACATGAGATAGTACTTGTAGGAAAAGAATCTGCATTTAATATGAGAAGGAAGACTAAAAAGATAACTATTCTCCTGATTCTATGATTTGATAAGAGAGAGTGCTGGTCCTGAGATGGGGCACATTTCAGAGATTTAGAACAACTTCTGCAAATGTTCAGCTTCTGTACTCCCTACCTGTCAGGTGCTGGGGACGTGAGGATGGTGAGGGTAGACCTTCATCTTCCATCTGGGCTCCCGGCTTTCTCTCCACTTTCCAGACCTTCATCTATGAACCTCTATACAGGAAAATACTGCAATGAAATTACAGAAAAAAAGAAGACCCGACATTATTCACTGCAGTGGCATCATCGCATCATCAGTGATACTTGTCTGAGTTTTGCTTTGATGTTACTTGACATTTTTCACACAGAAATAAATAAGCTGTAGGCAGTTTCTGGACCTGCAGGGGGAGACTGCCCATACCCTGCCCTCTCCTGTAAGTACAGCTCAGTCCCTCTGACATTAGGGAACAGGATGGCAAGAAAGGCTCTGGGAGGTGGGAAGGAAGACTGGCCATGACTTCAGAAGAGGAGGGATGAGGATGCCATGAGTTCCTGGGTTTCCTTTCTGTCATGTGTCCTTTCCACCTGGCACTGAAAGGAGCTTCAGCTTTCAACTGCTCAGACAAAATGACATAGGAAATAAAGCCTGTTCCTTCCGGCTGAAGGGTGGGAAGGGGCCCTGCAGAGACCTGGTGGGGAGCCCGATGCCCACTCCACTACGGGCACCCATGCATCCAAGGGGCCCGGAAAGCGACCAGCACTGCCCACTGGAGCCAGGAGTGGTTACCCACAGAGGGACCCTCCCCCACCACAAAGGCCATGGGGAACCCAGGACCAGTGACACTAGGGCTTAGGGTGGTGGCTGAGCCCCAGGGGTGGCCCCAGCAGGGACAGAGCAGGAGCCCAAGGCATCTGGAGAACAGAGATGCTCAGAATAACCCTGCATGGCTCTGAAAAACAAACCAGCCTGGAGCTGCAGCTCAGAACGCAGCCAGGGCCACAAGCCAGCCCAGGGCAGGGCAGCCGCCTGCCCCAACGGGGTGTTTAAAGAGGATCAGGAATCTCCTAAGACAATGACCTGAATGTCCCGGTGCCGTTGAAAATCACTATGTCAAGAGCCAGGAATACCGCGATCTGAGAGAGAAACCACAAACAACTAAAGCTCACACCAGGAAAAATCAACCATTGGAATTCTTGGGCAAGAATTTAAAACCAGTCAGCATCAGTGGGCTTCAACAGTCAACACTGTCTCTTAGATACACCGATTTCCTTTGTATATATACCCAACTGTGAGATTACTGGATCCTATGGGAGTTCTATTTTTAGTTTTTGGAGGACCATTTGTGCAGTTCTTTATAGTGGCTATACTAACTTACATTCCCACCAACAGTGTATGATGATTCTCCTTTCTCCACATTCTCATCAGCATCCATTATTGTTTATCTTTTTAATAAAGGCCATTTTCACTGGAGTGAAATGGTATCTCACTGTGGTTTTGATGTGCATTTCTCTGACGATTAGTGATGCTGAGCATCTTGTTTAGATACCAACTGGCCATTTGTATGTCCTTTTTTGAGAAATGCCTATTCAGATATTTTGCCGACTTTTTAATCAGATTATTTGTTTTTCTGCTATCAAATTGTTTGAGTTCCTTATGTATTCTGGTTAATAATCCCTTGTCAGTTGACTAGCTTGCAGCTACTTTCTCCTCTTCTCTAGATTGCCTCTTTATGTTGTTGATTGTTCTCTTTGCTGTGTGGAATCTTCTGAGGTCAATTCCACACAGCAAAGGAAACAATCAATTCAAATATACACATTAACTGCACCCTCTAACAATGCCTTAACCAATGGTTTCTTTGAATCCTCTCAACAACCCTAAGACGTGTATTATCATCACTACAGCTGAATCAAAAGGAGGATGGAGGAGTTGCCCAAAATTACACAGAAAGTCCAGAGTTGGACCAAAGCTGCCTCCTCTTCACCCTACATGCCCACACAATGTGTGCTCTGCTGTGATAACTTTGTGTGCTCTTACCGTGTTACAGAACGCAAAAGGCATGATGTTCTCATGATCATCCCAAGCTACGAAGAAGATGTGAAAGGTGTGAAATAGCAGGAATCTGTGTTTTATATTCTAGAGACAAAGTCTTCTAAAATTCAAGATGCAAGAAGTTCACATTTTTTATGTTAAAAGGAATCCAGAGATGAGCTAATTCTAATGTAAAATCTTCACATTGCAGTTGGAAACCAAACAACAATTCAGAAAGGCACGGTGATTGCCAAGCCACCGGTGGTCATTGCGTTTACTGGGCTTAGAAACGAGATCTCTTGTCTTCTAGTAGAGTAACTTTTCCCAGAGTTATGCTTCACAACACACATTACTCTGTAAGCCAGGAGTTGATCTAAATGTTCTACAGAAAATTGCAGGAGAAGCAAGAGTAATAGAGCAAGAAAAAGTCCGTCTGACATTCTGAGCTTGAGTAGAAGGCTGGAGTCCTAATCTTTAGAGTTATTGGAATGTGGGTTTGGAAATGATCCTGTTTTGTGCAGTGGGACTTTATGCTAATGTAGAGAGGGTTGTAGAAAGACGGCCCAAATGAATAACATAAAAGAACTGTCAGTTTGCAAGTCAGGAGGGTGGTGCCCAATCCCGGTCCTGTGCAAGCTTTGTTAGATTCATCAACCCAAGAACAGAACTTTCTCTGTCACTAACTTCCAAAATATCAAGTAATATTACTCATAGTCAAAATCTTTCTTTTTCATGTTAACAAAGATCACTTCTGCCTTAATTGAATGAAACCTATGTTTCTATACCAATTGTCATCTTTAATATTTTTTTTTTTATTATACTTTAAGTTGTAGGGTACATGTGCACAACGTGCAGGTTTGTTACATATGTATGCTTGTGCCATGTTGGTGTGCTGCACCCATCAACTCGTCATTTACATCAGGTATAACTCCCAATGCAATCCCTCCCCCCTCCCCCCTCCCCATGATAGGCCCCGGTGTGTGATGTTCCCCTTCCCGAGTCCAAGTGATCTCATTGTTCAGTTCCCGCCTATGAGTGAGAACATGCGGTGTTTGGTTTTCTGTTCTTGTGATAGTTTGCTAAGAATGATGGTTTCCAGCTGCATCCATGTCCCTACAAAGGACACAAACTCATCCTTTTTTATGGCTGCATAGTATTCCATGGTGTATATGTGCCACATTTTCTTAATCCAATCTGTCACTGATGGACCTTTGGGTTGATTCCAAGTCTTTGCTATTGTGAATAGTGCTGCAATAAACATACGTGTGCATGTGTCTTTATAGCAGCATAATTTATAATCCTTTGGGTATATACCCAGTAATGGGATGGCTGGGTCATATGGTACATCTAGTTCTAGATCCTTGAGGAATCGCCATACTGTTTTCCATAATGGTTGAACTAGTTTACAATCCCACCAACAGTGTAAAAGTGTTCCTATTTCTCCACATCCTCTCCAGCACCTGTTGTTTCCTGACTTTTGAATGATCGCCATTCTAACTGGTGTGAGATGGTATCTCATTGTGGTTTTGATTTTCATTTCTCTGATGGCCAGTGATGATGAGCATTTTTTCATGTGTCTGTTGGCTGTATGAATGTCTTGTTTTGAGAAATGTCTGTTCATATCCTTTGCCCACTTTTTGATGGGGTTGTTTGTTTTTTTCTTGTAAATTTGTTTGAGTTCTTTGTAGGTTCTGGATATTAGCCCTTTGTCAGATGAGTAGATTGCAAAAATTTTCTCCCATTCTGTAGGTTGCCTGTTCACTCTGATGGTAGTTTCTTTTGCTGTGCAGAAGCTCTTTAGTTTAATGAGATCCCATTTGTCAATTTTGGCTTTTGCTGCCATTGCTTTTGGTGTTTTAGACATGAAGTCTTTGCCCATGCCTATGTCCTGAATGGTACTACCTAGGTTTTCCTCTAGGATTTTTATGGTATTAGGTCTAACATGTAAGTCTCTAATCCATCTTGAATTAATTTTCGTATAAGGAGTAAGGAAAGGATCCAGTTTCAGCTTTCTACTTATGGCTAGCCAATTTTCCCAGCACCATTTATTAAATAGGGAATCCTTTCCCCATTTCTTGTTTCTCTCAGGTTTGTCAAAGATCAGATGGCTGTAGATGTGTGGTATTATTTCTGAGGACTCTGTTCTGTTCCATTGGTCTATATCTCTGTTTTGGTACCAGTACCATGCTGTTTTGGTTACTGTAGCCTTGTAGTATAGTTTGAAGTCAGGTAGCGTGATGCCTCCAGCTTTGTTCTTTTGACTTAGGATTGTCTTGGAGATGCGGGCTCTTTTTTGGTTCCATATGAACTTTAAAGCAGTTTTTTCCAATTCTGTGAAGAAGCTCATTGGTAGCTTGATGGGGATGGCATGGAATCTATAAATTACCTTGGGCAGTATGGCCATTTTCACGATATTGATTCTTCCTATCCATGAGCATGGTATGTTCTTCCATTTGTTTGTGTCCTCTTTGATTTCACTGAGCAGTGGTTTGTAGTTCTCCTTGAAGAGGTCCTTTATATCCCTTGTAAGTTGGATTCCTAGGTATTTTATTCTCTTTGAAGCAATTGTGAATGGAAGTTCATTCCTGATTTGGCTCTCTGTTTGTCTGTCACTGGTGTATAAGAATGCTTGTGATTTTTGCACATTAATTTTGTATCCTGAGACTTTGCTGAAGTTGCTTAAAAGCTTAAGGAGATTTTGGGCTGAGACAATGTGGTTTTCTAAATATACAATCATGTCATCTGCAAACAGGGACAATTTGACTTCTTCTTTTCCTAACTGAATCCCCTTGATTTCTTTCTCTTGCCTGATTGCCCTAGCCAGAACTTCCAACACTATGTTGAATAGGAGTGGTGAGAGAGGGCATCCCTGTCTTGTGCCAGTTTTCAAAGGGAATTTTTCCAGTTTTTGCCCATTCAGTATGATACTGGCTGTGGGTTTGTCATAAATAGCTCTTATTATTTTGAGGTACGTTCCATCAATACCGAATTTATTGAGCGTTTTTAGCATGAAGGGCTGTTGAATTTTGTCAAAACCCTTTTCTGCATCTATTGAGATAATGATGTGGTTCTTGTCTTTGGTTCTGTTTATATGCTGGATTATGTTTATTGATTTGCGAATGTTGAACCAGCCTTGCATCCCAGGGATGAAGCCCACTTGATCATGGTGGGTAAGCTTTTTGATGTGTTGCTGAATCCGGTTTGCCAGTATTTTATTGAGGATTTTTGCATCGATGTTCATCAGGGATATTGGTCTAAAATTCTCTTTTTTTGTTGTGTCTCTGCCAGGCTTTGGTATCAGGATGATGTTGGCCTCATAAAATGAGTTAGGGAGGATTCCCTCTTTTTCTGTTGATTGGAATAGTTTCAGAAGGAATGGTACCAACTCCTCCTTGTACCTCTGGTAGAATTCAGCTGTGAATCCATCTGGTCCTGGACTTTTTTTGGTTGGTAGGCTATTAATTATTGCCTCAATTTCAGAGCCTGCTATTGGTCTATTCAGGGATTCAACTTCTTCCTGGTTTAGTCTTGGAAGAGTGTAAGTGTCCAGGAAATTATCCATTTCTTCTAGATTTTCCAGTTTATTAGCGTAGAGGTGTTTATAGCATTCTCTGATGGTAGTTTGTATTTCTGTGGGGTCGGTGGTGATATCCCCTTTATCATTTTTAATTGCGTCGATTTGATTCTTCTCTCTTTTCTTCTTTATTAGTCTTGCTAGTGGTCTGTCAATTTTGTTGATCTTTTCAAAAAACCAACTCCTGGATTCATTGATTTTTTTGGAGGGTTTTTTGTGTCTCTATCTCCTTCAGTTCTGCTCTGATCTTAGTTATTTCTTGCCTTCTGCTAGCTTTCGAATGTGTTTGCTCTTGCTTCTCTAGTTCTTTTAATTGCGATGTTAGAGTGTCAATTTTAGATCTTTCCTGCTTTCTCTTGTGGGCATTTAGTGCTATAAATTTCCCTCTACACACTGCTTTAAATGTGTCCCAGAGATTCTGGTATGTTGTATCTTTGTTCTCATTGGTTTCAAAGAACATCTTTATTTCTGCCTTCATTTCGTTATGTACCCAGTAGTCATTCAGGAGCAGGTTGTTCAGTTTCCATGTAGTTGAGCGGTTTTGATTGAGTTTCTTAGTCCTGAGTTCTAGTTTGATTGCACTGTGGTCTGAGAGACAGTTTGTTATAATTTCTGTTCTTGTACATTTGCTGAGGAGTGCTTTACTTCCAATTACGTGGTCAATTTTGGAGTAAGTACGATGTGGTGCTGAGAAGAATGTATATTCTGTTGATTTGGGGTGGAGAGTTCTATAGATGTCTATTAGGTCTGCTTGCTGCAGAGATGAGTTCAATTCCTGGATATCCTTGTTAACTTTCTGTCTCGTTGATCTGTCTAATGTTGACAGTGGAGTGTTGAAGTCTCCCATTATTATTGTATTGGAGTCTAAGTCTCTTTGTAAGTCTCTAAGGACTTGCTTTATGAATCTGGGTGCTCCTGTATTGGGTGCATATATATTTAGGATAGTTAGCTCTTCCTGTTGAATTGATCCCTTTACCATTATGTAATGGCCTTCTTTGTCTCTTTTGATCTTTGATGGTTTAAAGTCTGTTTTATCAGAGACTAGTATTGCAACCCCCGCTTTTTTGTGTTCTCCATTTGCTTGGTAAATCTTCCTCCATCCCTTTATTTTGAGCCTATGTATGTCTCTGCGTGTGAGATGGGTCTCCTGAATACAGCAGACTGATGGGTCTTGACTCTTTATCCAGTTTGCCAGTCTGTGTCTTTTAATTGGAGCATTTAGTCCATTTACATTTAAGGTTAAGATTGTTATGTGTGAACTTGATCCTGCCATTATGATATTAACTGGTTATTTTGCTCGTTAGTTGATGCAGTTTCTTCCTAGCCTTGATGGTCTTTACATTTTGGCATGTTTTTGCAATGGCTGGTACCGGTTGTTCCTTTCCATGTTTAGTGCTTCCTTCAGGGTCTCTTGTAAGGCAGGCCTAGTGGTGACAAAATCTCTAAGCATTTGCTTATCTGTAAAGGATTTTATTTCTCCTTCACTTATGAAACTTAGTTTGGCTGGATATAAAATTCTGGGTTTAAAATTCTTTTCTTTAAGAATGTTGAATATTGGCCCCCACTCTCTTCTGGCTTGAAGAGTTTCTGCCGAGAGATCTGCTGTTAGTCTGATGGGCTTCCCTTTGTGGGTAACCCGACCTTTCTCTCTGGCTGCCCTTAAGATTTTTTCCTTCATTTCAACTTTGGTGAATCTGGCAATTATGTGTCTTGGAGTTGCTCTTCTCGAGGAGTATCTTTGTGGCGTTCTCTGTATTTCCTGGATTTGAATGTTGGCCTGCCCTACTAGGTTGGGGAAGTTCTCCTGGATGATATCCCGAAGAGTGTTTTCCAACTTGGTTCCATTTTCCCCCTCACTTTCAGGCACCCCAATCAGACGTAGATTTGGTCTTTTTACATAATCCCATACTTCTTGCAGGCTTTGTTCATTTCTTTTTCTTCTTTTTTCTTTTGGTTTCTCTTCTCGCTTCATTTCATTCATTTGATCCTCAATCGCTGACATTCTTTCTTCCAGTTGATCGAGTCGGTTACTGAAGCTTGTGCATTTGTCACGTATTTCTCGTGTCATGGTTTTCGTCTCTTTCATTTCATTTATGAGCTTCTCTGCATTAATTACTCTAGCCATCAATTCTTCCACTTTTTTTTCAAGATTTTTAGTTTCTTTGCGCTGGGTACGTAATTCCTCCTTTAGCTCTGAGAAATTTGATGGACTGAAGCCTTCTTCTCTCATCTCGTCGAAGTCATTCTCTGTCCAGCTTTGATCCGTTGCTGGCGATGAGCTGCGCTCCTTTGCCGGGGGAGATGCGCTCTTATTTTTTGAATTTCCAGCTTTTCTGCCCTGCTTTTTCCCCATCTTTGTGGTTTTATCTGCCTCTGGTCTTTGATGATGGTGATGTACTGATGGGGTTTTGGTGTAGGTGTCCTTCCTGTTTGATAGTTTTCCTTCTAACAGTCAGGACCCTAGCTGTAGGTCTGTTGGAGATTGCTTGAGGTCCACTCCAGACCCTGTTTGCCTGGGTATCAGCAGCAGAGGCTGCAGAAGATAGAATATTTCTGAACAGCGAGTGTACCTGTCTGATTCTTGCTTTGGAAGCTTCCTCTCAGGGGTGTACTCCACCCTGTGAGGTGTGGGGTGTCAGACTGCCCCTAGTGGGGGATGTCTCCCAGTTAGGCTACTCAGGGGTCAGGAACCCACTTGGGCAGGGAGTCTGTCCCTTCTCAGATCTCAACCTCCGTGTTGGGAGATCCACTGCTCTCTTCAAAGCTGTCAGACAGAGTCGTTTGGGTCTGCAGAGCTTACTGCTGCGTTTGTTATTGTTTACTGTGCCCTGTCCCCAGAGGTGGAGTCTACAGAGACAGGCAGGTTTCCTTGAGCTGCTGTGAGCTCCACCCAGTTCGAGCTTCCCAGCAGCTTTGTTTACCTACTTAAGCCTCAGCAATGGCGGGCGCCCCTCCCCCAGCCTCGCTGCTGCCTTGCCGGTAGATCACAGACTGCTGTGCTAGCAATGAGGGAGGCTCCGTGGGTGTGGGACCCTCCCAGCCAGGTGTGGGATATGATCTCCTGGTGTGCCTGTTTGCTTAAAGCGCAGTATTGGGGTGGGAGTTACCCGATTTTCCAGGTGTTGTGTGTCTCAGTTCCCCTGGCTAGGAAAAGGGATTCCCTTCCCCCTTGCGCTTTCCAGGTGAGGCAATGCCTCGCCCTGCTTCAGCTCTCGCTGGTCGGGCTGCAGCAGCTGACCAGCACCGATCGTCTGGCACTCCCCAGTGAGATGAACCCAGTACCTCAGTTGAAAATGCAGAAATCACTGGTCTTCTGTGTCGCTCGCGCTGGGAGTTGGAGACTGGAGCTGTTCCTATTCGGCCATCTTGCTCCGCCCCCGTCATCTTTAATATTAGATGTTGCTACTTAACATACATAAAATAATCATACTTTAAAGTAAATCAAAGGTTTTGTCTACCCAACACAATCTTTTCTTAAGTTTCATATACTATAAAAAAGTGAAAGACGCTTCTCTCTGCAGAAAAGTGTCCAAAGACTGATCACACACTGTCAAATAGCGTTAAGATCAACCAGACATCTCTCGGGTTAACCTTAAACCATTCCAAAAATTAAAACTGTGTTTCTAGAGTGGAAAAGCATTACATTTTGGGTAATCAAGGTGAAACAATGTTGTTCCTCTGATTCAAATACTGAAGTCACTTGAAAAGGTTGTTTTCTGTACCATAAAAATTCCATTGTTCTTTTGGACTGGCTTTTATAAAGGATGGAATAAATGTCAAATCAAGCTAACTGAAAAGGAAATTGTAAGAAAATTTTAGGAAAGCAAGATATCATTTACCCTGGTTTGATTGTTTAAAACAACTGATTAGCCTCTGGTCTTTTAGACTTGTTAATAACCTTTTATCACATTTAGAATTCTAGCTCTCTAGAAAAAATCTTGATTCTCCTGCATCTAAAGATAGTGTCATTAACTCTTGGAATATACTGAAAACTTAACCCTAAATATTAAATCACATGCATTGCTTATGGTTAACTATTTACCAAATGGAAGATAGTTATATACCTTGGTTAATTTTATGACAGTGATATACATTTTTTTGAATTATTGGGAAAAACATAATATTAATTATAAGTACATAGTATTCTTTCATTAAAAAAACACATTTTGTTTCCTGTGGACCATTATTGAATTAAAATACATCATTTTAAATAAAAACACAATATCCAAACATTTTAATTTTGCTTAGAATAATCTATTTCCAGTAGATTAAAATGGTCAAAACTATCATTAAATTCGAAACTACCAAAATTATTTCTCCAAGTCTTTCTTTTTCAGTTCAGTCTATTCCAGGAAAGTCTGATACAGGGAGAGACACCAAGACCTATCCTGGTTTACGTTATTGAATATCTGGGATAAACAAAGTGTCTCTGGGATATTTATTCAGAAGCAAGAGACCTGCAGAGGGAGGATGTGAGGTCGTTCGATCTCAGAATGCAGGTTTGATGGGCTCGGAAATGAGGCCATTGGGAACGTGAATATTCCACAAGTCAAGATGGAGTTCAAGTATCTAGGTGTTAGGCAGCCAGGACCCTCAGGGGCTCATCCCGAGAACAACACTTCTCACTCGTGAAACCCAAGCCGATGGGAAATGAGCCAGCCTCAGGGGCTGTGGGATGCAGGAGCCAGGTGCCTGCCGTGCGGTGAAGATGCACCCCACTTTCCCAGGGAAGAAAAGCAAACGGCTGCGGGGAAACAAGGAGAAAGAAAATGGCACAAACCTTGACAGTGTAAAGTGTTTAATAAAAACAGGCATGGTAGGATGAGAAGGGAGAGACAAGTATAAAGGACTTGTGCCATTTGTCCTCAGGAGGGATGGAGGCTGAAATATGTTTTTCAACAGAAACAATGTAATTCTGCCCTCAATTGTTTTCAGTTTCTCTGGTTTAAATTGTAGAGACATGTTTTACTAAACATCACCAGTGATTAAAAAAAAATACGTTATTTGCTGCTTGGCAATAAAAACTTCATATTTGTGAGGCTCCCCTAAGAAAAGTAAATCACAGTTATAGTTTTATCAAAGAACAGTGTTTCTACTAATCAGCTCATTCCATATAGAGAATGCCTATCTTAGATGCAGCAAACCACCATGGCACATGTATACCTATGTCACAAACCTGCACATTCTGCACGTGTATCCCAGAACTTAAAGTAAAAAAAAAACCATCTTAAAAGACGCTAACAAAAATGAAAGCTGTTCTGTTCAGCCAATAGATCTCATCTTGTGAAAACTAACGTATTAGAAACAATTGCATTGTTTCAAGTCATTGTTGAGTGAAATTATGACACACAGGGAAGAAAACTGGAATTTCTAATTTCAATTAGAATTGAAATTAGGTAAAAACCCAATTTTATCAGCCTTTAATAGAAATCAGTGATAACTAGAAAATTAAATATATGTAGAAAGAAGAAAATCTTGTATACTTATTTTTAAAAGAAAAAGTAAATGATTTTTTTATTTCAAGAAAGTAGAAGATGATGCACATTTTATCACCAACTTTGAATGCTTGCTTATGGGTAACAACTATTTTTAGAGATGTGATATCATAAGAAAGATAAGACAACATCTAATTGTCTGTTTTGATGTGTAAAAATTTTCCAATAGTGCCAATTAGAGCACTAACACAAAACAGAAAGTAAAGAAAGAAATACAGACCAGTATAGATCGATATAGATACAGATGTATAGATATTCATCACAGTGTTCACTCCCAAAGAGTTAACCATCAAGAAATACTTAATTTATCATAATTTTAATTATTCTTACTGAATTATAGCTGACATTAGAATAATTTGCAAAAATGTGTTGAATGTTGATTAAATATTAAGGAAAAATATGAGATGCATATATAGGATTATCCCAATGTTTCAAAGCCATGTATCTATCTATCTGTAAAAGACTAGAAGGAAACAGATTGAATATTCTTTGGTCTCTTCCTAGTAGGAAATTGTGTGATGGTGGGTGGTTTTATTGGCTTTTCATATTTATCCATTTCCAGGTATCCTGTTGCCCAAAAATGTACTTTTAAAAAATCACTAAAAATTTTAAAAAGGTAGTTAATTAAATTCAGCAAATATGTTTATTGAAATCACATTATTGAGAAAGCATTAAGCAAGGAACAATGCCATTTGATTTCCAAGAACTCCATCGTCAATATTTGTCTCCTTGGAAGAATTCCTGAGCGTGTTTTTCTTGCTAGCTTCGTGGGAAGGCTGGGACGTCTCAGTGGTGATGGGAGGGAGGGCTGAGGAGCTCAGTGCCCCAGCTTTCCTACCACTCTGATTTCTTCATGACTCCGTTGTTGATTTGCCTGAGGGCTGTGGGATCATTGTTAACTTCTCTAACTTTGGGTTGACTTTCAACCAAATAATGATAACTTAGTAATTCTGTGCCACCTTTTCCAAAACCTTTACATTCCTTTGAACGCAATGGTATGGCATTGATTCTATGATTTTTGTTATTATTGTGATTATATTATAAATATATATAATATTATTATGATGATTATTACTCAGTTGTTTTTTCTTCAGAGAGACTATACAGTGGCCAATCCCACAGTTTAGATTTTTATAACGAGGTAGTTAACTATACTAATGAAAGTGTGTATTTATAGCTACAATAACACAGATGGGCATTCAGTGCTTTCATAGTTTGAAACAAGACAGTCCATTTAGCAGCCAAAAGATACCAATCGTGATACGAAGGCCTGACATGTAGGCTTTAGCGTTTCCTCCATTTACACTTGTAATCCACTGCAGAGAAGCAAAGCGGAAAAAAGGGAAGAGTTCTACATTAATTTTTTTAAAGTCGTGGTTAATATTTATGCCAATTAGTCAAGCTTGTTCTAAGTACTTAGAAACATGACATTTGTGGATATTAATGTTTTCAAGGCCTCTTATATCTACTTAAAAGTTATGAGTAACTTTTTCTCTTAAACATCACTATGATTTTGTCTTTTTTTAATCCTATGTGGTTTCAGGCTGCTTATTTCCTGATAGCTCTAAAAGCATCTAGAAATAGTACTCAAAAGAAAAGAATAAATAAGATTTTAATATGGTAATGGTTAGACGTTAGAAAGCTTTGGCTTTATAGATCTTTATAGACCTTTGCTATTTCTAAAGTATTTTCACATGTTTTATGTTTACAACAACCTCAGTAGACAGGCCAGACAGACATCAGTAGACCCATTTCCAGTATGAGAAACCTGGCATTAGATAGGCTTTGATACATAACTAATTGTAGAACCGAGATTTGAACTCAGAGTTTACAACTTCAAGGCCAGTGAATTTAATGTACATTAGGTGCATGCAGCTCAGTGATAAACTGAATTGCACACTGTTAATGTGAAGAGCTGTAATTTGTCATAGCATAGATGAATGGCAATGGCATGATCATAATTTTCTAAAAATGATGAGATGGTAAATTTCAGAGGAAGACTATACAACTTTAAAATGTTGGCCCAAGTAAAACTTCAAGTTCATCCCACCAACTATGGTTCTATTCATCTCAAGAGAGGGGCATGGTGGTTAAAAAAGGAATCATCTGTCCCACGAGTTACCATTTTGATTGTGACCTTCTCCGATTGTTCTGGAATGACGCAGTTTTCTTCCCAGTCATGAAAGAAATTCTCTCTCTCTTATTTCTAAACAAAGACATCCTCTATTCCATGCTTGCCACGTCTCTGTCTCTAAAGAAGCATTCTCTACAACACGCTGTAGCCAAAAAAAGCGCCCACACTTCAGAGGGAGGTTGTGGTGTTTGTTACAGTTTTCCTAACCCCCTCCAATTAAGCAAATCGAACGCTTTCTTCAAAACTTCCTGGAAATCCCATCCCTTCTAAAAGCCCCCACTTCTCCCATCCTCCCCAGGGCTCCCTGCCCTCTGCTTTCTCCTCTGTCACTGGCTTATTGTCAGGTTAGTTTTTTCCTGAGGAACAGCCTCCCAGTCTCCCACTCCCAGCCGCGGGAGGCTGGTCAGAATCTGAGCCCATCTTCCTAACGCAGTGATGACATCATCTGCCACTGTGTTTTGTCTTCTGTCTCTGCAGATGACATGAGGGACCTCGTCTTTCTCATATCCTGGAGTCTAGAACATTTCCTGATGCACAGTAGATTGTCAGTAATTATTCAATGGATTAATTAATTAGTTCTGTAACCTTCCGTTGTCTCAATCCTCCTTCAAGGTGAAGCCCTCGTTCTGTGTGTCTGCATCCTCCATGGCACCAGCGCGTCCCTGTTCCTCAGGCTCGTGTGTGAGTTGACGGGGTGCTGGTGTTGACACGGGGCTCTGAGGGCAGTGGTGCAGCAAGACTACTACGGCTCCAGCCCAGAACCCCACTGTCCAGGTCTGAGTTTTGCCCCTTACTGCAAAGAAAGACTTGCCCGAGTTAGGTTTTCTTTCTCAAGCTTCGTTCTTCAACTTCATACCAATCAGGTGAGACAGAAAGCAACTTGTTCACTCTACTCAATATACAAATTTAAAGTGCTGTTATCAGAAGTGAAAGTGGAGAAGCAAATTTTAAGATGGACCAGAGGTTTACCTATGAGAGGGGTAAAATGCAACCAAAGTGAGCCTTGTCTTCTGACTCCTGATTCTTTGTTGTTGTTTTTGAGACAGAGTCTCGCTCTGCGGCCCAGGCTGGAGTGCAGTGGTGCCATCTTGGCTCACTGCAACCTCTGCCTCCCGGGTTCAAGCGATTCTCCTGCCTCAGCCTCCCGAGTAGCTGGGATTACAGATGTGCACCACCACGCCTGACTTCATTTTGTATTTTTAGTAGAGATGGGGGTTCACCATGTTGGCCAGGCTGGCCTTGAACTCCTGACCTCAGGTGATCCTTCCGCCTTGGCCTCCCACAGTTCTGGGATTACAGGCATGAGCCACTGTGCCTGGCCAACTCCTGATTCTTTACAAATGTTTCTGAAGCAGGAAGTTATTAAAATATGAATAATATTTTTTATAATTTCTTGTCAATTTCCACCTAGCCATGGGGTGGTGAAAGTCTCAGCTGTCTCTTTGGGATTAGTGTTACTCTCTGGCCTCATTACGGAATTCTGTGACTTACTTCTTCCTTCCTCTTTCTTTACAAATGGCCTTCCTTTCATGCTAAGAAAAGCCACATCAGAACGGGTCTGTAAAACTCAGGTTAAATAACTGGGATATTCTGTGAGGTCAAAATTACTCTTATCTTTTGCTTTGTAATAATTCTGCCTTTCACTGAAACAGATGAAAATCCAATGGAATTTAGTCAGTTCTCAATGAAATAGATTTTGGTAACTTTGTGAAAGTACATTTTAATGGTGAGCATTACCTCTTTGTTCACAAAACCACTGTCCAGTCCCTTTGGAAATGCCCGAAAGCCCATTAATAGCCCAGTTTCTCTAGTGCTTCTTTTCACAATATGAGCAAAATGTCAGTCTGCTCTGGTATTTTGGATCCCTCAAATTTAATGTTCATACAATGCTATTTTATGATGAATTAAATAATACTAAATTTGCAAATAAAATGACAGTTCGGGTTAATTTTTTTATCAATTGGCCTGATTCCAATTCTGTTTCTAGTTTCGATACATACGAAATGCCCTAATAATTTAGTGTTGCATTAACTTTACTGAGAAAAACTTCTGTCTCTCTTCTAGTCTCTGTAATGTCTCATTTATGACTATATGTTTTGATTTCACATCCTAGAATGTGGGATGCGTTTGGTATAATATCATTGGTTCCTTTCAGAAATCTTCATAATAACAAAACTGGATCCATACGCAAAACAAAGCTATTGATATAACTGGAAGACTCAAGAAGGCTTTCTGATTTCTCACTCCTGGTGATGGCAGAGTGGTCCACTGTAAGGTGACAATGTATTCACACTGACATAGTCTTCCGTTAGAAATGTAATGTGTGGTTGGACGCGGTGGCTCACACCTGTGATCCCAGCACTTTGGGAGTCCAAGGTGGGCAGATCACTTGAGGTCAGGAGTTCAAGACCAGCCTGGCCAATATGATGAAACCCCATCTTACTAAAAATACAAAAATTAGCTAGGCATGGTGGCACATGCATGTAATCCCCAGCTACTCAGGAGGTTGAGGCAGGAGAATTACTTGAGCCTGGGAGGTGAAGGTTACAGTGAGCTGAGATCATGCCACTACACTCCAACCTGGGCGACAGAGTGAGACTCCGTCTCAAAAATAAATAAATAAATAAATAAAATAAAAGTAAAAATAAAAATGAAAAATGTAATTTGTTACCACGGTGTGGAGTTTTTATCCTAGAGATGAATCTGTGAAAATGCCAACAGTGTTTTAGGTCCAAGAACTTTTTCTGTAGGAGTCATTGCTTTCCTGAGCTGAAAAAAATCCAAGCCAGTCAATTAAAAAATCTAAGTGATCTATATGTGAAATCCTTAATACCTTTCATGTAAGGTTATGTTTATTTCATCACCAGGGGGCTGAAAGTCAACCTCCTTGGTTTCTTAGTGGATTATGGTTTGCATAGTTGGAGAATAACGCAGACACACACACAGAGAGACAGAGAGAGACATACACACACAACAGCGTGGACAGATACATCTCCCACATGTGTTTTTCTTCTACTCTAACTTAACACTCTTCCCACTGCTAGGGTCTATAGTCCCTGTCCTGTGAATCCCAGCATCCAAATTATGAGAAAGCTTGAACCTGCTCCCTAGGTAGCCCTCTGGAGAGGCCCAGTGGAGAGAATCTGAGAGGCTGGAGGCTCCATCCGGTGTAGCGGGCAAGCCTGTAGACGATTCCAGACTCGAATTTTTATCTTTGAGTTGAAGCCCCAGGATTTGTGGAAGAGAATCAGGTTATCTTCACTATACTCTGATCAAATTCCTGACCCATAGAATCTATGAGCAACAGAAAAAGTATTTAAGATTAAAGAGAAAGAGACAACTGTGTTGTATCACTAAGTTATACGGTAATGTGATGCCTGGCCACAGTAACTGACCTAAGGATACTAGAGTTTAAAGTCACCTGGAGAGTTTATTCCAGAAGTGAGTTGTACTAGAAGTTGGATATCTTCCCTTCCACGTATGTCAAAAGTTTATGTATATTTTATCTCATTTTAAAATAGATTTGCACTGAAAAATTAATACTTAAAAGTTTAAGGAAAGCTCTACAACAAAATGTCAATGGGTAGAGTTTGGAGAATTGTGATTTTTGTAATAATTTCAGTTCTTAGCTTGGCAAAGTTTTCAAGACTTCTTAACAAATGACACCAATTATTTACTTGTATATCAACTTCTTTCTTAGCCATCATTGAGGTCCCTCAAGTACAATATTTTTAATGAAGATTTCTGAAGTTACTCTTTAATTTTAGTGAGGATTCGAAGTTACTCTTTCCCTCACATTATATTTTTAGTCTACGTGTGTTTTAACACTTGTTTCCTAACAGTTTCATTTATGATAATTCTGTCTTCCCAATGTAAGCTATAGATTTCTTAAGCCATTATTTTTCTGGGGGCTTGGGCGTATAAGAAATGTTCATTAGTAATGACTGATGGGAACTGATCTACTTTACACATTTAACTTTCAGTCCAAGGAACTTCAAAGCAGGTCTGCTGAAGAGCAGTGAGAGAATAAGGTAAATCAGAGAGTTGAAATATTCTTAAGACTAAATAATTTCCTCAAAAATACTGAATTTGAGGAGAATTTCATCAGCATTTTTCATAACACAGTTCTATTTTACTTCACAAATGAATCAAGGAGAAAGATTAAAAATCAGGCAGGTTTTATGGTTGTCAAAGGAAAGACTGTGCCTTTCAGTGTAAATGAAAATAAAACACTCATAGAGTGACAAATCATTATATGGGTTTTAGATTGCTGCTGGAACAAACTACCACAAATTGTGTGGCTTAAAACAATGCCAACTTATGATTCTATGATGCTAGAGGTTAAAAATCTGACATGGGACTCACTGGGCTAAAATCAAGATGGCAGCAGGTCTGTGTTCAATTCTAGAAGCTCTAGAAGAGAATCAGTTCCTCTAATTTTTCAGCTTATAGAGGTCCTGGTCTCTTCCCATCTTCAAAGCCAGTTATAGCTGGTTGAGTCTTTCTCACATTGTGTCACTCCAACCTCCTATTCTGACTTGCTCTTCCACTTTTAAAGGCTTGTGATGATTTCCTTGGTGCCACTTGGATAATCCAAGATACCATCCCTATTTTATGGTCAGCTCATCAGTGAATGGCATTGGCAACCTTAATCCTCCTTTGCTGGATAAATTAATGCATCCACAGTTTTCAGGCATTATGATGTGGACATCTTTTGGCCCTTTATTTTTCTTTTTTTTTTAAATTATTATTTTTATTATTATTATTATACTTTAACTTCTAGGGTACATGTACATAACGTGCAGGTTTGTTACATATGTATACTTGTGCCATGTTGGTGTGCTGCACCCATCAACTCGTCATTTACATCAGGTATAACTCCCAATGCAATCCCTCCCCCCTCCCCCCTCCCCATGATAGGCCCCAGTGTGTGATGTTCCCCTTCCCAAGTCCAAATGATCTCATTGTTCAGTTCCCACCTATGAGTGAGAACATGCGATGTTTGGTTTTCTGTTCTTGTGATAGTTTGTTGAGAATGATGGTTTCTAGCTGCATCTATGTCCCTACAAAGGACACAAACTCATCCTTTTTTATAGTTGCATAGTATTCCATGGTGTATATGTGCCACGTTTTCTTAATTCAGTCTGTCACTGATGGACATTTGGGTTGATTCCAAGTCTTTGCTATTGTGAATAGTGCCGCAATAAACATACATGTGCATGTGTCTTTATAGCAGCATGATTTATAATCCTTTGGGTATATACCCAGTAATGGGATGGCTGGGTCATATGGTATTTCTAGTTCTAGATCCTTGAGGAATCGCCATACTGTTTTCCATAATGGTTGAACTAGTTTCAATCCCACCAACAGTGTAAAAGTGTTCCTGTTTCTCCACATCCTCTCCAGCACCTGTTGTTTCCTGACTTTTTAATGATTGCCATTCTAACTGGTGTGAGATGGTATCTCATTGTGGTTTTGATTTTCATTTCTCTGATGGCCAGTGATGATGAGCATTTTTTCATGTGTCTGTTGGCTGTATGAATGTCTTCTTTTGAGAAATGTCTGTTCATATCCTTTGTCCACTTTTTGATGGGGTTGTTTGTTTTTTTCTTGTAAATTTGTTTGAGTTCTTTGTAGGTTCTGGATATTAGCCCTTTGTCAGATGAGTAGATTGCAAAAATTTTCTCCCATTGTGTAGGTTGCCTGTTCACTCTGATGGTAGTTTCTTTTGCTGTGCAGAAGCTCTTTAGTTTAATGAGATCCCATTGGTCAATTTTGACTTTTGTTGCCCTTGCTTTTGGTGTTTTAGACATGAAGTCCTTGCCCATGCCTATGTCCTGAATGGTATTACCTAGGTTTTCTTCTAGGGTTTTTATGGTATTAGGTCTAACATGTAAGTCTCTAATCCATCTTGAATTAATTTTCGAATAAGGAGTAAGGAAAGGATCCAGTTTCAGCTTTCTACTTATGGCTAGCCAATTTTCCCAGCACCATTTATTAAATAGCAAATCCTTTCCCCATTTCTTGTTTTTCTCAGGTTTGTCAAAGATCAGATGGCTGTAGATGTGTGGTAATATCAGAAATATCTGAGGACTCTGTTCTGTTCCATTGGTCTATATCTCTGTTTTGGTACCAGTACCATGCTTATCCACCATGATCAAGTGGGCTTCATCCCTGGGATGCAAGGCTGGTTCAACATACGCAAATCGATAAATGTAATCCAGCATATAAACATAACCAAAGACAAAAACCACATGATTATCTCAATAGATGAAGAAAAGGCCTTTGACAAAATTCAACAGCCCTTCATGCTAAAAACGCTCAATAAATTCGGTATTGATGGAATGTATCTCAAAATAATAAGAGCTATTTATGACAAATCCACAGCCAATATCATACTGAATGGGCAAAAACTGGAAAAATTCCCTTTGAAAACTGGCACAAGACAGGGATGCCCTCTCTCACCACTCCTATTCAACATAGTGTTGGAAGTTCTGGCTAGGGCAATTAGGCAAGAGAAAGAAATAAAGGGTATTCAGTTAGGAAAAGAAGAACTCAAATTGTCCGTGTTTGTAGATGACATTATTGTATATCTAGAAAACCCCATTGTCTCAGCCCAAAATCTCCTTAAGCTGATAAGCAACTTCAGCAAAGTCTCAGGATACAAAATTAATGTGCAGAAATCACAAGCATTCTTATACACCAGTAACAGAGAGCCAAATCATGAATGAACTTCCATTCACAATTGCTTCAAAGAGAATAAAATACCTAGGAATCCAACTTACAAGGGATGTAAAGGACCTCTTCAAGGAGAACTACAAACCACTGCTCAGTGAAATAAAAGAAGACACAAACAAATGGAAGAACATACCATGCTCACGGATAGGAAGAATCAATATCGTGAAAATGGCCATACCGCCCAAGGTAATTTATAGATTCAATGCCATCCCCATCAAGCTACTAATGAGTTTCTTTACAGAATTGGAAAAAACTGCTTTAAAGTTCATATGGAACCAAAAAAGAGCCTGCATCTCCAAGACAGTCCTAAGTCAAAAGAACATAGCTGGAGGCATCATACTACCTGACTTCAAACTATACTACAAGGCCTTCCCTCTCTTAGTGCGTGGATCTGCCCCTGCCTCACACTCCAGGGCTTTCTCTTTAATGGAGAGTGCAAGCTATTTTGAACAGAAAGGAAGGTGCTTTTCTTTTCTGGGACAGCACCAGTGAGAGCCATTGTTTCACAGTTTACATCCTTAGTCATTCATGGTGAAACAAATCATTGGGGAGAAAAACAAACGAACAACAACAAAGAAACAGAAGTTTTCAAAGTTCTAATATGCATAGGCTCTGGCTCTATTCTCTGGTGAGAATGTTTCTGCCAGGCCCACAGTTATAATATAAATATATATTTCTCTACACTCATGTAATCCAGGACCATTCAAAAATGTATCTTCTTAGAAATACTACTGCCCTCTCCTTTTTCTACGCTGTTTTCTTTCCTTCCCCATTTTTCCACTTCCTTAATAGTTTCTGATTTATCTCTGTGTGTGTGTGTGTGTGTGTGTGTATGTGTGTGTATGACAACATGTTCTGGAAATAACTCCATACTTGTTCATAGGAATCATCGTAATTTATTTAGAGCTGCATAGTGTTTCATTGCATGAATACATTATATTTTAGTTTTCTTTTCTCCAACGTACAGGCATTGATATTGTTTCTACTATCATTTTGCACTTACAAACAATTGTGCAATAATTAACTTTGTGGACATGTATTTTGAATTGTTAAATATTTCAGGGTAGATTCCTAGAAGGGGAAAGCAGCATTAAAAGGTAAGTGCATAATGTGGTTTTGTTAGATATTGTCAACTTCCTTTTCAAAGGTTGTACCAGTTTGCATTCCAACAAGCAGTATGAGTGTGTTTCAGTTTTACTGTGACAACGTGGTCATATTTTAATTTTCACAATCTGAGGTGTGAAAAATAAGCCTCTGCTGTTTTGATATTCATTTCTCTAGTTTCATATGAAAAGATGCTCAAATTCACTTATATTTATCATATTTATTCAGGTTCCTTGTGTTTTTCTTTCTTATTTCTTACAGTTTTATTGCATGAAAGATGTTTGTAATGTTTGCAATTGCACAACTCAAGTCTTTGTCTTGAGACCTCCCTTACTCTCAGAGGGCCTCGCAGCGCAAGAGGTAGTGAGTCCATCACCACAGGAAGTGTGCACATGTACAAACAGGCTGTTCAAACATACAGTACAGACTGCTATGATGTCAGCAAACACCCGTGTGGGAAAAGCAATGAGAATTTGTCCAGTCAAATATACATTTTGAATTAGTTTCTTAAAAACATGTTCCATGAATTTAACTAGGGAATAGAGGATAATCACTACCAATACCAGATGTGAAAGAACAAACAAACAACTCTTAGGACATTAACAAAAAATATTTTACTGAGCCATTTATCTATTCGATTTATTTGATTTTTAGGTTACATTAATTTAGAAAACAGAGAATGAGATCAAATGAGAATAACTGCAGGAGACGAGTGTTGCAAAACAATGCAGTGAATCAGTAGACCTAAGAAAATGGGAAATCATATGAAAGGCGTGTTTAAATGGTGATCTTTGCATCAGGCCTTGTTATGGCTGTCAGTGAACATGGCACTGAAATTTCAATATACTACCAGTGGGAACAACGAAAACTAATGAGCTTTTATTTTGTCTGTTTTGTGTAGTTTCTGATTGGGTACCTAAGGGGAAAAAAGTGCAGATAGTAAATAAGTAGAAAAAGAAAAGGGGACACAAGGATAGGATGAATTCGTAATACTAACAACAATAATGCCAGATGAGATCTCATGATAACTGAAGTATGCATCATAGGTCAATTCTTACTGTTTTGTATTCATGGTTCCTAGACTATTCGGTTTTAAGAGATACAAGGACACACTTCAGAGAAGGCAGAATCCGTCATTTCATCCTTTACATTTATACAGTAAGAAAGAAACGGGAAAGAGGAATGGGCTTCTTGACTATTTCGTGTTTTTCTGCTGAAGGGTCATGGGCTGACTAAGAGCTGCCGGTGTTTCATTTCCCTCACTGGGTTGTCAAAATACTGAGCCCACTTGAATGCTAGGCTGCCTCACATTTCTGAATATTCCTTTCAGTGGCAAATTACAAAAGGGACAATACTCTGGGACAAATTATTTGTTTTTTTTTTCATACAGTGATTACAGGGGACCTTTATTCATTATAAAACAAATGTAATCTGCATGTTATATCATGTAAGAGACGGCGATTGAAGCTAATCTAGGACCAAACAGTAGGCACTTTCAGCAAGCTAATGGGCCGTGCCTGTGAGTGCTTGGATGGGGACAGACCCAGAAACTCAGTTAGAACTCAAGTGCTCCAATGCTGCTGGTGGCAAAGTTATGGAGACACAGCATGGCTTCCTGGAAAACAGTAAGAAAAAGGTGGCAGAAAGAAAGAAACAAGGATAGAACAAAATCAGCCACAGATATCCAAACAAGATGCCATGAAAATGGCTTAAGGAAAGGAGCTAAAGGCCAGGGGTACACAGTTTCTGTAGAAAGAGTCCAAGGTTAGCCATCGAAGTGGTGGGATAAGTTCCAAAGAGGCAAAGGTATTGCCTCGACAGACTTTGATCTTACTCCCAGACTGACAAGGGGCTGTGTGACAAGGACGTTCTTCATTCTGCCTACTGTGTGAAAATCTCTCGTGTCACTTCCTCATCATCAGAGATGGGCTAACAAATTTAACAAGTAAAAATGTGTAAATATTATCACAGATGCCTAATACCTTGAATGCATTTGTTCTATCAGGCTCTCAAAAATAGGTAACAGTATGAGAGACAGAATAAAATTGACAATGACCCTTTTCTTATAGAATTTAGTCTAGTTTAATGATTCATAGTTATGGCAGCTGTCACTCACATCGTCAAAATTTTTATGATTAATGGACACTCTTAAAAATGTAAATATAATCATACATATATTCCATCTGTATTACTCAGATATTCATGGAACTCTTGAATTTCATTTATGAGCAGCAGTTTAATAAACACCAGGTTAATGGAAAAGACCCACTGGTGGTTTTCCTACTTCTGTTAGTTATAAAAAATTTAACATACATACTTAACGAGACGTAAATTTAATATGGCTAGCCTCTCTTGTGCATTACAAGGGCTTTAGGCAGCTTAAATCCAGTTGCACTCCTTCTACTTAATATGTTAATTTTGTCCAGAAGTTTAGCTGTAATTTCTTTTATTCTAACCACCAAATGAAATGCATTCTGTACCGTTTTATACAGTCTGTGTGAGTATAGATTTAGTCACATTCTTACCAGTGGATTTTTTTTTAACATTTCCTTCTTGCAACTCAGAGCATTCCTGGAAAATAGTTTTTATTTTCTCCTGAAGTGTGTCTTTTAGAAATTTCTTTTCTGAGGATCTATTGACTCACAGAATTTTATGACTGGAAGATTTTTTTGGTAGTTCTCATCTTTTTCAGTAATATAAATTATTTTTGCACTTTGAGAACAATGCTAAATATATAGAAAAGTTATACATATAATCTGAACAACTTTTCCTCAAATCACTTGAGAGTAAGTTGGCAACACAATCAATACCCTGTCCTCCCCAGATACATCAGTTTGCATTTCCTTAAAACAAGAACAGGCCCACATGTAACTGTTAGAATCAAGAAATTAGTATGGGTGCATCACCACCTTTTGAGCCTCAGGCCACGTTCAGGTTGGATCCTCTGTCTCATGACGGCAAAGGATGCCGTTCAGAGTCACAAGGTTGATTTAGCTGTGGCGTCTCTTTAGTTTCCTGTAGTCTGGAGTAGCTCCTCAGCTTTCCCTTGACCTTCATGAAGTTAGAGAAGAGTGATTTTGTAGAAGGTCCCGCAACATGGGTTTCTTTAGTATTTACTTGTAGCTGGACTCACGGTGTACATCCTTGATAGGAGTATCTCAGAAGTGATGTTCTATTCTCTCTAACCTATCAGGAAGAACATGATTTTGACATTGGTCCATTACTCATAATGTTCACCTTGATCACTTAGCCAAGGTGGTATCTTCCAGTTTTCAGGCTAAAATTCCTTTCTTTAACTTTTGTAATTAATAAATGTTTATATATAATTATAACCTATTTAAATGTCCCATTTCTCATCAATTTTTAATCATTCTTTTATTTACATGAAAATGAACTCAGAGTTTTCTGTTTTATTTAATAGATCAAAACTCCCCACTGTCATTTTTCATTCTGATGCTCAATTTGTCTTCTATTTGGCCACTGAGAGCCCTTCCAGTTGGCTTCTGTGTCCCTGTGACATGTTTCCATCATTCTTTGAGCACTTTTCTGCCTTCTGGCACAAGATGTTCTAGGCTCATCCCACACATCTTGCACTTTCTGTTACAACCTCAAAATTAGCCATTTCTGCAAGGAAGTTTGGTTTATTGTCATGGAGAACATAAGTCAGAAGCCATGATTTATTTGGTGAGTTTAAGGCCATTGGGGTTTCCCTTCCAGTAGACAGAACTAGGGAATATACATATGAGTGTAATATATACATACACATGCCTATCTATCTATCTATCTATCTATCTATCATCTATTTCTTTCTATCTATCTATCTATCACCCATCTCTATCAATCCATCCATCCATCCATCTCTCTATATCTAATCTCTCTACCTACCTATCCATCCATTCTATCTATCTAATCATCTAGTCTGCTTATCTATATTGAAGTTAATAAAGTCACACCAATAACTTCAATTTCCACTCAATGCCACAGTACGTTTTCCAGTCTCTCCTTTTCCATATTTGCAGTTCCCTTTTCCAACACTGACAAACTCGCTCTTTTTAACACAAGATATTTACTAATATGCTCAATCCTCTTGCATGCAGCCAGCCCCCAATGCTGTCACTGCACCAGCACAGGCCCACACCCTACTTGGATGCCTTACTTCGCTGCCTGAGCTCTGACTTTCCATTTGCAGATGCCCATCCCCTCATGCTCGGGACACTCTTCTGCCAGCCTTGGGCTCTGACATTCCTCTCCAGGCAAGCCCTCTGTGAGGTGGCCGGCATTTCTCTGTGATTATTGAGCATTTTGAGCTTGCAATGAACCAGTGGGGATTCATTCCCTCAGCAAAGAGGAGATCCATCTTCTGGGTACAGGGTGCATCCCAACTCCAGTCCCCTATAACAAAGAGAGGGGTTATGTCTACAGCAACAACATGGTATACCAAGTTCTTAGCTATGACTTGCCCCAACTTACAAAATTTTTGTGCAAGAACAGAAATTGTGAAGATTTCATGGACATTTATCACTTCCCCAATCAATAGTCTTATAATTTTCTATGCCTGTCTTGTCTTTAATCTCTTAATCCCATCATCTTCGTAAGCTGAGGATGTATGTCGCCTCAGGACCCTGTGATGATTGCTTTAACTGTACAAATTGTTTGTAAAATGTGTGTTTGAACGATATGAAATCTGGGCATATCAAAAAAGAAGAGGATAACAGCAATTTTCAGGGAACAAGGGAGATAACAATAAGGTCTGACTGCCTGCAGGGCTGGGCAGAACAGAGTCATATTTTCTTCTTGCAGAAAGTGAATAAGAGAAATATTGCTGAATTCTTTTCCCAGCAAGGAATAACCCTGGGGAAGTAATGCATTCCCAGGGCTAGGCCTATCAACGACTGCTCTGGAAGTGTCTGTCATACGTGGTTGAAGATAAGGGATGAAATACACCCTCGTTTCCTGCAGTGCCCTTAGGCTTACCAGGATTGGGAAATTCCAGCCTGGTGAATTGTAGTCAGACTGGTTGTCTGCTCTTGAACCCTGTTTCCTGTTAAGATACTTATCAAGACAATATGTACCCAGTGGGACATGGAACCTCATCAGTAATTCTAATTTCACCCTGGCCTTATGATCTTGCTCTGCCCTTCTGCCCTTGTGATCTTTTATTGCCCACTGAAGCATGTGATCTTTGTGACTTACTCCCTGTTTGTACCCCACTCCCCTTTTGAAATCCCTAATAAAAACTTGCTGGTTTTGTGGCTCAGGGGGCATCACGGAACCTATCCAATAGGTGATGTCACCCCCGGAGGCCCAGCTGTACAATTTCTCTCTTTTGTACTCTTTCTCTTTATTGCTCAGACTGGCCGACACTTAGGGAAAATAGAAAATAACCTACATTGAAATGTTGGGGGCTGGTTCCCCCAATAAATGTCAACAGTGCCCCAGGTGCCAATTCACAGTTGGGTTTTTTCCTAAAGAGTTGTTTATAAAAGTATTTGTGGGAATGATGAGAAGAACATTCACTCACAATGCATCTGAAATCCTTGGGACTAGAACTGGAAACCAGGCAAGTGGAAACCAGGTTCCTGGGACCTCACTCGGCCTCTGAACAGAATTCTTGTTAAAGTCCACATTAAAATGAGATAAGCTTTAAAATAAGGCTCTACCCTTATTACTGGACACAACTGTTAAAGTCATGTCTATCCATGAAAATATTTAGATGGATCCTTTAACTGCAGGAAAGTAGAGCATTAGGTGAGAATGAGCCACCTTCATGAGGAAACCCTATGCCCTGTCAATCTGCAGTTACCTTCAGTGTGCACCAGAGACTGAACATTATGTACCAGGAGCTCAAACACAAATTGCCAGTCCTTTCTCAGTGAGAGCACCTGTGGTGCATGGCATGCCCGGGTCTGGCTCATGTCACTCCTCTGGGTCCCACTGACTGTCTTTTCTGTGTCCTGCACTCTATTTTTTAAAACTAGGCTTTTATTACTACTTGGAGATTGTATTAGTCTGATCTCACACTGCTATAAAGACATACCTGAGACTGGATGATTTATGAAGAAAGAGGTTTAATTGACTCACAGTTCCACAGGCTGTAAAGGAGGCATGACTGGGGAGGCCGTAGGAAACTTAGGATGTGTGACAGCTGTGCCTGTTTCCCCTTCACCTTCTGCCTTGATTCCTAAGGCAGAAACGTAGCCAGAAAGTAGTTTTTACCTTTTCTGATTCAGAATACTTTTCTGATGTAAATTTACTCTATTAAGAAGACGAACTGCCCAGAGAGTCAAATAAACTATAATTTATAAGGTTTATGCTTAAGATCATACATTATGTAGATTACTTAATAACTGCAAATATGTAGAATAAGAAATGTCTACACACATATGTGTCTACGTGTGTGGATGTGTGTGTGTACATATATGTGTGTACTTGTGTGTATGTGCAGGTTTGTATGCCCAATATACCCATGTATAGTGACTGAGATGCCCCTGCAAATTGTGAACCCCCCTGACTCTTAGGAACCCCTGAAGCCTGGAGAAAGGAGATGCCCTTCCTGAGAAGGAACGATGCTTGTATCTTGCCTGGAGACACCGTGGCACCTCTCGCTACAATGAGCCGTGCATCTTCCTCAGGTCCAGCCTCCACTTCTCTTGGCCACTAGGCTGATGAGGATAATGTCACATATCCAGCAGAAATATGGGGGGCCTGATAAAGAAGGAAAAGGAGGTGCAGGAGCATCCCAAAGGCACATGATGCAGCCAGAATATCCAACTTGAGATGGGGAAGGTGAGTGGCTCTGGTTTTTGGAGCGCATGATCGAAAGGTCGGGAGGTTCAGGATTATTTAGAGATGCTCGTCCCTGCAGTCGTGAGATACAGAACATAACCCTCTGGCAAGAACCCAGGAGGCAGATTTGCTCCTAGGATGGCAGCTCAAGGTTCAGAAAAGGCAATGCTCTGTGCTGTGTGAAACTGAAATACCACCATTTCTGTGGTCAGAGGTGGAGGGATGTGAGTGTGCTCCAGTGATCATGGTGTAAGTGGCTGCGTGGTCCACTGACTGATGTGTGTGTGGAGGGATGGAGGGGATGCCACTTCACAGCCAGGAGATGTGCTGGTGCAATGGGCATCCATCCGTCTCTAAGCTTTCCAGCAGCGGCTCTCCTCTGTCAAGCAGGGCCGCCAATAGCAGAGACTGTTATGGGATGAGATTTGCTAGTGGCAGTGGGGAGGACAGGACCCTGGCCACAGGAGGCTGGGCAGGTGAGCAGGGGCGGGTTACAGTGGAGCCCAGATGCCTTGCCCTGCACAGAGAGATGGAGACAGCGGGCAGGGGGCAGGGTGGTGGGCACAGGCACTGAATCTCTAAAAAACGGATGGGAAAGATGGATGATGGGAGAGTGGGGTTGTCACTCCCACAAAAACTCACCCATTGTTGCATCGTTTCTGGGTCTGGGTCAGCTTACAGATCTAGACCCACTGACTGAGGCATGGCCGGGTCCCCAGGTGGAAGGGCCCTGCAGCCCCACGATATGCAGACATGGAGAGGGTTTCCAGTCTTCCCTTCCTTGGTGTGGGCCTACGTAATGTGTCCACTTGGCTGAGCTAGGGAATTCCCAGTGCTGCCTTTCCTGTGGGTGACAGCAACTCTTCCAGAAGAGGTGGAGGGTGGAAGTGGTGCAGCAGCTCTCTGGAGCCCACAGACTTTGTTGCTTTTCTGCTGGTCAACCTCAAACTGCCCAACTTCCCTGTTACCTCCCTTCAGAATCTCCAGTTCCTGGCTAGGTGCTTGTACTTCACAATGGAATGAAGGCCTCAGTTGTGCTGGATGCCCACACCACCAAGGTCAGGGCCAAGGGGAACCAAAGCCGGGGACAGTCTATCCTCATGGCTTCAGCTCCTACTCCTGAGTTCCACTGAGCCCATGTTCCCAGCCCTAGCAGTTTTGAAATTTTGAAATAATTGGTCATGTGTTCTTTCTTCATATACAGCCCAAGGTTGCTGAACAACTGGTTTTTAGCAAGCATCTAGTCACAATTGTGGTTTTCTGCTACTGTTATTAATTGGCTTTAAATTATGTTCCAGAATATTGCCTCTTTTGGATTCAGGCAAGTTTAATAGTTCCCATTCAAATGCAGACACACACATATGTGGTCTTTTCTCTTGAATGCTGTTCTGTGGCCAACTCCAAGCTTCATAATAACCCACCAGCACCCCAGACTCAACTATAGCAAACATTCCTTGGTACGTAAGATCCAGCATTTCAATGGTGTTTTGTTTTCTTTCCTTCTTACTTTCTTTTCTCCAGAGAGCAAGATCTCATCCCTAGCTGCTTCTTTGCACAGCAGCAGACAATGTAGGCACCAACATACTTATTGAATTCTGCAGATGTTGTCTATGTGATTAGTTTATCTGTTATGATGATTTAGTGATGACTCGGTGGCCAGACCTTAAATAATTCTGAAAGCAATACCTCTCAAAGATAAGCAGGAGTTGTGGTTTTCAAGCGTTATTTCTTTAGATGATTTGCATTGAAAGCAGGATAGAAAACACTAAGGACCACCAACCCCAGCTTATCCATTCTAAAAATGGAACATAAATTAGTGACAATAGTGAATTCTCACTTGATAAATAAATACAAAGGATATTTGGATGATTTTGCTTCTGCTTTGGCAATTGACTAGTGCAGGACTGTGTGTAATGCAAACAGCGACATATATGTTATGTTAGAAGTCAAAACACTCATTTAATTGTGAATCAAAATGTTTAAAAAGCAAGAGTAACAACAACTGAAAATTCCTTGACCACCTTATGACAACAGTGATAATAAACTGATTTTTAGAAAGCCTACTTTGTAAACACAGTTGGGGGATACCAACTGTCTGTGTAGATGCACAGTGTGAGTTTGACAATATTTCCAAGAGTTGCATAGCAGCCAGATTTCTTAGAAAAGTACTTAACAAGACATTTCAGTAAATCCTGCTAAAGCAGTCATTGCAACTATAAATGGCAAATATTATGAATCCTAAATATTAGTACTTAACTAGGATGAAGACTTTATCAAATATACAATTGAAAGTTCTTGGAATCATGAAGCATTTTCCCCTAAAAGCAGAAAGAAAAGACCGCGTTTTGCATCAGAAGAACCCACAGGCTCCACGAGGGTGCCTCAAGTCGTGTTTGGATGCTTAGTGTTCTTGGACACTATTACTGGGTGAATGACGCACTGGCTTGCATAATTCATCATAGTCCATTCTGATCCTTCCTTCCACATCTACAATATCTGATGGAAAAGAACACTTTCATCTGGACAATTAAGCTTGGGAAAGTATTCATTTCCTTCTATCATTCAACAAATAGTCACTGAATGTCTTCAAGATGCCCATTGCTCTGGTGGAGACTGGGATGCTGTGTGAGAACCAGAGGTGCGTCAGGACCTTAGGTCTGATATGGTTTGGAGCTGTGTCCCCACCCAAATCTCATGTCAAAATATAATTCTCAGTATTTGGGGTGGGGCCTGGTGGGAGGTGATTGGATCGTGGGGGTGGTTGCTTCATAAATGGTTTAGCACCTTCTCCTCAGTGCTGTTCTTGTGATGGTGAGTGAGTTTTCATCGGATCTGGTTGTGTAAAAGTGTGTAGCACTCCTTGCTCTCTCTTCCTCCTGCTCCAGCCATGTAAAGTGCTGGCTCCCCCTTTGCTTTCGGTCATGATTGTAAGATTCCAGAGGCCTCCCCAGAAACCAAACAGGTGCTGCCATGCCTTTTGTATAGCCTGCAGAATCGTGAGCCAATTCAACCTCATTTCTTTATAAATTATCCAGTCTCCTTTATAGCAGTGTGAGAACTGATAAATACAGGGTCCTTCTATAATAAGAGAATGAGAAGCATTAGACAAGCAATCACATCGATAAATAGCTGTTAACGGAAACAGGCTATGGAGGAACATTCCAAGTGTTATTAAGATGCACAACACTGATACATCTCCTGATTGAGTGCTCAAGGAAGACCACCTTAATGTATTATTATGAATATTAGTTAACTTGGGGTTGGGGATAGATTTGGAGGAATGGAGCATGTTGAAATCTCCAAAGAAGAAACAGAGATGTTCTGTTAGATGGATGTAAAGAAGGCCAGCTTTGAATGCCAAGAAAATCCAGGAAGGAGGACAGGTTGGAAACAACTGGAGAATCAGGGAGAAGCAGCAGACTGCTGGAAGCTTACAAGACCTGCTAAGGATTTTTACCATCATTCTAAGCATGACATGAACCCAGTGAAATGTCTGGAGCAGAGAAATAATGCAACTAGATTTGCATAAAAATTTTAAAAAATCATTCTGCATGAAGTGTGAAGAAGGCATCAGGAAAGGTTAGAGTGGGTGTGGAAAGCCCAGAGGGATTCAACAGGAGTCCAGGGAGTGATGAGAGCAGAAGGAGTGGAGAGGGGTGGAGAGACCCAGAGGAAAAAGGACTGTAAAATTCATTGCATTTATTGGAGTAGTAGAGAGGTGTAAGGGACAAAGGGGCTTGAAGTGAAGCCAATCACTTATGTCCCTAACACACCCCTTCTCCCATTCCTGGGTTGGAGATTCTCAGAATCCGGGCATGCTTGGGGAAAGTGTTGTACAAACAAATTGAACATCAATAACTCCATTGATAATCAGTAACATCAATTTCTTGGACAGGAACATGACTGCTGCTGCATCCCCCTTTCAGCTGCCAGGCTTATTCCTCTTGGTTAAGCACAATGTGCACATTGCCGCTCTGATCTGGGACCAGGACCCCGACTCCATGCCTTCCTCTCCTAGGCCATACAGCTTTCTGTCTCCTGAAGGTAAGACCAGAAGAAAAATGCTTCTCTCTTACTGTCTTATGCCCTCCTAAGATCCAATTTAAAAAGTGAGACTCTAATTGCTCCTGAATGAACTACTCTAACTTATTTAGGGAGAAAAATTGAATAAATCAGAACATTCTTTGGACTGAGTCATCATGATAAGTACAGAGTTATGATACACATGAAGCCAAAATATATTTCTTGCTTGAAAATAAACATTAATATAACTTTGCCCTTATTCTCTAAGAGGAAGAAAAACCAAGTAATAGCAATGTACTAGGAAAATTTCCATAAATATGTTGATATTTCTTATACTATTTTATTTAAATCTTAAGTTGATACAAACACAAATAGAATCGTACAAAAATTTTCATATCAGAACAATTTAACATATTTCTTATATAGCTAAATATATTAATCCCTTCTGTAAGCCCTACAGGATATTTTGCATATTAATGTAAATATTTTATAGTGCATGTTTATTCAGTCATCAGTGTAATGGGTACCTACTGAGTTCCAATTACTTGTGAAAATGACACAGGGCTAATTTGTCCATACTTCATCATTTATCCAATTTGTTCTATGAAGAGGTATGAGTGTTGGCGTATCTGGTATATTAGGTTGAATAATAGAGATAGAAGTTTCAATCTATTTCAATAGAAGTTTGAAATGAGATGAGATCACACCACTGCACTTCAGCCTGGTGACAGAGTGAGGCTCCATCTCAAAAAAAAAAAAAAAAAGGATGGTCGTTTCCAAGATGGCCAAATGGGAACAGCTCTTGTCTGCGGCTCCCAGGGAGATCGATGCAGAAGATGGGTGATTTCTGCATTTCCAACTGAGGTACCTGGTTTATCTCATTGGGACTGGTTGGACATGCAACCCACAGAGGGCGAGCTGAAGCAGGGTGGGCATCACCTTACCCAGGAAGCACAAGAGTTTGGGGAATTTCCCTTTTCTAGCCAAGGGAAGCCATGACAGACTGTACCTGGAGGAACAGTACACTCCCGCCCAAATACTGTGCTTTTCTCATTTTCCAGCCAGGTAACTGAGGTCATCCATCCATGTGCTAACCTGTGTGATAGACATGTATCAGGGGCTGAAGAAGAAGGGCTCTAGGTTCTGGCTTTTAGGAGTAGAAGGACACAAGCCCCTACTAATGTTCTAGTGGGAGAAACAGACAATCAGAACACAAATAAATGGTCAAGATGATTTCAGACAGCCAGAAGTGCTGAGAAGACCATGAAACAAAGTGAGGGAACACAGCTGGGTTAGGGGAGGCAGGGCCTGCTTTAGATTAGGCAATGAAATAAGGCTTCCTTTTGAAACTGATAATGAAATAGAAATTAGGATAATATCAAGGTGGTGGCTGTGCAGATGCTCAGGGCAGACTATTCCAAAAGAAGGGTCAAGAAAAGCAAATGACTTAAGAACAAACTAAGCATAATTGACAGGAAAAAGACCTATGAGACCCCATGCAGTGTGAGGATGAGGGGGTGGAGGGTGAAGTTGGGGAAGTGGTTAAACAGGAGGTCATGTGGAAATGAGGTGACAATGGTGATGGTTAGGTACGATGCTTGTCCCTTTGTAAATACTCAGCAAATGACAATTATCATTCCCATATGGTTTGAATGTGTCCCCACCTAAATCTCTTCTTGAATTCCCACATGTTGTGGGAGGGGCCCAGGAGGAGGTAATTGAATCATGGGGGCAGGTCTTTCCTGTGCTGTTCTCATGATAGCGAGTAAGTCTCATGAGATCTGATGGTTTTAAAAAGGAGCATTTCCCCTGCACAAGCTCTGCTCTCTTTACCTGCTGCCATCCATGTAAGACATGACTTGCTCTTCCTTGCTTTCCACCACGATTGTGAGGCCTCTCCAGTTATGTGGAACTGTAAGTCCATTAAACCTCTTTTTCTTCTGTCTTGGGTATGACTTTATCAGCAGGATGAAAAAAGACTAATATACATTCCTTATCTAATTATTATTATAGCTTCAGCTGGCTTGCAGCCTATGCTATACTGCTGGAGAATATAGCATGGACAGTAGGAATAAAAAATTAATCATTCCTCACAATTAATCATATGAATTCAAAGTAAAAACAAGAAGCAAGTGAATTACATAATTGGAAGATGAGGAAACCTTGCTGTTATGAATATGATGAAAAGAATCCATAATTGCATATCTTGCTGGTAGGAGTGTACATTTGCATAATTTTTAGAAATGTGAGTTAATGAAATTTACCAACAGCATTAAACACATGTGCCTTTTGATTCAGATTCCATTTCTTAAAAATATTTAAGCATGGTAATAGTGAATTCAATGTGTGTGTGTGCAAATATTTCATTAAAAGGATATTCCTGTGCTATTGAATGTCTTAAAGAAAACTGGAAACAACCTAAATGTTTATCAGCAAGAAGTGGTTACATTATTAAACTTCCACATATCTGACCACAGTTCAATCATTGAAATTGCTGTTACCAAAGGTATACTTATTGACACTGAAAGACATTTCTGATACCTTGGTTAATGAGAGAGACAGTGTAGAAATATTATTGTGGTATGACTGCTGAGATGGACTTTTTTGTCTGCTCACCATTTCCTTGAGGGAACTCCCTCTCCCTCTTTTCCTAGTCCCGTGGGTGGCATGGGGTTTGGGGCAAAGCACTTTACCAAGTGGGGTATCCCCCTGCCACCGTGATCAGCTCAGGAGTGAGCTTGTAATCCTGCTGGACCAACGAGAGTCCTCCCTGGTGTTTCTGCTAGTGCTTACAGGAAAACAGCATTCTCTTTTGCTGGGAGATTTTCAACTAAAGCCAGTCCATCTTCTTGAAAGAGGCCATCATTGCCATGTCATGTTGTGAGCCAACCTGGTTTGAGCCCCTGTAATTAGCAGTGTCACCCACTGGGCTTTTCAGTTGTATGAGGGAGTGAATTCATTTTCTACTTAGAAGAATTTGACTTAACCTTCTGTGTTTTGAAACTGAAAGAATCATAGCCAATAAGAAACCACTTTTTTAGTGAAAGTGCATAGAAAAGCACCTGGAAGGATCTAAACCAACACATTGATGATGGTTATTTACAGATTTGTGGATCTTATTTTCTATATTAAGCATATGATACTTTGTAATTTTCTTTTAGTAAATAGAACTCACTTCATATCTAACAAAAAGAAGAGGTTAAAATGGGGTAACAGGAGAAGACGTAAGGTTTGGGTCAAGACTTAGAGAATCCAAGAGTACTGTTTCAACCATGTTAGTTTGAAACGCATGCTACACACTCATATGGTGACACTGAGCAGGACTTTGTCTACCTGAGTTCAGAGCTCAATGAAGGAAGTTACCACCAACACACAAAATTGGGATTATTCATTCTACAGAATGTATTAGGTAAGCAGAGCCTACATATAGAAATTGAGACCTAAGGGATGCCAACACAGAAACTCTACCAGAGGAGAAAAGTCAGCCCAATCAGTAAAGACAGAATAAAGGTAAAGCCACTGTGGAATGAGGCAAACCTGGGAGGATGTCATGGAGAGGAGAGAGTGCTTCAAAAAGGAAGGAGTTGTCCGTGGTGCTGATTGCTGCAATTTGGTCGATGAAGACCAAGACAGAGCAAGACATGGGATCCAGCCAGCTCGTGATGGATGACTGATATGGTTTGGCTGTGTCCCACCCAAATGTGATCTTGAATTTAGCTCCCATAATTCCCAGGTGTCATAGGAAGAACCTGGAGGGAAGTAATTGAATCATGGGGGCAGGTCTGTCCCATGCTGTTCTCTTGATAGTGAGTAAGTCTCGTAAGATCTAATGGCTTGATAAAGGGGAATTCCCCTGCACAGACTCTCTTGTCTGCCACCATGTAAGACAAGTCTTTGCTCTGGCTTCATCTTCCACCATGATTTTGAAGCCTTGCCAGCCATGTGGAACTGTGAGTCCATTAAACCTCTTTTTCTTTATAAATTGCCCAGTCTTAGGCATTTCTTTATTAGCAGTATAAGAACATGCTAATACAACAACCTTGAGGGAGTAATTTCAGACAGATGTGTGAGCAGAGCACAGGAGTAAGTCCAGGAAAGAAAAGGGGGCTGAAATTAAACTCTTAATGACAGTGAACTAGAGAAGTATTTTACTGTGAGGAGATGGAAGAATACAGCCTTCCTGTTAAGAGGGAGTGGTGTAGGGGGTCAGATTCTATCATTTATATATTTCAGTATAGGAAATACTAGAGCATATTTGTGTGTTGATAAGAAGATGTTGAAGGAAGATTATGAACTTTCAAGGAAGGAAGGGCTTAATTACAGGCTTGAAAGAATAAGGAAATGGAATTTATAATACAAGTGAAGAGATTAACTTTATATAAAAGGAGGAAGTGAAAGCAGAGAGAGTGAATATAAATGAAGGTAGATTGGTAGATTCAAAAGTGATAAAATAAGAGCGTTTCCTTCTAATCATTTCTAACCAATTTCTCAGTGCAGTGTGAAACAAGATCATCATCCAAGTGTAAAGGTTTAAAGAGAAAAAGGCTGAAATAGTTGTTTTTGAGCAATGAGAGAATGTAGTGGTATTTTTAGGTTTTCTTGAGGGTTCACTTGAGACTTACTGACATGAATTAAAGTCAGAATGTATTAGTCCATTTTCATACTGCTATGAAGAAATACCCAAGACTGGGTAATTTATAAAGAAAAAGAGGTTTAATTGACTCACAGTTCCACATGGCTGGGGAGTCCTCACAATCATGGCAGAAGATGAAGAAGGAGCAAAGGCATGTCTTACATGGTAGCAGACAAGAGAATGCATGCAGGGGACTCCTCTTTATCAAACAATCAGATCTCATGAGACTTATTCACTATCACAAGACTAACACAGGAAAACCCGGCCCCATGATTCAGTTACCTCCTACCCGATCCCTCCTATGACATGCAGGGATTATGGGAGCTACAATTAAAGATGAGATTTGGGTGGGGACACAGCCAACCCATATCACAGACCAATGACAAATGCTTGTTGGTTGAAACTACCAGTAATTTCATCACAATTTAATAGTAATAAAATGAATCTTTTAAATCATCTGGCCTAGTCATTCATGAAATAAAAGCATCCATTGAAACATCCATAACTGGTAGTTGGTTACTAGTAGAATTTCTTCCATACTGGTATTAGTTACAACAACTTCTGCCTACCCCTGGAAGTTCACAAAATGGAAACATCCTAATAATGCAACAAGTACAATCTTGGTTGCTATATTAATATGGACTTGATGCCTTGTTTGGTCATGAACAGGCCATGTAGCAGGGATGGCCACCTCTGAACCTTCGTTTTCTCATTTCTAAAGAAGAAAATCACATTTACCATGAGGCATGTTAAACTGAGATTGCAGTCAGCACTCCTTATCTGTGAGTTTCTAATCTGAAGATATGAAGGCTGGCTGTACTAAGGCATTTTGTATCTGGGATCTGAACAACTGCAGATCCTTGCAAGGTCCTAGAACCAGTCCACTGTAGATAAGAGGGTCAACCTTACTTGAATATGTTTAATAATGTACCAATTATTTTAATATATGAATAGGTTTAATATGGGAATATTTAATATGTGAATATTAAACATATTTGAATATTAAATATTCAATTAAATATTAAATATTTGAATATTAAACATATTTGGATATGTTTAATAATGCACCACTAAAGAATATGTTTAATAATGCACCAATTATTTAAAAACTTATTACCTCTAACTTAAACTCAGCAATTTATCATTCCTAAAAAGAAAAAAAACTTAACACTTTTTCTTAGAAAAATCACTGAGTAAAAATCATTATCTTTAAAAGATACTTCACACAATAAAGTTCTAATGCATCCAAGTTAGACTTCTCTAATTACAATGGAGTTGAAACATGAAAATTACCTCCCTCACTGCTTTTAAAAATTTTGGAGCCCATTTCCTAAACATGTATTGTCTTTTCTACTTCATTCTGCAAAGCAAACAAACAGGAAAGCAAATTAAAATACAGGATATTAAGCGATTCCTTCCTGCAGAGTGATGAGGAAGGTGTCAGTTGCACATCACATAGAAGAAATCTTCATTCCTTATATGCATGGATTCTCCCACCACAACATTCTTGAGCAAATTCCCTGATATAAAATGCTCCCAACTTGCCCTCTTGAAGATAAGACCGGAAGCAGTTTTTCTCAACATTAGCCTTATAAAAAATGACGGAAATAATTCAGTGCCAGAGTTTGAAAAAGCACTTGTTCAGTTCCCCCAGAAAATAAAATTCTTAAAATATATATATAGGAATCAATAATAAAAATAAGTATCTATGACAAAGCAAGGAGGTAAACAAAAAAGGAATTTAACATATATAAAATGTGACACATCATAAAATAAAGATATGTAACCTTCAATGGGTGCAGATCCCATGTGCTTCTGTAAAATACTGTCTTTATAAAGTAAACACTTCTTCACATTTTATTCCCATAGGCTACAAACAATGACAGATTGGATGGAAAAGAAAAGTGTTCCTATTCTCAGCGTCGTTTTGGTTGTCTGGTTTTGTTTAATGTATTTTGGAATGAGATAGAGAGAAGCTCTGGAACTGCAGAATCAGCCTAACTAGACAGGTGAGACTGCAGGGGGGATGTAGACATCCCTACACATTAGGGAAGGTGCTGACAGTCATCTAGAGCCAGGAAATGATGAGAGACTGCAAGAAAGTAAAACAAGCTGGTCTCTGAAGGTGGCTCAGAGGCTACTAAAGTTTACAGATTTCCACTCTGCAATCATTTCTCGTTTGCTTTAAAAACATCCGTGTTACACCTCATATTGTGTTAGATATCTCCACCATACACAGGGCAGGTGATAGAAAAATTGTTCAAATGTAGATTGGAGTATTTGCAAACACTGAAGGAAAGTTACACACTGTAGGGACTCTAGGTTGAGGCATTCTTACACAAGAGAAGAAACCCACGTTCTTTACATTCAGTATTCAAAACAGTTATATTTGGAGCAAAGCTTGCTTATTAATGTACCTAATTAAATTAAACTGAGCCAGTAATGCTGTTGAAGCCCTAAGAGCTGACTTTGGACTCAAGACCTATAAGTAGATAGTTTATTATTCCTTAAGCAACTATCTTTGCCTAGGTATAGACATGACTGATCTATTGTAAAACTGTCTGTCCCTAGTCATGTGGACTAACGTGATGTCTACTGCTGCTCAGTTTCTTACAATTGAAGCTGAGTATATTCATACCAAAGTCACATTTTCCCAGGTTTCTCCAATTTAGCCTATAAACAGACCCCTTCAAGCAACATCCAGAAATAAAATGGACATTTTAGGGGGTTTTGGTTTCAAAAAGAAAATAAAAACAATTACCTAGCTATCTAAATTTTTGTAAATGATTTTAAAATCCTTTAAAGAAAATAATGGGAATCCTCGGAGGAACTATGACAAGTAGGATTTGTAACTGATTAGATCTCTTGGTTAAGTCCAAACATGCAACGAAGAGTAGAGAAACATTCAGAAAATGAACAGGTCGTTTTGTGTGCAGATCTGACCCAGAGCAAAACCGTAGCTCTCACCAGTCAATTCACACAGAACAGGTGAGCTGGATGGCCCCAGCACACTCAAGGAAAACAAGTTTGGAACCTGCTCTGTACATAGTTTCACAGGAGGCGGCACAGGGAAGCCCAGGTATGCTCCTCCTAAGCTCCTGCGCACACCAGCGGTGAATGAGCTGAGAAGGAAATTTTAAAAGACCCATCTTGCAGCCATGGCCCTACTTTTCCTCCACTTCACTGCCTTTTCCTCCCACAATCTGATAATGGGAGAGGGGGGTGATGACTCAGGACGCTTCCACAGATGTCAGGGGACTTAGTAACACCAGAGTCACACAAAAGTGAACGATGCCTTCCCCAGCAGAGGCCCATGAGTCACACGGCAGCTTCACAGAACTCAGCTTAGATTTCTCTTGGGCTTTACACAGTTAACTTCAAGGAAACTTGAAAAGTCCAGGTTCATATGACAGGAGTCAAAGATTATATCGAGGCATTCCCTGAACTAACACAAGAAGTGATCTTCCTCTTGAAACCTTAGGGAAAAGCAAACCACGGCAGGAATCACCCAACACTTTATTCTAAGAGGTCTCTGATTCTATAAAATGCCTGTTAAACAAAAGGGTCAAAATGCTCTCAAATCAGCAGTTCTAGTACCCAAAAGAGATGGAAATCTCAGTCATGTGGACTAGGTTTCTCCAGGGATAAGTTACCTTCTGATGGGACACCGAATTCAGACTGCTATGATGTTGACTTCTTGATGAATCCCAGCTTCCATCTTCCTCTCTCCCCACCCTCAAGCTATGAATGGGAACATCCAAAGACACAAATGTTCTTCATTTTCACTCATGGGAAAGTTGTGAGAGCCATATATTGAAAGAAAGTCAGAGCCTTAAAAGAAAATTGACACTCAGACCAACTGCCTAATTTTTTTCAGCAGTTCTACAGAATCCTAGAGTGGCGAAGTGGCTACTCAAATGCATTCAGCGAGTTAAAAACTCAACTAGGGGTCGGGCATGGTGGCTCACGCCTGTAATCCCAGCACTTTGGGAGGCCAAGGTGGATGGATCATGAGGTCAGGAGTTCAAGACCAGCCGGGCCAAGACGGTGAAACCCCATCTCTACTAAAAAGACAAAAATTAACTGGACATCGTGGCCACCTGTAATCCCAGCTACTTGGGAGACTGAGGCAGAGAATCACTTGAATCCAGGAGGCAGAGGTTGCAATGAGCCAAGATCACGCCACTGCACTCCACCCTAGGCAACAGAGCAAGACTCCATAAAACAAAACAAAACAAAACAAAACAAAACTGGGGAGACATAAGCCAAGGGCCCAAGACCCTGTAGATTTTATTTTCCATTACTACCATTCCTTGTATAATAATAATAATAATAAAATGTCACCCCTAGTTTCAGGACTTTGGCATTCAAATTAACTTTAGGCTCATAGCTTAAATTTAACAGAAATGTTCATAGTGATAGTTCAGAGACATGGCAGAAAATCTCTCTTCAAATATCTCTTCTATGCTATTTTATGTCTTGAAGTCTTGAATAATTATAATAGAAAAGCAATCAAGAAACCTGGGCTCCTTGGCTGAGCTTTTCTGATGCACACATGGCAGTGCAGTGCTTTCAGGGTATGTCTAAGGTTAGCATTTCCTCACTTTCTTAAAGGCCAGCCTGAGGTGATGCCTAATGCATTGGAATTGTGTTCATAAATTTAGTTCACTCTTGTAGCCACTAGTAAGAATCGTGGCTGCCTGGACCACTGTTTCCCTCGGCAAGGGCAGCTGGGATGCAGAGTGGGCCCTAACCAGCCACCCCGGCTCTCATGATTGATCCAAAGACAGTTGCATAATCAAAATGGATTTCATCAGAGTTTATCTCCCAGTAATTTAAAATGTGGAATAAAAAGACCCAGAGACTGAGAACACTGGGGATGAAAATTCATTAATGGCAGCATGCAAGAGGCAATAGCCCTTCAGTTCCCTTGCTTGGCCGAGACATTCCATGCTGTGAGACAATTAACTATCCAGGGAGGAAAGAGATAAAATCGCCTCTCTTATCACACCCCAAAATCAACTACAGATGGATTAAAACATTCAATGTAAAGGAAGCAAAACAAACTACAAAAGCACTGGGGAGAAAAACAAAAAACCCTAACAAACTCAACTTTAAAAAATGTAAAACTTCTGTGCTACAAAAGATAGTCCTAACACATTACAGTGTGAGTGACAGAATGGATGGGAAGCGTCACTCTACACATATCTGATAAAGATCAATACACAATCATATAATAGCCTCAAACCCATAATCATGTACACACTGGAAACAGTCAAAGGGAATGCATTGGCCATTTTCAGAGCATGGATTATAATCGTTCCTGTAAGAGTGAGTCTTGATGACTTTACGGATGAGGGGGTAGGATGCGCAAGGAAAATGGAGCAGGGAAGAGGGGATTTGGGAGGGCAAATCAGCCTCTGCTGTGGTCTGGGCAAGACGGCTTGGCAAAAGGAAAGGTAAAGTCATGTGGACCCATTGCAGGAATGTCTTAGAGGATAACCAACAGGATGGGACAGGTATTTGAGGGTGGAGGTAAAAGGCGTCATCAAGGACAATGCCCAGTTCAGCTCTGGGGAAGATAAAGGCAGCCTTTACTGAGAAGCAGATCATGGGGCAGGAAGGAGTTTGGGCTTTGGGTGTTGCCGTCATTTATTTTTAAATACTTAAGCAGAGACAGCACAATCAATACATGTGTAAAGATTACTTTTTGTCTGTGTATCCTTGGGGTGTTGGCTAATATTTGAATGATTCCAACCTAGAATATACACTTCACAAACCACACTGGAACATCTACAAACTCTTTAACTTGTCTTACTTAGGGTCAGCACCAGAGTTTGTGTATTAACATAACAGATGCTAGAAGTCACCTTTCACCAGTAAAATGAAAGCCGTTCGACACATGAACTGGACAGACGTGCTGCATGGACCCTCCTTTGTTGCATGAACAGGGTATAAAAACCTGACAACTACAGGCTTAGAGCTCCTTGCGGGCCTATGTCTACCACTCAGAAATTTCACACACGTAGTCCTGATAAGCAGATTCACTAAGACCTGCTGCTGATACTGCTGCTTCTCTCCCAAGTAAACCTTTCATGCAAGGACCTCATCAAAGAGCCTAAAAGAATGTAGAGAGGCTGGGTGTCGTCAAGAGCAGGCTGGATCACCCTTTATGCCTTGCTGCTGGTCGTGTTTCTAGACATGGCAGAATTCAGTGTGATTCTTGCTTCCCTGGTGACATGCCACGTGGTGGCTAGGTTGTAGAAAGAAAGACATTAGCCATCATCTACTTCTAACTATCAGAAGCTATCAAATTTTCTGATAAAAAAGTAACAAAAGTGAGGAAAACCAAAGAGCATTAAATTTGAGGTGCTCTGTAGACTTTCATGTGGCAGTTACAAACAGGCAGTTGGATATATAGGTCTAAAGTTTAAGAATATATAATTTGGGGCCCTAAAAATATAGTTCATATTTAAAACAATAGGATTGGTGAGTTCACCAGGTAAACAACTGCAGAGAAAAAGAATGTGAGCAAGATTTGAAGGGCCCCAATATTTAAAAATAGTGTAGAATAAAGAAGAATTAGTAAAGGGCCAATGGAAGGAGGCAGAGAATTAGCAAAAACCCACGAGAAGAGAATGTTATGGAAGCCAAAACAAGAGAAACGTTCAGGAAGAAAAGATGTGGCGAGCTGTGCCACCCACTACCTTTGGTTTTGTATAAAATTTGGATTTGGAGGGGAGAACCTGTTCTGCGACCCCATAGTGTGTCTGATACCAGGTCTGCTGATCTGTGAGCCCACCAGCTGTCTTACACAGCCCATTACATGCTAGGTGGTCTATAAATTATAATGGAGCTACAGCAACACTTTGCAGTCGTAGAAATAGACTTTCAAATAAATAGCCTTCATTCTATGCACGCAAATGTTCTGAAATAGGCAACACTTAACTCATGTGTTTATTATCTGTGTGAACAAATCAGGCTAGAGTGTTCACAGAGATCAAGCTTCTCACATCACAAAGATAAAATAGGTTGAAGAACATGTCATGACTTGAAAATAGCTCCAAAATAGTTGGAAAAAAAAACAAGATGTGAGTATGGTACATGAGTCACATAAAAAAACACACACACACACACAAAAGTTGGCCGGGCGCAGTGGCTCCCGCCTGTAATCCCAGCACTTTGGGAGGCTGAGGCGAGCAGATCACGAGATCAGGAGATCGAGACCATCCTGGCTAACACGGTGAAACCCCGTCTCTACTAAAAATACAAAAAAAAAAAAAAAAAAATTAGCCGGGCGTGGTGGCGGCGCCTGTGGTCCCAGCTACTCGGGAGACTGAGGCAGGAGAATGGCGGGAACCCGGGAGAAGGAGCTTGCAGTGAGCTGAGATCCGGCCACTGCACTCCAGCCTGGGCGACAGAGCGAGACTCCGTCTCAAAAAAAAAAGAAAAAGAAAAAAAGTTATATGTGTTTGCCTCTTTATTGTTTTTAATGTCAATCTCATAGAAAAAAACAGAATGAGTTGACAAGGCGAACTGTAACAATGACTTCTGGGAAGACCATGATAACCTTAAATCATGAGGGTTACATGATTTAAGAATACATGTAATTGTTGAAAATAAGCCGTATGTCTGCTCATTGATGAAACGTGAAAATAGGTATAAATAATAGATTAGATTAAAGTCCTCCATAACCTCACAACCTAGAGATAACTGTTGTTACTATTTTGGCGCAGGTCGAGGATCATCATGGCGAAGGGGAGGAAGGACTGGATCGCAGCTCTGACTCAGACACACAGCAGGGTGCAGAGGCTTGCATGGTGAATCTTAGCTCCAGAACAACCTGAGGAACAAACCAGGAAACCCGAGGGGACCCACAGACCCTCTGAAGGAAGCGGATTGCACCTGCAAGACCTGAAGACACCCCCAATGCTACTGTGAATGCTCAAACTGCGGGAGTGGGAAAGAGCGCTCCTCTGCCGCGAACACACACCCCCACTGATGGTCTAGTTTGCAGAAGTTTCTGACCTTACCTGGAGCTGGGTCAATTTAGAAAGCCAAGTGAAATAGGGGGTAGAGGAAGCAGCGGGAGAGGCCCTGGGAGCTCGCTGGGTCCCCACGCAGACCATTCCTGCCTGGCAACGCTGGGATCCATCCAGGGCGGCCAGAGGCACGGGGAAAACGCAGCAGGGAGAAGGAAGTCTCCAGCTGAACTTTGTAACAATTTGAAACAGGCGAGAAGCTTCCGGGCCAGAACTTGGGGGAGGGCGCGAATCTGGCGCGCGGACTCCCTAGGCGGGGAAATAACTACGGCTTTTTCTTTCTCATCTGATAGGCAGGTAGCCTGGGGCAAGGTCTCAGCCCTGCGCGCGTCCTCCTGGAAACAGACTTGGGGCTGTTATGGGGGGCACAGTGGGAGTGAGTCTGGCCCTTCAGACTGCACGGGAAGGGGGTGAGACCTGTGGCTGCTGGCTTTCCCCCACTTCCCTGACAACCTGCATGACTCAGCAAAGGCAGCCATAATTGAACACAACTCCCTTCACCTGGGAACCTCATTCCACTCCCTCCCAGCAGCCGCAGCAAGACCTGCCCAAGCAGAGTCTGAGCTCAGACAAGCATAGCCCTGTCCCCACCTGATGGTCCTTCTCTACCCACCCTGGTAGACAAAGGGCATATACTCTTGGGAGGTCTAGGGCCCCACCCACCACCTGAGCCTCCCTGTACTCCCACAGCTGATGCTTTCTGAGAAACGCCGCCTTCTGGCAGGAGGCCGCCCAGCACAAAAGTAGTGCTTTAAACCACCAAAGCTAAGAACCCTCACAGAGACCATCTCACCCCTGTGCCACCTCCACTGGAACAGATGCTGGTATCCATGGTCGAGAGACCCACAGATGGTCCACATCACAAGACTCTGTGCAGACAGTACAGCCCCCAGTACCAGCTCAGACGTGGGTAGAATTGCTAGGCGGCCAGACCAAGAAGAAAGGTAACAATCACTACAGCTTGGTTCTCAGGGAGCCACATCCGTAGGAAAAGGTGGACAGTACTATATCAAGGGAACACCCCGTGGGACAAAAGAATCTGAACAACAGCCTTCAGCCCTAGACCTTCCCTCTGACAGAACCTACCCAAACTAGAAGGAACCAGAAAACCAACTCTGGTAATATGACAAAACAAGGCTCTTTAACACCCCAGAAAAATCACAGTAGCTCACCAGCAATGGATCCAAACCAAGAAGAAATCCCTGATTTACCTGAAAAAGAATTCAGGAGGTTAGTTATTACGCTAATAAGGGAGGTACCAGAGAAAGGCAAAGCCCAATGCAAGGAAATCCAAAAAAAAAATACAAGAAGTGAAGGGAGAAATGTTCAAGGAAATAGATAGCATAAAGAAAAAAATGACCAAAACTTCAGGAAACATGAGACACACATAAAGAAATGCAAAATGCTCTGGAAAGTCTCAGCAATATAACTGAACAAGTAGAAGAAAGAAATTCAGAGCTCAAGACAAGGTCTTCAAATTGACCCACTCCAACAAAGACAAAAAAGAATAAGAAAATATGGGCAAAGCCTCCAAGAAGTCTGGAGATTATGTCAAACAACCTAACCTAAGAATATTCAGTGTTCCTGAGGAAGAAGAGAAATCTAAAAGTCTGGAAGACATATTTGGGGGAATAATGGAGGAAAACTTCCCCAGCCTTGCTAGAGATCTAGACATCCAAATACAAGAAGCACAAACAACACCTGGGAAATTCATCTCAAAAAGATCATTTCCTAGGCACACTGTCACCAGGTTATCTAAAGTTAAGAAAAAGGAAAGAATCTTAAGAGCTGTGAGCAAAAGCACCAAGTAACTTATAAAGGAAAACCTATCATATTAACAGCAGATTTCTCAGCAGAAACCCTACAAGCTAGAAGGGTTTGGGGCCCTATCTGTAGCCTCCTCAAACAAAACAATTATCAGCCAAAAATTTTGTATCCAGCTAAATGAAGCATCATATATAAAGATACAGTCTTTTTCAGACAAGCAAATGCTGAGAGAATTCACCACTACCAAGCTACCACTACAAGAACTGCTAAAAGGAGTTCTAAATCTTGAAACAAATCCTGGAAACACATCAAATTGGACCTCTTTAAAGCATAAATCTCACAGGACCTATAAAACAAAAATACAATTTAAAAGCAAAAACAACAACAACAAAAAAAACAAGGTACACAAGCAACAAATAGAATGATGAATGGAATGGTACCTCACATCTCAATACTAACACTGAATGTAAATGACCTAAATGTTTCACTTAAAAGGTACAGAACTGCAGAATGGATAAGAACTCACTAGCCAACTATCTGCTGCCTTCAGGAGACTCACCTCACACATAAGGACTCACATAAACTTGAAGTCAAGGGGTGGAAAAAGGCATTTCATGCAAATGGACACCAAAAGTGAGCAGGGGTAGCTATTCTTATATCAGACAAAACAAACTTTAAAGCAACAGCAGTTAAAAGCGACAAAGAGGGACACTATATAATGGTAAAATGCCTTGTCCAGCAGGAAAATATCACAATCCTAAACATATATGCACACTCAAAGAAGAGTTGGTACCAATCCCTTTGACACAATTCCACAAGATGAAGAAAGAGGAACCCTCCCTAAGTCATTTTATGAAGCTAGCTTCACCCTAATACCAAAATGAAGAAAGGACATAACCAAAAAAGAAAACCACAGACCGATATCCCTGATGAAAATAGATGCTAAAATCCATAACAAAATACTAGCCAACTGAATCCAACAACATATCAAAAAGATTATCCACCATGATCAAGTGGGTTTCATATCAGGGATGCAGGGTTAGTTTAACATGCACAAGTCAATAAATGTGATTTACCACATAAACATAATTAGAAACAAAAATCACATGATTGTGCAGACTGTGTCAAATGCAGAAACAGCATTTGACAAAATCCAGCATCCTTTATGATTAAAACGCTCAGTAAAATCAGCATACAAGGGACATACCTCAATGTAATGAAAGCCATCTACGACAAACCCACAGCCAACATAATAGTGAATGGAGAAAAGTTGAAAGCATTCCTTCTGAGAACTGGAACAAGACAAGGATTCCCACTCTCACCACTCCTCTTCAACATAGTACTGGAAGTCCTAGGCAGAGCAATCAGACAAGAGAAAGAAAGAAAGGGCATCCAAATTGGTAAAGAGGAAGTCAACTGTCACTTTTTGCTGATGATATGATCATTTATCTCAAAAACCCTAAAGACTCCTCCAACCTCCTAGAACTGATAAAAGAATTCAGCAAAGTTTCTGGACACAAGATTAATGTACACAAATTAGTAGCTCTTCTGTACACTAACATTGACCAAACAGAGAATCAAGTCAAGAACTCAACCCCTTTTACAACAGCTGCAAAAAATAAAAATAAAATAAAATATGTCTGTTGGCTACATAAATGTCTTCTTTTAAGAAGTGCCTGTTCATATCCTTTGCCCACTTTTTGATGGAGTTGTTTTTCTTGTAAATTTGTTTAATTTCTTTGTAGATTCTGGATATTAGCCCTTTGTCAGATGGATAGACTGCAAAAATTTTCTCCCATTCTGCAGGTTGCCTGTTCACTCTGATGATAGTTTCTTTTGCTCTGCAGAAGCTCTTTAGTTTAATTAGATCCATTTGTCTATTTTGGCTTTTTTGCCATTGCTTTTTGTGTTTTAGTCATGAAATCTTTGTCCATGCAAAAATGCTCATCATCACTGGTCATCAGAGAAATGCAAATCAAAACCACAATGAGATACCATCTCAGTCCAGTTAGAATGGCGATCATTAAAAAGTCAGGAAACAACAGATGCTGGAGAGGAGGTGGAGAAATAAGAATGCTTTTACACTGGTGGTGGGAGTGTAAATTAGTTCAACCATTGTGGAAGACAGTGTGGCGATTCCTCAGGGATCCAGAATTAGAAATACCATTGATCCAGCAATCCCATTACTGGGCATATACCCACAGGATTACAAATCATTCTATGATAAAGACACATGCACACTTAGGTTTATTGCGGCACTATTCACAATAGCAAAGACTTGGAACCAACCCAAATGGATTAAGAAAATGTGACACACCATGGAATGCTATGCAGCCATAAAAAAAGGATGAGTTCATGTCCTTTGCAGGGACATAGATGAAGCTGGAAACCATCATTCTCAGCAAACTATCACAAGGACAGAAAACCAAACACTGCATGTTCTCACTCATAGATGGGAGTTGAACAATGAGAACACATGGACACAGGGCAAGGAACATCACACACCAGGGCTGGTCAGGGGGTGGGGGGCTTGCGGGCAGATAGCATTAGCAGAAATATGTAATGTAAATGACAAGTTGATGGGTGTAGCAAACCAACATGGCACACGTATACCTATGTAACAAACCTGCACGTTGTACACATGTACCCTACAACTTGAAGTATAATAAATAAATTAATTAATTAATTAAAATACTTTGGAATATACCTAACCAAGGAGGCGAAAGACCTCTACAAGGAAAACTACAAAACACTGCTGAAAGAAATCATAGATGACACATACAAATAGAAACACATCCCATGCTCATGGATAGGTAGAATCAATATTGTGAAAATGACCATACTGCCCAAAGCAATCTCCAAATTCAATGCAATCGCCATCACAAAACCACCATCATTCTTCACAGAATTAGAAAAACAATTCTAAAATTCATATGGAACCAAAAAAGAGCCCATATAGCCAAAGCAAGACTAAGCAAAAAGAACAAATCTGGAAGCATTACACTACCTGATTTCAAACCATACTATAAGGTCATAGTCATGAAAACAGCATGATACTGGTATAACAATAGGCACATGGACCAATATAACAGAATAGAGAACCCAGAAATAAACCCAAATATTTACAGCCAACTGATCTTCAACAAAGCAAACAAAAACATAAAGTGGGGAAAGGACATCCTTTTCAACAAATGGTGCTGAGTTAATTGGTTAGCCACATATAGGAGAATGAAACTGGATCCTCATCTCTCACCTTATACAAAAATCAATTCAAGATGGATTAAGGACTTAAATTTAAGACCTGAAACTATAAAAATTCTAGAAGATAACATTGGAAAAGTCCTTCTAGACATTGGCTTAAGCAAAGATTTCATGACCAAGAACCCAAAAACAAATGCAATAAAAACAAAGATAAATAGCTGGGATTTAACTAAAGAGCTTTTGCACAGCAAAGGGAACAGTCAGCAGAGTAAACAGACAACCCACAGAGTGGGAGAAATATCTTCACAATCTTTACATCTGACAAAGGAGTAGTATCCAGAATGTACAATGAACTCAAACAAATCAGCAAGGAAAACAATCCCATCAAAAAGTGGGCTAAGGACATGAATAGACAATTCTCAAAAGAAGATCCACAAATGGCCACAAACACATGAAAAAATACTCAGAATCACTAATGATCAGGGAAATGTGATACCACCTTACTCCTGCAAGAACGGCCATAATCAAAAAAATCAATGATACTGTGAACAGGGAACACTTCTACACTGCTAGTGGGAATGTAAACTAGCACAATCACTGTGGAAAACAGTGTGGAGATTCCTTAAAGAACTAAAAGTAGAACTACCATTTGATCCAGCAATCCCACTACTGGGTATCTACTCAGAGGAAAAGAAGTCATTATCATCAGAGTGAACAGGCAACCTACAGAATAAGAGAAAAATTTTGCAATCTATCCATCTGACAAAGGGCTAATATCCGGAATCTACAAAGAACTTAAACAAATTTACAAGGAAAAAACAAACAACCCTATCAAAAAGTGGGTGAAGGATATGAACAGACACTTCTCAAAAGAAGACATTTATATGGCCAACAAACATGAAAAAAAGCTCATCATCACTGGTCATTAGAGAAACGCAAATCAAAGCCACAATGAGATACCATCTCACACCAGTTAGAATGGCGTCCAGTAAAAAGTCAGGAAACAACAGATGCTGGAGAAGATGTGGAGAAATAGAAACGCTTTTTTTTTTTTCTTTTTTGGTGGGAGTGTAAATTTGTTTTGTTGTTGTTGTTTGTTTGTTTTTTGAGACGGAGTCTTCCTCTGTTGCCCAGGCTAGAGTGCAGTGGCATGATCTCAGCTCACTGCAACCTCTGCCTCCTGGGTTCAAGCGATTCTCCTGCCTCAGCCCCCCGAGTAGCTGGGATTACAGGTGCTCGCCACCACACCCAGCTAATTTTTGTATTTTTAGTAGAGACAGGGTTTCACCATCTTGACCAGGCTGGTCTCAAACTCCTGACCTCGTGATCCACTCTCAGATTACAGGCGTGAGCTACCATGCCCAGCCAATTAATATCACTCGTTATGCATACATGACTGTCTGCAGCTGGAACTAACCCTTCGAATGTGTTTTTGAAGCTACAATTATTAAATCAAAGAATCTTAAATGTAACTGTATGTCTTGACAAATATTGTAAAATGGCTTTAAAAACAGTTGCACCAATTTATTCTTCCACTAACAGTGAAAGGAATAGTTGTGTCTGGGTCCAGATCAACGCTGAGTATGATTTGGGCTTCTCATGTTTGCGGATTTATAGCTGACCAGTATCTCTTTTAGAATTGTTGAAATAAAACCTTGTTGCTTATTAAGATACATTTCCATTTCCCATGAATCACTGATGTAGAGTCTTCTCTGCCAAGTGTGTAGACTCTGATAATTGAAGACTATGAACTCAATGTCTGTGAAATTTCTGGCAATTTTCCCTAGTTTATTTTCTGGCTTTTTATTTTGTTTGTTGAACTTTTTTTTCATTTTTTACAAAATTTTATTTGTATGTTGTCAAGTAAGCAATCTAAGCAATGGAAATATCACAAATGAAAATGCCCACGTATTTGTTAGGTGTGGTCCCTTGTTCCAGTTTGCTCATAATCTACTGTATTCATCAGGATTCTCCAGAGAAGCAGAAAGATCTATATGGACATACAGAAAGAGGTTTATCATGAGGGATGGGTTCATGCCATTAAGGACAGTGATAAACAAGATTAACTAAATCTCAAGAAGTTATCGGCTAGATGCAGTGACTCACACCTATAATCCCGGCACTTTGGGAGGCTGAGGTAGGCAGATCGCTTGAGCCCAGGAGTTCAAAACCAGCCTGGGCAAAATAGAAAAACCCTGTCTCTACAAAAATACAAAAATTAGCCAGGCATGGTGGCGTGTGCCTATAACCCCAGGTACTCGGGAAGCTGAGGTGGGAGAATGAATGGAGCCTGGAGGTCAACACAGCAGTGAGCCGAGATTGCACCACCACTGTCTAGCCTAGGTGACAGCGCGAGACCCTGTCTCAAGAAAAAACAAATAAAAAGAAGTTATGCTTCCCCCTGGCCTATATAATCTACCATCTGCAAGCTGGTGTTCCAGGAAAGCTGGTGGTGCAGATCCCAGGCCAAACCCAAAGGTCTGAGAACCAGAAGCACCAATGTCTAAGGGCGGGAGAAGGAGGAGGTCCCAGCTCAGGGAGAGCCAATTCCCCCTCCTCTGCCTTTGTTCTGTTCAGGCCCTCAGCGGACTGGATGGTGCCCACCCACACTGGGGAGGGCAATCTTTTTCCCCATCCACTGGGGATTGGTTATCTCTGCCAGAAACAACCTCACAGACATGCCCAGGAGAAGTGTGGGCAGCTACCTGGACATCCCTCAGCCCGGTCACACTGACGTGAAGTTAACCCTCGCATCTTCTGAAGGGAGGCAGTATCATTTTTAAGACAGGGTCACAAATGACCAGAGAAGCAAGCATAGGCCAGGTAAGAATATAGCTTTCTTAGATCTTAATTTACCATATTTCTCCCCTTTTACCCCTTTCTCAACCTACATAATGTGTACATTCTGTGCTTCCCTGCCTGGGGAAGGTTATTTTCTAAAACCTTAGAACATTCAGAAAAAAAGTAAAAACTGCACGTGGAAATAATGTAAGAGGGACTGGCAGGGAGCCTTCCTGGATGAAGTGTGCATAGTCTGCTGGTCCCATGAACACCGGGAACTGCGTGCAGAATCTTAGAAGGTCCCACATCTACAACAGCTTCAAGGGAATCAAATTCAACATCTCAGGAAAGCCAGATCCAGGCTCTACTTCCCCGGGTCCAAAGTTAACCAGCCCACACCTCCAGGGGGTGGATGATGTGGGCTGAGGACACTGGCACCCCTCAGTGGGTACCGGTGTGATTAGATGACCAGTAACGCACTGACCACACGACACACAGCATCAGCCCTGCCCCCAGGAGCCCCGAGAGTGAACCCAGTGGCTGTTGCTGCCCAGAGGGTAAAATGGGAGGAGACAGGGAGTCAACATTGTTTCAGTTGGCTTAAAAAACCGGTCTCACTGTACATATCTTGGAACTGAAGTTTGTAGACCAGAGTTTATTACTCCTCCAGCCAGACCATGGTGGAGCCACTGAAACCACATTAAGGCATTCAGATTTTTATCACCGTCCAGGGCCATCAGCCAGGGATAGTCTCTGGGAAGCTCAAATGGGGGGCAGGTGGTGTGATAGGAGGGAGGCTGGCCTCACAGAGCTTGAGTCAAAATCATCTGAGAGCTAATATCCAAGGGGAAAAACAGACATAAATATGATCAGATGATGCGCTTAGAATCCATTCCAAGGGGCTAAGCTTTAGGAAGGAAGTTTACAATACAGCCAGCCAAGGACCCCAGGTCAGAGGAAGAGAAAGTGACAAGAGGGGGTGTGGAGCCCACGGAATCCTCTGAGAGTAGAGGCAGACACAGAAACTTGACTGAGTCTTTTCTTGCTCCTGCAAACCTGCTCTTCAGGGCAGAGAGAGGCAGGGATTTGCCACAGTGCACCCACTGAGGGACCCTGGCCCACAGGGTCTTCCAATGCAAGGAGCCAGTTTCCATCACTCCTCAGAGCCTCATCCTTCATAAACGCCGGTAGCTCTGCGGGAGGCCAGCACTCCCTCGATATTTATTTATTCTCAGTCCAGACAAGGGGTCTGGAGTGGAGGAAGTGGAGGAAAACCTCCCAGGGATGGCTACAGATGGGATGGAAAGAAGTGGGGAGTGTGCACAGATGCAGAAAAACGGAATAAGAAAGGCACGTTAGGGGCCAGGCCGCGTGCCCCTCAGGAAGCTGGGGGCTGTGCTGAGAGCTCCTCCAGAGACCAAGGCCAGGAGGTCACTGGGCCCCACAGTGCCTAGAAGAAGCATCCGTGGGCTGCCAGCGCTGGCGGACAATGGTTCTCAAACCCGCCCCAGTGTCAGGAGGGCTCATTAGACCTGGTCTGCGGGTCGTCCCTCAGGTTTCAGCTTCGGCAGATCCAGGGTAACGCCCAGAAATTTGCATCTCTAACAACTTCCATGGTGAAGCTGACATGGCTGGCGCAGGCACCACACTGTGAGAACCACTGGGTGGGGAAGGACGGGGCTTGCTCACACAGAAGACCCCTTACACACAGGTAAGAGCCACGACACCAACCGAGGAAGGACCTGTGCTCCTGCTTCTGGCGGCACCACCACCAGCGTCACCCCAATCTCATTACAAATGCACCCTCAGACTCAGCCTCGAAGCTTCCAGATGCAGGTGTGCAAGTCCGGATCCCAGGTGACCCAGGTGCACACTAAGGCAAGAAGGAATTGTGCTATCAACAGAATCACGGTAAAAAAGGGGAATGCCATTGCTAGACCCTGCCCCTTTTAAACATTTCCTGAGAGGATGGGGGGGACTGGCCAAGGATGAGATTTGGATATGACTGAATTATTGGCCAAATATGAACACCCCTTTCCCAACACCCCTCCACAATACCCCCTCCCCAACACCCCCTCCCCAACACCCCCCCAACATCCCTTCCCCAACACCCCCAACACCCCCTGCCCAACACACCTCCCCAACACCCTTTCCCCAACAGCCCCTCTATAACACCCCCTCCCAACACCCCTTCCCCAACACTCCTCCCCAACACCCCCTCCCAACATCCCTTCCACAACACCCCCTCCCAACACCCCTTCCCCTTCCCCAACACCCCCTCCAAACATCTCTTCCCCAACACCCCCTCCAAACACCCCTTCCCCAACATCCCCTCCCCAACATCCCCTCCCCAACACATCCCCAACACCCCTCTAACACCCCCTCCCCAACACCCCTCCCTAACAACCTCTCCCCAACACCCCCCAACACCCCCTCCAATACCTCCAGCAGCCCTCCCCAACCCCCTCCCCAACACCCCCAACACCCACCCAACATCCCCTCCCCCACATACATGTATGTCTCCTCCACTGCAGGCCACACGGGAGGGGTGCCCTCACCCTGCTTTCACCAGACAGCCTTTCCCAAGCAAGATGGCCGTGGCCCTTACCAGAGCCTCCAGCTGTGGCTCTTTAGGGCTTTGGGATAATTCAGAGTAGAGACATCTCTGGCTTATGATTTCTACTGATCTTAACAATGTGAGCATGAACAACGGAGCTAGGAAATGACTCCATTTCTCAGTGGGATTGTAGGAGCCTCATCTCCCTCCAGTCCCACCACTGCCATCGGCAAAGCAAGGCACCCGTGCTATGAACAAAGGAGGCCAGGAGACCGTCTGCCAGGGGTGTCTTCTGGGGAAGCTCCTCTCTTTTCTGACAGGTAAGGCCAATCCAGTCAGTCAGATGGCACCAGTAAGCCAGGCTCTCCTCCGGGGCCCGGGGGCATCTCCCACGATTGCGAGTCTTCTCTTCTCAATGTCCAGAGTAAGCTTCCATCGCCATTTTGGAAAATACTTCTCGTTGCAGTGCAGTTATTTAGTATAAATAACTATAGAGGAATCTGTACACTGGTGATTGGCTGGTGCACAACAGCTGAGATGGGGCTGGCCTCCCCATCCTGCAGGAGCCAGCACCCCCACCCACAAGATTCCCACAACCAGGGGCTCCCTTCCCCAACAGGAGGGACTGACATCTGCAAGGACAGAGCCCCTGACCTTCCCACACAGCTGCCAACAGCTGGCACCCCACACCAGCAGCGGAGATTTCCCCACAAAACCGCTTTCCCACGGAGGGCTGGTCCTTCCCTGGAATGCGAACTCTCAGTGTGTGCCCGTGAAGGAAGATGGAAGATGGGCGAGCTAAACCTTCTTCTGCTGGAACCATGGCCTAATCACATTTTCCCCATAAGCCCTGTTCCTCACCCACACCACGTGGTTTTGAAGAACTCGCCCCAAATGCTGTGAGTGCAGAAGGTGGTCCTCTTGCTCACACCAGGCAGGTGACCGTGGGCCCCACCTGATGTAAGTGCTACAGACATTGTGGGACCGAGGGACCAAGTGCCCTGGCTGGAGGCCCCTCACCTGCTGGGAGCTGCCAAGACCTCACCTGGGCAGGTGTGGAGCCTGCTGGACACAGAGCAGGATGGGGAAGCGAAGTCACCTTCCTCCCTGATTTCTCACTGCTCTCCATGCCTTTCTGCTTGAAGAGCTGCCCTGTCTAAGCCCCTAACTATCTCGACTCAAGAGAACACGCTCCTTGTTACTCCCTGAGGAGTTGCAGAGCTGAAGCCCTGCAGGGACTAGCTTGGGGCGACATTTAACGAGGACACTGAGTTAGTTGGCATGGAAGAAGCCTCAGACCAGAGCCAGAAAACACAGTGCCCTGCATGTCTTGTTTGCATTTTCATGATTGTGTCACTTCATCTGAGTCTCCACCTCCTAATCTAAAAGATAAATACAACATCCAATCTTTCTTCCACCACAGTGCATTGCAAAACCAAATCCCCTCAAGACAGGTAGCGGAGGCGGATGGCAGTGCCCTGGAGTCCTGAGCACGGTGCAAGGGAGAGGCTCGGCATGGTCTGTGGCTGCTCACAGCCCTGCTTAGGACAGTCACTGACCCAAATTTAATGCCTCTGCTGGAAATAGCTGAAGCCCACAGGATGTGAGGCAGCTGGGACCGCTAGGACAAAATACCACAGTCCGGGTGGCTTATAGGCAGCAGAAGCCACTTCTAGGAGTCAGGAGGCTAGAGGTCCAAGATCAAGTCCCCGCAGGTTTGGTGTCCCGTGAGAGCCACTCCCCAGCTCATGGCTACCTTCTCGCCACATCCTCACATGGTGGGACAGGCGAGGCAGCTCTCAGGGATCTCTTTCATAAGGGCACTCACCTCATCTTTGAGGGCTCTGTCCTGGTGAGCTAACCCCCTCCCAGAGCCCCATCTGCTCACCCCCATGCTGGAGAGGAGGATTTCCAGGCATGGATTTGGGGGAAACACACAGATAGCCCATTGCCCTGGGGATCCCTGGTTTCTCAATATGCAAAAGGAGATGCTGGGAATCAGTGATTTTTTTAAGTCCTTTCCAGCTCTGGAATTCAATTAATTCTGTCCCATCAGCATGAAGTATCTGAGAGGCAGTCAGTGACGTAAGCTGTTATTTTTGCTGCTATGGGTGACTGGGGGTCCAGGGAGCTGCTATCCAGGCTCCCGAAGGAGAGATGCAGACTCAAGAACCAAATCCCTCTGCAGGGCTCAGTGAGGAGCTGGGGGCCCGCTGAGCACTGTGGGCAGTTTAATAGGGAACTTCTGAGACCCAGAGACCCTGGTGTCCTAGCGCACATGGCCAGTGGCCACAGATGTCCCCAGATGAGATGGCCAGGCAGGCCCAGCCCACCTGCTGTCAGGTTCTTGCTGCAGGGTGATGGGCTATTCCAGCCAGGTCACGGCTGGCACCACACCCGGGCAGGGGAGCCGCCAGTCCTCACCCTGCCTGGAGCTGCCTGCCATGCACTCCTGGGTGGACTCTTGTGTGCAGAGTTCTCCAGCCCCTGGCTCTCCTTGGTCCCCGCACGCCTTAGCCTTGCACATGCTGTGGGCAGACACCTGGCCCAGTCTCTCTCACATCCCTGCCCCCACTGGTGAAGGAGCTGGGACAACTCCAGGCAGAGAGGCCCCTGGGAGTTTCACAACCCGGCGTGGGGGCAGCAGCAAGAGGGTGGGAGGTGGGAGTGCTCTGCCTTGAGCATTTTTTAAAGTTCAAGCTGCAATCCAGAAACCCGTGGTTCCAGGCTGTGGCCCCTTCAGTTGTGAAGGGAACTGTTGTGTGCACGTGGAGTGGTGGTAAAGTGGTGGGTGAGAAACTTGGGCACACCACACCGCAGGTCCAATCAAGACCCAACGCACCAGGTGAGCCAGTTATCCCCTGTGACTGCCCCTGATGTGTCTCCTGTCCCATGGTCTCAGGCGCCCATGGCATGTGGCTCCGCCTGCTTCTGGAAACCATGCGATACCAGCTGTGCCCCATAGGGCATCCCCCCTCCCCTCCACCCAGGGCCCCACACACCCCGTGGGCAGAGCACAATCAGACACTCCAGCCGAGCTCTCAGCCCTGACCATGGTCACCTTGGTCATCATAGCTGATGTCTGTGACTCGGTTTCATTGAGAAAAGAAAGAGAAATTTCACCTAGTCCGTTGAGCATGTTGTGTGAGGATTAAATTAGTGCACATGGGTGCGTGTCTGGGACCATGTTTCTCCTCTCCCTTGTGGGATGATGCCATCTTCAACGTCCAGCCTCCTCCGGGGATCCGTGCTGCTGTCAGGCTCAGAGGTCAGCCGGGGTGGTTCCTCCACCCACTCCTACCTCATCTTCTCTCACCCACCCCCGGATCCAGCCTCCCTCTACCTGTCTCCTTCCTCTCACCCCTCGTGAGGCTGCCCCACCGCCCTGCCACCCTTGGCACCTCCACCTGAAAACCCACTTTTTGCCAGCCCTCCCCATAAGAATGCAGACTCATGTCATTCCTCCTAAAGAGGGCATTTTGCCTGTCAGTTTTCATTTCTGAACACTTGTTTGTCATGCAAAAGCCGTGAGTGTCCGAGTTGCTTAATTTCTTCATTGAATGCATTACTTATTTAAGAAAAATGCCAATCTTTTCCTTTCCTCGAGATTGGAAATCGAAAACATAGAATAACATTAGGCACAACAGCATTTGTAACGTTCTTGGCGTTGCTTTTCAAATAAACCATACCTTGTTTGTAGCTTTCCAAGTACACTGTCTACAGTGTGCTACACATCAGTTCCTCCTGCTCTCCTGCTCCTTTTATAAAAATAAAAATTCCTATCTCAGCCTTTCACCAGAGATTGCTTTCTATATTTGGATACATTTTCCTGTTTTCCAGCGCATTTCTATGGTTACACAATGTTTACTAATTAGTTTGTTTAATTATATTAGTCAGCAACGGATAGACCATCCCAGTAAGTAGCTAACATTGTTTTCATCTCTTCATGTCAAACCTCAGACTGTCACTTAATAAAGAGCTATGCCTTCAAGCCAACATGTCTCACCATGAAGAATGCTTCGTGTCAACGCTGTGCAAATGCACTGCATGTTGTTTAAAGTCATTGGAATACCTGGATGTTTCCTCATTAGAAATGAGAAAGCAGAGAATCGGTGTGGCAGCTAGCATTGCACTGTGTGTACAGACTTTGATTAATAGGCACTGGTTGATAGATTTCAGGTACAGGGGGAAAAAAGCAGGGTTTTTTAATTTAAAGCACCCAATTGGTGCTGAATAGCCCTGCTCACTTTCCAGTGCCGTGCATCACAAAGAAAGGTCGTGGCTTCTTCAAGGCTTCATCTCTGACGGGCAGAAGGACTTGATGTGCAGCATTCAGCCTTCTGACCACACAAAAGGCTTCTACATTTGGCAATTACAGTGTGAGTCAAAGGCAGACTTTCTGCTAAGTTGAACATTTAGTCTGCCTGTAATTCACTGACGAGGTCACTTTGTTCTTTAATGAAGAATCACCTCCAAACCAATAAAGAGAAGGAGAAAAAAGGCCTCACCCAGGCAGGTGCATGTGGTAGGAACCAAGAGGCAGACACATTTTCAAAAGGCTTCACCCAGGCAGGTGCACATGATAGGAACAGCGAGGCAACCGCTTTCTCATTTGAGCTGTCACGTTGGAGAAAGGGAGGGGACGGGGGGAAGTTGGGATCCTGTCCTTCCTATCTGTAGTCACCTTTCAAATTGAAGAGGATTTCCCAGGATGCATTGGTATCTTAGAAAGATTCGTCTCTGGAGCCCAGAGTGATTAGAAATATCTTCTTGGATAGTTGATGTTTTCCAGTTTCTTTTACAGAAAACTCTATTCGTCTTTTCTCTCAATTTCAAGAGGGCTGTGATTGTGCAGACAAGTTTACCTCTCCAAAATTTGATTTTCATAGCCTCCAAAGAAACTTCAGAAGGAAACCACTGGAGGTTAACTGACACCCCGGCACTGGGAATAAATGATGGCACGTGGTGTTCATTCCCTGCTTAGTGGATATAATCTTGTCTTGATAGTGTTTACATTTCACGAAGACGTGCGTTGCAACGAGGCAATCCCATGAAAGGTGTCCGTGGCCTGGAGTTCTTGGACAGACTGCACTTCAGCTCCTAGGAATCCAGTGGCCCAAATTGCTCCCTAAGGGAACATGTATGAGTTTCTTATGGCTGCTGAAACAAATTACCTTAAACATGATGGCTTAAAACAACACATTTTCTTTATTCCTCTTACAATTCTGAAGGCCAAAAGTCCAGACTGAGCTTCACTGAGCTGCAGCCAAGGGATCTGTGCTGCCGGTTCCCTGTGCAGGCTGCAGAGTGGGATCCATCTTTGGCCTTTCCAGGTTCCAGATGCCATGTATGCTCTTTTGTTCATGGTCCCTTCTTCTGTTTTCAAAGCCAGCCATGTGGCATCTTCGACCCCCTTCCACCCTCTCTCACTGCTCACATCCACTCATAACCTTCTCTACCCTTGATCCTCCTGCCTCCCTCTTAGAAGGGCCCCTGTGGGGACACCATGGTCCCCCAGATAATCCAGGATGGTTTTTCCCAGCGTCCTCTAAATGTTTTCACCGTGTACTTGTATGGCCAGTGTTGAGCAGAGGCAACTGCTGGAAGGCTTCTGCTGAGTGTTTGGTCTGCCTCTTGGGCTGTGGGACTCCCTCGTGGGTTTGCAATGACTATTCAAGAGGGGCTGCTCCTAGCATTGCAAGATGTTTTCCACCTGATGCCAGCTGTGGTCTGGCATCCCCAGAGGAGATGAGGGGATGACTATGGTCAAACTGCTGAAGAGACAAGTAAATGTGGGTGGCACTGTTGGCAAAAATAAAAATAGCCCAGTGAGTGTTGCATTACAAGGTTGGTTCTGTGCAGTGGACTCCAACGTCCCGGCCCAGGCTACTCCCCAGGATAGACAGAACCAGGCTATGAAGAGCCAGAAGGCCAAGCAGTGGCCTGCACAGGGTGCCACAGCCTAGGGGCCTGGGGACCTAGACCTGTGTGGTCACAATATGGACAGGTGACACTCCCATTCCAGGTCTTTGTGGTCAGGAACAGCTGCATTCCACTGGGGAGTGGTGACCTGCACAGGGTGAGTGCCACAGCCCAGGGGCCTAGGGACCTAGACCTGTGTGGTCACAGTGTGGACAGGTGATGCTCCCATTCCAGGTCTTTGTGGTCAGGAACGGCTGCATTCCATTGGGGAGTGGTGACCTGCACAGGGTGAGTGCCACAGCCCAGGGGCCTAGGGACCTAGACCTGTGTGGTCACAGTGTGGACAGGTGATGCTCCCATTCCAGGTCTTTGTGGTCAGGAACGGCTGCATTCCTTTGGGGAGGATGCTTTTGGTTAAAACCATATTTGACTTTCCGTGGCCTCTTTCTGCCACTGCGCTGATGTGAGTGTGGATCCACAACCGTGGCTTCTGCTTTCTGGGTCAGATCATTCTTAGTCGTACTAATGGAATCACCTCCGCAGCTGGAAATTTTGGTAAAGCTTGTGGCTTACGCAGACACCTCTCATCTGGATAAACAGTGAAGGGGTCGCAGCTCAAGGTTCACCTTCTGTGCAGCGCTGTCCCAGTGGGGACAGGCCTGGGAGCTGAGACGGAGGAGGGGGAACTGGAGGAGGTGTCATGTAGTCCCCCTGGGCCCCAAAGTGTCATCTCATTTTAAGGGCAAAGAAAGGCATTTGGGATGTAGTAAATGCATTTTGAAAAGGAGGTGTGGACCCTAATGGCCAGGAGTTCAGCAAAAGCACAGCCTTGTGCAGGAGGGAGAGTGCTTTAGAAGATTATACATTGTTTTATAAACAGCAGGATTTGTAGAAGTAAGTGCTCTACCAGGCCCCTCCCCTGAGGCTGCTGAAATAGGAGAAAAATCTTTGTGATTTTTGTGACTTTAGGGTTATGTAAAATGTTCTTAAATATGATACTAAAAGCATAATCCATAGAGGAAAGATCAAAAAATTAGACTTTCAAATGAAAAAGCTAATTGTACTTCTAAAGACACAATTAGGAAAATGAAAAGATAAGAGCCAGATGGAAAGAAAAATGTTTACAAATCAAGTATCTGGGAAAAAAAACTTGTTTCTAGAATGTATAAAAAAACTTTCAGAGTCAACAATATGAAAACACGTAACCCAACATTAAAAAATAGGCAAAAGATTTGAACAAACATTTCACCAAAGAGGATACATGGCTGGCCAAAAACTAAAGTGGAAAGAAACCAACATCTTTAATCCTAAAGAAACTGTGAGACACCACAATACAGCTCTTAGGATGAAAAACAAACCCTGACGTGAGCAAGTGCTGGGGTAGACGTTGAGCAGCCAAACGTTGCTGACGAAAAAGCAAATGGCACAGCCTCTGTGAAAACAGTGGTGACCCTTTAAATGTAACTGCTAAACATTCACACCTAGCAATCCCATTTCTAGGCATGTACCGAAGTGAAATTTTAAAAACTGACACATGAATATTTATAATTTCATAATTTCCAAAAACTGGAAAGAATTCAAGTGTTTCTCAACTGGGGAATAGATAACGAATGTGGATATGAACCATCCAAGCCACGGAAGAGTCCTCATAAGAAGGAATAAACTGCAGCAACAGGCATGGGCCTCACATCCATTAGCTAAGCACAGAAGCCAACCTCCGACGTCTGCAGATTCCGACTGCATTTACAACATTCTCAAAAAGGCAAACTGCAGGCACGAAGACTATGCCGGTGGTTGCCAAGGGCTCAAGGGAGAAGACAACTAGTATTCCCAACTGTTCTCCGTATTTCTTAGTGAGAATTCATAATACAAGTTCATCAAGGGGAAAATCTGGTTCACTCGGCCAACCTATCAAGTAAGGCCATCAGGACCGGCTCCCCCTGGATAACTGGTCAGCCAGATACACACACAGCAGCTCCCTACCCTGTCTGAGACCTACAGAATATAAGTGAAATTACTGACAAAAGATAATCAAAGAAAGCACAATTCATATTGCAAATGAAATTAAGATAAAAACTCAAAGGAATTGTTACTAAGATGTAAGCAAAAACAAACAGAAAAGATGATTTAACAATTATGAATTGATACTGATTTGTTATATTACATTTTAAACTAAAAAAATCTCATATTGAGAAAAACTCCTGCAAATAAAGCAAGCGTGTAGAAATCCCACCAAGTCCACCCACCCAACGCCCACAAAACACAAAGTGAAATACAAGACATGGAGAATTAAAACTTAAAAGAACAGGCGAGTTAAAAGAGTCAAATGCAAACCAATAGGAAAGAAGTTTCCAATATTACTATTGGAAAAAATAGAATTCAAGATTCAATGTCTTAATCAATATTTAAAAAGTCATTGTTTTGTTGATAAAACGTATCATGTACAAGTAAGGATGTAACTAAGACCATGAGTCATGATTCTCTCTCTCTCTCTCTCTCACACACACACACACACACAGGCTCATTCTCTCTTTGACCAAAAATATAAATGTACCCAATAGTAGTAAAAGACTTTAACACATCTCTCAATCAAGTAGGTAGGATGAAAACAGAAATTGAGGGTAGGGTCAGCAAACTACAACCCCCAGGCCAAATGTAGCTCATGGTAATAGATATTTATTCTGTACATGTGGAGAATATTTGACCTCCCTTCCTAGAAACCAACTATCAGTCTACACAGAAGATCTCAGCAAATTCCAAAAAGATAAATTGTATGGGCTAAGTTTTCCTAGCCACATGCAACAAAACTAAAAATTTGTAACAAAAAGCACACACCAAAAAATACTCAACAATTGGAAATTCTAAAAGCTTTTCTAAACACACAAAAAAGTCACATTGCTGTTTTGATATTATTATAATTAATATCAACACATAAAGAAGTAAATGTAAAAATAAAAACCAAAAAAAGTTGTCAAGATTTTAAAATATGGATATATGGAGCCACCACTTCAATATTCATCCTGAGGTGAGAAGCAAAAATTTGATCAAAGACTTAGTTTTAGTGCACTTCTCTGTAGTTTTGTTTATAAAAGAAAAAATAAGAAGCCTAGATATGAAACAATAGAATGCATTCATTATGGTAAATGCATACAAACGAACACTGGATCATGTATCCATCAACTTAGGAATGTGATCAAACATTTTTATTAACCAGAGCAGGCTCCCAAACAACAATAACATGATTCTGGGTAGTTTTAAATCTTCCTATTGATGTGTCCCTATCTCCAATTGCTTTACTTCTATAATTACATGAAAACCATCAATATATTTTATTTAAAAACCTTACCCTACTTCTCCAGAAATGAGCACAGGAGAAAAGATACAATTCATAATATCATAATAATATGATACAATTCTCAGCACATAAAATACAATGAATTCTATTTGAATAGCATGTTTTCTTATTCTTAAATTTAATGGTATGTTAATGCACTATGCCTTACATTTGCAAGTATAGTCAATGCTAAGAAATATTTCAGCAACAAAGTAAGCTATATTCCATCTAATACAAACTTGACACATTTCTTTGGATGTTGAAGAATCATCTACTCTCAGGAATAAGTGCCAGTCACTCCAAATCAGCAGTCACTGATGTCTTCTCTACATTCGGCTCCCCAAACGTAGACACCTGTTTGTGGTGCAGAGGAGGGGAGATCTCTGTGGTCAAAAAGCTGAGACACTGAATTAATTTAGTCTCTTTACTAGAGTATGTCTCCGAATCTTAACAGGCTAATCATATTTCCTCTGTATTTCCAAGAGAGGCTGTAGGTTTCAGGCATCCTCAAAACTTTTAGGTAGTGCTTGATTTTTGGTTTTGCATTTGTTTTTAATCCTAGAATTGTTTTTTTATGAAGCATCTGACACCATTGCTAATACCATTAGTATTCTGCCAAACATGCTTTGGCAAACTCAGCAATAAACAAGCAATTTGGGCTTCTAAAAATGCAAAAAGATTTTTTGGCAAGTTGAAAATTGTTAAATGCCTTCCTGTTTGATGTAGTCCCACTTGCTTATTTCTGCTTTTGTTGCCTAACTTCTGGTATAATATCCAAAAATCACTGCCAATGCTAATAGCAAGGAGACTTCTGCTTCTGTTTCCTCCTAAGAAGTTTCATGGTTGTAGGTCTTACATTTAAGTCTTTCAGTCATTTTTGAGTTGACTTTTGCATCTAGTGTGAGACGAGGTCCAGCTTTATTCTTTTGCATGTGGATATCTAGCTTTCCCAATACCATTTATTAAAGAAACTGTCTTCTCCCCATCGTGTCTTCTTGGTGGCCTTGTCAAAAATTACTTGACCATATATATTATATGGGTTTATTACTGGGCTCTTTGTCCTGTTCTATCTATCCATCTGTCTGTTTTAATGCCAGTACCACACTGTTCTGATTACTATAGCTTTGTAACCTAATTCTAAATTAGTAAGCATGGTCTCACCATCTTTGTTTGTCTTTCTCAAAAATTTTTTGGATCTTTGGGGTCTTTTGTGGTTGCATACAAATTTTAGAATTTTTTTCTATTTCTGTGAAAAATGCTAGAATGAAATGTTGGAATTCTGATAGGATTTGCATTGACTCTGTCTATCACTTTGGGTAGCATGGGCATTTTAACAATATTAATTCTTCCAACCAAGACATAACAATGGTCAACAAGAATATGAAAAGGTGTTCAACATCACTAACCATCAGGGAAATGCAAATCAAAAGCACAAGGAAATAGCACCTCCCACCTGCCACAATGGCTACTGCCAAAAAGAAAAGAGATAATAAATATTGGTGAGGATGTGGAGAAAGGGGAATTCTTGTGCATGTTGGTGGAAATGAAAACTGGTAGAGCTGTTATGGAAAACAGCATGTAGCTTCCTCAAAAAAGTAATGATACAGCCACTGTATGACCCAACAATCCCACTTCTGATATATTCCCAAAGGACATGAAATCAGCACCTCGTAGAGATGGCTGCCAGTCCCCATGTTCATTGCAGCAGTTTTCACAATAGCCAAGATATGAAAGCAATCTATGTGTCCCTGGACAGATGAATGGATAAAGAAATGATGGTATATACATGCATTTGGATATTATTCAGCCTTAATAAAAGAGACCCTGCCATTTGTGACAACACGGATGAACCCTAGAAGATATTATGCTAGGTGAAATAAGCCAGACACAGACAGAAAAATATGAATGATCTCACTTTGATAGGGAATCTTTAAAAAAGCCAAATATATAGAAAGAGAGAACAGTGTTTACCAAAAGCAGAAAAGGGGAAGAAATGAGGACATCTAGGTCAGAAGGTACTAAGTGACAATTATGTAGGATGAAAGGACCAGAGATCTGATGTGCAGCATCAGGATTCTAAAATTAATATATTGCATTATACAATTATAATAGTTATAATAACAATATATTAATAATTATAATAATATAATTATCATAACTATAATTATTATATTTAATAATAGTGTAGTGTGTACCAAAAAATTGCTAAGAGCAGATTTTGGTGCTGTTACCACACACACAAAACTACCATATCCATGGCTATGGAAGGTGATGGGATGTTAATTTTCTGGACTATAGTAATCATTTCACGATATATCTGTATATTAAAGCAATATATATACCTTTTTAAAGTCTCACTGGGCTTTATGAGCTCATGTGCCCTAGGCTACAATTATCACACCAGTGGCTTAACATGTGTATGGTAAGAAAAGCACTCAAAGCAAAGATGTGAAAAGATTCCTCTCGTGGACCAGAGCCTGCAGAGATTTTGTGAGAAGGCTGGAAATGAAGATTCCACTTTTACGAGATAAACTATTTTGATTCAAATCAACCCTGTTTATTCAGAGCTGCTGCACCACTGGTGGGCACCCAGGTGCAGCAATGCTCATGCATATTCCTGGCTGGACATTTCCTTAGTCACAACCTGGCACTTAGTTTTCGACAGAGTGATGTGCACCAGGGGCAGCCAACTTTTTCAGTAAAGAGCCAAACTGTAAGTCCTCTAGGTCCTGTGGGCCACATGGTCTCCCTCAGCGTTCTTCAAACCCGCCACTGTGGCACCAAAGCACAGGGGAGCAGCTGTGTTCCAGTAGCATCTCACTCAGGGACACTGAGATTGGGATTTCCTGTAATTCTCATGTGTCTCGAAATCTTCTTCTTTTATTTTTTTCCAACAATTTGAACATGTAAAGATCATTCTTAGCCCCATAGCCAGCATCTGGCCCACACATTGTTGTAGGATGTGAGCCTCTGGTAGACACTACTACTGTTTCTTGGGAACATTTTCTCTATCACATTCCAGTTTCCCATAACAACTTTTCTGCTATTCAGTATGTGTTATTCAAGATAAAACTTGACATTGCAATCATCATTTCTAATACACTGTTCATCGCACCTGCTTTGTTTCTTTAATTGCTAGTTCTGCACCGTGCAAGACGGTTTTCATGCGAATTGTTCCACATTTCTTGCCGATGTAAAACTCATGGTGCTTTGACTGTGGTGCTGTTTTGTTTTATTTCATTCAATTTAATGGCCACATGTTTTGAGCAGGAGATTTAAAATCTATATAGTTCTTCTAAGTGCTGTGGTCATAGCAAAATTCTTTCCGGGATCATCACTGGTTGTCCATCAATCGATCTTAACTTTGAATGAGACATAAGATCATTACCTGCTTGCATTATTAATGGAATCCCAAACACATAGACTTTTTCCTGACAACTTATTTTTATACAAGTAATATTTGTTTATTAAAATAAGCCATTTTTGAAAAAAAAAAAAAAATCTGCCGTTCCTAGGTACCTAAGACTTCACAAATGCATTCGGTGTAGATGTGTTCTTTTACGCTGTGTTTTGCTTTTTACTGTCACTTCCTATGCACACATTCAATCATGGATACAGCCACGTGTTTGACTGTGCTGTGGCAGTCCACTCTATTATCAGGACATAGGTTGTTGAAACATGCCATTTGCTTGGTTTTTCGGGGAGGTTTCCATGCTCTTCCTCTTACACAATGTCACCGAAGTTATATTTGTCCAACTTCAAAGGGAGTTATTTCCTTGAGATTCATTCCCCAAAGTCGAATTTCAAATCAAGAAGCACTAGCAGCGCTATTTTTATTGGATATTGCCACATACGAAGTGTTTCAAAATAGTCCCCACAACCTTGGATTTTGTCCTTTTAATGTACTTGTACTGCGTTAGCGTGGGTGGCACAGTAACAGGTTTTCATCTGCATTTTCTGATTTAGCTGCACTTCTCTTCAGTTGAGGATTTTCTGTTTGTATTCACTTATATTGTCTGTGATATTCTGAAAGTCCTCTCAGCAGTTGGCAGTGTTGCTGAGGACACATGGAAACACTTCTGAAAGAATTTATTGGGAAAATATATTTCCAGTGCCCAGGATTTTGGAACAGAGATGCTCCTTCTCTGCTGCCAGAGACCATCTCGACTCCAGATTTAGAATTTAGTTTTGAAGAGCCCATTCCTCCCACCTTCACCCAACCTGCCAAGGACACACCAGACGTCATTCCAGCAAGCCAGCTTCCTGTCACCATGCTGTTGGCACAGCTCCTAAGCCATTCATCGCCACCCCGCGTGACATGTTTCCCCGATGTCCTGGCACGTGCTCCCTTGGCAAGCGTTTATTGAGTACTGACTACACGAGGTGCTCTAAGTGTGAACAAGAGAGGCGTGGCTCCAGCTCTCATTAAGCTTCAGTTCCTGGGAGAGGGTCTTACTTAGACGTTACTTAGACATTTAAAACTTTCAGTGACCTCAGTGCAGAGGGGTCTGTGGCAAATAATGCTGTGGCATAAATGTTCACTTAGTCAAGTTTAGATCTGACACAGCTTGTGGGATGCCAATGGTCGCTCTGAGTCCTTGTCTTCCCCTCTGCACTGCACACACCTTTCTTCCTGAAACGTCTTCCTCACTTGGCTATGGGATGTCACACGCTTCTGGCATATGTCCCACAACATAGGTGTTTACTCTTCTTCTTTCAAGCCACTCAATACTGGAGCGCTCTGGGCTCGTTCTTCATCCCTCTGATCCATCGACACTCAATTTGGATGACCCATGATTCTAAATGCAACGTATTCCTGATTTGATGATACTCACAATTGTATCTCCAGTCCCAACTTTTCTGCTAAACTCCATGTTCACATATTTCTACTCTCTACTTGATAATCTCCATTCGGATGTCCAAAAAGCACTTCCAATTTTAAGATGTCCAGATAGCTCTGATTCCTCATTCCCCAGCCTCTATTCTACATAAATCAGTCCCATTTCAGTAGCTCAGATAAAAATACTGAGAGTCATCTTGTGTTTCTCTTTCACTTCTACTTCTCACAACCAATCCTGTTGACTCTAACTTCAAGTTACATCCCAAATAAACCACTTTTCACTGCCCAAATCACCACCACCAAATCCATGCCACTATCATGTATCATTTATCTAAAATAAAAGTTTTCTGCCCTTTCTGCCCTGGGGGTTCTGCCCTTCCATGGTTTACTCTCCACACAGCAACTGGAGCAGTCTTTCAAAAACTCAAACCTGAGTGTGCGCTCAGAGTGAAATCCAGACCCCCCGCGACAGCCTTGCAGAGTGAGCCCTGACTCCCTGAGTGCAGATCCCGTCGGCCTTCCTGCCACATCAGGACCAGGCCTGACTGTGGGCTTTGCCTCTCCCACTCTTGGTGATGGGTGAAGTGCAGGACCAGGCCTGACCGTGGGCCTTGCCTCTCCCACTCTTGGCGATGGGTGAGTGCAGGACCAGGCCTGACCATGGGCCTTGTCTCTCCCACTCCTTGGCGATGGGTGAGGTGCTACACGGTTGCTTCGGGTCCGTCTGATCCAGCAAACGTGTACCTCTACGTCTCCGAACGTTTGATCTCTTGTTGACCTAACAGGAAAAGCTGAATCTGCACTCCCAGGCTGTAGTACTAAGGCTTGGCCCAAATTGCAAAAGTAGAGAAGCCGATTTGAGCCAAACCTTAGTACTGCAGCCTGGGAGCGTAGATTTAAGGAGCCCGAATGTACACTCTCATTAGCAGCAGTAACAAGTGAACTTTTAAAGGGAAAGAAGAGGCAGTTTCTGAGTTGGTTACCAAGAATTTACATTAAAATAACATAAGCTATTCATTGGCTAGACACCATTAAGCTTCAGAGTATGGGTTAGAGTGTCCAGTGTCCAGTGCAGCGTTATTCGGTTGACTTATAACTGCTCGTGGCAACAGCGAGCAGTTTCAGGGGAATGCACAGCCCGAAGTCGGGGGAGCAGGATGCGATTACCATCTCTTTTTAATGCTTCTCTGGGCCTGATCATTTAAAAGGACTTGCATTGCACAGATAAATGTTCTAGTCTTTCCTCACTCTTTTATTTGGAATAAACACAGCTGTTCACTGCCGATAACGGCTGTGTCATTTGTACAGGACTAACCCTTCTGCAGGTAACAACGATTACACAACAATAAACTCAGAATGAAACACAGAAAACAACCATGGAAGGCACTGGAGAGAGATAAGGGGCAGGAAGACGTGGGAGTTGGGTCACTCCCTGAAAAAAGGAGCTCTACCTCCCCAGCATACGTGTGCCCATGCGCGTGCAGGGAAGCTGGGACTCAGAAGTCGACTGACTTTCAGACTCCAGAGGTCAGAGGACGGAGCACAGGGCTGGCAGAGCTACCAGAAAGTGAGGGGGTGGATATCTCAGAAGGAGGAAGCTGCAGAACACAGAACAGGAGCCAGAAAACTCTGTGTGTGAATAAACCATACATATGCATCTGTGTGTATACGTATCCCCACATACATATCATGTATGCTTACTGTGTGTATACGTATCCCCACATATATATCATGTATGCATCTGTGTGTATACGTATCCCCACATACATATCATGTATGCATCTGTGTGTATACGTATCCCCACATATATATCATGTATGCATCTGTGTGTATACGTATCCCCACATATATATCATGTATGCTTATGTGTGTGTACGTATCCCCATATATATCATATATGCATCTGTGTGTATACGTATCCTCACATATATATCATGTATGCATCCGTGTGTATACGTATCCCCACATATATATCATGTATGCATCTGTGTATATGTATACCCACATATATATCATGTATGCATCTGTGTGTACGTATCCCCACATACATATCATGTATGCATCTGTGTGTGTACGTATCCCCACATACATATCATGTATGCATCTGTGTGTGTGCGTATCCCCACATATAGATCATGTATGCATCTGTGTGTGTGCGTATCCCCACATATAGATCATGTATGCATGTGTGTGCGCGTATCCCCACATATAGATCATGTATGCATCTGTGTGTGTACGTATCCCCACATATATATCATGTATGCATCTGTGTGTATATGTATACCCACATATATATCATGTATGCTTACATGTGTATACGTATCCCCACATATATATCATGTATGCATCTGTGTGTATACGTATACCCACATATATATCATGTATGCTTACGTGTGTATACGTATCCCCACATATATATCATGTATGCATCTGTGTGTATACGTATACCCACATATATATCATGCATGCTTATGTGTGTGTACATAAAGATATGTATACACACATTAAATATATTTAGTATACTAAATATTGCTAAATATCAAATAATAATTGTTTATGACATTAATAAGGTAGTAAACAATACAATAAATGTTTATTGTATTACATTAATTATTGTATACAATTATTAATATGATAAACATTATTGTGTTAAACATTCATTAATATATTAAATATATTAATTACTGGTTAATTGATATATTTGATAATTAAATATACTTATTGGTTAATTGATATATTTAATCTATTAACTACATTTGTTAATGATATATTTGGTATGCAAAATGTTTAATATAGTAAATACATTTATAAACGTAATAAATATATGTACTGTCTATGGTGACAATAACATTTTTGTAAGGCTGTCTTTGAGATGGCTTTCACAGCAGTCTGTAGAAGTGTGAGGTGCTTATGCTGAAAGTTGCGTCCTGCCATGCCAGGCTTTTCAAGTGGCCTTTAGTACAATCTTCTTCACAGATTATTATTAGCTCCTTCAAGGACTGCCTAGACCTTAGATAACAGCAGCAAACACAAGCGTTGTCTCTAGCGGAATCATAGACTAGGCAGGCACACTGACACAGGGTCACAAGCACCAGAGATCCCAGCCGAAGAACAGGTGCCCTCAGCCACATCAGGATTTCAAAACAGTCGCCGGACAATTATTGGCACACTTACTGGCCTCCAGCCTGCACACATTCACCAATGTCCATGTTTGTTGCTAATATTTGTAGTGTCTCAAGTCAGGGCGGCACAGAGCGGCACAGATATCAATCTTATATTGACCAGACTCTTTATGCAGCCGTGTTCCATGGTGCACGGGTGGCAACATGCTCCAAAAAGTGAGTTTAGTATTTTACTTCATATTAGCTATATTTGGGGTGGTGAGTTGGACCAGCCAGAAAAAAACATCTTGTAAGAGGAATACCATATTGCCACTTTCCCAGAAATTCCCAATCCTGATATGCTTTGGAAATTTAAACTGTTTTGTTTTTTTTTTAATTGAATACTCTGCTCATGTTACCAGACAGAACTGGGGCCAGCTCTCCCATGCAGTAGAACCAGATGTCCACACGAAGGCTTGCCGTGGAGGCAGGGAGGTGTTTATTTGCAGGGCGCTGAGCACGGGGGACCATGAGGCTAGTGCTTAGGTTCTGATCCTGCAATGCCTTGCAGGAAAGGGTTTTTAAAGGCAGGGGTAAATTTCAGAAAAACAGAAATTACAGGGAAAATAGTAAATCAATATGAAGGTTATACACTGGTTTTGGTCTAAAAGGGTGAATTATCTTGAGTTGGGGGCTTACAGGTCATAGACGGATTCAAAGATTTTCTGATTTGCAACTGGTTAAAGAAGAGAAAATGTGTTTAAACGCTGGGGTCAGCAGAAAGGAACCTCAGCTCTGGCTCATGGGTGTGACCTCCTCTAGACCCCTTGGGAAGAAATTTAGAACAACAAGCAGTGGTCCGAGTTCAGCCTCAGCTTCCCTTTATCTGAGGTCTGTGTGCCAGTAGATCTGTTTGGTGGGGGGCCAGGCTCCCCCAAAACAACTCAGGGAATGTGCGAGGATGTTATCTTTAGCTTCTATGGGGAACCAAACCTCCCGCGACTCTAGCTTCCTTGGCAATTGTTTTAAGCTACTATTACCTTCTTGCTTATCACATTGCTTATTTACTTCTCAGGGCTAGCTAAGCACTTGGAATTTCCCCCCGAAAGAACTCAAGATTTTCCTGTATTTCCACGTGCGGAGGGACCCGCAGGCGCCAAGAAGGGCCTGCTCCATCTCATTCACAAGCACGTATATTCCTACTTCTCTCTTTTATCTCATACTGAGAAATGAAATTCCTTAGGTGATTAAGTGACAAACATACATTTAAGTAAACACATTTTTGGTAAAATTTCACTACTGAAACAGAGAAGGAGGAAGAGGAGGAGGAGGACGGGAAATAGGAGAGTTGAATAAACGTAAATCCTAATCCTGTTTTACTTCTTTATCTTTTTCTTTTCTGCATGAATAGAAAACGTGGTCTTGCCTTTACTGCTAAGGCTGCCAGGTCCCTCAAGATGAGGAGAAACCAACATTTCCGGCCCCCCCCACCCCAAAAAAAAAACCCTGAGCCATGGAGGAAAACCTTCAATTGTGACAAAAATAGGAAAAAAAAAAAAAAAAAAAGCACAGAAAATTAAAATGCTCTAAAAATCTACTGGGGACAAGTGGATATTTTACTCACAAATGGGTTTTTTACCGAGTATCATCTGGGTTACTGTCGTATTGTCCACAAAATAGACCTAATATGCTACAACATGCACGACTCTGAGGAGTGCCCCACGTATTCACACAAAGCAACTGTGAAAACTGAAAATGGCAAAAAGAACTGGTAAAATATATTAGAATTTCAAAATTATGCAAACTACCATACCCAAGAGGGTTTGACCAGAGTTTGTTTGTATTTTAATTTAGCTTTTATTCATAATGTAATCATGTAGGTATATGCCTTACGGGCATGAGGAAGAAGTTCTTACATGAAAGAGGGTATAATAATAAAAATACAGATACTCAGCAGAGGCTGCTGGCAAATTAAAAAACGACAACTAATAACGTGGTGTGCTACAGGGAAGGCAATTTAGTTTCAGCCCAGTTGCAGTCACTGCCTTGGTAGGAACCAGGCCTTTCTTTCTGTCCCGGACCATCAAATAATGATTACATGTTATTAGAGCAAAATTAAGTGTTAAAGTGCATCTGTCAAAAAATGAATAACATAATAAAGTAATATTTAGGCCACCTTCCTTCTAAGAATTTTAGTTTTATTCCAGTAAATGAACCATAAAGCCCTTCAATGTTAAAGCTGGAAAGAACCTTAGAAATAACCGTATTTTTCCAGTAAACTGAAGCTCCACACAGTGAGCTGGGGGCTGAGAGAGGCTTTCCTTCCACATTCTTCTCAGTATTTCAGCCAGGTTCCCAGCAAGGACCCACTGAAAGTCCTGAAAAGAGAGTGCTTTTCCTAAATCCTCTCTGATGGGAACAGAGTCCCTGGTCTCAGCCTCATCTAGATCTTCCCAGGAAGGTCATCCTATGGCAACCGCTGTTGTCTATGATGAGGATTCAAACACAGAAATCACTTAAAGAACTAGCCATCTGTACCACAGACACACACAAATTACTGAAGGAAAAAAAAATCCTATTAAACTCAACCTAGAAAATAAACCCTACAACAGAAGCTGCTCTGTTAAATTAATGGAATGAAAACTAGATTTTAAAGGATGGCTCTAAAATAATGCTACAGCTTTTCAAACCTGGATATTCCCCCTCTGCACCAGGCAGGATAGATTTGGGAATCTGTGTGATACTAGACATGCCTGATGCCCAAAGCGAACTGGGAGACTGAGTCAGGACCCAAGTCCATGCCCCAGCAGACCCTTTATTCTATCTCTGAGAATTCTAAGAATTAGAGATAAAGTCAGAAAAGCCCCCAAAATATAAGCATCATGAAATGCTGCCAAAAGCAGGTAAGGCCTGGCTTAGTCTTTTATTTGGCAATGACAGCTGTGATTAAGCAAACCAAGGTACCCAGTGACATTGAAAAGACAAACATTCTTCTTAAAACTTGGAAAATATCCCTAGTTTAAAACCTAGCTATATTTTTCCGAACCCATCAAACTTCTTGGTTTCTTGCAGTTCAAATCTGTTCAAGGAAATCATCTGTCTTCAAAGGAATTAAGTGCCTTTCAAGGTGTAGCAAACCTTATCTGTGTTTGAGAAAGGAATTCTGCAAGAAAAAAGTTCTCACTATAGAAATCGGAAACTCTCCTTGACAAGTTGACAAAAGGTAGACAGCCGGTTAAAAAGAGAATATAGGATTTAGGTATCGTGTGATTAAATTCCCTCTAGAAAATAACTCACTGAAAAATTACCCAATTATTGGAACCTCCTATCTTTAGACACATTGGAAGTGTTTCTTCATTTAATGGGCAACATTTATTAAGCTCGTATAATGAGATTTATGAAGGTTAATCAGCACTGAGATGAAAAGATAGATTCCTGTGCTCACGGAATTTGAAGTCTACTAAAGGAAGACAGGCTAACAATTTAGAACAGGATGGGCAAACTTTTTCCACAAAGCGTGAGATCGTGAATTTTTTCCTCTTTGCCCACCGTTTGGGCTCTGCTGCATGACTCAGCTCCACTGTCGCAGTGTGAAATCAGCCATAGACGATCCCTAAATGGCAGGCATGGCCGTACACCCTCAAAACTTACCACCACAGGTAATGGAGACTGTCAAGATCATAAAACACAAGGAAACACTGAGAAACTTCCGCAGACCAAAGGAGTGCGGGAGACACGATGGCCATGTGTAACGTGGTGCTCAGGACTGGATCTTGCAGCAGCAAGAAGACATTAGTGGAAAAACCGGTGAAATCCAAATAACACCTGCGGTTCAGCTACAGGTAACACTGATGGCAGTTTCTTCCCTTTGACAGGTGTACAATATAGTAAGGTAAGATGTCAATAGTGAGAGAAAGAGGGTGAGGCATATATGGGAATTGTCTACTATATTTACCACTTTTCTATACATTTAAAAATTGAAAGTTTATTTGTTTAAAAAGATAGAAAGCGAGACCTCTGAGGCAAATGTGCAGATGGCTGACTGAGAAGATGAAATAAAGTATTAAGTACACGTGATAGGAACACGCTTGGGAGCTGAGAATTAAGCCCCGAATTCAGTGTTGACCTGCGTTGAGCTGTGCCCCAACAGTGATGCTGGAAAATCCTCTTTAATTTTTAGCTTGTCCTCTTCCACCAATGTCTTTTACATTAAGAAGATGGCAGAAGAATCACAGAGAAACCACTCGCATCTTGCCAGCTGTTCAAGATGAGGCTTGCGTCTTCACCTCTTTCTGCAGCCTCGGCTATCTTACAAGACAATGCATGTAAATCCACATGCATGGTGCCCGGGGCGGTAAATATTAGCTAGGATGCCCCAGGAAGACTCGGGTAAAAGGAGTGGATGGCTGGAGAGAAGCAACACCGAACAAATCGCCTCCTCCTCTGCTCCTGGGCAGAAGTCAGCACCAACGACAAAAGGACTGTCTCGTGCTAGTCAAATCACTCACTGCTCAAGAGCCCAGTCCTCTACCCAGGCTGAACCACAATATTGTTTTTTAAATGCCAATGGATAAAAGTTGGAAGAGAACAATTTGAATCTCCAAGCAATTTTTTTTTCTAGTGTGGAGGCTCAACCCAACCTCTTAATGACAGCTTCTTTATTTAGGTAAAATATTTTAATAGTTCATTTTGCATACAAGAGAAATAGAGGCTGTATTTAGGAACAGAAAGGATTAAAACTGTGAGGTACTAAACTGTGGTAGATAATTGAGTAGATGGTCACCACTCTTGCACGGGAATTTGTATCACTGCAGATTAAGCTTCCCTTTAGAAAATGTGACTTGGTTTTCTCTAAGGAGGCCTCAATTCCAAATATTGGGAGAAGTTGGACAATTTCTCAACAGGACAGAAGACAGGAGTGAGGGAGAGAGATCCTGGGGATGCCCTGGGTCTGCGCGCCCTTCTGCTGGTGCAGCTCATGTCTCCTGGACTCCCCAACTCCAGTCAAGCTCCATGAGGAGGCACCATCTGGGGGCTGTGCTCCTGCCATCCTGAGCAGATGCCAGTGTGTGCACCTGGGAGCACCCAGGCTGGGGAGCAGATGCCCAGGGACCAGCCTGGGAAACAGGATGTGGGCAAAGACAGAAGGCGGCATCCAATGCCAATCAGCTGGCTGAGAGGACACAGTGCAACCAGAGCAGACCTGTAGAGCATGAAGAAAACCCTGGCAAAATTCCCTTGACTACTTGGCAAAGGAAATCTGGTTAGAAGGAAGGAGGGAGAGGGAGAGAGGATAGACTGGGCATCCTAGATCCAATAGGTAGGGGACTTAATTTATTATTATTTGCACACTAAATTGAAATGTGAAGTCCTTGTGCTGAAGCTTGGAGTTTCAGGATTGCATGTCAATATATATATATATTCTTTTTCTAGTTATTTTTTGTTTATTTCAGATGGAGACAAAATATATGCAAATACATGAAAGTTACCATGCAGTAACATGAAATTATGCTTCTGATTTTGCTTTTTGTTTTCAAAAAGAGACAGATATGATGCAATTATTAACTTCATTAACCTGAAAATGAGATCACGTCCTTTGCAGCAACATGAGTGGAGCTGGAGGCAACTATCCTTAGCAAACTAATGCAGGAACAGAAAACCAAACACCACATATTCTCACATGGAAGTGGGAGCTAAATGATGAGAACACACAAACACATAGTGGGGAACAACAAACACTAGGGCCTACTGCAGGGTGCAGGCTGGGAGGAGGGAGAAGATCAGGAAAAATAACTAATGGCTCCTAGGCTTAATAGCCAAGTGATGAAATAATCTGTATAACCAACTCCCATGACAAGAGTTTACCTATGTAATGAACCTGCTTGTGTACCCCGAACTGAAAAGTTTAAAAAATATGCATATATAAGTGTAATAAATATATTTATAATAAGTATGCGTATGCATATACACACAGAAAGAGATGTCCTTTTTTTAACTTGCTAGTCTGTGTAAAGGGCCATATTGTCTGTAGAAGCCGTGCAAGCTAAGATTCGTGAGGGCCGTGACTTTTCTGCCTTCTTCATGGGCCTGCTCAACACCCAACAACAACGGGAAATAACTACTTTTGAGGCAGGAAAATAGGGTCTGGAGCCAGGGAACATAAGGCCGATTCACACATCAGCCACACCAGGAAATGTCCTCTCCATAGGGCGGATGCTATAACAGACTTTGTAACTTCACTTCATCCTCTCCATTTACATAGGGCATACCCAAAGTCATCCATGGAATCCTCTAGAGGATATTTAAACTCCCCAAAATTCTGTGACGGGGTCTTTGAGCCCCTGTGCTCCGGCCGCTCCCACACTGTGGAGTGTACTTTCATTTTCAATAAATCCCTTCACTGCTTCCTGGCTTTGTGTGTGTGTTTTGTTGAATTCTTTTTTGAAGACGCCAAGCACCGGGACGCCATCCACGTTTAACATATTTTGGTGAGCCAGCCAGGAGGAAGAGGTAAGCCCGAAGTTTGGGATTTATTCTTCTCCTTTCTTCTTTCTGCTCCATACAGGGGAATATCTTTCTCTCTCTTTTCCTTTCCAACCTGAGACCCTTGGTGGCCAGGCCAGTACCTAAACATGGAAGCAACTGCAGGTTTCTGGCCATGGCCAGTGAAACTAAGCGGTTTCCATGTGGAGAGGCCTGACCGCCACTGCCTGGTTCGCTTAAGGGCCCTGAGTCTTTTTCATGGGTTTTTTTTTTTTTTTTTTTCCCTCCCTTTTTCAGTCCTTCTGTGGCTGTTTCCTAGTAGCTCCTTGGAAATTGAGGGCAATTGGCCGGGGTCACTCCCTGGTGCTGCCTGAAGGCCTAGGAATGAATGGGAATAATTGCCCTGCCCCAAAGGGCGAAAGGATTTTTTTAATCTTTTCTACGTGTGGTCCTTGATCCCTATATGCAGCACAGCTCGGAGCAAACCCGCACATGTTTCAGGGGACTTAAACCTTCTTTTCTTATATTCTTCCCTTATCATACTCACTGGCTATGGAGCAGAAAGGCCTACCTGGCCTCCAATTCTTATTACAGCTCATGGCTGTTCTTATAAAGCTCATAGTATGCTCTTGCGGGGGGACCTGCATGTGGCGCCACCTAAGGCCAGAGACGTCTGGAACGCTAAGACTGGACCCCACAGGAGGACGTTCCGTGGGTCCTGCAGACCCCAACCACTCCAGAGAGGACGCTCTCGGCAGAGGTTCTGAGGCCTAGTATTAAGCCCAACTCAGAATTTTCTCTCGCAGGTGCAATGCTGTTTGGCCCAACACTGTATGGAATCTGGAGTTTACTGTTGAATGGGAAAGTGGGATAGTGTTGCATGTATCCAGGCTTTCGTGCTGCGGTTCTAAGCAGGGGGCCTGGTTAACATGTGACGCCCTCCTTTGATACGGTTTGACCCCAGTGCTCTTTGGAGTCTGGGGAGGTCTGGCCTTTAAAACTCAAACTGCCATGGAAACTGCTTTACCCAAAATTTTGGTTCACAGCCTTCATTGGATTATCTACTGGGGCAAAGTAAAACCAGCAAGCTTGTATTGCTATCTCATGGCTAAAATCCCAAGCTATTGGATCTTCATTTATCATGTCATCTGCAAACAGGGACAAGTTGACTTCCTCTTTTCCTAATTGAATACCCTTTATTTCTTTCTCCTGCCTGATTGCCCTGGCCAGAACTTCCAACACTATGTTGAATAGGAGTGGTAAGAGAGGGCATCCCTGTTTTGTGCCAGTTTTCCATCGTCTCAGCCCAAAATCTCCTGATAAGCAACTTCAGCAAAGTCTCAGGATACAAAATCAATGTGCGAAAATCACAAGCATTCCTATACACCAGTAACAGACAAACAGAGAGCCAAATCAAGAGTGAACTCCCATCCACAATTACTTCAAAGAGAATAAAATACCTAGGAATCCACCTTACAAGGGATATGAATGACCTCTTCAGGGAGAACTACAAACCACTGCTCAACGAAATAAAAGCGGACACAAACAAATGGAAGAACATTCCATGCTCATGGATAGGAAGAATCAACATCATGAAAATGGCCATACTGCCCAAGTTAATTTATTGATTCAATGCCATCCCCATCAAGCTACCAATGACTTTCTTCACAGAACTGGAAAAAACTACTTTAAAATTCATATGGAACCAAAGAAGAGCCCTCATTGCCAAGACAATCCTAAACCAAAAGAACAAAGCTGGAGGCACCACACTACCTGACTTCAAACTATACTACAAGGCTACAGTAACAAAAACATCATGGTACTGGTACCAAAACAGAGATATAGACCAATGGAACAGAACAGAGGCCTCAGAAATAATACCACACATATACAACCATCTGATCTTTGACAAACCTGACAAAAACAAGAAATGGGGAAAAGATTCCCTATTTAATAAATGGTGCTGGGAAAACTGACTAGCCATATGTAGAAAGCTGAAACTGGATCCCTTCCTTACATCTTATACAAAAATTAATTCAAGATGAATTAAAGACTTAAATGTTAGACCTAAAAGCATAAAAACCCTAGAAGAAAACCTAGGTAATACCATTCAGGACATAGGCATGGGCAAGGATTTCATGTCTGAAACACCAAAAGCAATGGCAACAAAAGCCAAAATTGACCAATGGAATCTAATTAAACTAAGGAGCTTCTGCACAGCAAAAGAAACTACCATCAGAGTGAACAGGCAACCTACAGAACGGGAGAAAATTTTTGCAATCTACCCATCTGACAAAGGGCTAATATCCAGAATCTACAAAGAACTTAAACATATTTACAAGAAAAAAAAAATCAAACAACCCCATCAAAAAGTGGGTGAAGGATATGAACAGACACCTCTCAAAAGAAAACATTTATGCAGCCAAAAGACACATTAAAAAATGTTCATCGTCACCGGCCATCAGAGAAATGCAAATCAAAACCACAATGAGACACCATCTCACATCAGTTGGAATGGTGATCATTAAAAAGTCAGGAAACAACAGATGCTGGAAAGGATGTGGAGAAACAGGAACACTTTATACTGTTGGTGGAAGTGTAAACTAGTCCAACCATTGTGGAAGACAGTGTGGCGATTCCTCAGGGATCTAGAATTAGAAATACCAATTGACCCAGCAATCCCATTACTGGGTGTTTACCCAAAGGATTATAAATCATGCTACTATAAAGGCACATGCACACATATGTTTATTGCGGCACTATTCACAATAGCAAATACTTTGAATCACCCAAATGTCCATCAATGATAGACTGGATTAAGAAAATGTGGCACATATACACTATGGAATACTATGCAGCCATAAAAAAGGGTGAGTTCATGTCCTTTGAAGGGACATGGATGCAGCTGGGAACCATGATTCTGAGCAAACTATCACAAGGACAGAAAACCAAACACCAGATGTTCTCACTCATAGGTGGGAACTGAACAATGAGAACACTTGAACACAGGGCAGGGAACATCACACACCAGGGCCTGTTGTGGGGTGGGAGGTAAAGAGAGGGATAACATTAGGATAAATACCTGATGTAAATGACGAGATAATGGGTGCAGCAAACCAACATGGCACATGTATACCTATGTAACAAACCTGCATGCTGTGCACATGTACCCTAGAACTTAAAGTATAATAATAATAATAATAATAAAATTCTCAAGTGAAGCCATCTGCTCCTAGATTTCTCCTTGTGGGAAGATTTTTTTATTATTACTAACCCAATCACTTTACTGTGTGTTATTTTATAGTCCTTTTTCCCTATAAGGTCAATAATATTGTTCTTCCTTTCATCTTGATTTTAGTCATTTAATTCTTTTCTCCGTTTTTCTTGGTCAGTCTTGTTAAGGCTTTTTCAACCTTTCAAATGTTTTCAAAGACTGACTTTTGGTTTCATTGATTTTTTTGCTATTCTGTTTCTATTCTCTAGTTCATCTGTTTCCACTTTAATCTGTATTGCTTCCTTCTTTCTGCTAGCTTTGGATTTAGTTTGCTCTTTTTTTTCTAGTGTCTTAAGGTTGAAGGTTATATTATTGATTTGAGGTATTTCTTCTTTTTTAACATAGGTGTTTACAACTATAACCTTCCCTCTGAGACCTGCTTTGGTTACTTCTCAAGATTTTTGGTGTCTTTTTAACTCACTACCATGGTTTCCTATTTACCTTTTGATATCTTTTTGGATCTATTCATTATTTAGGAGCAAATGTTCAATTTCAACATATTTGTGAATTTCCCAAGTTCCCTTCTGTTATTGAGTTCTCATTCCCTTCCACTGTTGTCAGGTAATATATTTTGTATATCATCAGTCCTTTGAAATCAAATTGGATATGCTTGATGGTGTAATATAGAGTGTACTTAGAGAATGCTTCATGTACACTTGAAAGTTGTTGCTGGGTAGAGAGCTCTATAGATACCTATTAGGCATAGATGATGTACACCATCGTCAAGTTTTCTTCAGCTTGCTAATCTTCTGTGTCTTCTATTCATTATTGAAAATGAGGTCTTCAGGTCTACTACCATTGAAGTCTCTATTTCTGCCTTTGATTCTGTCCATTTTTGCTTCTATTTTTCCTCTATTTTTGCTTCTATTTTTGCTCTATTTTGCTCTATATTTGTCCATTTTTGCTCTATTTCTGCCTTTGATTCTGTCCATGTATTTTGGGACTTTTTGGTCAAATGCAGACATGTTTGTTTTCTTTTCTGAGACAGGGCCTCACTCTGTCACCCAGGCTGGAGTACAGTGGTACAATCTCAGCTCACTGCAACCTCTGCCTCCCAGGCTCAAGCATCCTCCTACTTCAGCTTCCCTCGTAGCTTGGATTACAGGCATGCACCACCACATCCGAATCATTTTTTGTATTTTTAGTAGAAACGGGGTTTCACCATGTTGCCCAGGCTGGTCTCAAACTTCTGAGCTCAAGCAATCCACCACCTCGGCCTCCAAACGTGCTACCGTTACAGGCATGAGCCACCACACCCAGTCTTATAATTGTCTTATCTTCTTGATGAGTTGACATTTTTATTATTACAAAAGTATTTATTTGTCTCTATTAACAAATTTTGTAGTAAAACCTATTGTATCTGATATTAGCATGGCCAATCCAGCTCTGTTTGGTTGCAAATATGTTTGCATGGTGTATCCTGTTCTATCCTTTTACTCTCAGCCTATTTGTGCCTTTTATTCTACTGTGATTCTGTTGCAGACAGCACATAGTTGGAGCATTTTTTAATGCATTCTGCCAGTCTCTGCCTTTTAGTTGAAGCGTTTCATTTATTTAATGTAACTACTAGTAAAGCGAGATTTATACATGACATTTTCTCTATGTCCTACGTCTTTTTTTCCAGTTCCTTCATCACTACCTTCCTTTGTGTTGAATAGTTATTTCCTACTGTACCATTTTAAGCTTCTTGTCATTTCATTTACTATGTATAGTCATTTCCCTAGTGGTTACTCTCACAATCACAATTACCATGTCCCTTCCAAGTTAATGCCAACTTAATTTTAATAGTATACAAAAACTTTGTTCCTATATAGCTTCATTCTTCTCCCCCATATGGTGTTATTTTCACATATTACATATCTATAAATAATGTGCCAATCAACATACATTTAAATTATATTATTCAGTTGTCTTTTTAATTATAGAGGAAATAAAAGGTGTAATTACAAGCAAACGTGCAAACATACACTCTTTCCTGTATAATTATGTAGTTACCTTTCCTGGTGCTCTTTATTTCTTCATTTAGAATTGAGTTGCTGTTTAATTTTCTTTCATTTCAGCCTGAAGGACTCCTTTTAGTATTTCTTGTGGGTTAGGTCTGTTAGCAGCAAACTATCTCAGCTTTCATTTATCTGGAAATGTGTTCATTTTTTTTCCTTATATTTAAAGGCTAGTTTTGTAGGATATAGTATTCTTGGTTAAGGCTGGGTACAGTGGCTCAAGCCTGTAATCCCAGCACTTTGGGAGGCCGAGGCAAGCAGATCACAAGGTCAAGAGATCGAGACCATCCTGGCCAACACAGTGAAACCCCGTTTCTACTAAAAATACAAAAATTAGCTGGGCGTGGTGGCGGGTACCTGTAATCCCAGCTAATCAGGAGGCTGAGGCAGGAGGCTCACTTGAACCCAGGAGAAGGACTTTGCAGTGAGCCGAGATCGTGCCACTGCACTCCAGCCTGGTGACAGAGTGAGACTCCATCTCAAAAAAAAAAAAAAAAAAAGAATTCTTGGTTAAGAATCCTTCCCTCCCCTTCCCTCCCCTCCCCTTCCCTTCCCTTTGAATATGTCATTCCACTGTCTTCTATCATTGTTTTGATGAGACGTTAACTATTAATCACACAATTTTGGCGTAATAATTCACTTCTCTCTTGATGCTTTCAATAGTTTTCTCTTTGTCTTTCAACAGTTTAATTGTCATATTAGGCTGTTCTTGCATTACTAAAAAGATATACCCAAGACTGGGTAATTTATAAAGAAAAGAGGTTTAGTTGGCTCACGGTTCTGCAGGCTTTACAGGAAGTATGGCGCTGACCTCTGCATGCCTTCTAGTGAAACCTCAGGAAGCTTTCAATTATGGTGGAGGGTGGAGGGTGAGTAGACACATCACCTGGCAAAAGCAGGAGCAAGCAAGAGTGAGTGGGGCAGGGGGAAAGTGCCACATAGGTTCAAACGACCATATCTCACATGAGCTCACTGTCATGAAGACAGCACCAAGCCATGAGGGAGCTGTCCCCATCATCTAGACACTCCCACCAGGCCCCACCTCCAGCAGTGGGGATTACAATTGAACATGAGATTCGGGTGGGGACAAATATCCAAACTATATCAATTATGATGTGTCTAGGCATGCGTCTCTTTGAAATTCTCCTATCCAGAGTTTGTTGAACTTCTTGGATGTTAGATACATGTCTTTTATCAAATTTATAGAGTTTCAATGACCAAGGGCATAAAACGTGTAACAATTCAGTCTTAAAACTGAGTCTATTAAAACAAAAACTACCATATAGAGTCTTTCACGTAACTTTGCTACTCTGGGGGGGTTCCTCTTAATAAGGCTTCTGCCTGATCACTCGTTTGCCACTTGATATGTTTGTCAATTTGTCTTAACAATCTATCTATCTTCTTCTTTTTTCTTTTTTTTTTTTCCCTGAAACAGAGTTTCACTCTTGTTGCCCAGGCTGGAGTGCAATGGCATTATCTCGGCTCACTGAAACCTCTGCCTCCTGGGTTCAAGGGATTCTCCTGCTTCAGTCTTCCAAGTAGCTGGGATTACAGGTAGGTGCCACCACGCCCAGCTAATTTTTGTATTTTTAGTAGAGATAGGGTTTTGCCATGTGGCCAGGTTGGTCTCGAACTCCTGACCTCAGGTGATCTGCCTGCCTCAGCCCTCCAAAGTGCTGGGATTACAGGCATGAGCCACCACACCCGGCCTATCTTCTTTCTTAAAATTATATAGTTACATTCCTTGGGTGACAAGAAATACATATTATATTCATTTTTATTCCTGACAATGCCTAACATAGTGAATTGCATACAGATGTTCAAAAAAAGTTTATTGATTGGCAAAATGAAAAAAATGCTTCAACTTAAAGAAACTTTTATTTTGGGACCACAACTATTATTCATTAAAGTAACGTAATCTTCCTGAAATCACATTTATGAAATGTTTTCTTGTAAAAGAGAAAATTTATGGTAACTTATACATTCAACATGAACCCTATCAGCATATTCTTTATTTTTTCAATTATTCAGATAATACATTTAAGATTTATGGATATTTACTTTACCAGTGTTCTGTAACTACAGTGTAATTACCCTAGGTAGAAACAAATTTCTGAAATTTCATTTATTCCTTCCCCACCTATTATTTCTTAACAGACATTCATCATATACTTAATTTAGACTTCAGAGGATAGAATGCCATTTATATATATTAATACCCTTATTTGAAGTCTCTGCAAGCATTTTCTTCTCTCACAGTTATTCCCAAAATGTCAAATGTGTTTAATCACATTTTACAAAATAGAGTAAAAGGCAATTAGCAGCTTTCAGTGTACCAATTTAAGTTTTTTAAATGACAGCTTTAAAACTTAATAATATACTCCTCGGGAGAACTCTATGTACAAAAAATGATAACACCTGCACAAAATTATTTCCGGAACATCACTTCTCAGGCCTGGCCCCCCAAGCTGTAGAATCCTAGAATCTTAGAAGATATCTTAATGGACACATGCTACAACATCCCAGCCAAGGAAGGGTGCAAGGGCCTAAAGGGGGCTCCCAGAGGAGAGGACTCACTGCCTTCAGAAACAGCCTGTATCCCTTTGCAGACTCTAAAATTCCTATTGTTATAGTTATGAATGGTTTAAGAACTAAGAAAGGAACATTACTGCCTGCACCCACCAATATCTACCAATTATCTAAAAGGAGATTGCAGGTGTCAAGGGTGAGGAGACAGAGGCAGAGAATTCCTTCTCTACATCCCATGAACGTGTGGATGGGCTTCTTGGATGAGCATAGTGAGAGTTCCGAGTTCACCTAAACCCAAGACAGATGAGCAGGTGAGTTGCCAGGGGTTGGGGGCAAAGCCATGGGAGTCAGGCCCCGATTATGAAGGAGGGCAACGGATCAGAAGAGCCCAGGGAAGTCCTCAAAGACACAGACAGTGGAGCAACTTTGTGCAAGGTCAAGAGAAGCCTGCCTGGTGAGAGGCCAGTGAGGTAAAAAGTGCGATGCTACAGAAAGGGAAGAAGGAAGACACCTCGAACTACAACACACCCTCACGGATAGATGCCTCAGCAACTACCTAACCCATCATATATGCCCATGTTTAGGCATTCATAAGAAAACCATCAACCCCAAATTTTTCCTGCAATATTAAGTAATATTTTATTCTATCATTAAATAGTACCTACACCTTGAGATGATGATATTGGAATATGCATTTTTAAAATGGCTTCAACTGAAGACATAATATTCTCTTAACTGCTGAGTCTATGAATTCTTTAAATATTTTTCACTTTAAAAAAACGTAAATGACCCACTGATCTTATTTACACCATAATTGCGGTCATTTTTGTATTTGTTTTTAAAATTATCTTAACCAGAAATGACAACACAAATGAACCAGAATCTTTTCTCTTGCATGTAGAGAAAATCATATCAAGGCTGGGCGCGGTGGCTCACACTTGTAATCCCAGCACTTTAGGAGGCCAAGGTGGGCAGATCACAAGGTCAGGAGATTGAGATCTTCTTGGCCAACATGGTGAAACCCTGTCTCTACTAAACCACAAAAAAATCAGCCAGGCATGGTGGCGCATACCTGTGATCCCAGCTACTTGGGAGGCTGAGGCAGGGGAATCCCTTGAACCTGAGAGGCAGAGGTTGCAGTGAGCTGGGATCGCGCCACTGCACTCCAGCCTGGCAACAGAACAAGACTCCGTCTCAAAAAACAAAAAAAAAGAAAAGAAAATCATATCAAATGTGTGTAAGTGTGCAGAAGGAAGATATGAAGCTTCTTCTTACTAAAATAATCAACAAGCCAAAGTGGAATGAAAAATCAGGCAACTCTCTACAGCATTAAAGATGTGGCCAGAGGAACTCACTATAAAGCAGATAATATTAAAAGGCATTACACTTGAAATCTATTGATTTTATCTCGGTGTCTTTCAAAATTTTTATCACTAGAGAGAGGAGATATTAGACTGGAACAATCTCAGGACCCAGATGTAATATTCTGTGGCCAAGTCCTTTATTTTAGGCTCACTGCCACCTCCGTCTCCTGGGTTCAAGTGATTCTCCTGCCTCAGCCTCCTAACTGGGATTACAGGCGCCCATCACCACACTCATCTAATTTTTCTATTTTTAGTAGAGACGGGGTTTCACCATGTTGCTCAGGCTGGTCTTGAACTCCTGACCTCATGATCCGCCGGCCTCAGCCTCCCAAAGTGCTGGGATTACAGGCTTGAGCCATCATGCCCAGCCGGGGGGATTTTCTATATAGATAATCATGTCAGCTATAAATAAAGACAACTTAATCCCTCTTTTCTGCTCTATATGCCTTTTCCTTTTTTTTCTTGCCTTATTGCTGTGACTACAACTTCCATACCTTGTTAAAAAGAACAGGTGTCCTTGCCTTTTTCCTTATCTAAGGGAAAAGCATTCCATCTTTCACTATTAAAACATGATGTTAGCTCTAGAGTTTTATTGTAGATGCTATTTATTAAATTGAGGACATTTTCCTCTACTCCTAGGTTACTGAGAATGTTTTTAATCATGAATGGGTGCTGGATTTTGTCAAATGCTGCTTCTGTGTCAATCATGATAGTCCAATTTTCCATTAGTAGCCTGCTAATACGGCAAATTACATAGATTGATTTTTCACTGTTGATCCAGCCTTGCATTCCTGGTATAAACCCCTCTTGGTCATGGTATATAGTTCCTTTTAAACCTTTCTGGATATGATGTATCAACATTTTGTTGAAGATTTTGTGTTTATATTCATGAGAGATCGAGGTCTGTAGTTTTCCATCATTTTGTATTTTCTCTATTGACATATATTAAAAGTACATTATTGTCATATGAAAGTCTGGGAACAATTTCATATTTACAAAAGAATCCTTACATGAAAAAAGATTGGGAATTGCCAGGCTAAATGGTCACTTTACCAGGCTGAATGTCCCTTTCACGTTTATGGAACTATAATTCAATTTATGAAACTATAATTCAATTTATGAAGAATATTCAGGTATTAGAGAGTGATGAAAAGACATTCTGGTGAAGGTATCAGGCATCAGTAATTTTAAAAGGCAAGTGCTCATCCAAGCGGAAAAAAAGCTAGTTACCTAAAATGGGGGCATCAATTTGCCTTCTGACTTTTTTCTAGTAACATTCAAAATTCCGAGCTGGGTCTAGAGATATCTTAATAAAAATAAACTGCAATAAAATAGTTTTATCTGACATTGTTTTTCAGGTATAAAAGCAACAAATTAATATTCTCAAATATGCAGCAACTAAAGAATACAGTGTCTTCAAGAACTTTATGGAAACAGAAAATTATTTCCATTTTGTTTGGGGAAAAAAAGCACACTTTTAAACTAGAGCATTTTAAGGAACAAATTTTATTTTCAATTGAAGAAAACTGGTTCCAGTTACAAAGGCCAATTATATTTCATGCAGAACACAGAGGTAGAATGATGGAGGATGACTAGATTTGGCATTAACTGAACTAATACAAACTCTTAGTTTTTGGCTTTTGGCTTTGTCAGCTTGCTGGCATTCATGCTAGATCTATAAATAATGAGATAAATTGTATGGCCAGCTCTCTAGAGAATAATTATAACAGCATCTGGTAAAAGAAGATCCACGTTCAGTACTGCTTTCATATCAGCATTTAAACAATCACATTGTATTAGTCCGTTTTCACATTGCTGATAAAGACATACCCGAGACTGGGCAATTTAGTAAAGAAAGTGGTTTAATTGACTTACGGTTACACGTGGTGGGGGAAGCCTCGCAATCATAGCAGAGAGTAAGGAGGAGCAAGTCACATCTTACATGGATGGCAGCAGGCAAAGAGAGAATGCACCAGCAGGGGAAATGCTAGATGCTTATAAAACCATCAGATCTCGTGAGAACTCACTAGCACAAAAACAGATGAGAGAAACCGTCTCCATAATTCAATTATCTCCACCTGCCAGTCCTTAACACGTGAGGGTTATTACAATTCAAGGTGAGATTTAGGTGGGGCCAAACCATATCACACATTATTAAAATTTTAAAATACAGTACACGTAGATTTTTTTCCTTACTCATACTACTTATGTTATCAGGAGATAATTTAAAACCTTTAAGTACAGGGAAAGTTTATTTATCTCTTAGAGATAATGATGTAGTTAAAAATTAGCAGTCACATAGAAAGACACACAAATATTTAAACACTGAGTAAAAACACTGGGTTCAAAACTTCACATCTAACAATTTTGAGTCCTATTTTAACCCTTAATGTTTGAGAGAAACAAAGTGAATGCATAGGTGCTCTTTTCCACCAAGCTATTTTATTTTATTCTTTTGAGGGGAAAGTTATAACAATCTCTGAAAGTCTTTCAAGTTACCAAACTCCTTCATGCTTTTGAAAACTTATGAATTTCTGTAGCTAGGGTAATGTAACAGTTAAACATATTTTATGGATCTGATCAATGTAAGCAATACAAATTCTGAATGATTTAAATTCCATGTAAACAATTTTTTTCATAGAACCATAGAAGTTTAGACTTTAAAAGACCGTCTGCTCAATTTGATTGGTTATCTGCTCTGAAAATGCAGATACTATTTATTTTAAAAAGCCTGGACTCCACCTTCACCTTCAAACCAATTAAATCAGGTAGTAGATCTCACAAGGTGGTCTCTGGACCAGCTGCAAATCCTTGGGCCCCATCCCAAAACTACTGAATGAGAAATTCTGGAGATGTGGCCAACAATCTGTATTCCACAAGCTCTGCAGGTGATTCTGATGCCTGCTAAAATATGAGACTCTCTGATCTAAGGTAAGGCCAGAGCATCACAGGTACTTCCAACTGCCCAGCTCATTCAAATGTGCAGCCAGTTCCCAACTCACTGACCTTTTCCAAATCCTTCTTGTATGCATGAGGATACCAAAGACAGTACTTCCAGTAGCAATGAAAAAACAGAATTCAGACCAAACCCTCAGTATCCTAATGATCATTTTATCCTTTCTAGAAGGATCCACAACTACTCTCCTCAGGCAGATAGAACTGAAGAGATTAAAAGATTTGTTCAATCGTACCCAACAAAACTTTGGATTTCTATACCTCATTGCCAAATTTTGAACCTCTATGTGCTATATGGCAATAAAATGTGACTCTTAGAAAACCAAAATATGAAAACTAACATTTACACATCCATTTCTGGCTTGTAAATATTTCTAAATTATAATCCAATTTTATTTCAATGGAATGATTAAGTTTGATTTTTTATACATGCTAGCCCTATTTTGAAAATATCTCAAATCTAGGAATCTGTGTATTCACTCAGTGTCTACCATGTAAAAGTTCCTCTGGGGCCCATGAGGCTGTGAAGAACACAGGGCACGTGGGCCTGAGGACACTACCGAAGCCTCTTCTGTAACCTCGCCCTGAGCCAGAACACTGAGACCTATTTCTGAAGCCACATTGACATACCAGCAAATTCTCTCTAGAAGGAAAATGACATGCTTTCCGTTTTTAAAAAACACTTTCATCGTCAAAGCTAGGTGACCCTGACACAATGTTCCCAAACAGCATTTGTGTACCCTGTTTCCTTTCTTTCCAACAAAATGGGCAGATTTCCACTGAAGAACAACACACTTAGTCTCACTTCCACCCCCACTCTTCTGTTTTCTTGGATCTTTGCTCTTTCTCAATGGAGACTTTGTATAACCAGTGACCACAATGGCAAGTCACATAGCAAGACACCTGTCTATCATGCTGGTCATGTCTTTCACTCAGAGCTGTGTGCTGCCAAGTCCCCACCCATATTTGACCTTCACACACGAACTCTAGACCAGGAATGACGGAAACTCTGTTCACCTGCGCAAATCTCCTTACAGGAGCAGATGTAGTTCCCGGCCAGAGTAAGTCCGAGGGAGGCACACCTGTCACAACTCCACTCAGCATGCCCAGGCCCGGAGAGCTTCCTGCAGCAGGAGTCAAGTCCCAGCTTCGGAATTCCTCTCACTGGGCAGACGGACAAATCTCATCTGCTGAGTCATAGCATCTCAGAAGTAACGATGCACCCCAGACACCCACAGGGAATGAGTTCTCAGAGACGCGGCCCCCGCTGGGTCCAGAACCCCACGCAAGGCCCTCAGGAGGCCACAAGCCAACTGACCTGTGCTACAACCAATGCTATGGAGGAACTGCTCACATGATCTGTTATAAAAATTACTTGCTCACGAAGCTTGAGTTTCTGTTAGACGGAAAAGTATTGACAGGATAGCCAGGAAAAAAAAGTCCTAAGTCCAAACAAAATAACAAGGATATAGAGGTCTGGGGCCAAGCCACTTTGTGAACCCCCCAACATTCACAGAAATTGGAAGATCCCACGTGTAGAAATATGACCAACTTTAAGAAAAGAGTAGGGAAGAATAAAAACAGTATGAATAATAAAAAGAGTGAATGAAGGCATAATCAGAAAGTCAACACAACACAAATAAAGGATGATAGATTTTTTGGATTAGTTCTTCTCTAATGATTCTCAACAAATTATTACAGAGACATCCAAAGGCCAATGGAGGTAAGAATCGCCTGGCTGAGAAGGAGAGGAGGAGCTGGGATCCTGCTTCTGCCATCAGCTTCATTTCTCCACCCCCCCGGCATAGTCAACAGTCCCCAGAGGTCTCCAGAAGCCCCAGCGCTACAAGATGCAGGCTCTAAGAACCAATCAGAAATGATGCTCTGTGATTCCTCCAACAAGGCAGTGAACCCTTAGATACTTGACTAAGTCCATTATATACTGAAGGCCTTACACGTACCCCATTGTAGAAGTCCTAGGGGAATGCCACTTACACAGTGCAGGCCACACAAACATAAATGGGGCCCTGAGAGCTTTGCCTGCAGGGCCTGGGTGGCACCCGGTGATCTGCCCTTCACTCAGCTTTTGGACGTCTGCCTGCTTTGGGGCTCCCCATACTGGAAAAGTTCTACGTTGGGCCCAGGTCATTCTTCATTAGCACCAGCCACAGCACCATCTGCATTTTCCCCATGATGTGACATGTTAGCCAGATTGCCCAAAAACAAGCTCACTTAGCCAGCAAAAAGAGCTTCATAGATCACAATGCTCTCTAGAATAATGACACATAAATAGTTCCAGTGTTCATAATCAATATCCAACATTTTGAAATACAGTACTGTGGTATATGGTGTCCCAGAGAAAACCCACAGCAGGCCCCAAAATTCATCCCAGTTCCCGGGTTACCATATTGATCTCCACTACCTGAGAGTCAAGAATTTAAACAGTGGAGCTCAGTTCCAGTCTATTCCACCAGCAAGGGATCTTTTCTTCACTGTGCCTTCCCTAATTGCAGAGAATTCAGAGCTACACAACGTGGCTTGAGAAATCTGGTCTCCAGCAGAAAGGGAGAGGCTTTCTATCCAACAGTGCCAACAAAATCTTGAGCTAACAGTTCAGCTCTTCAAGCAATTGCCTGAATATGGCAAATGAAGCCAATATTGAAAAGATGCAGAGAGAAAATTCAGCGGAGGTTATTTCCAATGAATACAAAGATAAGACCCTCACTGGCCGCTTTCCCTTCTTTTTTCCTTTTTTTTTTTTTTTTTTAATTTTTATTTTTTCGAGACAAGAGTTTCACTCTTGTTGCCCAGGCTGGAGTGCAATGGCGCAATGTAGGCTCATTGCAACCTCCGCCTCCCAGGTTCAAGCAATTCTCCTGCCTCAGCCTCCTGAGTAGCTGGGATCACAGGTGTGAGCCACCACACCCGGCTAATTTTTGTATTTTTAGTAGAGACGGGATTTCTCCATGTTGGTCAGGCTGGTCTTGAACTCCCGACCTCAGGTGATCCACTTGCCTCGGTCTCCCAAAGTGCTGGGATTACAGGCGTAAACCACACACCCAGCCCCACCTTCCCCTCTTATTCATCATTCACGATTATGGCCTCTCCCACTATTTCTGCACCTAGAACAAAACCCAAGAATCACCCAATGCGGGAACAGGGCCTATGGGGAGGGATGGGGAGCATCTGCAGTGAGTCAGCACTGTGAGTAGCACCAGGCACCACAAAGAAGCAAAAGCCAGGACCTGCCAAGATGTGTGAGGGTCAAACAGACATGCTGCCATCAGAACCCCAGGATGGCAGCTAAAGTAAAAAACGTGAATGTGAGTGAACCTGCTACACTACGAAAAGAAACCACCATCTATTATCCACAGCACTTTCACAAGCTGATGAACAAAACATCCTGCTAATGCATTACAATACACAATACACTCTCCTTAGACACCTCTGCCTTATGCAGATACAGCCCCCATTAAAGATGTCTTAAGCATTTAAAATTCTTCCTCAGGCTCAACTTTTCCACTTCTAAAAGAGAAAATATTAAAATATGGTTAAATAAAATCACACATAATTACCATTTCATAATGTTTTTCTTTCCAGGCCAACATGTAACTATCTGAATTTTAAACCACCTACTTGTTCTTACTACATATAGCTGTTAAAATAAGTAAGTCAACAATTAAACAAGTCATTAACATCTACTTGAGAAATAGCCTTACATGCAACATTTTTAATGGCCAAGAAGAACATGATTACCGTTAATAGAAACCCACTTACAAATTTAAGACATGGAAAATATGTGCAACAGTATAGATTAAATTTACAAATTACAGACAGTAACTTTCCAGAGGACGTAGCCACATTTGATGCATTTCCCCAGTTAGTGTCTATGTAGTTTACATACATGTATTTGATAAATCATTTAAAGCAAGAACATGAAGAAGCTGCACAATAGGTTATTTTCCTCAATCTAATGCTGCTTCAGCATGAGCAGTTTAGTGTTTACAGATATCCATGGCCATGATTGCAAAGGAAAGGGGTGCGCAGGTAAGCTGTCCTCTCCTGCTGAGATCTTGGGTCTCAGTTAACATATTACGATTGCTGCACTGCCTCAAAGCATCTGTGAGAATGCAGAAATGCAGTATGATTTTTAGCTGAGCCACAAGAAGTTCTGAGCCTTGCATGACTCATGCACTTCCGCAAGCATCTCTCCTCCCCACTCTGATTTGTTATATCTGGGCCGAAGGAGGAATTTATCTGTGGTAAATATTATCGAGAGGAAATCTGGATAGAAGTGAGTTAGGATAAAAAAGATAAAAGCACAAGAGATTGGGATGGTGCAGGAAATGGTTTTACTCCCAATGTGTAAAATAAAACAATTTAGTTAAAAGCAAAAGTAATTTACCTAAAGTATTCAGAAATAGTTTTACTCCCAATGTGTAAAATAAAACAATTTAGTTAAAAGCAAAACTAATTTACCTAAAGTATTCAGAAAATGGCCTCAGTCCCCCCTATTGCTGAGCACATACCTGGTCGGAAGAGCACACAACACAGAGAATCTGTTTCCTGTCTCCAGGATATAGGACAAGAAAGTGTTTCCATCCACATCACTGTATTCATCAGCAGGACACTGAAATTGTTGCTTATGCATGTGAAACAGCAAGCATTTCAGCCACAAAATATCCCAGAGCCTGTCTCCTTACCTGAAAGCAAAAAGCCTAGGAAAATAACAGCTGCCTTGGGGCACTGAGACAACCAAATCTATGTAGAAAGCATCAATTTTCTTTGAAGTAAACTGAAAATGTGGGTTTCAAGCAGCCTGACTTCAAAGGCACACACAATATTTCTCCCTCAATCTGATGCTGGGAGAAAAAGTGTGTCCTTGGGAAGCTGTCTTTATTTAGCGATGGAAAAGAAGGTGCTTCAGAATTGGTCATTATATGTTAGGGAAAAGTCTAGCTAGGAAGCAGATGCTTGGCAAATGCAATACACTCCTATACTTCTCTGGATAATTTCATACTGTTTACGAGTTCTTCTGGAACTCTTTATTCAGAAAACTTTGTACACGTTTAGATCTTTGCAGATGTCATATCCCTATCAAAATTTGTTTTAGAAGTAGACTCAGCCGAAACTCTGAGTAAGAGGAATTGATTAGAATGACAACATGCAGGAAGTATATCCTATCTAACTGTAAAACGCAACAATTAGCATTTACATTTAGCAAAGCAGGGGGTGCCTCAAGCTTCCCACACGCCAGTAGCATCTGGGAAGGACAAAAGGCACAGCACGTTTTCAGCATACCTCTAGAAAATAGCAACAATGGCTACAGCATTTTTAAAAATACTTCCATTTATGTGCTTACAGATCAGAAGGAGAAAACAAAGAAATAGCCATGGTGCAAGAAATCACTTCCATTCATGCAAATCTAAATGCAACCAGAGCGCACTTCTTTGCACAGTTTTGTGAATTCACACCCAAAGAAGTTGTTCTGGAGTTTGCAACAACAGCTTCAAGTTCCACAAATCACATTGAGGTATCATTGTCAGGGTAAAATTTTTCTGCTCCTATATATTTGAATAAGGTGCAAAAACATTCGATGCAAAGGACTTATTCTTTACGACTCTCACTTACACATAAACACAATTTCTTTCTCTGGTCAATAAACATAAAAATATATCACTTCGAAATCTTTCTAACATTTTTCTTTCCTTTTATCCAGAGAGTTATTAATAACATCGCAAATACAAACACTGGTCACTGAAATATGATTAGTGAAAGTAAGTGAACCAGCTAAAAAAGTTAAAAAGTTAGCATGCCAAAGGCTTACGTGAAGTTTGCATTTTTACCTAAAATTTGATGTTTCATGTGGCATGCTGATTTGGCACAGACGTACACTACACATAATTTTTTTTTTTTTTTTTAGACAGAGTCTTGTTGTGTCGTCCACGCTGGAGTGCAGTGGTGCAGTCTTGGCTGACTGTATCCTGGACCTCCCGGGCTCAGGTGATCCCCCACATCACCTCCAGAGTAGCTGAAACTACAGACATGCGCCACCACACCCAGCTAATTTTCATATTTTTAGTTGAGACCGAGTTTTGCCATGTTGCCCACGCTGGTCTCAAACTCCTGAGTTCAAGCACTCCACCCAGCTGGACCTCCCAAAGTGCTGGAATTGCAGGCATGAGCCACTGTGCCTAGCCAAATCCTTTTTAGCAAACAAACAAACAAACAAAAATTCTTGCTTTTGCTTCCTCCTAAAACGTATCAAAGTCTTACAGTCTGAAAAGTACTTTTCCGATACAAGATAATTTAATATTTTCATGCCATTTTCTCATTGTAAACACACATCAATATAAAATTGTTATGAAAACGACATTTGAAATTCAAGTGGTGATAGTTTTAACCCCAAGTTAACATTTTTAGAGGAAATAATATTTGGTGGAAATGTGCATTAAACATGATTACAAATGTAATGAAAACGCATGCATTTGTACAAGATAGGATACCCCTAGGTATATTCAGTCCCATGGTTTTTTTGAATGTCATCTAAATCAAACATGAAATATGCTTTATCGATAGGCATGACCATTACTTCATATGACTTACTGAATTCTGTCTAGTCTTTGGTCCCATAGAAATTATTATCTACATCAACCTCACTGGTTTTTTTTTTTTTTTTTTTCATCTCTCTTTTTAGTAGGTTCCATTCAAGGCAAAATGAAAACTTTCGTCAAGTACTTACATAAAATTTCAAAACTCAGTTTTATTCTCAAAAACTTACTTGCATCTTCCACTATTGAGACAGTAGTCGCTGACTCTGTTTTGTTAACTCTATAAAGCCTAATTTCACAGGATAAATTTGAATCAACAGTGCCTACTACTGTAACCCAGGTCATCACCACAACCCTGAATTGACTCCTGAGGTATAACGACAGGCTTCCAAAGCTCTGTACACTAGCTACAATTGGAAGCAAACACCATCTGTGCAAACAGACTTCAGAAAGCCTTCTTTCCACTTCATAGATGTGTCTATGCAAATGGCCAAAAATTCATCACTGTATGTCCATGATCATATTTTAAAATACAGAGTTCACAATATTACTTCTCTTAAAGACTTAAAGCTCAAATTTTTTTTCTAAATAAATTTGCTTTAAAATGGAGACTGCAAATATTCCTGACCATATTGACAGGCCAGTTCTCAATCTATGAAGAGCTGAACATTATCTGCGGAATTCTACTCAGCTTTCATTTCTGAAGAGGAACAAAACTATGCAGCATTGTCTTTTGTTTCTGAAACGTAATTTAGAACTAAAATAAAACTGAAAAATAATTCTCACTAGACCTAGGAATTTCCTAAATGGATCAAAGTACTTTTTAACACAGGTGGGATTTAATTAAAATGACTAGAATTGTTGTTAAGATAACAAGGTGCAGCATTGCTCACTAGCATATTCTGTTTGTTTCTGTGCCTGGTCCACTTACATGGAAACTCAACCATAAGGATACTCTATCTTTTATCACACATGAGTACAATTGGTTGATGGTGGGGTGTCTATTCGACTTTTATTTTCTTTATTATCACTCAGATGTGAATCTTTGCGAATGCGACACTTGAACACTTGCTTATAGGCCTTCCTGAAATTTTCAGAGAGAAACGCGTATATGATAGGATTCACGGAGGAATTGCTGTACGCCAGGCAGTGGGCGGTGATTCTGAAGAGGAAGGAAGCCGGGGTCAGCGGGAAAACTCCAAACTCAGCCCAGAGATGGATGATGTGGTGCGGCAGCCAGGAGATTCCAAACACCACGACCACCACCAGAACGGTCTGCGCAGTCTGGAAAGGAGGAGGAGGCGGAGGCGGTGGAGGAGGAGGCGGAGGCGGTGGAGGAGGAGGGGGAAGGAGGGGGAGGAGGAGGGGGGAAGGAGGGGGAGGAGGAGAGGGAAGGAGGAGGCGGAAGAGGAGGGGAGGAGGAGTAGGAGGAGGAGGGGGGAGGAGGAGAAGGAAGAGGAGGCGGCCACGGTGGCAAGGGAGAAGAAGGAGGGAAATCCATTGATTACAACAGAAAAAGAATCCAGCATTTTAAAATACATCCTAAGCTAATTTTATGTATATTTTCATGAGATCAAAAATGGACACTACATCTGCTTTAAGTGTTAACCCCTCACTCCCCATAATACTTTTGTTCATAATTTCTCCAAGACCTGTCATTACCTTCCATAGTAATAATTTTGTGATATATGTGAAATGCATTATAGGAAGACTGCTTCAAGTCATGGAATTAGAAAAGTACAAAGATTAGAGACTGTAACTTTTAAACCAGCAAAACTGTTCAAGCATGCTACCCACCGCAGCTGTATCACCAGCAATGCATTGCAGAGGAGTGCTGGACTTTGCTCCAAGCAGTCACCTCTATAAGCAAGAGTATAGGTGTTTATTTTTCCTCATTAAACTTTGGCAAATTCAAGGCCAAATTAATGGATGTACCGATGTGTTTCATTTCAGTTTCAGTCTATGGACCAAATTAGTCCCTTTTGCTTTCTTTCATTTTAATTCTTTCTTTGCTGCTCCTAAATCAGAAATACTTAGAAATCAGAGGTAGGGTCTTTGTGTTTTGTTTGTGATTTCTACTGAGCAAATGGTAGGAGGAAGTCATCCCTGATTAGGGACCTCAACAGGAGAGAACATCAACCCCCTATGCTCAACAAGCATATGCCTGTATGCACGGCCATGGCCTCCTCAAGTGGCCACAAACCTATGGGACTGGAATTAAGCCTTAGGGCAACCTCGCCTGTTCCCCACATGTTGAAAGACAAGAGCTAGGTGGCTTAGTTTGTGATTAATTGAAAACTCTATGTCTCTGGATTCAAAGAAACGACAATGATCTATTTTATTAAAATGCTTTCATTACAAGGTGTCTAATATTTTTTAAACTATAAAATAAAAAGCAATCAGTTGGTTCCCTCTCAAACAGATTGTTCTTTAACAAGTGCAGCTCAAAACCCATACACAACCTCTAGTGTCTCGATGGTGACAACAGAGTCATCGAAACTAGTGGACCAATGACGGGACCATATGCATTATTTCACCGAATCCCCTTTACAACTCTATGAAGCAGACGCTATCATGACCCACAGATTGTAGATAAGGAAACTGAGACTCAGGAGGAGAAAAGCAAATGTCCAGTGTCTCACAGCTGAATGCAAAGTTGGGGCTGGCAGCCAGGCGGACATTTTCCCCAGCCCATGTGCTTTGCAGCTGGGGTGCAGGGAAAACTCCGGTCATCACAAGCCACACTTCCCTCTCTGCTCACAACAGGGCTGCTTCTCAAGAAGCATCATGCCAGCTGGGTGGGCAATAAAGGCCCCCATGAGACAACCTCCATCTCAGTTCCCTGGCGTGAAGGGACAGAGTGCTTCCCCAGCCTCCTCTGTTCAGCGACTTCAGCTCTGTTCACTTTATCAGCAAGTTTACTTCTCGTAGGAAAAAAGGAACATTAAGTGCGTAAGAGGTGCGCCTTTCAGCCTCTAGGCCAAAGGTTAGAACTCAAGGAACCTCCTTCTCTCAGGCATAGTCCAGGCTGCAGTATTTTAGAGCATGCTTGGACATGGGGAGGGGAAACATCAGAGTGTGAGCTGGCAGCAATCTCATTGATATGTTTTGGCTGTGACCCCACCCAGATCTCACCTTGAACTATCATTCCCATAATCTCCGCATGTCATGGGAGGGACCTGGAGAGGTGACTGAATCATGGGGGCAGTGACCCTCATGCTGTTCTCGTGATAGTGAGTTCTCGTGAGATCTGATGGTTTTATAAGGGGTTTCCCCCGACCCTTCGCTCTCATTCTTCTCCTTCCTGCTGTCATGTGAAGAAGGACGTGTTTGCTTCCCTTTCTGCTATTACTGTAAGGAGGCCTCCCCATCCCTGTGTAACTGTGAGTCAATTAAACTTCTTTCCTTTATAAATTACCCAGTCTTGAGTATATCTCTATTAGCGGTATAAGAATGGACTAATACAGTAAATTGGTACTGTAGAGAGTGGGGCACTGCTATAAAGATACCCAAAAATGTGGAAGCGACTTTGGAACTGGGTAATAGGCAGAGGCTGGAACAGTTTGGATGGCTCAGAAGAAGACAGGAAAATGTTGGAAAGTTTGAAACTCCCTAGAGCCTTAGGGGGCTGAGAAGACAGGAAGATGTGGGAAAGTCTGGAACTTCCTAGAAACTGTTGAATGGCTTTGACTAAAATGGTGATAGTGATATGGACAATGAAGTCCAGGCTAAGGTAGTCTCAGATGGAGACCAGAAACTTATTGGGAACTGGAGTAAAGGTCACTTTTGCTATGCTTTAGCAAAGAGACTGGTGGCATTTTGCCCTTGCCCTAGAGATCTGTGGAACTTTGCACTTGAGAGAGATGGTTTGGAATTGGAACTTACGTTTACAAGGGAAGCAAAGCATAAAAGTTTGGAAAATTTGCAGCCTGATCATGCAATAGAAAAGAAAAACCCATTTTTGGAGGAGAAATTCAAGCAGGCTGCAGAAATTTGCATAAGTAATGAAAAGCCAAATGTTAATCACCAAGACAATGGGCAAAATGTTTCCAGGGCACATCAGAGGTCTTCATGGCAGCCTTTCCCATCACACACCCAGAGGCCTACGAGGAAAAAGGGTTTCATGTCCAAGTCCAGGGCCTTGCTGCTTTGTGCAGTCTTGGGGCTTGGTGTCCTGTGTCTCAGCTTTGGCTAAAAGGGGCCAACATATAGCTCAGGCCATTGCTTCAGCAGGTGTAAGCCCCAAGCCTTGGCAGCTTACCCATGAGGCTGGGCCTGCAGGTGCACAGAAGTCAAGAATTGAGGTTGGGGAACTTCCGTCTAGATTTCAGAGGATGTATAGAAATGCTTGGATGCCCGGGTACAAGTCTGCTGCAGGGGCAAAGTCCTTAGGGATAACCTCTGGTAGGGCAATGCAGAAAGGAAATATGGGGTCAGAGCCCCCACACAGACTCCCCACTGGGTCATTACCTAGTGGATCTGTGAGAAGAGGGCCACCATCCTCCAGACCCCAGAATGGTAGATCCATCAAAAGCTTGCACCCTGCATCTGGAAAAGCCATAGACACTCAACATCAGCCATGAAGGCAGCCTGGAAGGGGGCTATACCCTGCAAAGCCACAGGGGAGGAGCTGCCCACAGCCATGGGAGCCCACCTCTTGTATCAGTGTGACCTGGATGTGAAACATGGAGTCAAAGGAGATCACTTTGGAGTTTTAAGATTTGGCTGCTCCACTGGATTTCAGACTTGCATGGGGCCTGTAGCCCCTTTGTTTTGGCCAATTTCTCCTATTTGGAATGGGTGTATTTCCCCAATGCCTGTACCCCCATTGTATCTAGGAAGTATAATAGGTACTTGCTTTTGATTGTAAAGGCTCATAGGCAAAACGGACTTGCCTTGCCTCAGATGAGACTTTGAACTTGGACTGTTAATTCTGAAATGAGTTAAGATTTTGGGGGAATGCTGGAAGGGCATGATTGTGTTTTGAAATGTGAGGACATAAGATTTGGGAGGGGCCAGAAACAGTAAGACATGGTTTGGCTGTGTGTTCCCACCCAAATCTCATCTTGAATTGTAGTTGCTATAATCCCCATGTGTGGTGGCAGGAACCCAGAAACGAGATAACTGAATCAGGAGGGCAGTTACCTTCATGCTATTCTCATGATAGCGAATGAGTTCTCATGAGATCTGATGGTTTTATAGGGGCTTTTTGCACCCTTTACTCTCATTCTTCTCCTTCCTGCCGCCACATGAAGAAGGACATGTTTGCTTCCTCTTCCACCATAATTGTAAGTTTCCTGAGGCCTCCCCAGCCCTGTGGAACTGTGAATCAATTAAACATCTATTCTTTATAAATTACCCAGTCTTGGGTATGTCTTTATTAGCAGTGCGAGAACAGACTAATAGACCCACTCTCCTCCCAGGCCTCACTGGGTTTCACGGAGCAGGAAAGCAGACCCCCTCCCCTGGCCTTCCCATCACAGCATACGAATGTGGTGAAGGGTTCACCTGGGGCCACCAGTCTGTTTTCTAAACAGAAATACTCTAAAATGGATGAGTGAGAGAAGAAAAGTTGGGGTAAAAGAAGAGAAAGTGAGAGAAAAAGAATGAAAATAGAGCCTTATTTTTCTTATAACTTCACATGGAGAGAAGACTAAGACATGGGAAAGTGACTCCATGACTGAGACAGCATTGTCCCACTACAGATTATCCCTTGGGACACAGGCCTTCCTACTATGGTCCTGCATGGACCTCACATCCTGCAGGACTATCACAGGGCAGTGGGAACCACAGCTCCACACTGCTAGGAGGGGAAATCTTACATGGCAAAAGGACTTTTTTTTTTTGAGATGGAGTCTCACTCTGTCACCCAGGCTGGAGTGCAGTGGCACAATCTCAGCTCACTGCAACCTCTACCTCCCAGGTTCAAGCAATTCTTCTGCCTCAGCCACCTGAGTTGCTGGGATTACAGGTATACGCCACCATGCTGGCTAATTTTTGTATTTTAGTAGAGATGGGGTTTCACCATATTGGTCAGGCTAGTCTCAAACTCCTGACCTCATGATCCATCTGCCTCGGCCTCCCAAAGTGCTGCAATTACAGGCGTGAGCCACCACGCCCAGCCAAAAGGACTCTTATCACTTCCCACGAACTGGAGTCCCACTGCCATAGAAATGACAACCAGACTGTAACGCATGAGACGCCAGCTCTTCAAGGATTGACATGAGGTAGCAAAGTAAGACGGGAGATGAAGTTTATCAAAGAGGGGGACTGGAAGCCAGGAAGCTGTGCCCAGGATCCAGGCAGAGACAGTAGAGGGAGGGCTAGATCTCAGACCAAGACCAGGACAAATTCTACCAGCGAGGTGGACAGGAGATGAGAGTTAAGCTCCCTATCCAGAGGCACCAGGGAAGGCACAAGATCCCAGGACTGACAGCAGGTCTGTGTTCCCACCTGGTCATGCTATAAGCTGGTTGTATGACCTTTGCAAAATGTCATAAACTCCCTGAGCCTCAACTTCCTCATCTGACAATAGGATGAACCAATGAAATGATTCCTAGACTATGCCTCATCTATTTAAACACGACGGACAACTCAGGTATAAAAATCTGAGTATGGGTTTTATAGGGTACAAGCTTACATATTAAAACCACTTACTGCATGACACACAAAGCAAACAGATAATGTGCTCACATATATTAAGGGAGTGCCTGCTATCAATCCATTTATCCATTAGTGGATGAGAAATGCCATTCTCAGATGATTTAGTCAAAACAATCTAGATATAATTATACCTACAGATAGAATATAAAACATCATCATTTCTTTCTAAGACAATCAGACCATCTCTCCATGTCACAAAATGATTCTTTTAGACATTTTTACTAAGTACAAAGCAGAAATCTATCCCAGCAGCTTACTGATAAGATCCATGCCTTATCAACATCCACAGGGCAATGGTAGTGTGCCCTGAGGACGGAGGGCAGGGTTTTCTCTGGCAGCGTTTGTTAACTTTGTGTCTGTGACTCATTCTAAGTTTACCTGTTAATTTTTACTAGTCCCGTTAGTCTTAGAGCCATGGATAAGAATCAGGTTCTTTTTCTTGGTTTACCAGCAGCTTTGAAATGAGATGGGATTACAGTTTGCAACATAAACATCAGGAAAGAAGGCTTAATGGGTATTGCATAAACTGCATCATTTGTCTCAGATTGTTCCCAAAAGAGTTTAATGCAAAGCCTGTCAACACTGACTATCCTCCCAGATAAGTATCTCCAGGGCATTACTATTTTCTTCATGTTTATCAAGCATCTCAGGCCATTGAAGTTGAAGGCCTCAAGGTTGTTCAAAGTCAGCTCCCTGCAAACAGGCCCTGGGCACCTGGACCTGCTGTCTTCAAACTGAGTCCAATACAGTTGTAGCAACGTCAATATGGCAAATACACCCATGTGCATGGTTGAAAACAGTAGATGATTTTTGTCTTCATTCTTTCCTTGTAACGGATGCTGGTAGAAGATGGGACATGGGGCAAGAAGTTCCATGCCAGTGGAAAACCATCTTTATTGATTTACTACTGCTCTAAACTGTAAACTCAGGAAACAATATATGCCTAACGTAGACTAGCTCAAAGTTAAAGATGTGGCAAAATAATGCATGTGTACTAATTTCAACCCTGGGATTTAAGTAGGTTAGTATGCCCATCCTTACCCAGTGCAAAGCCTTTTTTTTAAAATTCAGATAGCTATACCTCATCTCTTATAGCTTTAAAGCAATTGGTAGAGGTTATTAGTTACCCAGGAATCTGCCTTTTTTAAAAGTTCAGCCAGGTACAGTGGCTCATGCTTGTAATCCCACCACTTTGGGAGGCTGAGGCAGGAGGATCGCTTGAGGCCAGGCATTCTAGGCCAGCTTGGGCAACATCCTGAGTCCCCACCTGTAAAAAATGTTTTCAAATAACTTAGCCAGGTACAGCAGTGTGCACCTGTAGTCCCAGCTATGCAGGAGGCTGAGGTGGGAGGATCTCTTGAGTCCATGAGGTTGAGGCTGCAATGAGCTATAATCACACCACTGTACCTCAGCCTGGGCAACAAAGCAAGACCCCATCTCTAAAAATAAATTTAAAAAGAGCTCAAGAAGGTTTCTGGAGAGCCACTGATGAATTACATAAAAGTCACAACAAAAAGAAAGTTGTCTTACACACCTCAATTTAAAGGCAATAAAAAATGCTCAGTATCAACCCCTAAGGCTGAAGCATCTCCTTACCTCAGAAAGAGCTGGAAAAGCCGCTTCCTGTCTTTCCCATGGAAACATCAGAAAGTAACATCAAAAAGTAACCACTGAATCTTCAGGAGCTTGATTTTAGACTTCCAACCTCCAGGACGGAAAGAAATACATTTCTATTGTTTATGGGCCACCCAGGCTATTTTCTTATAGCAGCCTGAACAGACTAAGACCAGTGGATACAGAGCAGAGAAAGTAACATAGAGAACTCCCCTCTCTGAAGGAACGCGAGGCTGGTTTTTAAAATTTATTTATGACCTGATTCTTTCTACTCTCTTACAGGGTCCTCCGTCTCCATCAGACGGTCATGTCCCCTGTGCTTCCCTCCTTTGTCTATTTAGTGTATAGAATCCCAACATGATCTTCTGATGGAGAAAAATTCATCGTTTAAAATTATATGCTAAATCTCTCTACAAATTCTTCTTATCCTTGAGTTTAGGTCTTTTAATAGCCTGGTTTCTCTGTGCTCCTTCTGCTGAAAGTATCTGAAAAAATATTAGTCGCTCTTCTTATTGTGAGATGCTGTTTTTCAAATCATCTGAGGTGTCTGTTCTTTCTTCAAAGAATTTTACTCACAATGTGTCTAATGGAATTTGACATATGGGGAGAAAAGTGACTAAAAGATGAAAATGATTTAAAAAAAAAAACTTCACAAATGTATAAATGACAGCCAAAAAGCTTACTGAGTTACTTAAAGCCAAAGAAACAACAACAACAAAAAGCAAACATTAAAAGAACCCAGTGGCTTGATAGGACATCAAGAGGTCCTTTAATCCAATTTTCTCCAAGAAGCAACCATCCAGTAGGGCGTCTATCCCATTTTGAGGTCTTCCAAGGTTTTACCAATCAGCTTTGAGCCAGAAACTCAAAGCAGAGTTTAAGCAAAGCATATGATCAATCCCAGCGCTTTATTTCTGCAGTAGAAATCCTATTCTTCTTTTGCACTTTCTCCAAACATGGAGAATAACTGTTAGCATGTTTATCATGAAAGGCCAATCTCCCCACCCCATAATAGTTGTAACTCTTCACAGGAAAGCCCTGTATGGATGGCCGCACTGTCTCAAAGTTTATGTCCCCACCCCCCAAAAAAAATTCATATATTGGAACCTAATCACCAAGGTGATGGTATTAACAGGTGGGGCTTTTGGGTGGTAATTAGGTCATGAGGTGGGGGTAGCAGTCACAATGGGACCAGTGCCCTTATGAAAGAGGCCTACAGAGCTGCCTTATGCCTCCCCCGAATGAATAATGGGACCAGTCCCCTTATGAAAGAGGGCAGAGGGCACAGAGAGCTGCCTCACGCCTTCCACTCTGTGAGGACACAGAGAGAAGGGGCCATCTATGAACCAGAAAACAGCCCTCACCAAACACTTAATCTGCAGGAGCTTGACTTCAGACTTCCAAACTCCAGGACTGCAAGAAATAAACTTCCATTGTTTATGAGCCACCCAGGCTATGGTATTTTCTTAAAGCAGCCTGAACGTACTAAGACAAGTGGATACAGAGCAAACAAAGGGAACTTTACTTAGCCACTGAGAGAAAGGGCTGGAAACAAGTGGAGCTGAAATGAGCAAACTATCCAAATCCCTGTCACATCTTCCATTACTAATCAAATGAACACGTGTGCACCAGTAGCAATTTTCTGGCCGAGACCTGGGGAAATACCCACAATGGACCAATCCAGTTCCTGTCTTTGTCTTCAGGGAAGTTGCCATGTATTCTTTCTTTCCCTCCTGCATTTCCCCTTTCTCACCTCTCCTGCCTCTGTCCCCCTCTCTCCGCCACCTCCCTTCTCTTCACTCTTCTGCTTCCACTCCCTCTTTTTACCATTCCTCTGCTCCTCTCTCTCATCACTTTCTTAGATACACACACAGCACCACCACCATTACCATCACCACCATCACCACCACAATCACCACCATCATCACTCTTACCACCACCACCACTGCCACCACCGCCACTACCCCCACTGGCACCACTGCCAACACCACCACCGGCACCATTGCCACCACCACCATCACCACTATGACCACCACCACCATCACTACCCACCACCATCACAATCGCCACCATCACCACCATGATCACCACCACCACCACCACCACCACTATGACCACCACCACATCACCACCATTACCACGATCACCACGACCATCACCATCATCATCACCACTATGACCATCACCACCATGACCACTATGACCACCACCATCACAATCGCCACCATCACCACCATCACCACCACCACTACCACTACTATGATCACCACCACCATCACCATCGCCACCATCACCACCATGACCATCACCACCACCGCCACTATGACCACCACCACCATCACCACCACAATCACCACCATGACCATCATCACCACCACCATCACTACCACTACCTCCATGACCACCACCAGCACTATGACCACCGCCACCATCACCACCACAATCGCCACCATCACAACGATCACCACCACCACCACCACATTTATTTGTTCTATGCAAACAAGGAGGCAATTAAATACATCAAAAAGATCTGACATCTGTTCAGTGGCTCTTAAAGGTCAGAGGCTGTGAAAATGAAAAAGAAAATCTTCATCCCTTTTTCAAATGCTAGAACCTCCTCATGGTAAGAATAAGCAAAAGACAATTTTATATAGATATATTTAGTATATGTATATATGTAAGCACATGTCTTATACATGCATATACTCACATGAATCTAAATATTTGTGTATATATGTGTGTGTATGTGTATATAACTAAAGTAATTACTGAACTAATCACTGATCTTTAGGTTTTTTATCGTAAAATAAAATAGCTTTTCTAATCATTTTTATAAGACCTATTTTTTAAGTATTTTATTCTTCACTGAGACCTTCACAATTTCTAATACTTTTTCAAATATAGAGACTAAAACTACCATCAATACAAGTAAGATTCAGCAAATATTAAAGAAGTGTTTTGTTTTATTTCTGTTGGTAAGCATAAAATCTTTTCAATCATTAACAAACATTTATCACAGATCAATGATGTCTTCTTGGTTAAAGTTTGGTGAACCCAATCTCTCCCAAGGGAAATTAATCTCTTCCTTCCCTGATGCTCCAAACACTGCTCCCTTGAACAGGCCTCTGGGACTTACACATTTATCTCTTCCATTACAACGCTGGCTTCCAGGTGGAGCCAGTTCCTCTTAGAATCCCCTGGGTCAGCTTGGTCCTACACAGAGCAGGTGCTCCAAAAATAACTGTCCAAGGAGAAGTCAGAAACGATCCTTAATTGTCTTTAAAGAACCATTTTCTTAGAAATAAGAAGTGTGACTCAGAGGAAAAATAAATAGATATACCAGAAAAATGGAAAATCTCTACCATAATAGCACATCACTGAAAACAAAGGAGGAAAGCACCAACTTTCAGGGTTTATTCAATTCATATAACTTAGCACTTGGTCGGCTGCTCTAATGAGGGGCCTAGATGCCTAAAATGAAATCTTCATCATAGTTGTTCAGATGGAAGAAAGGATCAATGGAATAAAGCCATAACATGGTCTTGTTACTTATATTGCACCTTGTGTTCTTAGGTGGTTATCCTAAAAACTGTATGATTGCATTTCTAATATAAGCTAATTTTTTGCTGCCAGAAAAAAAAAAAAAAAGGTCTTAATGTTTGTACTCTATAACCAATTCTCTACCACTGGTTTCGACTCTGGACTGTCAGAGGGCCTTTTAGCCACATTACTGTTGATCAACAAGGAAAGTCAGGAAAAGCTGTCCTTTATTCAAGTAGAATTTTTAAGTAAACATGATTAAATATGATCTCAACTCTAATTTCTATAAGTTATATATGTCATTGATCATAATAAATACTTATAAGGAAAAAACAAGGTATTTTAAGATGCTATTACTACACTTTTGGGTTAAAACGTCCGGTTATAACCTCCTACTCCTTAATCATATTGCCTAATAATCTCATTTTACTTCCTAAAATTAGAAGTTATATAGATATTTTCTGAGTAAAGTTAATTTAATCTTGATCTGTGAAATAGTTTTTCCTCAAAATGTAGAATGTCAAGACCATCAGTAAGTTAGACGCTGTGGTACTACTCAGGAGAAGCTTGTTTAAATCAGGGCTGGGGGATGAGAAAGTCCGTTAGCCACGGGAGGAATCAGCTTTCAGCCTTGTCCACTCTTCAGTCTTTACCCGTGGGGTCAGAGTCAGCACATGTGGGTGAAAGAGGCAAGGACGACCCAGTGCCCTGGCGGCTTTAGGGAGGTATTATAACAATGTTGTCTTAAACGAGAACCAAACCTGGGCTTTTTGGAATCACATCAGAGATTGTAAACATACAACAAAATGACTATACTTTCCCTCTGAGTGTGCATGTCAGCAACTCTGCACTCTGCACTCTGTCTCAGTCAACCCAAGCACACCTCCCAGTGAGGCGCAGGATCAGCAGAATCTGCATTTTCTCACAGATCTTCAGCTAAGTTTGAATGCAGCACAGAGTGACCCGCGATGCTCTGGCCAAGGCTGACCCTCCATTCCCATTCCTAACGGTGGAAGGCTCATCTCAAACCTCCTTAGCCACACCAAGGGTCCTAAATGTTACAGGCTTTGGGTAGACATGAGGGCAAGTAAAAATAAAGATAAGCTCTGAAAAGTAACATATATATATATTTGTGATCATTACCTTTTTCTTGGATGCTTCAGACTTCTTTGACATGTTCTTCAACTTTTTATGCAAATGATTAAGAACCTGAAAGACACAGACTAATGAAATCAGTTCGCCTCACCTCTCACAACCCACTGCGTATGTTGCATTAACAATTACTGACATGCTGAAATGGTAGCATCACTATTTATAAGATCATTAAAATGAAAACTCAAATTAGGTGATTAAGTAACAATGAATATGAGTTGCCAAATACATTCTTTTCTAACATGTACGAGCATGCCAGGAAGGCTGATGCACAGCCAGACAAGTTCACAGCCATAGCACCTGTTTGCAGAGAATGCCCAGCATATGGAGCTCTGGGGTCTTGCCCAGAAACAGCCATGCCATGACCCACTCATGCAAGCTTCTTAGTCTATTATCTGCCTTGGTTTCTTCCAGGACCCCATATATTAACAAACACCAGGTCCCTACTACATGTCAGGCACAATGTTAGATCCTGGATGCATCAAAAAACTTGAGATTTGCCCTTCCGAAATTCACCATCTGATGGGGAAAGGAGGCAAGTAAACAAAAGAAGATAATATCATCAGACATTTCTTCAGCGCAGCCCACCCAAATATCGCCAGTGTTTGTGCCAAAATATTCTTTCTTCTTCCTCTTATGGGCTGCCTCCACTGCAATTCTCCTCACAGCAAATCACCACCCATCAGGCTTCCTTTCACTCTTTATTCCAATCCTACCCACGGTGCTGTGCTTGTAGACAACTTATTGGGGATTCAGCATCACCGATGATTTACAGAACGTTTTTGCAAAGGTTTTACAATGAATGTCCCTGTCAGGGAATCTCCTTGAGACACACTGGCTCCCTTAATTAAAGAAGCTATTTTTGTCTTTTCTTGCCAGTGTAATACTCAGGAGAAAGGATATGAAAATGTGGGGTTTTGTGATATAGAAATTTCCAACATATAGTTGGTCCTAGACAACACACACTGTCAAGCCTGCAGAACTGTTACTTAAGTTCATTGCTATATCCCATGTGAGGGAAAATCTAGAGAAAATCGAGCCCCAGGGTGACTAAGTGCTTTAGATCGTCTGTAGATTGCTGAGAAGTCTCTCAAGGAACCAGAAGCCATGTTCCAACCAGTTCTTTGTTCCCTGTAGCATGGAAATAATTTAATCAAATTGAACTTATTGCAAAAGCCTGCTCCATTCAGCCAGAGGAGGCACTTGCAGAGCAATTAGTCACACCCTACTTGGAAGCCACAGGATATATTTACCAGCTGCCCAGACCCTATGCAGGTGAAGCAGCAGCCGTCACAGGGGTATGAATTTCTGACCTCAAATTCTCTCCCCTACTGAAATGCTTCCCACTTCCTGAAATGACTCAGCAACATCCGCAACAAAACAAGTGTTTACTTGCCACAGGAGCATTTGGGAAAACACTCAATACATTGACAAGGTGTTAGTTTACTGTTCTACCAGCAGAAATGAGAGTATCAGAACCTGAATGCAACAGAATTGGTATCGACAGAACAGGGGCTTGCTTGCAGGAGCAAATGAGAGCGTTTCAAAGAGGAAGGAAAGGGCTGGAGGAGGCAGGACCCTGCCCAAGAGGACAGGACCGCCTAGATGGCACAGTGGCAGCCTTCCCAACGGGAAACCGCAGGACAACACTGGTCACTGAGGACACAGGAGAGACCAGAGGAGAGGCCGCACAAGCAAAATCAGAGAGGGACACCTGGACAAATCACAACAAAACATCCAAACGTGACCAGCTTCATAACGCTGCCGAGCTCCATTCGTTCCTTCCAAAAAGAAATTTGTATCACAGCTCAGCCACTTCAAAACACCTAAAAATGTTGAATGCTGTTGAATGGTCAATGGAGAAAACACTCAAGTATATTTTTTTCAGCTTTGTTTCTCTTCAGTAGCCCATAGTATGAGCACAGAATGATACATCATGATGCACCGTTGAAGGTCTTGTCAGCAAAGGAGGAAGAATGTAGATATCATGATAGGGCATGATGAGGTTTAAGAAGAGAGTGATAACAACATACTGGGGTCTCTTGGTGAGTCTGTACATTTCTGAGTGTGCACAGGAAGGTGCTAGCTCAAACCAAACCCAGGTCCTGCTGGGCACATCCTGGGGATTCGGAGTAACTTAGTCGGGTGAGCCCATTGAGTTTATCCTCGTGGCAGACCAAGGAGGTTCTGGACAGTAATTCACTCTAAGGAAAGTGAGCCAGGGGCACAGCCCTGGTGAAGAACAGCTCCACAGCAGCAGAGGGGAGGGCTCTTCCGGGGGCACTGGGCGGACCACTTCCACTCATCCTCCCGCCCATGTATTCGATGGGTTTCTCAGAAACTGTCTGGTGCAAAAGACTGTTCCCTTACAAACTTGTAAGAATTTGGAGGCAAAAGGCAACTCTGGAATGCAATTGTCTTAAGTTTCTTTGTTTATTTAAAGCATCATAACCTCAGGTTCCCTTTTAGCCAGCTGTGTGTTTTTTTTTTTTTCCAGGCTATCTAACAGACCTGGGGTTTGGAGGAATAGCGAATCCTGAAACCAGTACTCAAGTAGCAAAATCCTTAACTGGATGGTACACACCTAATGCCTGAGCCAAAGAAAAGCAACTTGAAATAACTTAAATCTCCACCTATCCATGACAGCCCTGAAATTAACTTGTAAATACTATGCTGAATTCAAAATATTTTTCCAGTTATGCTCAGAAGCAAACTATTTCCATATAAAAAGTCCAAATGATCATGTATTCATTAAAATTTTTTTAAAAAACTATTTTTTAAATATTGCCCTTCTGTGGGACTTCTATAGACTTGCAAATGACAGAAATGTAGCCTAATTTATTCCTAAAAGCTTACTTTGTCATTTCCAGTAAGATTTTAGTTCCTCTCCCTAAAGGCTTTGGGGAAATAAGGAAGTGTGTGCTTCAGTTCTACTGCAATAATTAGGAACTTAACAGCCATATATTGTAAGATTCCCAGTCTCAGACTTCAGTGTCCTCAAGGCCTCACCAACTGTCCTGTCCTCAGAAGACTGGGAATCCCTGTGTTAAAATCCTTCCTTCCTTCCTGAATCATTCACCAGCTTCATAATCTGGGTCAGGTGTTGCTTTCCAAAGCTCTTTTTCCTTAAGTAATAAAATATGGGTAAATAATAAAACAGCTCCAAGCCAGAGTTGTGCAAATTAAATGAGATGGTGCACATATCAGATAATTGTGCTATGTAAGATAGCCTTTGTTTAGCATTTACAGAAGACCACATTAATAAACCAGCCGTTTTCCAAATAGCTAAGCTAGAGTTCTTTTCCAAATTCCCTTACTGCTACTATATTGGTGGTGGTGGTGGTGTCGTCGTTGTTGTTTTGAGATGGAGTCTTGTCCCATCGTCACCCAGGCTGGAGTTCAGTGGCACAATTTCAGCTCACTGCACCCTCTGTCACCTGGGTTCAAACAATTCTCCAGTCTCAGCCTCCGGAGTAGCTGGGACTACAGGGGCCCACCACCACATCCGGCTAATTTTTATATTTTTAGTACAGACAGGGTTTTACCTTGTTGATCAGGCTGGTCTCAAATTCCTGACCTCAGGTGATCCACTTGCCTCGGCCTCCCAAAGTGCTACTATATTTCTTTATATTTAACCTTTTGGTGCAGGCCGTTCAGATAATATCCAGCAATATTATTATTCAAAATCGACACGATCTACATAGATGAAATAGGTAGGGGGAAACAGGTGACTTATTAGTAAACACTTCTGTTGATAAAAATACCGTGTGAATTGAGTATTAAAAGTGACAGCTGTTCTACCTAATCAGGTTATTTGTGGTCACATAGTCACAGCCTTATTGAAACAGAATGAGAGACCGAGGTGAAGTCAGGGGGAACCTGGTAACAGAGCTATATTTCAAATGGGCACGCTCTGGAGCGAGGAGGCTGCGCACACTGGGGTTTACCCCGTGAATCGCCATCACCTGATTATTAAAATAAGCTCTTGTTTACGCAAATAGAAACACGTGTGTCAAAGGCTGAAGACGTTTTGATCAGTATAAAGTCTTCAAACACTTGTGGACGCAATGAAAAAGAACGTGAGTTCTGAGCTCTGCCCGGCTGTACAAAGAGAAAAACGATCTCCCACACGCGTGGACGGTGCCTCTGCTACAGTGAGGGTGAAGATCCGCCGCCTCAACCACTTCACCCTGTTCAGGAGACCTTTCTAAAAAGGATTGAAATGGGGAAGCCGAAAGCTCGAGTCCATTCCATTCCAAGTTCCTGGAGCCTGCGGTCAGGACTCTGTAAAGAAACACCGTTTTATAAAGCTAAGCTTCAGAATAAAATTCAAAGCTCTGTCCCCGGGAGCAATGGCTTCACAGAGCCCGGCGTGCGCAAAGCCTTCGGAGCGAGGGCAAACTGCGCACCCCGGGGGAGAGGGGCCGCCCCGCGAGTCCCCCCGACGGCCAGCTGAGAGCCCGGGAGGAAGCGGTGGGGACCCGTCACCCTCGCAAACGGTCCGCGCTCTGGTGACCACGCGCTCTCCTCGGGTCCCACAGCGCCGCGGCGGTAACCTCCCCGCACAGCTGATCTGGTTGAAGAGTTGCTGGAACCGAGCAGGGTTTGCGGTACCGGGAAGGAGGCGGCAGCGCCCGCCTACCGCCCAGGCAACCTGGGGGCTTTGAAGCGCCGCAGGGGTGAGGAAGGGGAGGGGAGGAGAAACTTGTTCTACCAGACCATGCGAAGTGAACTGCAAACTTTCCCCAGCATCTCTCAGACGCCAAGTAACTTTCCTGCGCGAGCCAATGGCAAGCTCCAGCAGCGGCAGGGAGCCTCCCCGCACAGATCCGCCCCAGCACCGGCGGGGTGGAGGCCACCAGGGCCCGGCTGCCGCCAAGGCCCCGGCAGGGCCGCAGGCCACTGGGACCTCCCGGCCCCCCACCCTCCCTCGCGCGTCTCGGCCCGGCGCCCGCCGCGCACCTTTGCATAGCAGAAGCAGATGAGCAGGAGCGGCAGCAGGTAGCCGAAGACGAAGGTGCACACTACATAGGCCTTCTTGTGGCGAGGGTCAGGCCACTGCTCCCAGCAGAAAGTCTGGTTGCTGGCGCGCGGCTGGAAGAGGCCCTGGTGGTAGGCCACGGGCGAGGCCATGGCGATGGACAGCGCCCAGATGCAGCTTACGCCCAGCAGTGCGTTGCGGGACACCCTGAGGGAGGAGGAGCGCCGCGAGTGCACGATGGCCACATAGCGGTCCACTGACATCGCGGCCAGGGTGAAGATGCTGACCAGCATGGACACGGTGAAGAAGTAGTGTATGAACTTGCAGATGAAGGCGCCCAGCACCCAAGTGGGCAGCGCGTACACCGTGGCCTGGAAGGGGATGCAGAAGAGCAGGTAGGCCAGGTCGGCGATGCTCAGGTTGAGGATGAACAGGTTGGTGGTGCTCCGCGGCTTGCCCGGCTTGCTGCGCGCCAGCACAGTGATCACTAGGCTGTTGCCCAGCACGCCCAGCGTGAAGATCAGGCCGAACACCACCAGCGTGACGAAGTTCTCCACGCCGATGCCGAACAGCGGCCCGGGCTCCGGGGCTGGGGGCTCCGGCCAGCTCGCGTTGCCCTCGCTGAGGTTCCCGACCGCCAGCTCCATGGCCCGCGGGGCTGCCCGGGCTAGTGGCGGGGCGCGCGGGGAGGGAGGGCGGGTGCCTGGCAGGAAAGTAGGCGCCGGGGGTGGCCGGTAGTCCCGGCGCAGAGCACGGAGAGCGCGAGTTTAGGAGTCTGAGCTTCCCCTGAGGCGCGCGCCAGCGGGCGCAGGGATCCGGTGGCCGTGCCTGAAGGCACCGTCTTTGCGCCGCGACCTTCTGCGAGAGGGCGTGGACGGGAGCCTGGAGCTGGACCTTCTCGGGAAGGGACGGTGGTCTTGAGAGCCCTGGGTCCCCTACCCGGGCGCCTCCGCCCGCTGCGCGACCACGGAGCCTGGGAAGGAGGATCCGCCGGCTGCAGCCGCGCAGGTGGAGAGACCCTTCTCTCCGCCTTACTGGTCCAGATCTTCGCCGGCCGTTTTCTCTCGCTCCCGGAGCGGCTGCGGGCTGCACCTGTTGCTCAGAGCCGCTCCTTCCCGCGGCGCTTCCCCGCACTGCCGAGCGCGCAGCAGCGCACCGTGAGGCTCCTGCAGAGAGGGCTCCCCGCGCCTCCCACGCCACCTCCCCAGTGGGCTGGTGCCTGCAACTCCCTCCCGGCTTTTCCAGGGATTCCGAGTTGTCCACAAGGCGAAAGCTCTTTTGGGGGACTTCCTGGTGGTGGATAGAGTCGGGTGCCAGGGGCCTCTCGGCTTCAACTGAGAGACGAAGACAGCCTGGCTGAAATCCGCGCCCCCTAGAAGTCACGGTGCGCGAGCAGAGACTGGACGGATTCTCGCGGGATGGGTCGCCGCCCACCTCCCGGCCGGAACCCGCGCGCGCTCGCCTCCGCGGGGTGCGGACCTGCACGGCTGGCTGAAGGCGGGGCTGCCAGCTGCCGCGGGCCGGGCGGGCGAGGAAAGCCGGGCGCTCTCCAGGGCGCTCCAGAGCGCGCCGAGGGGGAGGCGGAGGAGTTCGCGGGCCCCCTCACCCATCAGTGTCTGTCCTCCTCCTCCTCCCCAGGGTGGCTGTCCGGGAGAAAGCCTCTGTCCCTGGAATAACCCCAGGAAATCGAGGCTGGCGCCGCTCCCTGGAGTTTTGTAAAATTGGCCACCTAATCCCACCCTCACCCGCGGCCTGCTGGAGAGGAGAGAAGTGCGAAGGGAAAGGGCTGGGTGGGCTTCTCTATAGATGTGGATGACATTGAAGGGGAAGACTGTTCACACCACTCAACCTCACATCATTTTTGCCTTGCATTACTCATCTGAGGGCCATAAACTGAAGCAATGACAAAATATTTTTAAAGTGAAAGAACGTGCTTACTATCTTACTGCGGTAAATGTAGATTTGCCAGAAAGAAATTAAGCCGTTTCGGTATAGCAGGGCCAGTCACGTTATCTTTATAACCTTGGTGGTTCCCAGCTAGAGAGCCGACACTGATTCCTTTATTTGCGGTGATTTGTCTGTTTCACTTTCAAAAACACTGATGCGTTTCCAGCATTCTCCATCTGGTGATTGTCCATTATGCGCGGACGCAGTGCCTGAGGGCATGGGTAATCCAAAGACCAAAGAGGGCAGGGGCTCTTCACCTTAGGGAGTTGTAGGATCTTGTTTTTCTATCTTGCTAGCTCTGTTCTGCCTCATTTCCAGATAAATCTTGATGCTGTTCATTGAACATCTGTGTATTTTATGAACATCTATGTATTTTATCTGCATTCATTGCTAGGGAGTTCCTTGCAAGGGAATTGTTCTATTCACATACATTTTCTGGAAGACAAAATTGAGTGTAAGCAACTTGCCAAGAATGCTCTTACCTGCCCTGACCCGAGAGAATGCCTTGAAACTTCCTTAGGTAATCTTGCCAATCCGTATTGCTTTTTTCCCTGAGATGCTCTCCGACCCAGGCTTTTTCAAGGTATCATGTTGTATTGGACACCTCTGTTGCATTGAAAGTTAGTAGTAATATGATTTGGAAGAGTTTTTAAATTATGAACTATTTTGACATGAAACAGATATGATAAAATTACATTGCATACCAATGAACCCACCATCCAGCTTAGAATAATTTTTAAATATTATCAATGGAGTTGAAGTCACTTTTGTATACTTTCCAATCACAACCTCCACCTCTCCTACTATCTCCAAGTAACCTAAATTTGTTGTCTATTAGTCATTTCTTTATACATTTTTGGCATATGCATATGATCTTAAATAATACATTGTAGTGAGGTTTTTTTTTTGTTTGCTTTAACATTACGTAGTTGGTATTACGGTACATGTTTTGTTTGTTTTTGCCTCAAAGTATAATTTGTCTGTTATTGCTATAAGTACACCAACATTCTTTGCTTTGTATTTGCCTGTTACATCTTTTGCAACCTTCCTGTTATGTCCTGCAATTTAAAGGTATTGCTTTAATATAGCACATAACTGAATTATTTTAAAACATAATTTTAAAATCTCTAGTTTTTAACTGGCAAGTTTAGGTCATTTTTATTATTACTAATCTATATGGATTTTTAACATTTTATTTTGTACTTTTTGTTTTCTATTTCTGTGCTTTTATTTTTTCTTTTTTCATGACATCTTTTGAATTGCATTTGAAAGTGTTTTCTCCCTTCCTCCACATTCTTGGAAAAGGAAGATATGGCCTACTTTTATTATTTTACTGGTTACCCTTAAGTGCCTACTATGTGCCAGGAACTATTGTAGGTTCTGAAAATAGAGCAACTAACACAACAAAGTTATTTCTTGTGTGGATTTTACATTTCATTACGGACATGACATTTAAAAATAAAATAATGTCACATGTGGTAAACACTGATATAGTTTAGATACCTGTCCTCGCCAAATCTCATACTGAATTATAATCCCTAATATTGGAGGTGGAGCCCAGTGGGAGGGTTTGGGTCAATGGGGTGGATAGCTCATGGCTTGGTGCTGTCCTCAGGACAGTGAGTCTCAAGATCTGGTTGTTTGAAAATATGTGGCACCTCCTCCCTTCTCTCTCTTGCTCCTGCTCCTGCCATGTAAGATGTATCTGCTCCCCCTTCACCTTCTGCTATGATTGGAAGCTTCCTGAGACCTCCCCAGAAGCTGAGCAGATGCCAGCACCATGCTTCCTGTACAGCCCACAGAACTGTGAGCCAATGAAACCTCTCTTCTTTATAAATTACCCAGCCTCAGGTATTTCTTTATAGCAATGCAAGAATGGCCTAATACAACCCTAAAAGAGAAGAATGCAGGAGAAGGGATAGAGAGCAGTTAAAGAGTGTAACTATATACAGGGCAATTGGGAGAAACATCTGAAAAACTGACATTTGAGCAGGAACCTGAAGGAAGTATAGCAGGAAACCTTTTAAACAGGTAGCATGACACATTCCTGGGAAACGGTGCAGCGAGGAAGCTGTGTAAAGAATGAGGAGGACAGTTTTGCCGTCATGGAAACAGCTGGGAAGATTTGTCAGCCATGAGGCCAGAAAACATTGGTTGAGGAAAATGGGGTTGGATGACCTCGGACCTTGGAGAGCAAGGAAGGGGCCTGGGACTTCATTCTGGACTTCAGAGGAAGTCTTGCAGGGAGTTTTGAGCAGAGCGATGTTATGCTCTGACCTGCGATTCAGAACGATGATTCTGGTGTACAGATTAGAAAAGCAAAGGAAAGAGCAGAAGACCTGGCAGTAAGCTTGCAGGAACCTAGACAACAGATTGTTCTAGGTGTGGTGGTAAGGGCTTGGATTCTAGATATCTCAGTGTTGGAGCAAATGAGATTTGTTGGTGGATGGATTTAAGGGGAGAGGAAAGGGAGAGTGAGGTTGACTACCACAGTTTTAGTCTGACAGCCTGGATGGGAAATCACCAGTTACTGAGTTGACAGAGTGAAAGGAACAGGTTTGGAGGTGGGGAGCATCAAGTTAAATTTTAGGTGTTTGCTAGACATGGGACTGACAACATGGCAGTTGGGTGGATTTATTCTTGAGATAATGAGAGACCAGTGCTGGAGACATGGATTCAGAAGTTACTAAAATTCTATTAATATTAAATGGAATTTAAAATTAATTGTTATCACTCCCCTCCTCCCAAGCAATACAAGTTTCAGGAAGCCTTCTAACTCCAGTCACTTTTTCTCATTCTAGCTGGTTTTGTTGCCCAGTTGTTTAGTTTTTAATTTCCCCCCAATCAGGCATATTTGTTGTTGTGTGATACAGGCACTATCCAGTTTGGTTACCCACCTTCTTACCCATGACTTTCTTCACCTTCTTCTATTCATCTGAAGCCTTTTCATTGTTTTTAGAGAATATATTTCAAGTTTTCCTTCAGTGATAGTGATAAGAATTGCTCACTGCTACTTGTTATTGAATGGGAGTTGTCCAGATAGACGCTTCTTTCCTCCTAGCGCACTGAAGATCTTGTTCCACCTTCTGGATTTTGCTGTTGCTCTTGAAAAACCAGCTGACATGCTTTCTGTCACTCCATTAGAGACAATCGGACTTTATTCTCTGTTTCTAATATCTTCTCTTTATCGTTGATGTTTTATAATTTCACTTTGATATGTTTGTGATGATTTTCATTTTTTAGCCCTTCTTGTTGAGCTTCTGAAGCTAAAGATTAATATATTTTTCATCAGTTCTGGAAAAACTTTCAGCCATTATCTATTTTTCCCATTCTTGGCACTCTCTCCTCCTAGAGTTCTGAGAGACATAGCTTAGACCTTTCCACTATCTCCTTCCTATCACTGACTCAGTTTTTCATACTTTTAATCTCTTCATCTGTGCCTATTTATTCGTATTTCTTCAGTTATACACCCTTGATTTAACTGTTCTCCTTAAGTTTTCACAGAATTTTTTCAAATGTGGCAGGCCTTTTTTTTTATTTGCTTCCTCATTTCTGATGTTTCTAATTACCTCTCCTATTTGAATATTTTAGATATGCTGATTTTATATTCTGAAAATTCTAATAGCTGAAGTCCTTAGAGTCTAATTGTGCTTTTATTATTTCTACCACGTTCCTATTCTCATAACTTGTTTCCAATTTTGTTTTGTTTTGTTTTTGTCCTTTAGATTTCTGTTGGGCCAAAGCATATCTGTGATGATTTTATAGGCCTGAGTTAAGTGCATACTCCCATGAAAGTGTTTTTATTTGCTCTGCCATTGGCCCAATGGTACTATCAACTCAGGGCATTTTTGAGTTAATTTCTCAGCATCATATGCCTCAGGACACGCAAGGGCAAATTCAAACCCCAAAACCTACATAAGAGAGGGAATGGGGAATGAATTATCAGGCCTTTCCCTCCCACCTGGCCCTAAGGCTGCCACAGAGTTTTCTAGAAGTATCTGTGGGCAGATTGCTTTATTGCTCCCACTCATTTACCGCACTCCCTATTGGAAAATTCTGTAATCCTGCCTCTCCTGGGTGACTGTGTGCTCCTCTCAGGGCAGAAATGAGTCTTACTCTTTCCTTCAGGCTTTGGCTGAGAAAATGTGAGTGCAACAGCTGTGAGGTCATCCTGAGCTCAAGGTCTAAGGGATACCATGGGATTCATTCCTCAGGCACAAAGACTGCACGTCCCAATGCAGGCTGCCGCTTTGGGCTCTGTTCTCCATGAATACATGGCACAGAATTTCAGTTGACCCCAGTTAAAATGTCCCCTTAGCAAGAAATTAGCCTTTGTGGCTGTGAGCTACTTGTTACTGCAGCTTAATGCAGCAAAAGCTAACTACAGCATTTCTTCACCAGGTAACTTTTTATAGGTGAATCCTTCACTAATAGTGTAGCCTTTCAAAGATCTTGTATTTTTACAAGGGTCTCAATTATCTGTCTTATTCTGTCTTATTCCAATTCTCTTAGAGTTGAATCCAAGATGACCTAGTCTCTCCTAATGGAAATTGTAAAACTCAGCAAGACACAGTGGCTCATGTCTATAATCTTAGCACTTTGGGAGGCTAAAGAGGGAGGATTGCTTGAAGCTAGGAGTTTGAGACCAGCCTGGGCAACAACGCAAAATCCCATTTCTACAATAAAAATAAAAATAACATTAGCTGGTCATGCTGGCATGTGCTATAGTCCAGCTACCTGAGAGGCTGAGGCAGAAGGATTGCTTGAGCCCAGGAGCTGGAGGCTGCAGTAAGCTATGATAACACCACTGTATTCCAGCCTGGGTGAGAGAGTAAGACCTCATCTCTAAAAAAAAAAATAATAATCTGTGACAAATATGAGTGTTCACCAAATTTTCAGTTCTCCCCGTCCAGGCTCCTGGAATACTGCACTTCTCAGTCCCATTGACGTTTTACAGGTCTGCAGGATTAGTTAGGTCCAATCAAATAGGAAAGAAAGAGAAACTTCCAAGCCACAAGGAAGAACCCACACAAGCATCCAGTTTCTCTTCATTGACCTGGGTGACCCTGGAGAAGGCCATGATATCCAGCCATGAGATGGAAGAGGGCACGAGCACTGAGTCACAAGATGGAGGAGAGTCTCCCAGAGCAGCAGCACCCTTTATGTAAATGAACATTTACCTTTCATGTGTTAAGCCCTGAAATTTTTGGAACTGTTTTTTTTTTTTTTTTTTTATTGCAGCAAAACACAGCCTATCCTTAGCAATGCTCCAAAATTTTGGCTAATAAATGTGTCAAAAGTCCTGCTGGCTACAGTGGCTTTCCTATCTGTTTAGCACTGTAATTTTCTGCTTCTTCATTTTTGGAATCCAAAAATTTCCCCAGTTCACCAAAAGCTTGTTTATGGACTCAAGATGCTGTCTTACAAAGCCGAGTAAGGCTTTTCAGTATAGAGTATGTAATATTGATAGAAAATGATGTCTGGAAAGTGTTTTTCTGTTCTCGAAGAATTTAATGCTTTATAGCAAATATATTGGGATTGAGTCAGAAAAATATCTCCAAGAGGAAAATGTAAAAATTTCATGAGAACATGAAGAAACAAATCTCAAAAACAAATAAAAACATCCAGGCCTCATGTCCAGGTCCTCAGGATTGCTATATCCCCCTATTGTGGAGCATCCTAGCATCTGGAGTTTGTGTGTGTTGTTTTTTTCTTTTTTTAGGACAAAGTCTTGCTCTGTCACCCAGGCTGGAGTGCAGTGGTGAGATTTCAGCTCACTGCAACCTCCACTTCCCGGTTTCAAGCAATTCTCCTGCCTCAAGTCTGCCAAGTAGCTGGGATGACAGGTGCCCGCCACCACACCCGGCTAATTTTTTTGTATTTCTAATAGAGATTAGGTTTCACCATGTTGGCCTGGCCGGTTTCAAACTCCTGACCTCAAGTCATCTGCTCACTTCGGCCTCCCGAAGTGCTAGGATTACAGGCATGAGCCACCGCGCCTGGCCTGGAGTTTCTTTCCACGGGTTCCATTATGTTTGTTCTGTGCGATCAGGCGCCACGGGAAAAACAAAGGGGACTTGGACCGATGAGCAACTGGCAGAACGATCACCTGGATCTTACAGCAAATGTGAAGATGGGCGGCAGTTTCTCCATCCCACAGGATGCTGTGTCACCATCTGACAGAGAGCTCTGTCCTGAGTGCCTGTGTGCTGACCCCCGACTCCCTGAGCAGCCTTGTAGCTTGCACCAGGGCCCTTCCTTCTGGATATTGTGCAATGTCCCTAGAACTCCTGGCTCCCCACTCCCTGTGCTCCCAGGAGCTGTTCTAGTCAAATGGACTCTTAATAAGCGTCCTAACATACCCTGCTCTTAATTTTTTTGCCTTCCTACATGACAGACTACCTATGTGAATGTCAGTTTTCATTTTATTACAACCTAGCATGTTTTCACTCATCGTTCAAGTCCCAGCTGCAATGTTACTTCATTTCCAGAGTCCTCTTGGCTATATCCCTGTTAGGGCGCATCACTTCTCCCTCTATATTCACAGAAAACTCTGTCCTGGCTTCCCAAAGCACCCTCACAATGCTTTGTAACTTCGCATGTCACGGACAAGCATCTTGCAGTCCCACAACCCAGGAGTCTCTCAGGGGCACATTGGGGTCGGCTCCAGGCAGCTGCTCTGGGTCTCTGGAGGTCTCCCACACAGTCAGGCACTGGCTAGGGAAGGGTTTTGGGGGGAGGATGCCATCGGCATCCTCCCTGCTTGCGCATGGGCCCCATGTGTCTGTGAGGACAGGTGCAGGGCCAGCCTGGGGACCCAGCTGCTCCGATCACCTTGGAGATGCAGGCAGCGCACTGGGTGGATGAAGCACACTCCTGGGGTCTGAGGGCAGCTGCACAAGCACTGCTGGAGCCACAAACTCCTGAGGATTTTGGGGGGCAGGGGGCCACCAACCCCTCTGCCACTGACCCAGCTCCCTGGCTTCCCAGCTAGTCCCTGCCGGGCCCTCCTGCCCTTGCATTCAGCCCCAAGGGTGTGTGTGGCACAAGCACCAGCCTTGGGTGTCCGCTGCACCCCTCCCCCCGCCCCCCCGGTCTCTAGGATGTTCCAGGCTCCACACAGGGACCACTGTTTCAGCAAGGTCGCTCTCTGTGGTTTTAAACAGCAGGTTTTGAAACTCACAGCAAAACTTGGACTCCACTCCCTTACCCCCACCTCTGGCACTGGGGCCTGTTGTAATTTTCCCCCTGAGGGACATAAATCCTGTCTAGCAGTTAAGTTTTAGTGATATACAGGGTGTAAAACAAAAGTAAAATATCTTGAAAAAATGGAAAAGGAAGCATTTCAAGTATTATCTGGCCACATTCATTTAACCATCTCCACGCTCTGAAACACAGCAGACACATGCTTCATCTTTGCATCCCAAACTAGCATGTGACCATGCTAATGAATGAATAGTAATAAACTGGCATTGACCAAGTCATTAATAATTAGCAATAATTTTGAAAGAGTGTCTTATATGCTATACTGTAGGAAATATGTTCACTATCTCACTGAATTCTTATAACAACTCTATAAAGTTGGTGTTATTTACACCATTTTACAAGCAAACAGCTAAGTCTTAGAAAAGTTAAACCAACCTTAGGACTCACGCACATTTTTGTTTGTGGTGATGAGATTTAAGCTGGATCAATTTCAGTCCACATACGATATTCTTAAACTTTATACTGTTGTAGAATATTTAGTATATACCTATGTCAGTCAAAAGTACAGTGGAAGATGGCATCCTCTGAAACAAATTCACAGAGATTCATTCCCTGTATAGAAAATACCTAAAGCAAGTACATATTTATCTGCCCAGCATCCCTACCTTTGAGAAACATTGTTTCACCATTCTGTGGTAAAGCAGATTCATCTTCAGATGTCCCCCCACTCATGGGGGGATGTAGCACTGCTTCATCATATACAGTATATACATATTGTATATACATAATGCATCTCAGCTTTAGAAATCCGCATCTACCCAGGCCTAGCCAATCCAAACACTCCACAGGTTAATCTTCCCCTGACATTCCAAACTGCCACATCTACAAAAAGTTAGAACTGTTGGCGGCTGCTTTTGTCACCATGTGAAGTAGGCCCCTTGAGGCCACCGGTCATGTGGAGGGAAGCCAAGTGAAAAATGGAAATCAAGAAGCTCAGAGGACATCACTATAGCTGCTGGATCCAGCCGTGCCTGAAAACAGTCCCCCGCCTAGACTTGCCAGTCTCATGAGATAAGCTCCTGCTCTTCACAAGTGAATTTTAGTTAAGTTTCTGCAACCAACAAAAGGCCTGATGTAGCACTGCTTCATGAGAAATATACATAATGCATCTTAGCTATTCGTTTATGGTCCATTTGAGAAATAAAATACATAGGAAAGAAAAAAATGCAAAAATGATAAAAATGAAATAGGTACTTGAAACCAGATACTTCTGGTCTATTTTCCAGATTTAATACTTTAAATATTTTAATTTTTTATCTCTTTGCTTATTTATTTATTTTTGAGACAGTCTTTCTCTGTCACCCAGGCTGGAATGGTTCAATCTCAGCTCACTGCAACCTCCAACCTCTACCTCCTGGGCTCAACCATCCTCCCACTTCAGCCTCCCATGGAGCTGAGACCACAGGTGCTCACCACAATGCCAGGCTAATTTGTGTACTTTTTGTAGAGACGAGTTTTACCATGTTGCCCAGGATGGTCTCAAATTCCTGGGTTTAAGCAATCACCTCCCTGGGCCTCCCAAAGTGCTGGGATTACAGGTATGAGGTACCATACCCAGTTTCTTATTAGATTTAAGGTAATCACTGTTTCCCTTAACTTCACTAAGAAAATAAAGTTTAAAGACTAGTAAGGGGGTCACACATTTGAGAGAGATCATTGCTTTAAAGATTTTTTTCTGTATTCATTCATCAAAGGAATACACTTAAATTTAAATCATAACCCAATTCCTTCCTCTAGGCATGAAATATAGGAAATTTACACCAAGAAAGGATTACCCTGTGCAGCTTTTTAAACAAGCATATCTTACTGACATGCGTGATAAATGCACAAAAAGGGGCATGAATCAGAAGTCTACAGAGTGGCAGATCTTCACAAGTTCTTCAGTGCTTCAAGAAAGCTCCATTCACACACCTTCCATAAAATGCAGTGTTTGGAGATGGTGGTGCTGCAAGAAAATCGAAGATGCAGAAAGCAGGGGCCTTACGATTAGAGTCCTCTGCATTTCCAGAAAGGGACTGTGTCCCCTAACACAAAAGCTGTATGAAACAGAAACGGGGCATCTCTGAATAACGAGGGCTGCCCTCCTGAAGCTCCTCATTAATCTCAAAACCCAGTAAAGAAAGAACTGGAACAGCTGTGAGTGTCTTTCATGAACTGGTTTCTAACTTCTGACTGCTAATAAATCCCAGAGGTGGGGGTCTAGCTTACATTATTCAGCACATTATGGATAAGCCCAGTGACTTGTCACCTACTGTAGCTCGTAAATGTTTTCTGGCTAATTAAGCTGAAGAAATGGCCTGTCTTCCACTTACATAGCTGATGTTTTATCTTTCAATATAATATTGGAACTTGTCCATTCTGAACAACACATTTGACTTCATTTCCCTTCTTTAAAGTTCATTTGGATTCCAATATTTAAAGGAGTTATCAATTTCATCTATCCAAGTCTATTTATAAGTTAACTTCCTACCTATCCCTCTATTCCATTTCTAAGTTTTGCATTAAAATAATTAGGAGAGGGCTGGGCATGGTGGCTCACGCCTGTTTTCAGCACTTTGGGAGGCTAAGGTGAGCAGATCACCTGAGGTCAGGAGTTCGAGACCAGCCTGGCAAACATGGCAAAACCCCGTGTCTACTAAAAATACAAAATGTTAGCCAGGCATGATGGCAGGTGCCTGTAATCCCAGCTACTCAGGAAGCTGAGGCAGGAAAATCGCTTGAACCCAGGAGGCAGAGGTTGTAGTGAGCCAAGATCACACTACTGCACTCCAGGTTTTATTTTCTTAAACTGCAGAATAGATGTAAAGAATGAGTTAGCCTAGGCCACATGGTGAGACCCCCATCTCTACAAAAAATACAAAAATTAGCCAAGGATGGTGGTGCATGCCTGTGGCCCCAGACACCTGGGAGGTTGAGGTGGATCATTTAGCCCCAGGAGTTGGAGGCTGCAATGAGTTATGACCATGTCAGTATATTCCAGCCTGAGTAACAGAGAAGAACTCATCTCAATAAAATAGAATAATGAGTTACAAAGACTACAGTGAGATGGTTTTCTTACATGTTAAGGTGAGAACCTCATGGCCAGTCATCTGTTGAGTTTTAAAATATAGTTCCCAGTTTTGCTCTATAAATTTTACTCCCAGCAGTTTCAGATGACTAACACATCCAACTCTGGCCTCACAAAAAGGTGATGTGCAGTCCTTGGGACTCGGGCCCTTCAGAAGTTAAGGGAAATGAGGAGCAGAGTGAGGAAGGAATGGCCAGCCCACAGGGTCAGGGAGGCAGCAGAGCAGCCACCCCACAGGGCCAGGGAGGCCACGGCAGCAGCCCCTGGGGGAGGAGCCCAGGCTATGGGTGTACAGGTTCTCCTTGCGTCTCCTGGGGTGATCAGATCCAACATCAGGCCGTGGGGGTGACAAAGTCCGGCAGAGTCAAAAGAATGAGAAAAGACAGTTTGAGAAAGAGGGACCAGGGACCATCGAGAGTGTGGAGGCTCCGAAGGCCCCGAGCTCTGGAAGCCCAGACTATTTATTGGTGATCAAAGAAACAGGTGGTGAGAATGTGGGGTTGAAAGGGAGCGTTGCAGTAAGCACATGATTTACAGCTGTGGTAGTTTAGCATACGCTCTGCTACTTGAGATAACGGGGAGCAGGTTCTTTTAACTCAAGATACAATAGATCCTGGGAGAGCAAGGAGCCAGCAAGTCTACAACACATTCCAGAGCCACGAGCCCTGGATTCTATCCAAGCCACGAGGCGTTTTATGCCCTGGGCTTAGATTAGGGTGTGTGAGGGTAGCCTTCCACCCTTTAGCACAGAGCTTGGTGTTCCAAAGGTCACGAGGGGTTTTAGACCCTGGACATGTTCCAAGACTCTTCTACATTATGTCAGACATGCAAGCCCCTGCCTCAGCTTCTCCCAACAGCATTCCAACCCCTGCAGAAACACATCTGCCACGGGAGCTTCCCTTCTTCCTTCCTGCATTCTTGCCCTTGCCAAGGCTCCTGAGCCCTCAGCTTCCTTGCCCCAAGGCCCTGACAGTGGGGTGGGGCTGAGGGCAAACACTATTTCACATTCCATATGATGATGTTTGTTTTTCATAAGGAGAAACACATATGTTATTTATAGGAAGTAATGTGTAATATGATGCTAAAATAAATAGCAAAATGACTTAAATTTTTTAGACATCACAGATTAATGGAGCTGGGGGTAAACAACCAGTTTCTTCTTCTGTCCTCTAACCCAGGGTAACCCCAACGGAGCTACTGTTCCAATTTGGGGGCACTTACACTAGCTTCCTCCTTTCTTTTGCTTCAGATGCTTTCTTGGTAAAACAGAAATAATAGTACCTCCCCCATGGAGTTGTTCTGAAAATTAAATGAACAGATGTAAAGTTCCAAGAACAGTGGCAGCATAAAATAAGCATGAAAAAATGCTGCTTTGAAGTTATCCATCCATTCAGCTTGTGAATGTTTGCATTTTAAGACACTTGCTTCTAACATTCTACTATTATGGTATTTTATTCCGTCTCTCTGTAGTTCAGCTGATTATTTTAAGATACTTGCACTCCTTGTGACAGAATTTTATCACATCTCTCCATATTTATGATGTAATCAGCTCTGTTAATGTAATCGACCAATAGTAAAAACACCACCAATTGCTGATCATTCAAAAACACTGACACATGGCCAAGCGCGGTGGCTCATGCTTGTAATCCCAGCACTTTGGGAGGCCGAGGCGGGTAGATCATGAGGTCAGGAGATCGAGACCATCCTAGCTAACATGGTGAAACCCATCTCTACCAAAAATACAAAAAAAAAAATTTAGCCGAGCACGGTGGCAGGCTCCTGTAGTCCCAGCTACTCAGGAGGCTGAGGCAGGAGAATGGCGTGAACCCAGCAGGCAGAGCTTGCAGTGAGCCAAGATTGCGCCACTGCACTCCAGCCTGGGCGACAGAGCGAGAGTCCGTCTCAAAAAAACAAAGAAAAACAAAAAAACAGACACATTAAGATTTTCCTTTAGGATGCGTGTGGTGGCTCATGCCACCACATTGTATTTGTTGAATAATATTCTGTTGGGTGAAATATATGTGCTTTGAACCTATTACAATGTTGGATATTTATTTCACTGGAACATACTTCCTAGGGTCCAATTAAAACATACTTAAGAATGCATGAAAATTCCAAGTTATATATTTAAGAGAATTTATAAAACACTGTAGCTTAGTAGAAAGATTATGAATTATGGAATCAGAGAAGTCTGGTTTAGAATGTATTTGTTCACACTGTAACTATAACTTTAGACAAGTTTATTTATAGAAATATTAAGAGTTCAAATAAATGATAGAGTAATGCAGACAGTGTATCTAGTATTCTCTCAATCTTCAAAGAATTTTATGAGGTCATTTTAATCTCCACTTTAGATAGTGGAAATTGCCCTAAACCTTATTTCCCCAAATGCAAAACGAAGATAACCTTGGAAGCTACAAAGTTGCAACTAAGAGGCTTACCATAGAGCTGGTTATATTATAATATTGTTTGTTAAATGCTAGATATATTTAGTAAATGTTAATGTTTCTGCGGAAATATGGTTTATCAGTCCATTCTCAGGCTGCTAATAAAGACATACCTGAGACTGGGCAATGTGTAATGAAAAGAGGTTTAATTGACTCACAGTTCAGCATGGCTGAGGAGGCCTCAGGAAACTTACAATCACGGTGGAAGAGAAAGCAAATACCTCCGTCTTCATATGGTGGCAGGAGAGAGAATGAGAGACCAAGTGAAGGGGGAAGCCTCTTATAAAACCATTAGATCTCGTGAGAACTCATTATCATGAGAACAGTACAGGGGAAACCACCCCCATGGTTCAATTATCTCCACCCGGTCCCGCCCTTGACATGTGAGGATTATTACAATTCAAGATGAGATTTTGGGTAGGGATGCAGCCAGACCATATTGTATGGACAGATCAAAAGTGAAGGCTGTGGTGTGATCAACACAAGAATATAATGACACTGCATGGAAAATAGTGTCAATGTGTACTTTACAGACAGTTAAAACCCAAAACTTAGCAATGGTTACTGATTCATTAACAAATGCTGAGGAAGGCAACTTTACATCTATAGCCTTTAACTTTGTTAATAATTTTTCCAAAACTTCATCCTTTTATATATTCTCACCTAGTCAATCATCCAGGTTAGAATAGCATATTCAAGGAGGGCAACACAATTCAGACCCAAAATGGTCAAAGCTTACTGAACAATGGACACTTATGCTAACGACTGCTAAAACAAAAACTATGCAAGAGCCAGCAGGGATTCTGGGTTGATATTATTGGCTGGTGTGCTAAGTTGGAACTGCGACCTCTTATGATGGTCTTTGTTCATCTTGAGAAAGTACTAATTGTATATGTATCTCTAAGTGGAAGGATTTAGGTACAATATCTAGCAAAGAAGAAACATTGGGGCAGGTGATAACAATTGGGAAGTGATGGTGACAAAGGGTCCACCAAGTTGTCTCATTTCATTTCAAAGGATACTTGTCTTAAATAGGTGATCCATCATTCCTCAGGCATTTCCACTGAAGGAGGTTAAAGCACGAAGGTCTCTGGCACCCATCTGGCTTTGAAAGAACCACACCTGTTCTGTAATGCCCGGAACTATCAGCACCACCACCTCTTCTGTGGAATGGTCAAGATGCGGACCTTTAGCACTTCCTGCTCTCAGACCTGTCTGCCAGTTCAAGGCTTCCAACAATCAATCATTAAGAAGTTCCTTCCCTAGCCCTCCACCAAAAGTTGCTTAACCCAACCCTACAGTTGTTTGGTTGTCACTGAAGCCCAACCCACTTACTACCAGCCATTGTTTCTCCTCCCAGCCACTGATTGCCAGGAAGGAAGAGCAGCCAGGTGCAGAAAGAGCAGAAGCTGGGCTCCAAGCTCCCTAATTTACTGCATCTGTTGCCCAGCCCGCTTTAATCACGATGGTGTAGGTCAATGGCCCAGCAACTCCCCAGTCACAATCGATCAGGCAGCACTAAGGTGTAATGCCAATTTCTTTGTGTGTGGCATTTTTCACCACTCTGGACATTGTCTCCAGGCCGCTTTTTGCTGCAGCAATACTAGAGATGACAAAACATTGAGACTCAGAGGCCGTCAGCAAGAAGCACACACTTCTGTCTTCCACATCTGCTTGCCACGTGGGCTTGGCTGCAAGTCGGTTCCACATCCGCATTCTAGAGTCCAGTTGAGAACACAGTCAGATGGGTGGGAAGGACGAGGAGAGGCTGAGCCCGAAAGCACATTTAATTTGTTTGGATGCAGTGTGTGTCCATTCTGCTCACATAGCATTGGCCAAAGCAAGTCACACAAGCCTCTGGAAACTCTTTGAGGAAGGCTGCTCCTTCCGTGTGTGTGGGAAGCCAAGAGCAAATATCTGCTGGCTGATACAATCCACTGCAGGCCTCCCTAGCTGTGAAACAGTTGCCTTCTATAAAGCAATGGAAGCTTGAAATAACAGATGGCAAAATAAAGGCAGCTGGATGAGAATGATTGTTTTCTTGAAGGTATTGTCAATGAATATGACAAGCCCCACAAAGCAGAACCCTAAATCTGTTACTTGACATCATAACTCATCACCTAAGCATTGATTCATTCTCTTCTGTTTTAGGGTATCGAGTTACCACGGTATGCACGGCTTCCTATTAGGCATTTAGGAGCGGGAGAGGAGGAATGAAAAGACTGAAGCCACAGGCATGCCGCCCACATGAAGCACCACTGGTGGCGTCTGGTCACAGGCCTGCAGCCACTGTGTGCCTCTGCAGAATGGTGACTGCAGTCATCGTGTGTAAACAGTGCACCTGTGAGCATGACCGCCGATGACAACTTACAAAGGCAGCTGTGCAGATGCTAATCACAAATTGAAGGTGCTAAAGCCATGCAGTAATAAAGAGCATAGATTTGTATCAGGCACACCTGGACTCATGCCCCAGCTTCTACTGTGTGGCCTAGGGCAACCTCCTCAGTGTTTCTAGGCCTCACTTAATTCATCTGTAGAATAGGTTTGCTTTATTTATTATGAGAGATAGCACCTAGGAAACATGCTGGGCATGGCACGTGGTCGTGCACAGAGCGGATTTGCAGCAGCATTTAGCACAGGGGAGCAGCAAGGGCAATGCCTGCAAGAGTGTGAGGGCAGCTGCAGCAGTGCTCGCAGGTCAGGGGGCATGTCCTTTGTGGGGGCATCATGAGAAACACGTTGGCTGGAAGAGTGGCTGAGACACAGAACTCACCTCACACGAGTTTCCTAGTAGAAGAAATGCATATGGAAACCTAAATTTCAATTTCATAACCTGTAAATATAAGACCATGGTTTCCTAAGAGGACTAAAAACTAGAATTTGTATGTAAATTAAAATATAATTTGATATAGGAGTCTGGAATAGCAAAATTAATAGACATATTCCACTTATTAAGAGCAGACAGACCTGGTCTACCTGCCAGATGTCATTTGGTGAAATTAATTATCCAGAAAATAAGTATATACGGAGATCTGGGCATGTTTCTTGACCTTTGTAGACAGGATCTGCAGAAATTGAGCTTCACCAAGGTGACCCTTCAGAACCACTGCATCAGATGTTTCCTGTTTTACTTTCCCCAGAGCTGCTCAGTCAAATAAAGCATTAGCCAGAAAGTGAGTCTATTTACTATTACTAAAACTCTCAGCAATAAACCTGTTGAAAACTCAACTTCAGCCCACCAAAGCAAAACTTATGCATGAATTAAGAGTAACTGCTAAGGTGGTATAAAATTTCTGTGGAACCTGACAGCCTTTTTGCCCCTAAAACATACCCTTTATTCAATGTTGAAGAAATTTTAACCATTAACTTCACTCTATTGGCTTTGAGGTCTTGATTCATTTTAAAACACAGCTTTTTGGTAGAACAGGAAAGGGAAATGGAGAAAGAGAGAGAGGTAATGAAAAAGAAGAAAAAAGAGGAGGAGGAGGAGGGGAGAAGATGCTTTATTGACAGTAAACATTAACTACAATATGGAAAGGGGGAGAGAGAGTAACTGTACAGAGAGGAAACCTGATAGACACTACCCCAGCTGGGTGATCAAGGTCAACATCCATAGCAATGTGTACATTCATTTATGAATTATTTATTGAATTATGATGAAAATGGCACTTCACCTCTGTGGTCTTCCTCACAAAAACCCATAACCCCAGCATAAGCATGGGAGAAATATCAGAAAAAATCGGATTGAGAGCCATCCTCCAGTATACCTGATCCATGCTGCTCAGAATTCTCAAGTTTATCAAAACCAGGATAGTCTGAGAAGCTGTCACTGCCCAGAGAAGCCTAAAGACATATGACAATTAGATGTAAGGTGGTGTCTTGGATGACATCCTGGAACAAAAGTGAGACATTACGGAAAATCTAGTGAAGCCCAAATTAATAGTGGAGTTTAGTTTATAGTTAATAATAACCTATCAATATTGGTTCATTAGCTATGCTAAACGTACCACGATAACGTAAGATGGTAACAGGGAAGACACGGCAGGGATCCTGGGACTCTGTTGCATCTGCACAACTTCCTGCAAACCAAAAACTGTTCTGAAATGAAATGCTTATTTTCTAAATGTGGGGAAGAAGTATGGCACAGGAGACAAACGTGGCCCACTTCTCAGCGTGCAAGCTAGCAGGCACCCCATCCTGAGTCGAATGTGCAGCAGACACATGATGAATGATGCACGGTGTTAAGAAACAAACAGTCCCATAAAAGAAACTGAACCTAAAATTCACTGTTTACAGTATAACAAACCTAATATGGGAATATAGAGATATCCCAGAGGAATTCACTCAAGAAAGAGGTTTGTACATTTGGGCCCTGGGTTGTTTTATTTTTCCTATAGTTGTCATTTCAAACCCAGATTCTCAAATATTCAGGAGGGAACTGCACATGTATACTCTCTATTCCAAAAGAATGAAGGAAATCTTTCAAGTCTCTTGAGAAAATTGTTCTTGTTGCATGTTATAGAACTCATAAAGTGAAAACAGAGGTAGAAATTTCCCTTTGATAAGAAGATAAGTCAAAATCATTCAAACGAAAAGCCATTTAAAATTTATCACACCAAGACTTGAGGTCCAGCGGTAAACAGTGGTACTCTGCTGCCCAGCAATGTGTGCTGGGAGTTGCTGTCAGCCACTGTGCTCCCTCCCCTGCACAGCCCTCCATGGCCTCAGCTTGGGGAACATGAAAGAGAAACAGGGCCCACACCTGACCCCAGCTTGGGACCAAGTATTCCATCCTCTCCCTTCCTTTCCACTTTCAAGTGCTCCCCTGTGTCTCCTGTGAAAGACACCAGCCGGCACTGTCCCTCTCAGAGGGTCATGTGACCTTCAGAGCCTCGGTTTTAGTCAACCTTTACCCATGGAATCGTGTCCCATCTCTCCCCTAAAACGGCTGCCTGGGTCCCTGATGACCCCAAAGAGAAGGGCCATCCCCATAGCCTGGAGCAAAGACTCAGGTTATTCTATGAGCAATAAATAAATTTCTCCCAGAATGAGCCATGGAAATACTGGGTCTATTTGTTACCGCAGGCAAGCATACCCCAGTTTTTATAATACCTCTTGGGAGAGGAGATCACCCATTGTGTACAGTGACAAGAATGAGGATTCATGGCAAAACATTGAGGAGGAAAGATTTCAGGCACAAGAGCGTGGGAAACCAAACTAGTGACTTGAGAAGGGACAGTCACACACACAGGAAGAGAGCAAGGAAGAGAAACAGTGGACAGGGACAGAGGAGAGAACTTCCACACTCGGGCAGTTGGCGATGACCTTGAGTGCTCCCAACAGGCAGGGAAGGATGGAAATGAAATTACACTACTGCAGCAGGCAATTAAGTAATTGTTGATTAAATAAATGTCAACTTTAGTGGATTTTTTGAATAATTATATAGTATCCATAAAATTACTGTCCTACTTTTGTTTGCTTAATCCTAGAATTATTTCTGGTATCACTACATATTCTTGTTAGCTCTCATGTTTAATCTATTGAGTGATATCTGTTAATTTATTTAGTCATTTTCCTATTGTTAAATATTTAGATCACTTACAATTGTAACATATTGGAAGCAACGTCACAATGAACATTTGTGCTTATGGAAATTTTTTCTTGTGATAGTTTATCTCCTTAGGATAAATATCTTTAGAAGTATAATAATTTTATAAATGATTTTTATAGCCAGTGGCAATTATGCCATCAAAAATTAAACAATTTATATTATTTTCTGCTAATTTAATACATCAAATCTTTTCATTTATTAAAATAGTGTAACAATTTTATCAAAAGCTATTAAATAAATGTATCATGACCTAACGTTCTAACCAGCTTGTTACAATAAAGCTCAACTTAATTAATTCATGCATATTAATGTAGTAATAACCTTTCTTCATGCTGTTGCCAGTAACTGTTTAATAGGGCAACAGAGTATCATTGGGAATTATACACAAATGAAGGTTCCCTGTATCTTAAAAGAAATGGTACCTCAGTTCTTTCTCCCCCAGGCATATTCAGTTACCTTTTCCTCCATGAGATCATATACAGGAACATTTATTAGGGTTATTTTAAAACAGAAAACTCTAAGTGGGAAATAAAAACGGCCCATAATCCTTTTACCTGATAACCCATGTTGACATTTTGTAACAAATGAAAGTAATACATGCACATGATTAGAAAAATCAAATAATAATGGAAGGTATAAAACTGAATGTGTCTAGAATAGGCAAATTCATAGGGACAGAAAGCAGAACATAGGTTACCAGGGTCTGGGGAGAGACAGGAGTGAAGAGTCATTGGTTAAGGGATAGAGAGGTTCAATCTGAGAAGATGAGAAAGTTCCAGAGATAGATAGTGGGAAGATTACACAACATCATGAATGTACATTACGTCACTAAAGAAAAAGGCAACATTTTTTTCACTTTAAAAAAATTTTTTTTATTTCCACAGGTTTTTGGGGAGCAGGTGGTATTTGGTTACATGAGTAAGTTCTTTAGTGGTGATTCGTGAAAATTTGGTGCATCCATCATCTAAGCAATATACACTGAACCCAACTGGTAGTCTCTTATCCCTCACCCCACCTACCCTTTCCCCCAAGTCCCTAAAGTTCACTGTATCATTCTAATGCTTTTGCATCTTCATAGCTTAGCTCCCACTTATGAGTGAGAACATGTGATGTTTGACTATAGTTCTATCCCTGAGTTTCCCCACTTAGAGTAATAGTCTTTAGTTCTATTGTATGTATATATATTGTTCTATATATATAATATATATATGCACATCACAATTTCTTCATCCACTCATTGATTGATAGGCATTTGGGCTGGTTCCATATTTTTGCAATTGTCAATTTTGCTGCTATAAATATGCCTGTGCAAGTATCTTTTTCATATAATGACTTCTTTTCCTCTGGGCAGATACCCAGTAGTGAAATTGCTGAATCAAATGGTAGTTCTCCTTTTAGTTCCCTAAGGAATCTCCACATCGTTTTCCACAGTGATTATACTGGTTTACATTCCCACCAGGAGTGTAGAAGTGTTCAAAAAAAGGCAACTTATATTTTAAAGTAGGGGATAAAAGTTTCCCTCCTCTCGTCTTTACCTTTCCCCAAAAAACAATCACTAAAATTGTTTGACAAGTATCCTTTGAGGAAAAATTACATTCATATAGTCCCTTATACATAAATATGTAGCATATATATTTTTTATTTGCATGAATTGGATGATAGCTTATACAAAGATGTGGATTTTGCCTCTTTTTCCCTTAGTAATATTTCTTGACCACCAACAAATGGAGCCATACCTTATTATTTTTATCATCTGTATAACTGCTCATTATATGATTATAATTTATTTAACTAATCTATTCTAGTCTCCTGGATATTTAGTTCAATTGTCCATATGTCCATATGATATAGGACAAATGACAGATATTTCCAAGGGGCATTTGTGGAAATTTTTAAACAATAATGAGGCTAAGATGAAGGTAATAGTCCCACCTTAATAATGTTGATGTGGAAATGACATTGTTTATGACTGTGAAGATATGATCTAAATCATACATAAGCTGTATAATCCAAAGCAATTTTTAAATGACAGTAACAATAGTAGTGACTAATCTAACATTAAGTCGGTATTAAATTTGAGTAATAATAATATGGGTGTTTTTTTTTAAAGTGGTAAAGTCACTGGAAGTAATTCATTCCTCCCACGATACTCTAGACCTCAGTGAAAGGAACAGAAACAGAACATGGGGATAAGATGTGTTTCAAAGGCTTCATATACATCACCTGTGGTTTTACCAGCTGCACCCTATGACAAACTCTACTTTTCCAAATACTTGATTGAGAAATAGCTCAAAAATGTTAATATTATTCAAAGTTCTCAGTTTTCATTCTGTGATGTTAGTTTTAGTCCAATAAGTAAAAGATAATATGTCACTAGGAAAAATAAAGTTTTCAATCAATTTTAAATATTTATGTCAATATTGCCTCTTTATTCTACCATTATTAAAAAGTTAAACTCTTTCAAGTTAAACAGAAATGATTTATTAATAATTCCCAAACTAAATTATACAGTCACAGCCAAATTCCAATAATTATAAGGGATTTCAGCCCTGAAGATAATTACTACATTCCTTTCGTTTCTTTCTGCTCAGTTTATCAGACTCTGCCCTCTAAATCTTCCCCCTTCACTTCTTCTTCACGGGTTTTACAAGTCAGTTACAGAGGCAACAGGAGCATTTCTATTTCAGAACATATTCTAGTATAATAACTTAGATGAATAAATAGCATGGTTAATTTTGACATTCAAGATTGTGTGTTTCTAGCAAATAGCTAATTCTTTTAAAACTATTAAAGAATATGCATCTCATTTGCAACCTCTAATAAGTCTCTCCCAAATTGTGATAAAATATAAGACTTTTAGCAGCACTGGATATGAAGACTGGCAAGTCAAATTAATCTCAGAAATTTGAAGGACATAAAAATAAGCAGATAAACCTAAAGATTTTATGAAACAGCCTCAAAAAACAGAAACTACCTTAAAAAGGAAGTGGAGTTGGCAGAGCCTGCATAAATCCCAGCCCCTCCTCGTGTAAAGAAACAAAGGTAAATCAAACTAGAAATATGGACAGATATTCCCCATAGTACTTTTAAAAAGTACTCCCTCTTCTCACTACTTCTAGCCATTAAACACCATCTTTCTTATTCACTCACAGCAGATTCCAGACTTTTAAAATCTAGAAAATGAATAGGAGCAGATTGAGGCAGAATGAGAAGGACGTAGTACCCTGAACGTGCACGGTGTAGCCTCCACAGGTAAAGCTCGTGGGTTGGTGAAAATGTTTGAAATAACTTGATAGAAAAGCAAGCTGGGATTTTAAATTGTCAAAATCTTCATAAACTCAAAGTATGAAAGAAACATAAATTATGGTTAGAATATGATGCATCTCAATAAATCCCATGGGGACAACTTAAGATACATTCAGAAGCAGATTAAAAGCTCTGAGGAACTATGTGGATATGCCAGAAAAAAACATATTATCACAACGGGGATGGAGATAAGGGGCCTAGAGCCTCACATGTACTGGCCAAGCTCACCTCAACTTGAGTTTGAGTAAAGAAAAAACAAGTATAATGAGATTGAGAAATTGGCACTCCCTATACATCATCAAACAGTCTCGAAGAAGCAATCCAGTGTAAATGGGTCATCAGAGATCATCAGCTATGTAAAGACAAGGGGGTAATATGGAGGAGAAAGATGAACAAAAACTGACAGGAAAAGAAAAAAACAGAGATAACTCAGGGAACAGAAAGAAAATAATTTTAGTTAACATTCTAAGATATTCAGGAAGATATTTCACAAAATAAAATCAATATGCTCTAAAATGGAATAATCAGAGAACAAAAAGGGTCTTGGAGTCTAAAATATGCTTATAACTTTTTTTAAAAAAAAAATAGAGTGAGGGAGGAATCCCAGAACGGAATAGAAAAAAAAAGGGAAGAGTAAGAAAGACAGGAGACATAACATGAAGGCACCATCTGTGTCATCCCCCAACTGACTAACAGCAGACCTCGGAAGAGAAAAAAAGAGATGAAGAAATTGCCAAAGACATAATAGAAGGAGGAGAATCCCTTGAGCCTGGGAGGCTGAGGCTGCCGTGAGCAGAGATGGCGACACTGCACTCCAGCCGGGGCGATGGAGCGAGACCTTGTCTCAAAACAATAATAATAGAAGAGACTTCCTCCACAGATCTAAAGATGAACCGAAGTTTTCAGAATGAAAACATTCACTCCGAGACAATATGAATTTTAAAAGATTCACGTCCAGAAACATTCTGAAGCAATTTGAGACCAGCAAGAGAAAATGGCGGCTTCCGGGGAGAAGACGACGCCTCCGGTGTGTGACCGAGAAAACGACCCGCCTTGACCGCGGTTCCAGCAACACACGGGACTGATCTGAACCTACTCTACGCCCAAACCAGCTATCAATCACAGGTGAGGCTTAAATAAAGATACTTTCAACTATAGAATAACGCAGAAACTGCACTCTTTCTTGTAAAACTAACTGAGGATGTTATAAAGGGCTACAGTGAAACATGGATACAGTGCCAAGCTACTATTCATAAAACATGGGTACAGTACCAAGCTACTATAAGTTCGATTCTGGACACATTTGAGGATGTGTGAGATATATATCTTTTCTTGTCAATAAAAGAAAGAAAACACAACCAGAAATTTACAGGAGAAAATTAAAACTCTACCATGGCATAACTTTAAACAATTGATGGAAAATATGTTTAAGGGAAAGAATTTGCGTGGTGAATTCTTGGAGCATTGTCTTTTTAGTAACGCAGCTTGCCTACAGACCATTTGTCACTGCTCTTATAATGCAGAGGATAAAAGCATGGAACCTGGACTCTGGCCATTTAGATTCCACCCCAGCTCTGCCCTTTACATCTGAGAGACCTTGAGGAAGTCATTTAAATCCCATTTCCATCAGTTTCTTCGTTGGCAAAATGGGGATGAAAATAGCAGTATCTAAGTCATGGTGTTGCTCCACCGCCAAAACGTACAAAGACAACATCAAAACGTTCACTAGGCCTTCCTACATAACATTGTGTTAATGAAGACTGGCAAGTCAAATTAATCTCAGAAATTTCCCCAAAAAACAATCACTAAAATTGTTTGACAAGTATCCTTTGAGAAAAAATTACACGCATATAGTCCCTTATACATAAACATGTAGCATATATATTTTTTATTTGCATGAATCGGATGATAGCTTATATAAAGATATGGATTTAGCCTCTTTTTCCCTTAGTAATATTTCTTGACCACAAACAAATGGAGCCAAACCTTATTATTTTTATCATCTGTATAACTGCTCATTATATGAATTATTATAATTTATTTAACTAATCTACTCTAGTCTCCTGGATATTTAGTTCAATTGTTTGTCCATATGTCCATACGACATAGGACAAATGATAGATATTTCCAAGGGGCATTTGTGGAAATTTTTAAACAATAATGAGGCTAAGATGAAGGTAATAGTCCCACCTTAATAATGTTGATGTGGAATTGACATTGTTTATGACTGTGAAGATATTATCTAAATCATATATAAGCTGTATAATCCAAAGCAATTTTTAAATGACAATAACAATAGTAGTGACTAATCTAACATTAAGTCGCTATTAAATTTGACCAATAATAATATGGGTGGTTTTTTTAAAAGTGGTAAAAACCACTTTAATTAATTAATTAATTTGACTTGCCAGTCTTCATTAAAACAATGTTATGTAGGGAGGCCGAGTGAACGTTTTGATGTTGTCTTTGTACCTTTTGGTGGTGGAGCAACATCATGACTTAGATACTGTTATTTTCATCCCCATTTTGCCAACGAAGAAACTGATGGAAATGGGATTTAAATGACTTCCTCAAGGTCTCTCAGATGTAAAGGGCAGAGCTGGGGTGGAATCTAAATGGCCAGAGTCCAGGTTCCATGCTTTTATTAACATTGTATTAATGTTATGTAGGGAGTATTAGCAAACCTTAGTAACTTAGAAGCAAATGCAATCCTGTTATAGCAAAGAATGATTCATTCAAAAATGTTTGTCAAACAAATGCTTATTGATCAACCATAGTAAGTTAGGTTTATTACTGCAATCCAAGAATGGTTTGTTTAATAACTAGAAACAGTTTAATCTAATTCATTACATCAATAAAAATAATATAATGACTAAGATTTTTTAAAGGTTGTAGGAAAAATAAATCTCCGTTTCTTATTTTAAAAGACCTAATAACATTCCTTAGCATAATAAAGAACATATGTAAGACCAAGAGACATTATACTACATGGCCAAACACAAGATATTCTCATTGAAATCAGAAATATACCACAAGCACTATTACCAAATATTATTTTGTGTGTTATTACACAGAAAAATAATAACATAACACAAATTTTCACCATTGAATTCACCAGGAAAGAAAAAAACCAAGTTTGTCAATAATGTAGATAAATAGGAGCTCTTAAATTGCTAGGAGGGCAAAATGAAGCAAATATTCTAGAAGTCAAATTGCCAAAATATACCAAAAGTCATAGGATTACTCCTTTTTGGCACAGCAATTACAATTACAGCAATTAATTCTAAGGATAAAAGTCAAGGATACACACAAAGATTTATTATTAAGCATGTTTATCTGTTTCTGCCTTAGTTTGCTAAGGATAATGGCTTCCAGCTCCATCAATGTCCCTGTAAAGGACACGATCTTGTTCTTTTTAATAGCTGCATGGTATTTCATGGTGTATATGCACCACATTTTCTTTATCCAGTCTATCATTGATGGGCATTTGGGTTCATTCCATGTCTTTGCTATTGTGAATAGTGCTGCAATGAACCTATGCGTACATGTGTCTTTGTAATGGAACAATTTATATTCCTCTGGGTATATACCCAATAATGAGATTGCTGGGTTGAACAGTATTTCTCTCTTTAGGTCTTTGAGGAATTGTCACATGGTCTTCCACAATGGTTAAACTAATTTACACTCCCACCAACAGTGTATAAGCATTTTTTTTCTCTATAACCTCACCAGCAAATACCACATGTTCTCAAGCATAAGTGAGAGCTAAATGATGAGAACACATGGACACACAGAGGGGAGCAACACACACTGGGGCCTATCGGAGGGTGGAGGGTGAGAGGCGGGAGAATATCAGGAGAAATAACAAATGAGTACTAGACTTAACACCTGGGTGATAAAATAATCTGTACAACAAACCCCCATGACACAAGTTCACCTATATAACAAACCCATGCCTGCACCCTGAACTTAAAAGTTAAAAAAAAAAAAAAAAGAAAGCAACAACAATAAAAACTCTTGCTCTTTAAAAAAAAAAAAAAAAAAAAAGATTGTTTATCAAAGATCTAATTGGTATGGTCAAAATTACAAACTAATCCATTTATTAGCTGTGAATTTTTTAAATAGCAGTTTAATTAAATGGAATATGGTTTAGTCTTTTTAAAGTCTGAAAACAATATCCTCAATATTATGTGAAAAAAATAAGACACAAAAGCAAATGAGTAACGAAATTAACAAGAAAGAAGGGAATTTTAAGGTGGTATGGGAATTTTAAGGTGAAATTTATAACTTTATACCGATCATGCTGAAAAAATAGAGGTAATAGGAAAATGCCGTTTTCCAGCCTTTATTTATTTGGAAAGAGAGGGAACATATGAGCAAGCCCATCGTAACAAGGAGAAAATGAAATGCTCTGCGCACACTCTGCAAGACGCTAAAACATCAGACAAGGTGTCATGCTCACAGGGAACTCACCATTATTTTCTTTTATAATTTAAACTCTTTTGGAGCAAAGAGAAATACAAAAACTTCCTGAAAGACTTCTACAAGATAAAGGTAGGCAAAAATGAGCTCTGGACAAAAATAGAAAACAATCAATGAAACAATCCCATTGCCATTAGTAGAATATAGCAAGAAGATAAGAGAAAAGCTATAATACACCGGGAAGGAGAAGAAAACTGTCATTTTTATGCATATAGAGTGATTATCTAAAGGTTTAGAGGAAAACACTAAATATGAAAATTAAAGAGTTCATAATGTTAGTTCAGTATAACATAAAAAATAAATGACTTTCCTATGAATTAATCAAAGATTAAGTAGATGCTTCTGGTTTATACAAAGTAAAATAGGCTGTATAAACAGACAATAGGCAGCAATGAAGACCAAAATTGTAAGTACTCTGTAGTAATTCTCCCAAATTTAATCTATAACCTCAACACACATTCAATCAAATTTCATTGCAATTATGGCTCCAAACTTTATCTGAAAGACAACATTGAAGAAAAAAAAGCGGGGGAGATCTAAGAGAATGCTATTAGATGACTCATATGAAATGAACAAATTCCTACAAAAGCAAAAACCACCAAATCTGACTCAGGGAGAAATAGAAAATCTGATTAGGCCTATAACAAAGAGAGAGTAATTAAGTTTATTAGTAATTACATTTAATAATTAAAACTACCCACAAAGAAAATCCCAGTCCTGAATTTTTGAATTCTCCCAAAATATGAAAAAAATAATAACAATTCTTCACAAATTATTTCCAAAATAGAAAAGGAAGAAATCCTGCCAGCTCATTTTATGACCCCTGTTTGACTGTGTGGGAAAGAGTTAACATTTCAGGCCTGACTGCTGGGGTTGGAAAGACCTGCTTACTGGGTTGGTTCTTGGCTGGCATCTAGGAACTTGGATATGGGGAGGGTCCCACCACGATTAACTGACAAAGGTGGTCCACTATACCTAAACTGCTTCTGTGAACAACATGATTTATGCTAAACACCTGCTTCTGAGTCTGGAATTTCAGTCCATGCCAGGCAGAGGCTGCTCCCATTCTCAGCCCCAGTAAAAACCCCAGGCACTGAGTCTCTAAGGACTTCCTGGAGGGTTTGCTAACATGTAGCTTGCTGGGCCACCTCCAGAGGCTCTGATTCAACAGGCTGGGGTTGCGGTGGGGGGCGTGGGCACTTCAGCAGACTTGGAATGCACATTTCTAGTGTGTTTCAGGGGGATTGTGACGCTGCTGGTCCAGGGACCAAACTTGTAGGGCCAGCGATCAAGGGAGCTATTTTACCTCATTCCTTTTTTAAGAGAGTTAATTTCTTGAATATTCCTTTCCATTTTATTCCATCTGACCACAGCTTACACAGTTGAATTCGTTTGTTAAATCTAACTACCACAAAGAAATTCTTAAGAAACAATGACCTAGTAATTATGAAGTTATTTTAATGTTATTTAATATCTACGATATTAGCCAATATCTAATATGTTCTAACATATTCTAAGTATGACTATATGACTCCACAATTATCCCAAGTGTAATGTTTTTAAGACAAAATTTTAATTGTTATAACTGGGATAGGTCAAAGTGTATAACACAATTAATTTTTTTTTTTTTTTTTTTGAGATGGAGTCTCGCTCTGTCACCCGGGCTGGAGTGCAGTGGCCAGATCTCGGCTCACTGCAAGCTCCGCCTCCCGGGTTCACGCCATTCTCCTGCCTCAGCCTCCCGTGTAGCTGGGACTACAGGCGCCCACCACTTCGCCCGGCTAGTTTTTTGTATTTTTTAGTAGAGACGGGGTTTCACCGTGTTAGCCAGGATGGTCTTGATCTCCTGACCTCGTGATCCGCCCGTCTCGGCCTCCCAAAGTGCTGGGATTACAGGCTTGAGCCACCGCGCCCGGCCATTAATTTTAAATTTCGTTACATACCTTCTAAATGACATTTGCAATATTAAACACATCTGACTCTCTAACAATACTCTAATTCCTTTGACGTCACAGTGCTGTTTGTTCATGCTAGGTTAGGGGAGGAAAGCTAAATCCAGACACCACTACCCATCTGCTGTGCTGGCAACACGCCTTCTAACCAAAGTAACTAACGCTTCTGCAACAGCTTTGAGAAGTACTACCACTAAAGGGGAATTTTCAGTTTGTCCCCTTCTAAGGTGAGCATATAAATAATCTGAAGATATTTCTACCTCTGATAAATTAAGATTTGTTTCTTCAGCCTTTCCCCATGGTCTAACACTAATAAATTGTGGCATTGGACTTACCTATAAATCCTTGCAAGGTAATGCCTGCCCAGAAGTAGCTGTAAATAATGCTATCTCAGGGACACTAAAAGCCAACTCCACCATTACAGAGACTGAAGATTTTGTTACAGACCTAATATTTTGTTACAGATGGTCCATAGTAAATATACATAATTGATTAATACACTGTGAATTGGTTTTTAAAAATGATGTGAAAAACATTTTCAAAGAAACTCTGTTTCATTACTTTCAAATATGGCTCTAAATTTATTTTCTTGTTTCCAGTTTTATCTCCTTTCTAATTCAATTCCTCCCCCAAGGTAAGAGTGATTTTCCTAAAAACAAAACATTCTCTTGCATTAAGCCTTCTTGTCCTCAAGATAAAGTTCATCTTAGTCCCCAGGCCTCATCTTTCAGCTTGCCTCCATCAGCCTTCACCCCCAGACATACCCCCAACACACAATGCTGATGCACCATATTTTTCTGTCTGTTTTTCCAACTTGTCATACACTTTTTAACCTTCTGGATTTTGCACAGACTGTGTCCTTGCCTTACTTATTTCCGGTGATCCTTCAAATCTCGTTTTAAAAGACATGACTTCAGGAAGCATTCTCTTAGCCTGCGTCTGGGTTAAGTACTCAAATCATATTATTCCATACCATCTCTACTTCTTCCATCAAAGAACCTAGGACACTGGATTTCCTGCATATTTGTTGAAATGTTCCTCTAGATTGAGAAGAAGTCATTTCCTAACATATTTACTGCTTTGTTCAGTGTCTAACAGAATATCTGGCACTCTAAGTGCTCATTGACTATATGCTAGATGGATGGATGGATGGATGGATGGATGGATGGATGGATGGATTGGATGGGTGGTGGGTGGATGGATGGATGGTGGATGAATGGATAAATGGATATGTGGATGGATTTGAAGATGAATAAATGGATATGTGGATGGATGTGCAGATAAATAGATGGATATGCAGATGGAAGGATGGATGGAATGCATAAATGAATGGGTGGATGGATGGGTGGGTGGTGGGTGGGTGGATGATGGATAAATGGATATGTGGATGGATGTGCAGATAAATAGATGGATATGCAGATGGAGGGATGGATGGATGAATGGATGGATGGAATGCATGGATGGGTGGATGGATAGGTGGGGGGTGGGTGGGTGTATGATAGATGAATAAACAAATGAATATGTGGATGGATGAATAAATATGAAGATGGTGGATGGATTGATGGATAGATGAAATTCAAGTATATGAAGAATCTCTAAAATGTTACAGCACCCTACAAAGATCTTACTGAACCTCCTAACCGCTCATGTTCTGGCACACCTGAAACTGATCACTTTTGTAAGACACCTCAGCTGTTTTTTCCAGGGGAACTGGCCAGACCACCTAAGTGCTTTGGTTGTTACTTGCTCACAGGCACTGTGGCTGGGAAGCTGTGTCCTGGGGAAGCCTCTAGTGGTGCTTCTTACTTGTGCAAATATAAATTGAGTTTAGTCAACAACCATTGGTTTGAGAACAGGAAGTAACAGGTTTCTCCGTAGACCCTCCCACATTATTCACTGTGAAAACCTGGCTGCTAAGGGAAAGGTGGGTACGTTTGTATAGAATAGAAGAAAGAAGCCAATAAATAAATCTCTTCCCTCTTTTATTTTTTAATATTAGGCTTACTGAGGTACAATTTTTTTTTTTTTTTTTTTTTTTTTTTTTTGATACAGAGTCTCGCTTTGTCCCCCAGGCTGGAGTGCAATGGTGTGAACTCGGCTCACTACAACATCTGCCTCCGGGGTTCAAGCAATTCTCCTGCCTCAGCCTCCCGAAAAACTGGGATTACAGGCGCCCACCACCATGCCTGGCTAATTTTTGTATTTTTCAGTAGAGATGGGGTTTTGCCATGTTGTCCAGCCTGGTCTTGAACTCCTGACCCCAGGTGATCTGCCTGACTTGGCCTCCCATAGTGCTGGGATTACAGACATAAGCCAATGCGCCCAGCCATTGAGGTATAATTTGTATGTAGAAAAATTCACCCTTTTTATGCGTACAGTTGTATAAGCTTTGACCAAAGGATGCAGTTGTGAGACCACCACCATAACCAACATGGGCAATTTACATCACAGATAAAACCCTTAAATGCACAAACAGCCACTCCCACCAGTTCCAGCTCTTGGCAGGTGCTAATCTGATTTGGATTGTACAGTTTTATCTTTCTAGAACATCATATAAATAGAATCATATAGTATGCAGCCTTTGCACCTAGCTTCCCTCAACATAATGACTTTTTCATCCACGCTGTTGCCTGTGTCCGCAATTCATTCATTTTTATTGCTATGTAGCATCCCACTGTTTACTTTTTATTGCTATGTAGCATCCCACAATTTACCTGTTCACAGGCTGATGGATATTTGGGATATTCTGGTTTGAAATGATTATAAAAATAGGGACTGTAGACACTTATACATGGGTCTTGGTGTAGATGTATGTTTTTATTTATCTTAGGTAAATACCTAGGAGTTGTATTATGGGGTTAAGTGGTATTCATATGACTAGCTTTATAAGAAACTGCCAAACTCATCCAGAGTGACCGCGCTGTGCTGTATTCTCACCAGTAACAGATGAGGCTTTCAGTCGTTCCACATCCTCACCAGCACTCTGTACTGGCATTTTTTTTAAGCCATTCTAATTTTGTGTAGTGTTATCTCCTTTTGGTTTGAACTTGAATTTCTCTAATGACTAATGGCTTTGAGCATCTTTGATGTGTTCATTCACCACTGATACCTTTTATTTGGTGAATTGTCCAAATCTTTGCCGCTATCCCATTTTTTTGTTTTTGTACTATTTTGCAAAAGTTCCGTATATCTTCTGATTACTGGAGTCTTTTTCCTCACATGCATGTTTTGCAAATGTTTTCTCCCAGTCTATTGTTTATCCTTTTATATCCTTAACAGTGCCTTACAAAGAGCAGAAGTTTTTAAATTCTGATGAAGGTCATTCAACTTACCCAGTGCTTTTCTGTTATAGTTTATGTTTACTGTATCTTATCTAAGAAATACTTGCTTAGCCAAAGGTCACAAAGATTTTCCTACATGTTTTTTTTCTAGAACTTTTGTCTGCAGCTTTATAGTAAGAATTATGATTTATATCAAGTAAATATTTGTGTATTGTACAAGATATAAGCTGAGGTTCTTTTTTTATATATGGAATCCCAACTGTTCCAGCACCACTTGTTAAAAACTCTATCATCTTTTTTGAGTAACCTTGTTACCATTGTCAAATAATCAATATATGTATAGTCTGTCCCTGAACCTGTTCTGTTCCATGCATCGTTATGACCTTCCTTCACCAATATCACAATGTCTTCATTAACTAATATTCATTAATACTGAGATCAGTATTAAGAGGCCTCCGATACTTTCCTTTATCATTTCAGCATTCACAGGTCTTTGCGGAGATCTGTCAGTAGGAAAGTGCACCAGGGCTGCCAGGAGGACCCCACACAGCGACCCAGACACAGCTCAGTGTGAATGAGCCCATGGGGGCTGGTGATGAAGAGCACGTGGCCAGCAGTGAAGGGTGCAACCACCACAGCGGGACTGCCATGCTTTGGGCAGAAGAGGAGGTCTGTCAGGGTGAACAGAGGAGGTTTCACCATAGGAAGCCAACAGGAAGCATCACCGCGGCCTGTGTGGGGACCAGAGCAGCAAGGTATCAAGCACAGAGCTGGGCCCCGAAGACAGGACCATAGCACGGCTGTCCAGACCAGGGCCACCACTGAGTAGCTTGGCCTCCACAGGTCTCCACCTCTGCAAGCCTTTGGAAGCATAACTGACTCCTTTGGACAGCGAAGCTCTTACCTTTCAAAATTAGGAGTAGGCTGGCACAGTGGCTCACGCCTATAATCCTGTCACTTTGGGAGGCCAAGGTTGGCAAATCACCTGAGGTCGGGAGTTCGAGATCAGCCTGACCAACATGGAGAAACCCTGTCTCCACTAAAAACACAAAATTAGCCAGGCATGGTGGCGTATGCCTGTAGTCCCAGCTACTTGGGAGGCTGAGGCAGGAGATTCGCTTGAACCCATGAGGCGGAGGTTGCGGTGAGCCAAGGTTGTGACATTGCACTCCAGCCTGGGCAACAAGAGTGAAACTCCATCTGAAAAAAATATAAATATAAATGCGCGGTGGCTCAAGCCTGTAATCCCAGCACTTTGGGAGGCCGAGACGGGCGGATCACGAGGTCAGGAGATCGAGACCATCCTGGCTAACACGGTGAAACCCCATCTCTACTAAAAAAATACAAAAAAAAAAAAAAAAAAAAAAGTAAATAAATAATAATGAGGAGTAAAATGGAGCTCCAAGAGGAAAACCACTTGGACTTTCTCATACTTTGAGTTGGTAAGTGCTCACAAAATTATTTTTTTCATGTGGCTATATTTGTACCAGAGTCTAAGTGTTAGATCAAATTCTATAAAAGTGTTATTTCTGTGGTTTAAAAATGTTTGAATATTGGCAAATTCAAATGGTTTGAATTAATAAAACATATGGGTTCTCATTTATTCACTTTGAAATTACCTATCATGCCGCAAATTCACAATATCTTACTACATATGGTGCCTGCTTGGGAAGATTTCTCTCTTTTTTATCTTTCTAATTTTGCAGTCTGTCTTCTTTCCACTCCTTAATGAAGGTTGTCTTAATATTTCAGGATATTTAATATACATATACTACTCATACATACTAAATGTCAAAACAGGCCTCTTGCTAATGTTCTTTGTGATAGTAGCTTTTCATTTTCTTCTGACTGGATTTGCTATTTTCTTATGCTCATTATTCTGATCTATAAAGTAACTTGGACGATGTTCATTTTGGTAAATAAGAACTTTTGAACAATCACAACAAAAATCCTAATTTGTATCCCTAAGCAAGAAATTCTTTGATCTTTCTGTATCCCCTTTAAAAACTTTACAGCATTTGGCCAGGAGTTAAGAGGACATCAAGATTCATTAAAAATTTACATTTTTTTCTTTCTTACAACATATTACTAGGCTAGGATTTAAACTAATGAGCCAAACGTAATAAGCAAGAAGCAAGAAAACAGCACCAAGAAACCAGCTCATTTACAAACTGCCTGGAGAGTTGACTATAACTAAATAAACTTAAAGCTTTTCTTGAAGTTCTCTGGCAAATATATTGAGGCCAACTGGCAAATACATTGACCTGAATTTTTATTTTCTCTATTAAGAGAAATTGTGTTTCCATAGGGAAGGAAGACAGATAAGTGCAGAGTGTGGAATAAAGACAGCAGAACATAGGGTACATCCTAGGTGGGGAGCACACGAGGTGCAGCTGCCCCTGAAAGTCCACAGCAAGAAGGCAGAGAGAGCGCGGCGCAGCTGCCTGCCACCCACGTGGGAACAGTGCAACACGTGTGCACTCTGGAATCAGACACACCTGCTTCTTTGCGTTTCCAACACAATACCGAGCCTCACCAAGCTTGGGTTTCTTCATCTGAAAACTGGAAATGAAAATAGAACCAAAAATCATGGGATGGTTGTAAGAACTAAATGTGGGAGAACACGTAAAATGCTCAGCGCATCAGGGTGAGAGAGGGAAGAATGCTGATGGCAGGGCTGCAGGTCTGGGCAACAATGGAGAATCGTGCAGGGGAATTTCGGAACTCAGGGAAGATGTTTAATCAGTCTGCTACTCCACTAATTCATTGATGGGGAAAAAAAGCAGATTATGTTATTAGAAAATGACATCAGTCAGTCCATAAGAGAAGTTGTATTAATCTGATTTCACACTGCTGATGAAGACATACCCAAGACTGGGCAATGTACAAAAGAAAGAGGTTTATTGGACTTACAGTTCCACGTGGCTGGAGAGGCCTCACAATCATGGTGGAAGGTGAAAGGCACGTCTCACATGGTGGCAGACAGAGAGAACTTACGCAGAGAAACTCCTGTTTCTAAAACCATCAGATCTCATGAGACCCATTCACTATCACAGGAACAGCACAGAAGAGACCCGCCCCCAAGAGTCAATCATCTCCCAATGGGTCCCTCCCACAACATGTGGGAATTATGGGAACTACAACAGAGGAACAGCACAGGAGAGACCCGCCCCTAAGAGTCAATCATCTCCCATGGGTCCCCCCCACAACATGTGGGAATTATGGGAACTACAACACAGGAACAGCACATGAGAGACCCATCCCCAAGAATCAATCATCTCCCAATGGGTCCCTCCCACAACATGTGGGAATTATGGGAACTACAACACAGGAACAGCACAGGAAAGACCCGCCCCCAAGAGTCAATCATCTCCCAATGGGTCCCTCCCACAACACGTGGGAATTATGGGAACTACAACACAGGAACAGCACAGGAGAGACCTACCCCACAAGAGCCAATCATCTCCCAATGGGTCCCTCCCACAATATGTGGGAATTATGGGAACTACAACACAGGAACAGCACAGGAGAGACCTACCCCACAAGAGCCAATCATCTCCCAATGGGTCCCTCCCACAATATGTGGGAGTTATGGGAACTACAACACAGGAACAGCACAGGAGAGACCCGCCCCCAAGAGTCAATCATCTCCCAATGGGTCCCCTCCCCCCTACAACATGTGGGAATTATGGGAACTACAAGATGAGATTTGGGTGGGGACAAAGAGCCAAACCATATCAGAAGTCCAATGTAAAAATCAAATGTAAACTTGGAATTGGAGAGACCGCTGTATGCACAAACTTCCCTTTAGCAGCATCACGTGGGAAAGGCAAAGGAGGACAGAAACCAATATTATTCCCTTTATGAGCAGATCTCATTTTGTCTGAGGATAATTAAGGAAAAAAGGTCTTCTATTCATCCTTTGGAAACTAATTCCCACAGTAGCCCTTGGACCCGTACCAGCTTTCTAGAAAACTCAACCAAATCTGTTTTGTAAACATAATTCGATAAGCAATTCTACTTATGAGAATTTTATCTTACAGATAAATGAGCACATATACACAATTTTAAAGGTGCATATATAGCCATTGCAGCAAAAGGATTGTAAACAATTTTCTAATCAAAAACGGGCTGAGGTAAAATTACATAGTTCAGTAAAGGTCTATATATTCTATGCAGTTACAAAGAAAATGAAGACACTCTCTCTGTCCTGATATACTAATAGCTCCAAAATATATTAAGTAAAATAGCATAAGAAGCAGCATATAGATCAGTGGAATAACACTGCAATTCCAGAAATAAATTCATACCTTTGATTTTTAACAAAAATGCCAAGATAATTCGATGAGAAGAAAATAGTCTTTTCAACAAATGGTGCTGGGACAACCGGATATCCACATGCAAAAAAAAAAAAAAAAAAAAAAAAAAAATGAAATTGGAACCTCACCTCACAGCATATATAAACTTAACTTAAAATGGGTCTAAGACTCAAATGTAAAAATAAAACTGGCCAGGCACGGTGGCTCACACCTGTAATCCCAGCACTTTGGGATGCCAAGGTGGGTGGATCACCTGAGGTCAGGAGTTCGAAACCAGCCTGGCTAACATAGAGAAACCCTGTCTCTACTAAAAATACAAAATTAGCCAGGCATGGTGGTGCATGCCTGTAATCTCAGCTACTTGGGAGGCTGAGGTAGGAGAATCACTTGAACCCGGGAGGCAGAGGTTGAGGTAAGCTAAGATCATGCCATTGCAGTCCAGCCTGGGCAACAAGAACAAAACTCCATCTCAAAATAAATAAATAAATAAAATTTAAAAATAAATAAAACTATACAAATATTAGCAGAAAACAAAGGGATAAATAAATCTTAATGATCTTGTATTAGTCAATGGTTTCTTAGAAATGACAACAAAGGAAAAAATTAGATAAACTTAACTTTATCAAGATTAAAAACACTTTTGCTTTAAAGGATAACACCAAGAAAGTGAAAAAGAACTCATTTAATGGGAGAAAATATTTGCAAATTGTATGTCTGATAAACACCAAGTATGAAAAATAAATAAAGAACTCCTACAAATTAACAGTAATATGATACCACAATTTTTAAAATAGGGAAAAGTTATAAATAGGCATTTCTTCAAAGAAAATACACCAAAAGCCAATAATGGCATAAAAAGAAGCTCAATGTCATTAGCCATCAGGGAACCGCAAATCAAAACCACAGTGAGGCACCACTTCACGCTCTTGGATGGCTACAGTCAAAAAGGCAGAGAGTAAATGTTGACAAAGATGTGGAGGAACTGAACCCTTCATACGCTGTGGTGGGAAGGGAAAATGGTGCAGCCATTTTGGAAGAGAGTTTCACAGTTTTCCAAACTGTTTTGGTAATTCAAGTTTAATTCAAAAGGTTAAATACAGAGTTTCCACATGACCCAGCAATTCTACTCTTATGTATATTGAGAATTGAAAACATATGTCCAAACAAAACCTATACATTAATATTTATACCAGCATTATTCAAAACACCCCAAAATGGAAATCACCAAGTAGCTATTAACTGATGAAGGCATCAACAAAATATTGTATACTTATAAAATGGAGTATTGTTTGCCAATAAAGGGAAATGAAGCACTGAAACATGCAACATAATGAACCTGAAAGCACAAAACACCACATACAGAATGATTTTGTTTACATAGAAATGTCTAGAATAAGCCAATCCAGAGAGAGAGAAAGATGATTATTGGTTGCCAGAGGCTGGGCAAGGGGGGTTGAAGAGAGAAGCCTCAGATACACAGTTTCTTTCAGGGATAGTGAAAATGTCCTGGAAATGGGTGGTGGTGATGGTTGCACAACTCTGTGAATAAACTAAACACTACTGAATTGTAACCTTTAAAAGGGTGAATTTTATGTCAACTATACCTCAAAACAGCTGTTATAAAAAACTGACGGGGCTGGGCATGATGGCTCATGCCTATAATCCCAGTCCTTTGGGAGGCCCAGGTGGGTGGATCACCTGAGGTCAGGAGTTCGAGACCAACCTGGCCAACATGGTGAAACCCCATCTCTACAAAAAATACAAAAATTAGCTAGGTGTGGTGGCACATGCCTGTAGTCCCACTACAGGTGGCTGAGGCAGAAGAATCACTTAAACCTGGGAGGCGGAGGTTGCAGTGAGTCAAGATTGTGCCAGTGCACTCTAGCCTGGGTGACGGAGTGAGACTCCATCTCAACAACAACAATGACAACAACAAGAACAAAAAAAACTGATGGAACATAAAAAATAAATAATATTTTAAGTTAAAATATTAATTAGTAAAGAAATGTAATCGGATATTAGGATATGAAAAGTGTAAGCAAGCTAAACAGTCATCTTCCATATAAAAGAATTAATAAGTATTGTCTGAAGCTGCAGATTAAAAAAAAAAGTTATAAATGTATTAGCTAGAGTTTTGCAGGTTCCTGCCAAAAAAATTGAAAATAGAAACAGCTCGAAGCAACGGCCTCTGGTTACCAGTAAGTTGTTGAGGAGGCGTGGCATGACTGTGACTCTCTGTTCCCAAGTGCATGTTTATTTTTACCAAGTATTTTACTTTTAAAACTTTTAAATCGTTACAATAGAATGAAGTAGAACTGTAATAACAGCTTACAAAGATTTCCAAGAAATATGTTAAGAAAGCAAGTTGCAGAAGAGAGCACACAATTTGATGCCTTGAATTTTTTAAAAAGGAGGAAGAAGAAATTATTACATAACTATCTTTGCGTATGTCTGGGAAGCATCTGGAAATACAAGAAATCATCACAGCAACTAACCTGAAAAGTTCGACATGCGGGAGTGAGGCTCGCCGAGCAGGAGGCCTTGTTCTCTTGCAGCCTCTGGACTGTTTTCCACCGTGACACTTACCTTTATGGCACTTTCACACTTAAATAGACAATGGGAGCAACTCCTTTTTACGCATTTGAAAATTCAGTCTGACTTTCTATTGCCTTTCACATACTAATCTTCCAATTAGTTTGGAGGACAAACTTGAAAAGAAAGACAGATGATTGAATCTTTTTTTTTTTTTTTTTTTTTTTTTTTTAAAGATGAAGTCTCGCTCTGTCTCCCAGGCTGGAGTGGCGTGATCTCAGCTCACTGCAACCTCCACCTCCTGGGTTCAAGCAATTCTTGTGTCTCAGTCTCTTGAGTAGCTGGGACTACAGGTGGATGCCACCACCCCCAGCTAATTTTTTTATTTTTAGTAGACACAGGGTTTTGCCATGTTGGCCAGGCTGGTCTCCAACTCCTGACCTCAAACAATCTGCCCACCTCAGCCTCCCAAAGCGATGGGATTATAGGCATCAGCCACCACGCCCAGCCTTTCAATCTCTGTAGAAGTCATATGTGAGGACAGAGGACATCAACGTGACTGTTCCTTTAACAGGAAAGGAAACACACAACAGCCTCTTCACTTTTGAGCTAAATTAAACTTGAGGTCTTGGAACCTTTCCTCATGGTTTTTCCATCAGCAAGGTACCAAGAATTTGAGTAAACCAAATAATGAGGACTAAGAAAAGTAGAGCAAGACGCTGAGGCAAACAATTAATGACTGGGCCAAGCCAACAGACAGTCATAAGAAAATATGGTCCCTGAAAGAAGGAAACAAACATCAAATAAGTCATACAGTGAGGTAGAGAAAAGAAACTCTGGTTAGACTTTTATATGGATGTTAAAGGCCTCCCGGCCTCCCTTCCTCCCTCTCTTTCTTTCTTTCCTTTCTTTCCTTCCTTCTTTCCTTCCTTCCTTCCTTTTTCTTTCTCTTTCTCTTTCCTTCCTTCTTTCCTTCTTTCTTTCTTTTCTTTCTTTCTTTCCTTGAAATGGAGTCTCGCTCTGTCACCCGGACTGGAGTGCAGTGGCACAATCTTGGCTCACTGCAACCTCTGCTGCCCAGGTTCAAGCGACTCTTCTGCCTCAGCCTTCCAAATAGCTGGGATTATAGGTGCCTGCCACCATGCCCGGCTAATTTGGTATTTATAGTAGAGACGGGGTTTCGCCATGTTGTCCAGGCTGGTCTCAAACTCCTGACCTCAGGTGATTCACCCACCTCTGCCTTCCAAAGTGCTGGGATTACAGACATGAGCCACCACACCCGGCCAAACATATAAATTTCTTAATGAAGGGCTTGGAAATTTCTACTACCAGCTTGACTAAAGAGCCCAGATCTATTAAGAATGTCTTTTAATGACCACTTGATGGCACCATAGTTAAAATGCAGGCACAGTCACTGGCCCCTGTAGTATCACAACTATTCCAGAGCTATTACAGAGGCAGTAGCCCCATGAATTCAGATACAGCTCGACAGAAAGGTACAAGGACAGAAAACCTTTTTCAGGCCCTCCAAAATAATTGCGTACCTTGGCCTTTGCTTGCTAAAAGATCAAGCAACATTCCTTGGCATTCCCAGGAAGGAAGGAAAGAAGGAAGGGAAGACTGCTCCATCCAGAAGAATTTTGTCTAGCTACAGTAATTAGATTTTTATTCACAAGCAGCTAGTAGAGAATCACAATGGAATGCACTTAAATTAGGTTAAAAAGGGATCTTTGAAATGTCATTTGCAAAATTAGTTTGTGATACACAATATTCTCCTGGCCCAAGGTTAAGTAGATTTGGGGAAATAGATTTCAAAGCAATTTCCCATTCGAGGTTTTTCATTCTTCTCCTCCCCTCAGATTCTCCATTTGGGCCTGAAGTCCAGAACGTTCACTTCTTCTTTGTTTCAATATGGAGGCTTCCACAAAGACCAAATCCTAGAAGGTACCACCACAGCAAAGCAGGCAATGACTTCCAGCTGTAACCTGCAGACAGCCAGGTCCCCCTTCCGTGGAGGGTCCTTGATCCCAGAGATAAATGTTTCCTTTGGTTTGTGAGTTTTTGTTTTTACCACTTCCCTCCTCTTATCCTGTGATCCAAAGTGCAAGTAAGGAAAATGTGCATTGTTCAAAGTTACCCAAATGAGTACTTTTGTGTGTTGAGGACTGGAAATGAAAGAGCTTGTGAATGTGATTATTAAATGTATACTGCAGTGACCCACATGGCACAGCAACAGAGACCAACTTCCAATCAAGCGACCTGGCGAGGATAAACCTGAAGCTCAGTACCTCTGTCTGTGCTCTGCTGAACTAATGTCAGGAGGCTGCAGCCAGATGCCAAGGGCTACAGGCCTCCGAGTTACATGAAGATGGGGTAGAGATGGTGCAAGCTGTCAACCGAAAAGGCCTCTGGTGAGTAGGAGAGCACACCCTCTTCCATTTCAATCTGGTGGAGAGGAGCGCCCAGCAGCCCTGCTCCCAGGAGAATGCCTCCTCACTGCCTGGGAGGGAGCGCCCATCACAGACCAGCGGTCCCTCCAGACACCAGAGGGTGGGATTCAAATGACTTCTATATTCAACACATATTTAGGAAGAGACTTCCAGTCCCATCACAGGTAGCTGCCCCCTTCTTCCCCGGTCCTATGTCTCACCACCAAGAATCCCAGACACAGCACAGCCAACAGGTGCAAGAACAGCCTGCAGGGTGTGGAGAAGGCGGCAGGGTGCCCAGGGAGCCGGGCTCCAGGGAGGATGTGGACCTGAGCTCCTGGGCTTCCTACCACCCCTCATGGATTCTACATGGCTCTGCAGAAGCTCCAACCCTGGGGCCACCGACAGACACACACAAAAGGAGCTCCAGGAAAACCATGCACGCACCCCCATCCCCCAGCCAGAGGACCACAAACAGAGCAGTCCAACCACAGGAAACCCCTGCAGCAAGACTCATCAGACATACACACGGCCCATCCCCGGGCTCTTAGCAGGGCCGATGAGGGGTGGACCTTCCACCTCACCACTTCCACTGCTTCCAGGGCCTCGGGCTGCACTGAGCACCGACTGGCTCCATCCCACCCCCAGCACACGCAGGCGGCACCCTGACCTATCGGGGCAATGACAGTGGGTCCATTGTGGAGCTGAGCCCACTCCACCCCACCCGGCAGCAACAACCCTGAGCAAAGCAGTGTGACGTGGGGCTTCTCTCTGCCCTGTGCCCTCCCTGGCAAGCCCCTCACCATGAGAAGGGATATGGGGTAGGGTGCAGGTTGAGTCCACTTTTTCCCCTCAGTATCAACCGGACTGAGGAGGGAGCCCCCTCCCCGCGTGGCATCACTAAGGCTAAAGCCAGCAGTGGGAGGCAGGCAGTGGCACCGGCTTCCCCACAGCCTCCCTGGGTCAGCAGGGCCCAAGGGAGCTGAGTGTAGCCGAAGCCCCACACCCACCTGAAGATATTAGAAGGGCCAGGGAAGGTCATCATCACCCCATGTGCCTGCAGCCACTCAGCACCGCCAGGGCTCTGCTGCGGCTGTAGTGCCACACACACCCTGCCCAGACACAGCAGCCACTCAGCACCGCCAGGGCTCTGCTGCGGCTGTGGTGCCACATGCACCCTGCCCAGACACAGCAGCCACTCAGCACCGTCAGGGCTCCGCTGCGGCTGTAGTGCCACACACACCCTGCCCAGACACAGCAGCCCAGCGGAGAGCACCTGCTGCCGACGAAGACTCCAGCAGCTTTGGAGTCTCATAAGATATCCTAAATGTCCAGGCTCCGATCCAAAGTCACTCAAAATACCAAGAACTAGGACAATCACAACTGGAAGGAGAAATAAACCAGTGGATGACAACACGGAGATGAGTCAGAGGCTGTCATTAGCTGAGCAGGATCTTCACATAACCATCATAAATATACTTCAGCAAGCACGAATTCCCATGGAATAAATGGAAAATTAGAACATTTTAGCAAAAGAATAAAGAAAAACCAAATGAGGGCAGGCGCGGTGGCTCACGCCTGTAATCCCAGCAATTTGGGAGGCCAAGGAGGGTGAGCACGCGTCTCAAATACTGAGAGAAAAGGAGAGTCAACACAAAGTCTATGGCAGGGAAAATGTCCTCATGGACAGGTACAAATAGAGACACTCTCGGGTGAAGGAGCACTTAGAGAATCTGCCACCAGCAGGTTACTCAAAGCATGGCTTGAAGAAGTTTCCTAAACAGAAGGGAAATTACAAAAGAAGCAATATTGGAATATTAGGAAAAAAGCGAGAAAAGCAGCAAAAGTAAAAAATACGGGTAAATAAACAGACTCCTTCTCGAGTTTTCTAAATTATATTCCATGGTTGGAAGCAAAAATGACAACGCTGTCTGATGCTCTCAGTGTACGTGAAGAAAGTATTAAAGGTGATAGTTACATTATAAACTATAACCTTTATTGTAAACTCTAATATAATATAGGGGAGGGAAAGTATGAAGAGAAAGTTTAGGTGACCACGTTGTATTAGAACTAACAAAATATCAGCACCTCTAGACCATGTAGGATGTGTATAAATAATGAAATACCTACAGCTGCCATTTTAAAAAACTATAAAAAGGGATAAACCCCAAAACACTAGATAAATCTACATGGAATTCTTTTAAAAAAATGTTCAAGTATAGGAAAGCCAGGAAAAACAAAATAAAGAAACTCTAAACAGTGTTTTTATACTTCAGTAAAGACACTGAAAACCACCAGCCGCTGGGCACAGTGGCTCCCGCCTGGAATCCCAGCACTTTGGGAGGCCAAAATGGGAGGATCACTTGAGCCCAAGAGTTCAAGACCAGCCTGGGCAACAGTGAAACCCCGCCTCTTTCTAAAAATAGTAATAATATAAGAAGAAGAATAGCCAGTGACTGCAGAAGCAAGGGCTGTCTTTGGTCGGCATCTCTCCGGTATGTTTCTCTCGGGACATAGTCTGCTGAACGCATGGACTTGGAGTTAACTGGACCCCTGTGAATTTTCATTCATTCTCTGCATGTGTCTGAGCGCGTGCCCCGACCCTGGAGCACCCTGGGCACTCAGCCAGTGTGGTCCTGACCTCACAAAGCCTTTGGGTTCAGGCCAGAGAGAAAATATGCTATCAATAACTCAGGGCTTCTAAATTTGCTGCCAGCTGAGATTTCTGAAATTCCCGCCATGTGAGGGCTTCATCCTGAGCCCTGTGGAGTGCCCTGGGTGGAGATGGGCAGTGTGCCCCATTTTACAGAGAAGGATCAAGAGAATCACGAGTATCTTCCGAGGTCACACAGCATACAGCAGGGCGTGTCCTTCCACCCAGGGCTTTCACCTCTCAAGAGTTTTCTAGAAAAATCTTAATTATTATAGGGTTTCCAAGGCAGGACTGAAAATAAACCTAGGGCTGCTCATTTTTACTATTTCACAAATGGTATTGTTTTATTTCTCACTTTTCAGCTTTAATATTTCCCAAAGAACTGGGGGACATTTTCTGGTGGCAAAAACGATGCTCATTTACATCACCAAGCCTGTCAGTCTACGCAGGTTTTGTCCCACGTGGACCAGCTATCACCGCAGGTCATCTCAACAAACAGCAATACTTAGGAGCATTCAGCTCATCTGGTTTCGCCAAGCTGACTTTTCTTTTTTATAAAAATGTTAGCGAGGGAGAGATAAATCACAAAGGCGGCCATAGCATGGCCACTTCCATCCATCTGCTCACACCGCTCCCCCTGCCTGCCTGGTCCTTCCTGCCAGCAGCATCCGAAAGTGTCCCGGGCAAAGCCCCTGTGACTCTTTCCTGTCGCTCTGAACCGAGGTGGACAGGACAACCTCTGCACGCCTCCGGGCCTGAGCTTACCAGAGTGAATTCTTCCTCCCTCTCGCCCACAACCCATTCAATAGATGCTCTGAGCACCCAGCGGAAACATTCGATGCCAACTCGACTGCACTTCTCCCTGCAGGGCCCTTGGCTGTGGGGGAGGCAAAGGTATCCAAGATCTCTGGTGGTCCTGGGACAGCTTGTGCAGGCTGAATGGGATGAATCAGCGACAGAACTGTATCCTCCCCCAAGCTACAGGGCTAAAAGGAATAGATGAGCCAACTGTTTACACAGAACTCAACTGAATTATTAACTTCGTAAGACGTTTTCTAGCTCATCTCCATGTTTTCAGGTTATATATGTTAATAGATTGAATTATGCTATCATTACTTTACTTCTTCATATCAGTGAAGCAGAAAGAAACACACAGAAAAAAATATGAGTGGTGGCTGCAAGTCTCTTTTAAAACACTAAAAACATGAAACAAATTTGCAATGATGAAAAGAAAAAGTACCATCAAACAGTAAGCAAAGGCTACTGCTTACTTTTTCTACATACATTTTCCATTCTCACCTTTGCCTTTGATCAAAGAATTCTTTATAGTATTTATTGAAGCTTGAGATGAACCTTCACTTATAGGAAAAGGAGACACTGCCTCTGAACATCAGGAAGCATGGAGAGGCTGCTGAATCACCTCCAGTTCTCCCTGTTTGTTGTTCTAGTTAACACGGAAGGGAGACGGGCGTGTAAATATTGTGAGACAGTCTTGTTAAATACTCACACACAGCATTTACATGTACGTGATGTACAGGATGAATTCTCTACGTGGGTGTCCTTGATAACCCTAGTATTGCCCTTTCAGGAAACCTCTTAGTAATTAATTTCTTCCACAAGTACTTGGTGCACATGGCTCTGGGCAGACCTTATGAGGCTTGACACGAATAGACCGTCACCCAGAGAGGTCACTCCACAAACACAGGGTTTTGTCTTATTCACTGTGGACTCTTCAGAATCTAGACCAGTGTCACCTGGTAGAGATGTCATATAACTTTGCATTATCCAACACAGTATCTACTAGTCCCAGGAGGGTACTGAATACTTGAAATGTGGCTGGTGTGAGTGAGGAACTGAGTGTTTTAACTTCATTTCGCTTTCACTGAATTTCAATAGCCAACCGTGGCTGGTGGACAACACAGACATGCCTGATACAAGCAGAAATTCAACAAGTATTTGTTGTTAAAAGAGTGAGCAGCCTCTCCCCTATGGAGCTTGTGATATGGGGAGAGATAAATATTGGTCAAATAATGACAAAATAAATCTGTAATTACAAATTATAACTTGGCTATTGAAAAGTGCATGATGGCCAAATGCGTTGTCTCACGTCTATAATCCCAGCACTTTGGGAGGCTGAGGCAGGAGGATTACTTGAGTGTAGGAGTATGAGACCAGCCTGAGCAATACAGGGAGATCCCATCTCTACAAATTAAAATTAAAAATTAGCCAGGCATGATGGTGCTCACCTGTGGGTCCAGCTACTCAGGACGTCGAGATAGGAGAATCGCTAGAGCCCGGGAATTCAAGGCTGCAGTGAGCTATCATCGCACCACTGCACTCCAGCCTGGGTGACACAGCAAGACTCCACTGAAAGAAAAGAGGAGAAAAAAGAGTACACAGTTTCATGAAGGAATATAAGCAAGTACCTTGGGCCTCACGGAGACTGTCTCCGAGGAAATGGTGTTGAGGCCAAAACCAAAACAGCTGTGAGCTGAACCCAGAACCAGAGAATAGGAAAGGTAAAGAAAGAGAAAGGAGGGGAAGAGAGCAAGAGAAGTAGAGACAGAGAAACAGAAATGGAGAAAGAGGAGAGAGAAGAAAGGCGACAGAGAAAGGGGAGAGACAGAGGGAGAGAGGCAGAGAGGGAAGGAGAAAGAAATGGAGACAGAAAAACAGTGATGGAAACCAACAGACAGGAGAGAAAGAAAGAGAGAGAAAGAGAGAAGTGGGGAGGGAGAGGAAGATGGGAAGCAGCAGAGAATTCCTCCTGGCAGAAGACGTCGCACAGGGCAGTGGGAGGGAGCATGGGCAGTAGGAGGGAGCACGGAGCAGTGGGAGGGAGCACAGGGCAGCAGGAGGGAACACAAAGTGGTGGGAGGGAGCACAGGGCGGTGGGAGGGAGCACGAGGCTGTGGGAGGCAGCACAGGGCGGTGGGAGGGAGCACGGAGCAGCGAGAGGGAGCACGGTACAGAGGGAGGGAGCATAGGGCTTCAGAGAACAGCGTGTATCTGTGCGAATCTCACAACATGAGGTTGGAGGGGAACGGGTGGCCAGCTCCGGAGGGCCGTCCAGGTCCTGTTGGGATTTCCCTCTTTACCCTCAGAACAATGAGAGCCTGCTAGAAGGTGGTGAGCAGAGAAAGGGCCCACAATGTTTGCGATTTTGAAAAATCACCTGTCTACAACACAGAAAACCAACCAGAAGAGTGGACTGAAGGGAAAGATAGGCGGCTACTGCAGGTGTCCAGGCTACAGATGGTAACGGGCGCTTCCAGGAGGGGAAAGATGGACGCTGCCATCACACCTGAAAAAAGGCGACGGCATGTCTGAGACTGGCTTGTTTCCAAACCACCCTCAGAAGCCCGGATGGATGTTGTGCTGGGAACGCCCTGTTCATCCAAGTTTCCACCTACACAATAAAAGCCCATCACAGGCCGGGCACACACTGTGCCATTCATTCATTCACTCACATCAAGGGAGTCACTGCCCTCCAAAGGCCAGGCATGGCGACGGCCAGTGGAGGCTGAGCCAGGTGGACCCTCAACCTCCCTGCCTGCATGTGTGCACCTGTGAGTTCTCTAAACCAGAGCTGGCAGGCTTAGGGACGCCTCAGGAAATTATCAGCTCTCACGGTCGTAGCATCTTCCCATCTATCGACTTACTTAACTTTAAAATGTGTCACAGATACCATTTTGGCTTCAGAGAGACGCTGCGCAGCCATGGCAGCCCCACCATGAATGGCCATTCCTGTCAAATGAAGCAACATGAACAGCCTGGGTTTATATCCATCTTTCCCTTCCAAACAAGGCAAGTCAGGAATTACTGAGAAAGTTATAAAAGCATTTGGTTAGAATTCATTCACTAAGTAAATAAATTTAATGAAGCAAACATGTAACAAATAAACTTAATGAAGCAGACATAATGGAGTGCAGGGCAGGACCGAATGTCCCCTCCGGTACTTACTGTTCCTGAATTCACAAGCTTGACGGCTGGGTTGGGCTGCAGAGCGGACAGGCCGGTCCGCACCACCAATTCATGCTCACAGACGGCAAAGCGCACGGGCTCACGGACGACGGCAAGCGGACGGGCTCACACACGGACGGTAAGCGCACGGGCTCACGGACGGACGGCAAGCGCACGGGCTCACACACGGACGGCAAGCGCACGGGCTCACGGACGGACGGCAAGCGCAGGGGCTCACGGACGGACGGCAAGCGCAGGGGCTCACGGACGGACGGCAAGCGCAGGGGCTCACACACGGACGGCAAGCGCAGGGGCTCACACACGGACGGCAAGCGCAGGGGCTCACACACGGACGGCAAGCGCAGGGGCTCACACACGGACGGCAAGCGCAGGGGCTCACACACGGACGGCAAGCGCAGGGGCTCACACACGGACGGCAAGCGCAGGGGCTCACACACGGACGGCAAGCGCAGGGGCTCACACACGGACGGCAAGCGCAGGGGCTCACGGACGGACGGCAAGCGCACGGGCTCACGGACGGCAAGCGCACGGGCTGAGGGACGGACGGCAAGCGCACGGGCTCACGGGCGGACGGCAAGCGCAGGGGCTCACACACGGACGGCAACGCAGGGGCTCACACACGGACGGCAAGCGCACGGGCTGAGGGACGAACGGCAAGCGCACGGGCTCACACACGGACGGCAAGCGCACGGGCTCACACACGGACGGCAACGCAGGGGCTCACACACGGACGGCAAGCGCAGGGGCTCACACACGGACGGCAAGCGCACGGGCTGACAAGACAGCAAGCGCACGGGCTCCGAGACAGTGAAAGCTTTTATTGTGCTATGTTGCTCTGATACAGAGAGTGGAAGTAAATATTGGTCATAACCGCCTCCAGAATCCCGCCAGTCATGGGGTAAAGAAGGCAGAAGGGAGGGATTGAGCACATTCGCCCTCAAAGGCAAGCTCACATCGAGAGGTTCCACCACCACCCCCATTCCGCAGGTCCATCCTCTCGGCCTCGAATCGTTTGAAAAATGCAAGCAGTGGCCCTGACCTTAGTGATCAGACAATGAGGACTGAGGCCAGGACTCGTGCAGGCCCCTCGGCAAGCCCAGCGGTGGCCACATCAAGCTGCAGTGGCATCCAGGGATGTCTGCTGCAGGCTGGAGCGAAACAGAGGCTCGAGGCTCCAGAAAGGCGTCAGCACCCGGGGCTGTGGACAGAGCCACGTGGAGGCCCTCTCTGAGGACAGCCCGCTGCTGAGAAAGATCTCCACAGGGATTCTTCCGGAATAAATCACTCACTACCTTCTGAAGAAGACACTGATGCAGGTAAGTCCCGCATTGAAAGCCTTGGCTGGGTGGAGAAGATGCCATTCACTGTGGATGGTACAGACGGCAGGGGGCAAGGGGCCAGACAGGAAGGTTCTTCTAGAGGTGAGAGACTTTTACAGGAAGAGGTAAGACCTGCCAGGAATGGAAGGAGACTCTGGAAAGAGAAGGCCAGAAACATCTAGAAAGATCCAAAAAGATGACGACTCTTGCAAGAGCGTTGCTGGCAACCAATTCCAGTCTCTCATGGAGCTGAAGATGAAGAAAACCTTCGGCCACCAGAAAGCAACCAGCCGCAGGGACGGCAGCTCCACCAGCTCTAGGGCCTGGTCATGGGAGGCTGTCGGGGTGGCTTGAGAGCTGTGAGGAAGCTGGAGAAACCCGTACAGGGGCTGTCACAGCCGATCGGCGCAGCAGGGTCTCGTATCAGCAAAATGAGATGCAGAAGCCAGCGGGAGGAACGAGGACAGTCAGAGAAGGAGGCAGCCCCGACCTGCAGGTGCAGGACCACCATGGCTGAGGGTGGGAGGACAGGGTCGTCCGGAGGAAGACCCCCACCTGGTCATGAGGCAACCGCTTCTCTCCAGCCAGGGCATGAGCTGTGCTTTTGAGCATGCAGACCATGAGCAGAACAGAAACAGTGACAGCCACACACACACACACACACACACACACACACACACACACACACGAGAAACAACAAAGCCACGACAGAGCTCCATCAGCAGCATGGCTCAGGGCCTCCCAATGTTTGATTTAAAAATACATATATCTAGCATTGTTTTAGAGATATTCTTGGTAAAATACCAGGAGACACACTCCTCTAATTTAAATAATAGTTATTTTTCTGAGCCAGTGAGTGACCTTGTGGTTCTCAACCCAGGGTAATGGACAAGGTGATGCTGTCCTGGGGACACTGGCAATGTCTGGAACCATTTGGGTTGTCAGTGATGCCTGGATGCTACTGGTATCGCATGGGTGGAGGCCAGAGAAGCTGCTGGGAACCCTCCAATGCCTGGAACAGACCCTCAGGGACAATCAGCTCCAGGAGCTGACAGTGCTGAGGTGGAGAAACCCCGGTAACAGAATCCAACGCCAAGAGACCAAGAGAACTTAGAAGGGCCTTACAACAAGGTGGCTTCCATTACTGTTTTCCTCCGGATAAAATCATATATCGATCAGCCTTAAAGAGACAGGTGTCTCTGTTCCTCTTGTGAGCTCTCTGCAACCCAGAGCCCGTTGGGGGCTCGGCCCCTGTGCCCATCATAAGGAGGATGGAGAGAGATTGATGCTATAGTCACACCTGGCCACTGCTCTTCCCCACTCGGGAGACCTGTCTCCTCCTGTGTTTCCGAGGTGACTGTCAGGAATGACCCTTGATTACAATGACGAGTTCATCCTGACTCATTTGAGGCCCAGCCGAGGGGGCCCCTCTCTGCATCGCAAAGCGGTGTGTGTATGAAATCCCACCCTGATCTGGATGCAAGCCTGCAGGGTCTCTCATTGTCCTCCACAGCTCCACTCCAGACCTGGGGCCCCACTTTCTCCAATAGAGACAGGTCATCACACCCTACAAGGCCAGATGTTTGAAAAATGTAAGCAGTGGCCCTCGCACAGGGAGGGGTAGGAAGGGTGAGAGAGGAAACAGTTTCACAGGGCCTACTCTTAAAGAAACCAGGAAAAGGCCTTTGTCTCTGAGCAAAAGCTTCATAGCTGCAAGTAATCCACACCCACGACAAATACAACCTCGTGCTGAATTCCGAATGGCGCTGCTTCCAGCCATGTGCATTTAATTTGTCTCACCTCAAAATTACAAGTAAATAAACACAGAAACGCACCTCTAACCCATTCCTTCCAGATATAACAAACTCTAACTTTGAGATTTTGTGATTTGAACAAATGGTATTAAGAAATAATATTTACAGGTTTGAATTTCAATACATTATTTTCATTTTGCAAAGACACCTTCTAAATAAGCAAACACAACTTAACTTTAATTGAATTTAATTAAAAGTTATTTCTCTAAGATTATAAGTGATCTGGGAACCCCTTAAATTGACTCTTCTATGGTGCTGAGTAAAACCTCTCAAGCTCATGGAAAACAGAGGTTCTCATTTTAAATAAGAAATTCTTCTAGAAGCACACATGCAGGTCCCTAACGGGCTGAAAGGAGCTCCGAGTGTGAGGGATCCTGTCTCCTGAGTCTTGCTGTTCTCCCTGAATTCAACAGCAAAAATGTACCAGGCCCTTCCATTTAATTTGGCACAGTAACAGCATTTTTTCCTTGTGTTTTCAAAAATTATCTCAATGCAATAAGAACAAGAAAATAAGCCCAAACTTCACCTTTCACAAAGCTAGGAGACATCTGTTCTTACAAATCACAAAATATGAAGACAAAAAACAGCTGCAAAAATGGTAAATTACTTAGATGATAGAGAAAGGGCAGACTTAAAGGGCCGGGATTTGGAATGCACTGGGATGTGGCGTAGGGTTGGGGCAGGTCCTCACCCACTCCCGACATGCTCAGGTGACTAACCCCCTCCCACTAACCCAAACGTGGGAATTATATGCACAGAAAAGATTTAGCAAGAGCGGCCACTTGGAAATGGCACCAGCAATGGGGTAAGAGACACGACAGGTTCACAGTACAGAGATGCCATTTGCCATGTTTCGGGATCTTATGACGTGCCTCGTTGGGAAGAGCTGCTGATTTTTTTCCCTTGCAGCAGTTGAGAAGATCATTAGATGAGAGTGGTTCTCCACTGGAAGCAATAGTTTCCTCTGAGGGGATATTTGGAAATTGTGCAGCATTTTTTATTGTCGCAACCTAGAGGTGTGGGCAGCCGCTACCAGCACCCAGTGGGTAAAGGCCAGGGGTGCCACCCAGCATTCCACAGTGCACAGACAGGAGGACAATTGAGCTGCCCAGCGAGGAACAATCGAGTCAAAATACCAAGAGTGTTGCTGTTAAGACAGCTTGATTTATACCTACGAACTTTGGAGCTAATTCTATGATATATGGGCCAAGAAGCAAGAAATAGAAAATGAACACAAAGAAGGAAAAAAGCTCTGCCTTGTTCCCATGGATATTATGTTTTGTCTGTTTCTGAATCATATTAAAGGCTAAAAGCTAAAATGGAATAACTGATTCACCATGAACTCCTTTTTTTAAGCATGAGTAATACTTAAAGCCCTGAACAGCCTTGTAAGTTCAACACATGGTTTAATGTGCCAGTATAGACTTAGAGCATACAATTTTCAAATGTATTGGGAAATCGATATTGAGATATTCAAGTAACTGGGAAAAGTCAACCCAAGTTGATGATTTGAAGAGACACCGTCCCTCCCTGGCCATGCCACTCAGAAGCTTGGGAACCCCATATTCTCAGCCTAGCAACACAAAATTTGCAGTTTGTCAGTAAAATAGAAAGGGAAGAATTATCCAGTCACATGGTGCTTGCAGAATCTCATTAGATCAAATTAGGCAGTAAGACAGTTTATGAGATTTTACTGCAGCACCCTATAGAAGTCATTTTAACGGGTGTCCAAGTCATTTGTAATTTTCAAGAAGTGTTTAGCTGTCTGCCTGGGTGGTCATGAAGTGTTGTCATTGGTTATGGGAATTTAAGTTGCCCTAAGGAACATCCAAAAGAAATATCTGCTAGTGACCTAAAGTCTTGGCTTTGGAGCTGCAGAGACAGGTTCCGGCAACAGGTATTCATTGCAAAGCCATTAGGGGACAGAGAACAATTGAAGGTGAGTAGGTGAGGTGAGAATAAACCACACAAAAACTCCAGGGAGAAGTGGAAAGCCATTGATGAAGCTGCCAGTGTTAGTTATGTGACACACATGACATGAAGAAAGGGAGAGAGATTTTGTCATCACCTTCACATTGCAGAAATTGTTGCTATTATCAAATATGGTGCTCTAACTAAAAGAAGCCTTAGAAGGGAGAGTTAGGAAGAACGAAGAATAAGTAACAATGGGCCTTGTTTTCAGAGATGGAAGAAGAAAGAGTGGTGGGTGCAGACAAACACGTTTGTATGTGAGGAGGCAGAGGGATCTTCCAGTGGTCAGTGAGTGAGGGGCAGGCTGCTCACACTTCGGTGTCCACATGGACCATCGGGAATCCCATGACACCAACAGTCTAGGGGGAGACCTGGGATTCCGCATTGCCAGCAAGCTCCCCAGTGGCATGGACATTGCTGTCCTGGGGAGCCACCAGGGTGGAGCTGGCTTCTCTGGGCTGTCAAGGCTCCCTGAGTAGCCTCCTTGGTCACAGTGTCCTGGTGGCATCAAGCACAGAACCAGGACATTCTAATGACAGTTCCATCCAACTGCCATTTTTATCGCTTGTCATGCATTTCCCTTTTTAACAAGAGTCCCAGTAGAAAAAAATAATAATAACTGAGCCAGATATTCTGGATATATGACATTTTCAGTGTAGACAAGGATATTTAAGAATAAAAACTAGAACAGAATTATAAATGAGAAGTATCCAAAGCAAAATAAAATTAAAAGAGGAACTATCTTACTGGTAAGATCAACCAGAGGTAAATCATGTTTTTATTTTGTGTTTGTTTTTTAACTTTTGAATTCTATTCCTAATTTCTTAAAAAATTAAATTTTAATAGCTCTAACACTGTCTTTAGAATGCAATAAGCTTTATCCTAGAAGGAATTCTAGAAAGAGAAACTTTGATTCTGGGAACTAGAAAGATTCTAGAATGAATAATTTAAAATAAAAATAGTGCCTAGAAATTTGATGCAAAAATGAGAAATTTATTCTTGTGAACTAAGCTACTAAGACTTAGTAATATCTGATTATTGAAGAATCTTTTTCTACGTAATTGTTCATGTGTATATAACCCCAGCCCAAATTTTAATTTTTGTAATTTCCTTTGAGAAATTAATAGACCTGGTTTAGTCCAAGCTTTACCCTTTCCTCTCTGTGTACCTGGGAGAAGGAAGCATAATTGTGCTGCTCCTTAACTTATTTGGGCGTAAACTCGAGAGCAACCACTAAGGTGGTAAGAATGAGAGTCCTTTATAAAGGGCTGTATAAATGTTTGTTACAATGATTGCCATTGTCATCAGTATTTCTAGCATGGATTGACCACAAACAAAAAGAGATTAGTTCACATCTGTAATATTATTTCTAGAGAGAAGATGTTTTCTGTGTAGCAGGATCTCAGAAGTCTATATAAAATATTTTCCATATAATTGTGATTTCAGTGTTATTCCAGATTTCTAAGGCTCAAACTCCTCTGTCATAAAGCCTGTTTCACTAAAACAGTTATAATCTTAGGAAAAAAAGGATGCAGAAGGAAAAGAAATGTACCACCCAGTGACCAAGAGCGGATTCCTGGTTTTGAGGCGGCACCTACAAGCCAGCTCCTGAGCAGATTTCCCAGGCCCCACCTGGCAGCTCCTCCCGCTGCACCTGGCTCCCCCAGCTCCACAGCTTGGCAGGGTATGAAAGTTTGAAAAGTATTAGTATTATTTTTATATTTAGTCTTTCATGGTAAGTGAAAGATTCAAGTTGCTTGAGAAAAGAAATAGAGGTGATTATATAAAGAGGAGAACATTAGATCCCCTCCTGAAACACAAAATAGAATCCACCAACAAAACCACCCAACCAGCCAGCAGGAGCCATGACAGAGACTTTTCTAGCTCTTCCTTTATCCCTGGCCACACCCCTCCCTTCCCCACCTTCTTTAAAACCTCAGAGGTTCTAAGGTCCAAACCCTGTCCTCCTCATTTCTAGGTCCCAAGCACTTGGCTAGAGTGATTAAATAATTTAATCCAAACATTGTCCCCAGGGGAAGGCACCATTGTTATGCTGAATTTAGCATATAAATCATAATTGCCATCATTTTGAAGATGTGCCTATTAAAAGCAATTGGAAACATGCAAATAATTTTATCACAGTCTATGAAAGTGAAAAGGCCTGCTTAATTGGTATGATATTTTCAGTGCTTAGAAACTCATAGAAAGAGCCTTGGGAAGCTTCTCCTTTACAAAGTCTGTTTAGACCATTGAAACATCAGAGAAGAAGAAATCGCACTGGAGGAAATGAAAGAATCCATGAACATAAACTATTCCATAAACATGAATCTTTGAATTTCCAGGCTGAACTCAAGAGGAAAAACCATATAAAAAAATCAATGAATCTAGAAGTCTGTTATTTGAAAAAATAAATAAGATAGATAGAATGCTAGCTAGACCAATAAAAGAAGAGAGAATATATAAATAAACACAATCAAAAATGACAAAGGGACATTACCACGAACCCCGCATAAATACAAATAACCTTCAGAGGTTGCTATTAACACCTCTATGCACAAAAGTTAGAAAACCTAGTAAGAAATGAATAAATTCCTGGAAACATACATCCTCCCAAGATTGAACCAGGAATAAATTGACTCCCCGAACACACCAATAATGAGATCCAAAATTGAATTAGTAATAAAAAGCCTACCAACCAGAAAAAGCCCAGGACCAGATGGATTCACAGCCAAATCCTACCAGGAAGGTAAAGAACAACTGGTACCATTTCTAACTGAAATTATGCAAGAAATTCAGGAGGAGGGACTCCTCTCTAACTCACTCTATGAGGCTGGCATTACCCTGATACCAAAACCGGGAAGAGACACAACCAAAAAAGAAAACTTCAGGCCAGTATCCTTGATGAACATCAATGTAAAAATCCTTAAAAACAAAATACTTGCAAACCAAATCCAACACCACATCAAAAAGCTAATCCATCAAGTAGGCTTTATCCCTGGGATGTAAGGTTGGTTTAACATATGCAAATCAATAAATGTAATTCATCACATAAACAGAACTAAAAGCAAAACCCACATGATTGTCTCAATATATGCAGAAAATGCTTTTGATTAAATTTAACATCCCTTCATGTTAAAAACCATCAACAAACTAGGCATTGAAGGAACATTCCTCAAAATAATAAGAGCCATCTATGACAGACTCACAGCCAATATCATACCAAATGGGCAAAAGCTGGAAGCAGTCCCCTTGAGGACCGGCACAAGACTAGGATGCCCTCTCTCACCACTCCTCTTCACCATAGTACTGGAAGTCCTGGCAAGAGCAATCAGGCAAGAGAAAGAAATAGAAGGCATCCAAATAGAAAGAGAGGAAGTCAAACTGTCCCTATTTGCAGACAATATGATTCTATAGCTAAAATCCTCATAGTCTCTGCCCAAAAGCTTCTTTATCTGATAAACAACTTCAGCAAAGTTTTGGGATATAAAATCAATGTACAAAAATCAGCAGCACTCCTATATACACCAACAACATCCAAGCTGAGAACTAAATCAAGAACACAATCACATTCACAATCACCACCAAAATAATAATAACAAAATACCTAGGAATATTGCTAACCAGGAAGGTGAAATATCTCTACAATGAAAATTATTAAATACTGCTCAAAGAAATCAGAGTTGACACAAACAAATGGAAAAACATCCCCTGCTTATGGATAGGAAGAATCAATATCATTAAAATGGCCAAACTGCCCAAAGCAACTTACAAGTTCAATGACATTTCTATCAAACTACCAGTGGCATTCTTCATAAAATTAGAAAAAACTACTTTAAAATTTATATGGAACCATAAAAGAGCTTGAATGGCCAAGACAATCCTAAGCAAAAAGAACAAAGCTGTAACCATCATGTTGCCAAAATTCAAACTATACTACAAAGCTACGGTAACCAAAACAGCATGGTATTGATACAAAAACACACATATAGACTAATACATAGACTAATGGATCAGAGTAGAGAACACAGAAATAAAGTCACACACCTACAACCATCTGCTCTTTGACAAAGTCAACCAAAACAAGCAATGGGGAAATGACTCCCTATTCAATAAATGATGTTGGAATAACTGGCTAGCTATATGCAGAAGATTAAAATTGGACCCCTTTCTTATACCATATAAAAAAACAACTCAAGATGGATTAAAGACTTAAATGTAAAACCTAAAACTATAAAAACCCTGGGATATATCCTTGAAAATCCATTCTGGACGTAGACTTTGGCGAAAATTTCATGACAATGCCCAAAGTAATTGCTACAAACACAAAAATTGACAAATGGGACCAATTAAACTTAAGAGCATCTGCACAGCAAAAGAAACTATCAACAGAGTAAACAGACAACCTACAGAATGGAAGAAAAGATTTGCAAACTATGCATCTGACAAAGGCCTAATATCCAGAATGTATAAGGAACTTAAACAGAACAAGAAGTAAAAGTCAAACAACCCCATTAGAAAGTGGTCAAGGAACATGAACAGACACTTTTCAAAAGAAAATATACACACAGTCAACAAGCACATGAAAAAATACTCAACATCACTAATCATTAGAGAAATGCAAATCAAAACCACAATGAGATAGCATTCACACCAGCCAGAACAGCTATTAAAAAGTCTATAAAGAACAGGTACCAGGTTGCAGAGACAAGGGAATGCTTACACACGGTTGGTGGGACTGTAAGTTGGTACAGTCATTGTGGAAAGTAGTTAGGTGGTTTCTCAAAGAACTCAAAGCAGAATTACCATTCAATTCAGCAATCCCATTACCAGTTATATACCCAAAGAAATATAAATAGTTCTACCGTGTAGGCACATGCCTGCGTATATTCATCACAGCACTATTTACAATAGCAAAGACATGGAATCAACCTAAATACCTATTAACAGTACATTAGATAAAGAAAATATGTAATATAGACACCATGGAATACTATGGTGTCATAAAAAGGAGTGAGATAATGTTTTTTACAAAATGTGGTTGGAGCTGGAAGCCATTATCCTAAACAAACCAACACAGGAACCGCAAACCAAATACTCACTTATAAGTGAGAACTAAACATTGAATACACATAGACGAAAAGAAGGGAACAGCAGACACCAAGGCCTACTGAAGGGGGTTGCGGGGAGGAGGGAGGGGATTGAAAAATTACATATCAAGTACTATGCTTCTTACCTGGGAAGTGAAATAATCTGTACACCAAATCCCTGTGACATGCAACTTACCTATATAACAAACCTGTACATGTACTCCTGATCCTAAAAGAAAAAAAAAGAAATAGCAGACTGGTCATGATTTTTTTTCAAACAGCAAAAAAGAAATAGCAGACTGGTCATGATTTTTTTTCAAACAGCAATTTAAAAAGATTGCTTGCAAGCTCCTGATTAATTATCATGGCTTATCATTAGCAACATTCAAAAATGATTTGTGAAAGATACAGTTGATGAATAGTTTAAAAAGATGATGATGAGGCTGATGACTTCTCAAGAACAATATTTGCTGAACTAACAGCATGTTCCCTTTGGACATTATATCCAAGCTGGTAGCTCCAGGAATTTCATGAGTATGCTGTAACTGGATTGCCACAAGGCATAGGATAAGTCTCTTGTAGCATCTTCAGTAAATCAACAATAAATAATGGCAGCAGGTTTCCACAGTGACATGGCTCTATGAATGATATAATCATATTCCCTGGGCCTGTGCATGAATCTGATGCCCTTCTGGAGGGCACTCCAGTGTAGACCACAGGGTTCTGCCAGTTGAGCACTGCTAGTCCTATAGTAGGTCAATGCACAGAAATCATACCTAGCAGATGTATCTATAGATGACAGGCCTGGAAAAGACAGCTGGTCTGCTGGATGGGCAAATCAAGATGTAAAACGATCCAACAAGTTAGGATGACAGGCAGAAACTAACAAGACACATGTCCCTAGAAGAACTGAAGATTCCTGAATTTTAGATTGCCAATATAGAGATAGATGGAGAAAATTCCTGGCTTAAGAGAACTCATGGGAAAAATTCCTACAGGTAAATTATCTATAAAACTCACCCAGCACAGGGAGGGCCACCTTCAGAGAAAGGTTGTCTTTAAAACAAGATAGTTAATCATTGTCTTAAACTCTGACATTGGTTAGACACTTCCAGGCCAGAGTTCAAATGTGGGAGCCCCATTTTAGGACGTCCAAAAAAGAAGACGAACAAATAAACCGAACTGTTTTGTGTCCAAAAGGTCATGTCTAGACAAGGCTTATATCTTTCTTTCCCACACACTCTTCTTTGAATCCTTTGTGTCTGCCCAAAATCTCATTCACTGGCCAATGGACTACAAGACAAGTTACCAAAAATTATTCAAAATAGCTAAAGATAAATATGCTGTAGGTAACAAACATCACTCTAACTATCTGGTAAATACTCTAAAAATACTTATGTCAATCTTTATCTTTTTTAATTTTTGCATTTTGAGGATTTAAAGATTTTTTTCTAGGAAAAAACAGTTAAGATGCTTAAATTCATGCACTAAAGCATAGCTATATACTATCCTTTTGTTCTCACCACTCTATTCCCAGCATTGGGAAGAGCTTTTTGCACAGAGTAGGCTATCACCAAGTAACTGCTGAATGAATTAAGGAATGGACAGATGAGTGAATGAACTACTGCTCCATGGTTTATCTCTTGCCAGTCTTTGCATCTCTTCTCTTCCCTGGGCCCCAAGGGGCCCAATCACTTACAGTCCCTTGGAGCTGCTCTTCCACCTGTTGGAGCCTTTGTCCAAGCTGTCTTCTGTCTAAGCGCTCCATGCTGGGTCCATCTGTCCCCTAAACAGGCCCACACTGTGCTTCCTGGCTGTACTTCAAACACAACATTTTCTAGTAAGCCTTTCTTCATCCATTCTAGAATATAAACTAGCTGTGATTTGGGTGATTTTTTCTCAATTGTTGACTCAATTCTTTACAGCCACTGCTCCTTTTGAAGGCATCTTGTTTGTTTTGTTTCTAATATCATGCTTTGTTTTTCCAAGACAGAATAAATTGAACTTACAGGCTTCATCTGTTATTTCAAAGAGAGATTCATACAGCTAACCACCCAGAGAATTTTAAAATCTGTTATTCCTAATATTGTGCCATTTTAGTAGGGAACTCAAGTAGATTTTTTTTCTTTTCTTTTTCTTTCTTCTTTACTTTCAAGGCTTGAACATCATTTTAGAAATGAAAACGTAAAATAATTGCAAGAATTCTAACCCAAGATGACAAATGGCAGCAGAAGAGACACAATGGATTTTTTACATCCAAAATCTGAGGTAGCAAAGTCAGACCAAGCTGCCTGAATTCTGTGGTCTACGGGACACACGTTTTACAAACTAGCACTGAACTTTTATAAATGAGTTGGAATTAGTGCTTTGTGATGGAAGATGAAAGATTAGATCATAAGTTCACTTCTGTGGTTCTGCCAATAAGAAGCAAAGCTGATTAGTAACCCACAGCTGATCTATTCCCAGGGCTCAAAGGGAAAGGAGGATTAAGAGACTGAGCAAAAGCAAGAGGAAATAAACATGTCTACAACATTGGAGGAACTTTGTGTTGCTATTGTGCCATCCTGTACCTAGATAGTTATGGGGATTTATCAGTGCAGCAAACAAAAGCATTTTGCTGCAGCCAGAAAATGAAGGCTGGGTAACAGGGAGGTTCTGACTTCAGGAAATCCCTTTCTTGGAAAAGATTAACTCTCATACATTGCAAAGGAATGTGAAGTTTTGTGGCTTCTTTCAAAAGCAAGTTCAAAATACATAAATTCTTCAACCCCAAAATCCCACTCTTGGAATCTATCCCATGGAAATTACACCACTAAGAATGTCAAATGTACAAGGTCTATAACATTATTTATATGGACAAGAGCTGCAAATAAAGAGACCATCCACCAATAGGAGGCTGGCTGAATAAACTAGGCTACACCTCTCCATAAAAAACTATGCAATCCCCAAAAACAAATTATAGCTACACCATATTTCCTAGAGAGATTTTCATAAAACATTGTTAAGTGGAAAGGTGTTGAAACGTGTGGTTAATCAATCTATTCCTGTAAAACAAAAACAGAGGAATTCTTTTTGTATATGTACAAATGCACTTGCCTGTGTATGTACATGTGTCTGCTTGTGTGTTTGTATGTATGTGCATGTTTACCCAGTATTCTATACGTGTATACCAAAACACAGAATGAACACTCAGTCATAACGTGGGCAATCAAGTAGGTTCTGATGGGGTGAAGGAGTTTGGGAAGAGAGACAAATGAAAAAGGAAAAGAAAAAAATTGTATTAAAAATGCCTCCTTCAACTTCTAGCCTAAAAAAAGATGGTATAGACCTGTTTCCCTGCTCTTTCCCACTAAGCACAACTATAAACCCTGGAAACAAAGCAATAGACACCCAAAGGACAGCTGTGATGTATGGTAAGAGGAAAGCAATGTGCTTTGCACTTCTGGGACTGGAAGAACAGCACAGCGGCAAGGTGTCTTGTGACCCCACTCAACAAAGAAATAGAAGCCAGATTCTGTCACCCATCCACCAACCACCAGTCCTCAAAAGAAGGTAGCCCCAGTAGGCACATTCCTCCCCTGATCAATCAGGGGCTCCTCTTGACAACACCAAGGGAGCCCAGTGCTACCTGCAAATGGGATTGATTGCCACTGACAACAGTGACCATGGAAAGCACTCTCCTCCCTGGGCCTGAGACCCCCATCCCCACCCAGAGACACCCAGGATAACTACACTAATGTTGAAAAAGAAGAACACAGTGGGAGGAATCACTTTACCGATATTAAGGCTGACTACATAGCTACAGTAATCCAGACACTGTGATGTTGACAGATGGCTAAACAATAGATCCATGGAACAGGATTCAAAACTTAGAGAAAGACCCACAAAAATATGCTTAATTGATTTTTGATGAAGGTACAGAAGCAATTCAACAGAGGGAGAATATTCTTTTTGTATCAGGCAGGGTTCAACCAAAGAGGCAGAAAGAGTAGGAGATATTTAGTAAGCATTTGTTGCAAGGAGTTGGGATTAGGCAGCTAGCTGGTCATGTCCAAAATCCACGGGTAGGCATGAGCTGGTGCTGGCCCATAAGTAGGGTTTCTTCTTCTCCAGGAAGCCCTCATCTCTGCTTTCAAAGCCTTTCAGCTGATTGAACCAGATCCACTTGGATTACCTAGGATAATATCCCTTAGTTAAAGTCAAGTGATTATGGACTTTAATCACAAATAAAAAATCAATACCCTCGTAGCACTAAATTAAGGTTTGAGTAAATAACTGAGGACTGTAGAGTATCCAAGTTGAAACATCCAAAAGACCATCGCACTTTTCAACATGTAATATAACATATGGACATCCATAGGCAGCAAACATGAGCCTCAACCTAAACCTCGTAACAGACAAAATTAACTCAAAACAGATGATGAATTTAATGTAGAATGCAAGTTTAGAACCACTAAACTTGCAGAAAACAAAAAGAAAAACCTTCAGGATATAAGACTAGGCAAAAAGTTCTTAGATCTGACATTAAAAGCAGAATCAGTAAATGGAAATATTGATAAATGACTCTTGGTAAGTATTAAAACCATTTGCTCTGTGAAAGCCCATGTGGAGATGATGAAAAGAAACACTACAGGCTGCAAGAAAATCTCTGCAAACCACCTATCCAACAAAGGACTAGTCTCTAGAAAATACTAAGATCTCTCAATCCTTAAGAGGAAAAACAAACAATTCAACTGGAAAACAAGCAAAGACATGAACAGATCTTTCACCAGAGAATACACAGGTGGCAATCATTAGCCATCAAGAAAATGCAAATAAAACTGCAGTAAGATATGACTCTACACCAACAGAAAGCTAAAATTTAAAAAGTCACAAAACTAAACGCTGTTGAAGAGGTGGAGGAACTGGGTCACTGGCATACTGCTGGTAAGAATGCAACAGGGCTTAGCCACTCTATACACAGTTTGGTGATTTCTTATAAAACTCAGTGTTCCAGAAAAATGAAAACTTATGTTCACACAAATGCCTGTATGTATTAGTCTGTTTTGATGCTGCTATAAAGAACTGCCTGAGACTGGGTAATTCACAAAGGAAAGAGGTTTAATTGACTCACAGTTTAGCATGACTGGAGAGGCCTCAAGAAACTTGCAATCATGGAGGAAAGTGAAGGGGAAGCAAGGCAACTTCCTCACAAGGCGACAGGAAGGCGAAGTGCCAAGAAAAAGGGGAAGAGCCCCTTATAAAACCATCAGATCTCATGAGAACTCACTCACTATCATGAGAATAACATCAGGAAAACTTCTGTCATGATTCAGTTACCTGCACCTGGTCTATCCCTTGACATATGGGGATTATGGGGATTACAATTCAAGATGAAATTTGGGTGGGGACACAAACCCTAACCATGTCACTGTACATGAATGTTCACAGTAGTTTTGATCATAATAGCACCAAACTGAGAACTCAGATGTATCTCAACAGGTAAGTAGTGAACAAGCTGCAATGCACCCCTATCATGGGATACTACTCAGCAATAAAAAGGACCTGCAGACCTCAGTGAGTCTCTAAAGACTTATACTCAAAGAAAAAGCTAATCTTAAAAGATTACATGCTGTATGTTTCCGTTCAGATATGACTTTTGAAATGACACAATTTTAGAAATGGAGAACAAAATAGTGGCTGCCAGGGATAGGGATTTGTTGTGGGGGGAGGAGCATGGCTGTGACTGTAAGGGCTATCAGCAGGATCCTTTGGAGCATTTTGACTATGGTGGGGTGGATGTGATAGAATTGGGTAAACTAAGTATACACACACACTCACACACACATGTAAGTATAAGCAACACTGGGGAAGTCTGAATAAGATGGTTTGAGCCTATCAATCAGTGTCAATATCCTAGTTCTGATACTATACAATAGCTTTGAAAAATGTTACCATTGGGGAAAAGTAGGTGAAGTATAACTTCTTAAAACTACATGCTTGTCTATAATTATTTCAGTAACAATTTCTAGTAAAAAAAGAACCTATACCAAACATTAAAAAATTAATTTATCTTTACATCCTTATGCAAAACTATGTTTATCTGTAATTAGATGAATAAAAATTTTAAGTAAATGATTTAGAATGTAAAAAGAGAAAGAAAGCCTTTCATCCTTTTCTGTAAAGGACACACCTTCCTTTTTCACCAGCCACTAAATTTTACTGAGGGCAGAGGATTCTCCCTGCTTACCAAGGGACTATGACAACTCTCTTGTCAATTAACTTGAACATCAATCCTGCTATTTTGTCTGGTTTTCCTTGACGTGGGAGGCTGAAGAAACAACGTCCAATAGCTACAAGGAGCTGACATCTGTGGTGCTGAGAGCTTTGTGTGCCACATTGCACTTAACAATCATAATGGCTAACAATTAGCAGGCACTTCTTTGTGCCAGGCATGCTTCACACATGTTACCTTATGCTTCACACGCGTTATCTCATGCAATCCTCATTCAAGCCCTAAAAGGTGAGTACTCCACCCAAGAAGGCGTGGACAAGTTGGTTGGGCACAGCGCAGGGCAGGGGCCCCCCGCACAGACCTTTCGGACCTCAGTGGGACCTACGTGCATGGGAAGTGAGAGGGCTGGCCTCCCTGTCACCATCGCTGTGGTGTGTGGTTGAGGACCTCAGGTCTGTTTCACAGTGGTTCACAGGGGGATTAGGGAAAATATGGTACATATATACCATGGAATACTGCGCAGCCATGAAAAGGAATGAGATCATGTCCTTTGCAGGGACATGGATGAAGCTGGAAGCCATTATCCTCAGCAAACTAATGAAGGAACAGAAAACCAGATACTACATGTTCTCACTTATAAGTGGGAGCTGAACAATGAGAACACATGGACACAGGGAGGGGAACAACACACACTGGGGCCTGTCTGGGGAGGGTGAGGGAGAGAGCATTAGAATAAAGAGTTAATGCATGCTGGGCTTAATACCTAGGTGATGGGTTGATAGGTGCAGCAAACCACCATGGCACACGTTTACCTATGTAACAAACCTGCACATCCTGCACATGTAACCTGGAACTTAAACAATAAAAAAATTAAAAACATGCTTACTGTCTTTCTTTGGTGACTGAAAAAGGATGCATTTGTGTGCCAATGCTTGTAGAACGTTTACATCTATATTCAACTCTCTTTCATTGAACTTGGGGTTTGCAGGGAGGTGGAGCAAAGATAGAGAGGACTCCTAGGAAGACACGGACTCACTGCTGCTCACTGGCTGCTCCAGGAGATGCTCTGTCAATCAAGGTAGCTCTCAAGTCACATGGAACCAGGAAATAAGGGTTCTCTGGGTATTTTTCCTTAGCTGAATGCTAAGCAAAGGCTGAATCACCTCCATTTATCTTTTAACATCCAAGTTGCTTGTCTTGGTAACAGAATTAACAAGAGTGGTCAACTCCAGTCAATAATAATTTAATTGTACATTTAAACATAACTAAAAGAGTATAATTGAATTGTTTGTAACACAAAGGATAACTGCTTAGAGAATGGATACACCATTCTCTGGGAGGTGATTATTACATGTGGCATGCCTGTATCAAAAAATCTCAAGTACCCCATAAGTGCATACACCTACTGTGTACCCACAATAATTAAAGAATTAAAATGTAAAAAAAAAAAGTGGTTGAGAAAGCAGAGAAGTAGTAATAGCAGGCTGGACACATGTACCCTGCACAGGGGCAGCTGCACAGAGCTGGTGCATGCCCAGGGGTTTTGAGGTCACGTGAACTTTCTCCTGCTACAAAGTCACATGATTTAAATCCTTTCCAGAAAGACTCAACTTCCCAAAAGACCTAACATCATAAAAGAAACTTCTGCATTGGTGCTTGTAATATATTACTCACTATTATCTGAGGGCAACTTCTCACCTGCCATTTAAAGAGAGAAGAGACAATGGATTACGTACTGAAAAATGCACCCATGCTTTAGGTAAAAAGTAATTATTTGATTTTCAATAATAACAATTATTTCTAGAACATGTTTTTAACTTTTTCAAACAAGAACTTATGATTTCTTACTATTGCCTCAAACTATGATCCAGTCAATCATAAAACTGGCCAAACTATTGAGCAGCAAGTGACTGTTTCAACAAAGATATTACAAACTTGACCATAATCGCAGGCCAACAGGTAATTATTCCGAGGGATATCAAATAAGCAGTACCAAAGAATGGCACTAGAAGTTGCAAATGCAATTGACTTCAACAATGAACTTACAGAAATTACTAAAATTCAGGTTGGAAAAGTGGGATAGCCTCTGTTTCAGATGTTCCTGGCATGAAGGTGTACTGGCCTGAGCCTCTCCCATGGAGGGGTAGGGAGTCCTGGTGCCTGGGTCCCAGCCGGCACTGAACGGGGAGACAAACTCTGTTCTTGCCAGACGAGAGTCTGGGTGTTGACCAGTGTCCCTGGTTCTCATCACATGGGAGATGTGAAGCTGCCCAGATTGCCACTGGGAAGAGGCAAGACAGTCATTGCCATGGTTAAGGTTTAAGCCTCAAGTAGTTAAAATGAAAAAGTGACTAAGTCATAACCCTGTACCATTCTCAGCATAGAGCAGCTCAATTAACATAACAACTTCTTATCTGAATGGGAAATAAGCCATGAGTCTGGGGGAGCATACAGATTAAGAAACATGTCGAGGTATCATCTTTTTTTTTTTTTAATTATACTTTAAGTTCTAGGGTACGTGTGCACAACGTGCAGGTTTGTTACATATGTATACATGTGCTGTGTCGGTTTCCTGCACCCATTAACTCATCATTTACATTAGGTATTTCTCCTAATGCCATCCCTACCCCATCCCCCCAACCCCGTGACAAGCCCCGGTATCATCTTTTTAATGCCACAGAGCTTTCAAAAATTATGATTGACTGCAGATGTAACGTTGGCAAAACTCAGAAATGTCAGGATTCTTGGCTTCAATGTGTTAAATGATGAAGCTAAAACCCTCAAATTCTTTCTAATTAAGAAGTATCTGTATTCGATTCTTGCCTTCCAGTGTCCAGGGGTTCCCTTTAAGACTTGAATTCCCCGATTCATAAACATGAACAGTTGATCTGAGAGCAGACAGGCACTGGGGTACAGGTGTCGAGGGATCGGCAAGTCTCCATCATTAGCTCAGGGACCTGCTCTGTGCACACTCCCAGCAGAAAGCATCTTAACACTTAGGAAAATTCAAGTTGCTATGTGTCTCCAACCTTTTGAGTGTTCTTAAGTGACTAAAACAAGAAATAATAAACACGTGAATCCCGAGGGCCTTATTGAAACCTGACACTGAGTAGAAGAATTGTCTGGTAACACTAAATCGTCAAAATATTTGTTTCTTTTTTGATAAGAAACAAACAAACAGTCTTGTAGCTCAGGAGCGTTAGGACTGTGCAGTCCAATAGATGCGGGTTAGGACTGTGCAGTCCAATAGATGCGGGTTAGGACTGTGCAGTCCAATAGATGCGGGTTAGGACTGTGCAGTCCAATAGATGCGGGTTAGGACTGTGCAGTCCAATAGATGCGGGTTAGGACTGTGTAGTCTACTCAACGTGGGTGAAGACCTGTGTCTACAGCCATCAGTGGGGTTCATGCAGAAGCCTTTGAGGGAATGCTTGCACCTAAAGGTTTAACTTTTTTCTCATTTCCTTCCTGTGAGTATCTTGGCAGTAAAAAGGAATGGAAGCATCTAAGAGTTTCTGTAAATTCACAACTAGATACATAGGCAGCCTCCAAAAATGGAAAGAGCTTTTGTTGTTGTTTTTAAGCTGAAAAGGTGACTGTTTGGATTTTGCAATGTCTTTTTTCTGGAAACAGAGTCGTCAATATTCCCTTCTCGCTACACCTGCTGGGACCCAGTCGCCCTCTCACTGTGGATTCTGCATTTCTGGGGTGGCCTAGGAGAACCCAGGGGTGAGCGGAGACCATTTCAATGGCAAAATTTTCAGAAATTATTAAATAAGATATTCTGACAATGAATTCTCAATGCCATGGGGACTAGGAACTCTGCACCATGTCCCTCACAGGCACCAAACAAGACACAGTCCTGGTCACTTAGGCTCTGGAGACACAGTAGCTTTCCTGAGCATTTTCCATGTTTGTGGGAGCCCATGCCGTGGAAATCCACTTAGCACCAGGGAGGAGGAGGGGCCCTGCTTAGGCCAGGAGTCTTGTGTCTTCCTCTAATAACCCAAAAAGAATAAACTCAGAGTCTGTGGCAGATCTGGGAATCCTACCTTTTATAAACCTTGTTAGATTTATACATTTGTTCACAGATGACTGGAATTGGCTCAAAGCAGAGATGCCGCCACAAACCCACACTAGCTGCAATGAACAGGGTGGAGGAAACATTTTTCAGATGTAGCCTCTAGTGCTCTTCTGACTTAAGATAATATCAAATAATGGAGGAAGGGGCCCCTGGGGAGTTTTCCACCTGTTCTCTATTAAGGCCAGACTACTGCTGATGATAATAATATTTCTTTAAAAGCCCACCTGACTAAGCCCTACCTAACTAATATAGGAGTGGGCCTCTCATTCTAATTGTACTGCAGAATTAACCACCGTTGATGTTACAGTGTCAATGGGAAAGCGCGCGCCACGTTCCAGCCAGGTGTCAGGTGCAGACGCCCCCAGCAGGCCTCCCCTTCTGCCTCCTTCCCTCCTTACCGCATTGCACAGGCCTTGGTGAGTGTAAGATCTGGGGTGCGAGGAAAAGCAGGCCCTTGATTGCCATTCTCAGGTTCTTGCTCTCAGCTGTCAACTACCCAAGAGCCTCACCCCTGACAATTTAGGATTAGTCAGTAGACACAGAAAGTAAGACTTCTCTCCAGGGAATTTGAGTTTTATTTAAAACTCCTAGGGAGTCCACAAAGTAGACTCATGATGCAATGATAAACAACAGGGTTCCTATTTTGTGTGGGAATTTCAACCACCACCTCCCCAAATCAGGCATTTGAGGGGCCCCTTACTGACGACTCCAATTGTTATGCTACTAGATTTTTAACTTGCCAGAGCCACTTTTAATCTTAGCATCTGAGATAATTCAGAATGCACTGTATGATTGCAGGTGTTATTGAATGCTGCTATTCTATTGCATATTATTTACACACCGAATTATCTATTGTGGTAATTTATTAAAGTATTATGTATTTTATGGTATGTAATTCTGTAATCCACTGTATGTGATTGATTATACCGGCTACTCTACATCATTGTTTGGAAAAAGCAAGCCTGTGATAAAAGTGGGCAGAGTAGGGACCAGAGGAGCATGGCAGAGGAAGTCAGAACAGAAGTGCATCAGTATCACCCAGCCACTGTGCTTTACTGAACTATAATTACATTAATGAATTAAAGTCAGCAGAGAACCTGCACTTTTGCAGAGGGATTTGAAAAACTAGCACAGTTTCTAAGACCTCTTTCAGTCAATGTTTGTGAGCAGTCACCAAGTAGAGAATTATAATTCTAAAAGAACAATGACATCTTCCAAATTTTAAAAATAGTGAAGAATTTCAAGGAGATTGGAGACAGAGAACATTAATGTTGCTAATTGAACGTGTAATTACCACATGTTTTCCCTCTACCTGATTAATCAGATAAGCAACCAACAAGTACATGGCAGAATCACACTCTCTCCAGCTTTAGACATGGGCTGGGGGTGCTGAGTGAGCACTGATTTGACCTCGTCCTCTTTCAAATAAGGAAATGGAGTGGCAAAAAGTCATTTTCCCATGATCATGAGCATTTTGCTGAGTGCTGAAGGACAACAATGCAATCATACATATTTAGGAGTCTTTCCTCCGAAGAATTTATACAGGAGTCAAAAAGACCCACTATCTAATGCATAGTAACTTAAAAACAAAATTGTCATGCCCCCATAAAGACTCTTTGGTCGGTGATGAACCACGCATACAACAGTGGTCCCATAAGATTACAATAGAGCTGAAAACCTATGGCCTGGTGACATCGTAGCTATTACACCATCATAGTGCAATGTATCGCACATGCAAATCTATGATAAAGACACAGGCTGGGCACTGCAGCTCATGCCTATAATCCCAGCACTTTGGGAAGCCGAGGCAGGTGGATCACCTGAGGTCAAGAGTTCAAGACTAGCTTGGCCAACATGGTGAAACCCCTTCTCTACTAAAAATACAAAATTAGCCAACGTAGTGGCACATGCCTGTAATCCCAGCTACTCAAGAGGCTGAGGCAGGAGAATTGGTTGAACCCAGGAGGCGGAGGTTGCAGTGAACCAAGACCATGCCATTGCACTCCAGTCTGGGTGACAGAGAGAGACTCCATCTCAAAGGCAAGGCAAAGCAAGGCAAGGCAGAGCAGGGCAAGGCAGGGCAAGGCAGGGCAAGGCAAACATACATTGGTTTGCCATGGACATATTTCTGAAGAGTGATACCTCCTTAAGAAGCTCCTCCTGCAGGTCCGTCAGGAGGTGTCCGGAGAAGATATTGTCACGACAGCTCCACGTGTGTTATGGCCCCTGAAGAGCTTCCTGTGGGACAAGATGTGGAGGAGGAAGACGGCGACACTGATGATCCTGACCTATGTAGGTCTAGGCTGATGTGTGTATTTGTCTTAGCTTTCAACAAAAAAGATTAAAAGTAAAAAAAAAGATTAAAAATAGTAAAAAGCTTATAGGATAAAAATATAAATAAAATATATTTTCACAGCTGTATATTTGTGTTTTAAGTGACGTTATTATAAAAGAGCCAAATGTTTTTTTAAATTAAAAAATCTATAAAGTATAGAAAAATGAGGTGCATTTATTATTGAAAAAAAAGCTGTTTTAAATACATTTAGTGCAGCCTAAGTGTACAGTGTTTTTAAAGGCAACCGTAATGTATGATAAAGTCCTAGGCCTTCACGTTGACTCACTCCTTACCTACTGACCCCCCCAGAGCAACTTCCAGTCCTGCAAGCTTCATTCATGGTAAATGAATGAACAAGACAGCTGTATCATTTTTTATCTCTTACACCATATTTTTACTGTACCTTTTCTATGTTTAGATACACCAATACTTACCATTGTGTTACAAGTGCCTACAGTATTCAGTGTAGTGACATGCTGTTTGTGGCCTAGGAGTGATTGACTAGACCATATAACCTGGATGTGTAGTAGGCTGTATCACATAGGCTTGTGTGAGTATACTCTATGGTGTTTGCAGAAAGATGAAATCACACAACAATGCATTTCTCAGGACTATGCCTGTTGTTAAATGACTCCTGACTGTATGCCAAGTTGTCTCTACAAGACAATTTTCTTAGTGCATTTTGTGCTGCTATAAAGCAATACCTGAGGCTAGGTAATTTACAAAGAAAAAAGGGGTTTTGGCACTTCTGCACTGCTGGTGGGTATGTAAATGAGTACAGTCACTATGGAAAACAGTGTAGAGATTCCTCAAAGAACTAAAAGTAGAACTACTATTTGTGTTTTGTTTTGTTTTGTTTTGTTTGAGACGGAGTCTCTCTGTGTTGCCCAGGCTGGAGTGCAATGGCACAATCTCAGCTCACTGCAGCCTCCACCTCCCAGGTTCAAGTGATTCTCCTGTCTCAGCTCCCCAGGTAGCTGGGACTAACAGGCATACACCACCATGCCTGGCTAATTTTTGTATTTTCGGTAGAGACAGGGTTTCACCATATTGGCCAGGCTGGTCTTGAACTCCTGACTTCAAGTGATCTGCCTGCCTCAGCCTCCCAAAGTGCTGGGACTACAGGTGTGAGCCATGGCACCTGGCCAAAAAGAAGAACTACTGTTGATCCAGCAATCCCATGACCGGGTATCTACCCAGAGGAAAATGAGTCATTATGTGAAAAAGATACTTGCACACACATGTTTATAGCAGCATCATTTGCAATTGCAAAAATGTGGATCCAACCCAGATGCCCATCAATCAATGAATGGATAAAGAAACTGGGGTATATATACATATGATAGAATACTACTCAGCCATAAAAAGGAATAAATTAATGACACGGCATTCGCAGCAACCTGGATGGGACTGGAGACCATTATTCTAGGTGAAGTAACTCAGGAATGGAAAACCAAATATATATGTTCTCATAAGTAGGAGCTAAGAGGATACAAAGGTATCAGAATGACACGATGGACTTTGGAGACTCAAGGGGAAAAGGTAGGAAGGGGGGAAGGATAAAAGACTACAAATTGGGTTCAGTGTGTACTGCTTGGGTGATAGGTACACCAAAAGCTCACAAATCACTACTCAAAGAACTTACTCATGTGACCAAATACCACCTGTTCCCCAAAAACCTCTAGAATTAAAAAAAAAAATGAAATGACAAAACCAACATAAAAATAAAAAAATCTCACCTTGAATTGTAATAATCCCAACGTGTCAAGGGCAGGTCCAGGTGGAGATAATTGAGTCGTGGGGGCGGTTTCTCCCACACTGTTCTCATGATAGTGAATAAGTCTCATGAGATCCGATGGTTTTATATAAAGGAGTTCCCCTGCACATGCACTGCTGCTGCCACCATGTAAAACGTGCCTTTGCCTTTCCTTTGCCTTCCACCATGATAGTGAGGCCTCCCCAGCCACGTGGAACTGTGAGTTCACTAAACCTCTTTCCTTTATAAATTACCCAGTCTCAGGTATGTCTTTATTAGCAGTGTGAGAACAGATTAACACAATCCTACGAGAGAGAGAAGGTCAGAGAGGAGCCAGATACATGTAGAGACAGATCCCAAGGGTATACTGGCCTTATAACAACTTGCTTTCATGGGAACTAATCCATTCCTACCACAACTAATCAACCACACCAGAAATTGCTACCAAGAGAATAGCAGCAAGCCATTCATGAGGGATCCACCCCCATGACCCAAACACCTTCCACTGGGCCCCACCTCCAACGCCATCCCACACTAGGGATGCATATCAACATGAGTTTTGGTAGGACAAACTCAAACCCTAGCAGAACATTACCTCATTAATGGAACATTATCTCATTAATAGACCAAGAAAACTGAATTTTAATATTGACCGTGAAATGACATATTAAACAATGAAAAACTTGTGTGTAATTTTTATAACAACAATGTTAATTATTAATATTGCTATTATTGTATTAATATTAGTATTATTGTTTCTAGAACTATCTATTCCAAGTTATTCTTCAAGTTCTCATTCAGCTTGATTGTTTGTGGCTAAGGAAGTTTGATCATGATTGCATAATGGTTTTGCTTAAAAATTTCTCAAATTCCACTGAAAATAATTTAATTCCATGTCAGATAAAATGCTACATAAAAAATTCATGTTTTATAGATAGTTGAGAAAGAACCTGTGATGGCCAAGTTTGTAATGGCATTAGATGAAGTAAGAACAATTTTGACTTATACTCCATTATCAAGAAGTTTGAAATACATTTGTCTCTTACCATAAGAAGAGGGCCATCATGAGACCAAGTCTTGTAGTCTTTTTAACATTGCAATGGTTTCCATACTACTAGAGGTAATTTATTACTATCTCATGCCTTCAAGAGAATGATTTCCAGAAATGCTGTCTGTACCCAGGCAGGATAAATGGTGATCGTCTCCTGGACTTTTATATGTACACAGTTACCGTTCTCCAGTTATAAGTATAATTGATGGTTAACTTCTATATAAGACTTGAATTCCTCTCTAATTTTTTTATACTGGCTACCTTTACCCACACCAATTATGATAGGCCAACTAGAAACATTCCACAGAGGCGGTTCATCAGAATTGGATATCTGCAGTGATAGTTCAGAGTACTTAGAGTTTCTGCTAATGCTGGTGGATTAACAGACATGAATATTAAGCTAAAGAATCTAACCTTACACACAATGGCACCAATAAAGGGGAAGGATTTTTCTAGGATAAAATGTCCCGCAAAAACGTACTATCCATATTTCACATGTTGCAAAGTGAAGGTAATAGATGTAGTTGAAGAACATCGAGATTCCTGGGAAATTAGAAAAGACTGCTTTTTGCACACACTGTCTTTTTCATACGTGGCATTGTTTTTGTAATTAGTACCTGAGTATCAGCTGGCATTTTCTGACGTGTAGAGTTTGGAAGGGTCAGAAAAATGTGGTGTTTGTTCAAACCTAATACATCTGTACAGATTTAAAACCAGGAATTTCTTAACATCACCATCTGTTAAGCATCTCTTTTTTGGCACATTTAGCTCATAGACAATGAAGTACCTCAGCAATTGTTGCCTTTTGTGTAAGTAATTAAAGTTAGTCGATAACTAGACTCAGAAGGCTTACTTTTATTTTATATATTCTTTACTTCAGGTGCGTTTAACTTGGATTTACAATCTTAACAACTCACCTTAGGATGATTTCAGTGTCCCTAGGTCCCTCATGGACCAGATTTCACCGTGGCCTACCCTGGGCCAAGCTACCAACGTCTGTGGTCTGTTTTATTGTAAACACTTCCCAGATGGTTCATTGGCTTCCACATGTAGCCCTCTGCGGATGACTTTTGCACAGCTGGAGTTTCACTGGACAGGGCTCTCCTCTGCAATGTTGAGCCAAGGCTGGGACTGATGCAGACACTCCAGTGATCACTGAGCAATGCCTGCGAGAGCAGGAGGCGAAGCGGAGAACCTTGTCAGAAGCTGGAAAGCTCCTTGTTTCTGCCAAATCCTACTGCTTTCCAGCTAAAAACAAGGATTTTTCTAAAGAGAACATTATAAACAAAATAAGCAGAACAATAAATGAGACGCTGCATAGGTTTAGTGTAATTTGTTTTCCTTGTTGACTTTTACTATAAATGCAACCAGCAGAGTTTAACTGCACTCAAGTTCTCCAGCAATCGAGAGCACCAGCACTCGGCTACAGCACCTTGAAAGGACCCCAGGCCTATGCGGCTGTCATGGTTTTATAGCAACCAGCTATTATGAGACCAGGTGGTGGTGCAAGAATCGAATGTGTTGCCCAAAGAAGAGGATGGTCTAATCAAACACAGCTTAAATGAAAGACAATGAGAAGATTTCACCTAAAATCCTTAACAATGGGTTTCTTCACAGAGAGTTTGAAGTTAGCTTCCACGCACTTGGCGTCTGGTAGGGCTCTACTGAAAGCTCACAGCTCAGAGGTTTCTACTCTGAAGATGTACAGACCTGGAAGAGAATTAGAGTCATATGTTATTTTAATTAGATGAAAATGGTCCATAAATATATCATCTCTTGCTCTCACTTTCCCATTCATCTGCAAGTCCTATGGGCTCCCAAACACACCCAGAATTCTTTCTTTGCCTCCTTCTTTGTTACCCTAATCCGTCAGTTCTCATAGTGTGGGCTGCAGACACCTGAGAGTCCCTGGAAGGGACCTGTGAGTCCACAAGACCAAAACTATTCTCATCAGAATATTAAGATGTTATTTATCCTTCTTATTGTGTTGATATTTGTACTAATGTTTCCAAAGAAATGACAGGAAGAACTGCTCGGTCTTTAGCATGATATGAAGCATGGCACTGCCCTGCAGCAGTGATCATTGTCCTCTTGGCCCCCACAGACTTACCTGCGAAAGAAATGCCACTTCCGTTAAAGACTGTCCCTGAAGAAGCTGCATAAATTGTGAATTGTATAAAGCCTCAACTCTTCAATGCATGTTTTTCAATGCATGTTCAATGCACAAACTGGAAGGACACACAGAGCCTGTCTGCTACAGATGGAAGTTTGTGGTCATCTCAGAGAAAACTTTACTCATGGGACGGTTTGGGTTTTTTGGTGTTTTTTTTTGTTTTTTTTTTTTTCTGAGACAGAGTCTTGCCCTGTTGCCCAGGCTAGAGTGCAGAGGTGTGATCTCGGGTCACTGCAAGCTCCACTTCCCAGGTTCAAGTGATTCTCCTGCCTCAGCCTCCCAAGTAACTGAGATTACAGGCACCCGCCATCATGCCTGCCTAATTTTTGTATTTTTGTAGAGATAGGGTTTCACCATGTTGGCCAGGCTGGTCTTGAACTCCTGACCTCAGGGGATCCGCCCGCCTCAGCCTCCCAAAGGGCTGAGATTACAGGCATGAGCCACCAGGCCTGGCCAATAGGATGGTTTTTACTTTGAAGAAAGATAGCGGACAAACTAAGGGAATCCAGACTTGAGTTTATGGCTGGTACTTTCTCAGAAATGAATGGAGGGAGCCATTGCCTCAAGGAGCACAACTGACATCGTCTCTTGCCAAGAACACAATTCGAGGTCTAGAGTGAAAATCTGAATTTCGGGAAATGTATATCTGCCTCTGCACACTCAACAGATTTCAGATACTTAAAGTGTTTTCTGATAAAATCAATGGGGATATTAGGGAATGTGATTTTTTAACGACAAAATTCATGATATATGTCAATATTTGGAAGATCTGCACAATTCGGTGGAGCGAATTTTCTAAATGACAAACGGTTGATGTTATAAATGGTATAATTACAGGGGGACAAGGTGAATTCAAAGAGTAAGAATGACAAATGAATTTTCACATAAAAAAGTTAAAAGTTTGTTACTGTGGTTTCAGATTTCATGTTGCAATTAATCATTAAGAAACTATCACTTGTCTAGTTTTGGTACAGATAAGGAAAACATCCACAATCATAGGAAAAGGTTATTAACTCTCCCTTTTCCAACTACTCATCTATGTGGGGGTGAATTTTCTCTGTATACTTCAGCCAGAACAGATATCATGGCAGACTAAAGGCAGGGGCAGCTGTAAGAATCCAGCTGTCTCCTGTTAAGCTAGACATCATAAAAACGTAATAGTCACCCATCACTAATTGTTTTCGTTTCAAAAGATATAATTATTTTCCATAAAAAATAGATATTATCACTGTTTACATGCAGCAGGCTTATAATTATTGGTTTTAAATATATTAATAAATTATCCTGTTTTAATTTCTGAGAAAATAATTTCTCAGTCAATGTAGATAGATATAACCCACATAATCTCATTAAATTCCCATCACAGCCCTATGAACTAAATACTATTGTCCAATTTATATCCTGCAAGAGTAAAGGGGCCCATTATTAATGTAATTAGGATAAATTTGCCACTAAAATTAAATATGTTGATTGTAAAGACAGGGGCTGATCTGCCTTGATAAGATTTTCTCTTAAAACCACCTGCCTGCCTTAGTGAACATTCAACCGTCAACTTTCTTCTCTACTCAGAAGCGGCATCCTGCACACACGAGCAGCTGGCCTCGGGGAACCGGCACAAGGATTCAGGTTCCCTCCAGAGCAAGAGCTCCTCTTTTCTGTCCAGCAAGGTGTCTTGAGTAGAACTACCATGGCAACAACACATGAGGCTTGGAGAGTTCACACTTAGACATCTGATCCTAATCCCATCGATGAGAGCTTTGTGTCCTTCGGCTTCTCAGCCCTGCACTCAGCCAAGCAATAAGTCGGGCTGCTGGGTAACAGAAGGATCCCTGGTGAATTACAGCTCATTCACCAGAACCAGATGAATGGCCCACCTTCTTTATGAAGCAAGAAAATGCCTCTCTCTGGCAAAAACCCCATCTCTACAAATAAAAAATTAAAACATTAGCTGGGCACGGTGGGGTGTGCCTGTAGTCCTGGCTACTTGGGAGGCTGAGGTGGGAGGATTGCTTGAGCCCGGGAAGTCGAGGCTGCAGTGAGCTGAGATCGAACGACTGCACTCCAGCCTGGACAACAGAGTGAGACCCTGTCTCAAAAAAAAAAGAAAAAGAAAATCCTTCTCTCAAAGCTACAAGGCTGAGAACAAAGCTCTGCCTTCTGCAGGAAGCAGCAACACAGCACAACGTGTCCAGGGTTGTTTCAGACAGTGATTCTCGATTTGGGGTAACTTCGTCCCCATGGGACATTTTGCCAGCCTGGAGGCCTTGGTGGTTTTCGTGATGGGTGTGGTTGTGGACGCTACTGACACCAGGTAGGTGGAGGTCAGGGATGTGGCTACATGTCCTGCAAGGCACAGGACCCCCCCACAACACACACACACTGAGAAGGATATAGCCCCGCATCAGAAGAGCAAGGGTGAGGCACCCCGTTTCGGAACTGCCCTGCTCTTCAGACACCTCCTCTCTGCAACCACCCCTGCTGCTGGCGTGGCGCCCACCTCAGGAGTCCACTCATCAGGTCCCAGAGAACGTCTCTGGGGCCTGCATCTTCCATAGCATATGGAGTCCTGTCTAATTGCTAGTCCCTGCTCATCCAACATGCAGCAGAGTGCCTTGTCCAGAATGAGTATTTGATAAACATAAATAGTGGCTTAATCAATATTATTATATTATCTGTACCTCTAGTGTCAATAATCTTACAAAGAAATCGACCCACTAATAAGTTAGAGCCGCTGGATCCAATGGTAAGTTGGCATATCCACACCAGGTATACCAGAAGTAGCACCAGGATAAAACTGTGAATATTCCTACCCCAAAAAATAGGAGTGTGAACTCTTACATAAGGCATCTTTTGTAATTAAAAAATCTCAAAGTAACCCAAAGAATAATTATTGAAAGGATAAACCAGAGTCCTAGAAACACTGCCAAGGATTTCTTTACCTGAGTGGAAGGAGACCACGCAATGATGACCTCTCTGAGCTGCACCGTTGCCGGTCACTCTCACTCAGCTCTCCACTGTCTGACCAGAATCCACATACAGCTACTGTGAGCCTACTGTAATTGCCAACTGTTCTAGAAACTGGGGATTTGAAACGTAAAAGACTCAGTGCGGCCCTCCAAGAGCTCACGGCCAGAGTGGGAATGTGAAGATAATTTTTCCCAGTGGGTAAAAAGCTAGAGACCCCAAAGAATATGCGTCCGGCCACTGTGTGAGCTCACGTGATCTCTAAATCACGTGATCTCGTTTCCTTTAAAGGCAGGGGCAGTGAGGAAGGAGACCGGGAGGGCTGGCATCCAGGTGGGAAACCATGGTGTTTAGATTGGATGGTGGTAGACGCCAGGATGATGAGAAACGCTCAGAGCTGAGTCTGTTCTGAAGCCACAGTCCTCATCAGTGTGGTTCCTCCAAGTGCAGAACGCTTGAGAGAGGGGCTTCGCTCTCACTGAAATTGGGCTCTCCCTGCAGTGTGAGGCCAAACCCCAGGCCTTGGCAAGACCCCCTGGGCCAAGACTGCCCATCAGGCCTCGCAGGTGTTGGCCAGCAGCCTCCCTCCTCATGCACGGCTGGAGCACAGTTCGCAGCTTCTCAACGTTCATGTTCCCAAGGGCAGCAGGATGACAGTCACCCACCCCCACAACAGCCTTCACACCGCCTCTACTGCAAATCCCAGCTCCCCGGCCACTAGCGTGGAACATGGGCCCGGTGTCCAGCCTCTCTCAGCCTCTGGGTCCTCATCTATAAAGTCAGCAGCAGAAAACACTCTCAGGATCATTCTGACAAACAGACAGCACATAAAGTGCTTAGCGTGTGCAGAGTGCTCACAACTCTACTCACGTCTCTTCTCCCCTCCGATGCTGTGACAAGAAAACCAGCTGCTTTGGCAGTGCAGGAGGGCCCAGCACTCTGCTAGCAGCTGGCCACTTAACTCTGGACCTCCGGGGCCTCGGATGTCCGTGACCACCCCAAATGGAGGCAGTGCTGTCTCCTTCCAGGAGCACGAAATAAGGTGTAAGGACAGCCCCCGACACAAAGAAAAGGATTCCTAGTGATGGTTATTAATATCTTATGGGCAGGACACATGTACCAACCCTGTCACCAGCAGGTTCAAATACAGCCATTCGATCAGCATTTATTTATCACCTTCTGGGCGATGGTGGGGCTGGGGGAGTTGGGGGGCGGGTGGTGCTGGCATAAATCAGTAAATGAGAAGGGTAAACACGGCCTTTAAGGAGACACAGAAAACAGCAATTGAAAACAAGGTCAGAAAAGCAGAAGGTTCTGGAACCACGGCTTATGTGTGCTGCGGCCTTGGGCAAGGTCTCTGACTTCATTTTTCTCAGCTGTAAAGTTTGTTATGAAGAATAAGTGAAAGCTCACCTATAAGTCGTGAAGCACACTGCCTGGTACCCAGTGAGAACCTCCTCCGTATTAGCTGCCACTGCAGTTTTCTTACACTTAAAGCTATCATTATTATTATTCAGGAGTAAGGGGATTGTTCGAGTTAGGACTTTTGCAGTTGGAAATTAAAGCAACTGATTTCATGTAGAGTAAGCCAAATTAAATGGTCTGTCTTCACGTGACCAGTGCATCCCCGGTCAGGACAGACGCAGGCCCAGCTGAATCCAGGAACTGAGGCGATGTCTTTGGGATTCCCAGTTGCTTTGTATTGCTTTTATCGTTTGCTCTCAGCCTAAAGCAATTCTTTTATACTCATGTAACCTTTCTCCTCTTTTAAAAAGAAAATAGCCTTTAAGATCTTCAGAATTTTATCTTCCAGTTTCCATGGAAGTTTTTTCACACACACACACAAATAAGGCTTCTCCCTTCTCCTGTAGCTCCTCCCGATTCCAGGAAAGGACTCTGACTGCCCGGGCTGGGCTTCACACCCACCTGGGCTGATCCTTGGGTGGGGAAGAGCGGTGGGACCAGCCAGGCCTGCGGCACAGGCTCCCCGGGGACTGTCGTGGCAGAATCCACTATTGGCAACCCCATTTGAATCATTGGGCTGGGAGGAACGGTTCCTCAAAGGAAAGGAGTGGGCAGAGCAGTGAGAGGCAGAAACAGAGCCCCCGGCGGCCACAGACACAGCCAGCCATGAAGCTGGAAAACGGTACAATGAGGTCATGACACTGTAAATGAGAGAGGCAGATTCTCTGCTGGTCTTTGGGAAGAAACGATGAAAAACATTGCCTAACTGTCACCCTGCAGGACTTCTGCCTCCCAAGGTTCACAGCTTAGTTTGAAAGTGACTCGAACTCCGGTAGGTTGCTCATTTCATTCCCAAGAATAAAATCATAAACATCTGGGCAGAAAGCTTTCTGTGGTCCACTTCCTAATGGACGTTACATGAATGCTTGGCCAAAATTGAGTTAATTCGATTCTTAACATTCGAGTTAAAGTAGTTTTGTATTTATTTATAAATATCCCAGGAAATACTCAGTGAATCTTTGAATTGTCTTTCTTTACTTCAGTAAGTGTTCCCAAGTACCCGCTGATCTGATTAATTCTACAATTAAAATCCAGGTCCTACAGGGCAGCACTTTTGTGATCACTAGCCCAGTGAAATCACAGGGAACAGGATAAAATACACTTTCATGTGTCCCAATGTCCTTCACACCTTCTCAACGCAGACTTTAAGGCTTTTGCAGATAAATACAAAACATGCTTTGCCAACCTTCTACAAACACACAAAAGTCCCCAGACACTTCGTGATTGCAACACCACTTGGCATCTCATCTAGTGCCTGGGGCCAGCGATGGGAATGGGAGTTTATTTTCAAAGCTGCACTCCTCGTCCTGCCAGTTAATAAGCAGGTGAGCAGGGCCTTGCTTTGGCGGTCTCCACTCCGCTCCTAAACCAGATGCCCTCCCCTTCACCCCTTGATCTTCTGCCCTTCGGTCCTTCGCCCTGGGACGCTCCTCCTGCTCTACCTCACCAGCTCCTCAGGACCAGACTTCCCCCAGTCTCACAAGGTGACCCCCTCCTCGGGGTGTTGAGGATCCCTGTGGAGCCTCCAGCATCTGTGCTTTCCTGCATCGCGGCACAGTGAAGGCTGCAGGATAATCGTCTGCTCACTGTCTCCTCTGCTAGGTCCCCTTGAGGGTCAGAACCTCGCCGCATCAGTGGATGTCACCTGGCAGGTGTTCACACTGTTCACTGGGCAGGTTAACTTATTCCACAAGTACCTGGACACCCAACCCTGAAGGAGGCGTGGTTCCGTAGGCCCCAGAACATGAGCTCGTGCAATCCTCATGGCTTTCCTGTTGGGTATTCGCCATTGCCTTCCCATTTTGCAGGTAAGGAAACAGGTGCACAAAAGTGAAGCAAAAGCCAAAACCCCTCCCAGGTAGGAGGGGGCCAGATCCAACCCAGGCAGGGGCCCTAAAGAGCAACCTGCTGTGAGAATAAAGTTAAAGGACACACAAGGAGCCGTGCAGACGTGGCTGGAATGCACCTGTGCCCAGCACCATGGTCTCCTCCCTTCTAGAAATTCACCACAGCCCTGGCAGCCTCCCAGCCTGAGAAGTAGGCGTCACCTCATCAGGAAGCCACTCTCTGCTTTTCCGATTCCCAGGAGCCCCAGGTGCCCCGTCCACTCATTTCCTTAGACATGGCATTGGGCACACCGCGCTCTGCAGAGGGGTGTTCCCGCATCCACGCTGCATGACTAAAACGCGGTGGGGTAGCAGGTCCAGGATCCTCCCTCAAGATGAGAAGAGCTGGCTATGCCTGGTTTATGGATAGTTTTATAGATAGTCACACACAGCCTTCCAGCGCCATTCTATTTCCATCCTGTGGAGATCCTGGGTGAAGGGAGCTTTATTCCCTTACACCCTGTTTAAAAACATGCTGATCAGAAAACCGTCGATCCTCTTTCTACCACCGTAAATGAGTTTGTGTTTTCTAGAACTTTGCGTGCCTGACCTCGTGCAGCGAGAGCTTCTCTGGGTCTGGCTCCTGTCACTCAGCACGATGACTGTGAGTTTCCTTCCTGCACTGCATAGGTGAGGAGCTCGTCTCTGCTCACTACTGAGCACTGTTTACCATGTGGACATGCCAGGGTGTGCATATTCCTTCACCTGTTGGGAGACAAAGGGTTGCTCCCTTTTGGAGATACTATGAATGTGGCTGCCATGAACATTCATGCGCAAAACAACCGAAACACTGACAACTCCTGCGAGGTCAGGCTCTGCCCTCCCACAGACATCCCCACCGCTCCACTGGAGCATCCTTCTACCACTGCCCTAGAGCTGTTCCCAGGCTCCTCAGCCTGTGTTTTAAATATGCAGGACACACTCCCACATTCTCTGAACCCTGTCGATCCTGGGTGCCAGGAGCTTTGGTTTCCATCACTGGGAGAGGTGAGTCACCCCATCTCTGTCTCCGTAGCCACTGACCCACTGACTTTTACCATTGTCCCCCAAGAATTCTGTGAAAGTGATAACTACAGCCTGCCCTATGTACATGTGGACATCACACATATAACTACAGCCTGCCCTATGTACATGTGGACATCACACATGTAACTACAGCCTGCCCTATGTACATGTGGACATCACACATATAAACACATACTTTTACACACACACAAAATCAGGGTCAAACAAAAAGCCAAAAAGAAAATATTTAAGTGAGCACAAATGAAATCCATGTGGGCTAATGCTAGGATGGAAAGAGACTCATAGTCATCAATACATATATCAGGAAAAAAGATGGGTGCTGAGTTTCAAAAGAAGCTAAGTGAGCAATCAGTAAAATTAGTAATGAATAAAGAAGCCCCAGAGAACAAGGGAGACAGAGATTACAGTGTTCACTGCAGCAGACTCTTTAACATTCAAGAGTGGGAAAATCCTGACTGTCCCTAGCAGAGGGAGACAGAGGCTAGGGTTTAGCCACATAATAGCACACATGACAGCTGTCATGATGGGTGAGCTGGAGCTACCTGTCCATAGCAGCTACATCTCAAAAGCAAAACGTGAAACAAAAAGCAAGTGACATAAAGGCACATATAGGCTAATGTAATTTATGTGTTTTAAATACAGAATACCTGGGAAGTACAAAGTATGAGATATTTTTAGAAGCAAATATGTATCATAAAAGTGCAGAAGCTTTGCCTGACCATGATACTCACTCACTTCAGAAGAGTGATTATTTCTGAGAGGAAAGAATGAGAGCAGGAATTAACGAGCTTCAGCTTTTTCAGTGTTGCTATTTATTTAAAAAAGAAAAAAGAAAGAAAGAAAAGAATACAGGCCTGAGGCAAACACACCAAACTCTCACATCTGCTTCGTCTTAGTGGGGGATACATAGATGTCTTATATGATTTTGTCTACATTGCTGTATGTTCAAAATATTTCATAATCAAAACAAAGAAAACTACTGGGTCCATCTTTATAATTATCATTTTAAACCTCTTTCGATTATCAAAGCATTTTTTATATGTCTAAGAATGGGACACGGATTTGTACGGGTTGGCTGTGAATCAAATTACTAGCATCAAATTGAACTTTGATGTGACTTGAACGATGGTTAAGCCTGTTTACCTGGGGAGATGGAGTCAGGCAGCCTGATGTATACCCAAACAACCACCCCCTCCTATTGAACACCTCCTTTAAAAAATCCGAACTCAGCCTCTTCTCTTCATCCCACGATCACTGTCCTTGGCTGCATGCCCCAGCCCCCAGCCAGCAATGCCATGCAAATGAAACGAAGCGGAAACATGAGCCAGCAATACCAAGCGAAACGTCACCCTACTGCCAGGTCATTTCCACTTTTTAATACTATATTAGTCCATTCTCGCACTGCTATAAAGAGATGTCTGAGGCTGGGTAATTTATAAGGAAAAGAGGTGCTTTTGTTGTTGTTTTGTTTTGTTTCGTTTTTTGAGACTCTCTTGTCGCCCAGGTTGGAGTGCAATGGTGCAATCTCTGCTCACTGCAACCTCCGTCTCCCAGGTTCAAGTGATTCTCCCGCCTCAGCTTCCCGAGTAGCTGGGATTACAGGCACCTGCCACCACGCCCAGGTAATTTTTGTGTTTTTAGTAGAGACAAGGTTTCACCGTGTTGGCCAGGCTGGTCTCATACTCCTGACCTCAGGTGATCTGCCCACCTCGGCCTCCCAAAGTGCTGGGATTATAGGCATGAGCCACCACACTTGGCCAGAAAAGAGGTTTACTTGGCTCATGGTTCCACAGGCTGTGCAGGAGGCATGACAGCTTCTGCTTCTGGGGACGCCTCAGAAACCGCCTGAGGCCATCTGGGCAACGTGGCATAAATGGCAAAGCAGAGCAGGTACCTCACATGGCATCTCATATGGCAGGAGCAAAAGCAAGAGAGAGATGGGGAGGTGCACCCTATACACTTCTGGAAAAACAGATCTCAGGGCAATTCACTCACTCACTGTCAACCACTATCACCGAGGGGACAGCACAGAGGAGATGGTGCCAACCCGTTGGTGAGAACCCCACGCCCATGATCCAGTCACCTCCCTCTAGGCCTCACCTCTGACGCTGGGGATTACAGGCAACATGAGGTTTGGTGGAGACACAGATCAAAACCATATCAAATATTACAACTGCCTGCAGTTTCATGAGCTGTCAGCTGCTTGCCATCAGCAGCCAGGGAAGCTTCACCAAACACAGGACAGGAATTCTCTCAGGGTAGATGCCAAATTCCAGGTCATTTCCTGCTTTCTTTCCTTCTAAAGTCTTATTTGTTCCCATACACTCTCGTTTTCTGATTTTGTATTTCTGTTTTGTTTTGTTTGGCTTGAGCTAGCCCAAGCCAGTTTTTCATGCTTGTGGCTGGTACCTGTTTCCTGGGGGCTGCCATTATAAAGTACCACAACCTGGACTGAAAACAACAGAAATGTATCAGGCCACCATCCAAGAGACCAGAAGTCAGAGAGTAAAGTGTCTCAGGGTTGGCCCCTTCTTGAGGGCTCTGAGCAAGAATCTGTTCCCTGCCTCCCTGGCCTCGGTGGCTCCCAGCAGTCCTCGGTGGCTCCCAGCAGTCCTCGGTGGCTCCCAGCAGTCCTCGGTGGCTCCTAGCATCCTCGGTGGCCCCCAGCAGGCCTCGGTGGCCCCCAGCAGTCCTCAGTGGCCCCCAGCAGTCCTCGGTGGCTCCCAGCAGGCCTCGGTGACTCCCAGCATCCTCAGTGGCTCCCAGCAGTCCTCGGTGGCTCCCAGCAGGCCTCAGTGGCTCCCAACATCCTCAGTGGCTCCCAGCAGTCCTCAGTGGCTCCCAGCAGGCCTCGTTGGCTCCCAGCATCCTCAGTGGCTCTCAGCAGGCCTCGGTGGCCCCCAGCAGTCCTCGGTGGCTCCCAGCAGTCCTCAGTGCTCCTTGGCTTGTGGCTGCACCACTCCCATCTCTGCCCCTGTCACAGGACACACTCTCTCTGTGTCTCTGTGTCCAAATTCTCCTCTTCTTACAAGGACACCCATCCATGCATTAGGACTTGCCCAGTCCAGCATGGCATCATCTCAACTTGATTATAGCTGCAAAGAAAGACCCAGCCTCCAAATCAGGTCGAGTTCACAGTGCACTGGAAGTTGGGACACGGACATATCCTTTGGGAAGATGCTATTCAACCTGCAACGTTGCCCAAATGACCTCAACTAATAATAAATAAAATTTATTCCATTTAGTGTGTAAATAAAGTTTAAAACAGAGCCTGTTGCTCTTGCATTAAAGAGCAGTCCTGAACTCTTCAAAATCCCTCGTGGCCCTGGGACAGGGGGCGAGCCCCTTCCCTCTTCCTTCTCACCACCCCACCCCACAGCGCCCACTTCCTCTGCCCGAGACACTCGTCTCTCTGCCGAGCCCACATCTGTGCGGTGGAAAGTGCCTGCTGATCTTTTGCATGACTAATCCAGCAGAATACTTTAACAGATACAATCGCTTATATGCACAAAAGGGCATGGGCAGTCCCCGTTGTCATCCTGGGGAGTTGTCGCCATTGACTCGAGAAGTCACCTGCTGAAGGTGTGGCTCAACATATGTCAACGCTCCTTGTTGGGAACTGTCTTCAAAAATGGCTGAAGACAAAGCCATATTCTTTTTAGTTCAAAACAACATCAACATCTCATCTGTTCTGCTTGTTTCTCAAAAGATGAATATACACCACTATCCACGACAGTCATGAGATCAAACATCACAACTGAAAAATGTGAATATTTGAGAAAAGAGTAAGATCTCCCACCAGCAATGTAAAAAGACAAACTGAGAACCATCCTGTTCAACTCATATCACACATGGCCAACTTCCCGAATCCATAAAAAATTTCTACAAAGCATGAAGACCAATAGACTCATAAGCAGAAATGGCTAAAGGCCATGAACAGAAAGTTCACATAGCAAGAACTCATAGTGCAAAAAGCAGCTCAACCTCACTTATTATAAAAACTGTACCAAGATAACTTATCACCTCTGAGATCAGCAAGTCTGAAAAGTTTGATAACACACAGCAGGACAGATTCTTAGGAGGGCAATTTGGCATTAATTATCAATATAATGGATATAACCTTTGACCCAGCAACTACCTCTACAAATACATTTACATGTGTGTTAAGTGATGTGGTGTAAAGTATTTCTTTACACCATTATTTGTTATAAACATTAGAAACAACCTAAACATCTCTCACTAACTTGGGTATTTAGTATCTTAGTATTTATTTACTCTGGGTAAATAAATTATATCACATTCACAAAAGAAAACTCTATACAAATGTTTACAAGTGAGTATGTTTCCTATCTTAGTCCTATCAGGTTGCTACAACAAAACACCATAAGCTGGCTGACTTTCACCACAGAAATTTATTTCTCACAATTTTGGAGCCTGGGAAGTCTCAGATCAGTGTCTGGTAAAGACCTGCTTTCTGGTTCCTAAATGGTGCCTTCTTGCTGTGTTTTCACATGGTGGGAGGGGCGAGCCAGCCCTCCAGGGCTTCCTCCATAAGGGCAGGAATTCCATTTGCAAGGGCTCCACCCACATGGCCTAATCGCCTCTCAAAGGGGATCCCTGGGGATTCAAATGGTAATGTATGTATTTGGAGGGGATGCAAACACTCAGACCATAGCATTCCTCAAGTACTAATAGGTTATTACGTGTAAAAAAAAAATGTGGAACAGCTTACAAACTTCATGTATATAAATTTTATATCATATAGTGCCTTAAGGGTTGAGAAAGGGGAAAGTGCCTATGTATACCTCTGTATTTTAGCTACGTATTTGCTTCTCTATGCATCATGTATTTCTGGAAGGATACATTAGGAACTGATGATACATTTGTTATGTCTGCACACTGAAGATGAGAGATCAGGCTTGAGATCTGAGAGCCAAGGGCAGGGAGCAAGCACTTGGCCTGCACACCGTCTTCTGGGACATTCTCTTCTAGAATCCAGGCAACCGTGTGGGCAGGCTTTCCAAATGGTGAGTTATAGAAAATGGTTTAGACAGTTTCACAATGTTTTGAATATTTACATGATCTCCCTAGGTGGCTAAAGGTAACATCTATAATTTTTACATTTTTTAAACATATTCAGTTACTTTAATCTCCCCCTGTATAAACATATAAATCATAGATAGGGGAAAAGTCTTCCTTAGTTCCTCCACTGTTTATTAGGCTCCCCACTGTCAATGAAATAAATGACTAAGATACTATCTTTCAGGTTATTTCTCACAATGACAGGGTGAAACTCAAAAGGATTTTAAAAACATAAGTAACCACAAAACATTCCTCATGCTTTCACATTACTCTCAAAGATTTGGAATATTTTATGACACACGACTTTTTGCATGATTCCAGCTTTTTATGATTTTTCTATCTATATTCCAAATTCTGTTACTGTAGGCAAACATTCCTTCAAATCCTTTTCAAAATATAAAATTACTAAATTAAGGTGCAATAAAATACATTCATTCAGCCAACAAATATTTATTAATGTCTGCCACACAAAATGAAGGCTCTATTAGACCTACTCTATCAAAATAAAAATGAACAAAGAGAAGTATAAATAAATTTAAAAGATTAATAAGAAATTCTAAATAATAACGTAACCTCACAGTGGGCCTGGTTAGAAAAAACACACTTCCCCATCCTTCCTTTGTTGAACCGCTCCCTATCCCGTGCGGAGATGCTCTCGGGACCATTTCTGACTTGTGAAGGATGGCGGGGAAGGAAGAATCAGAAGACCATGCAAACTAGCTCTGGTGTAGCTGGGTTTCTGAACACATCCAGAGGTCATACGTACAAACACATCTGTGGCAGAGCTGGACCCCACAGGCCGTGAACATTTCTATACAGTTTGTTTTCCCTCACTCTGAGTCAGGTATCAGTTCCTTCCCTCGCCAAGACACCTGACTCTCATCTCCACTTCTCTTCTCTCTGCAGACCGGCTTTCTCTGCAGACCGGCTTTCTCTGCAGACCGGCTTTCTCTGCCGCTTCTTAATTTCTATTTTCCCTGGGGGTGGCTCCAGTGTGGTGCTACTTCCACACAGCCCCTTTCATCACCAGAGCGCTGCATCATGCGACTGCAGTCAAAGGGGAGAGACAGAGGGAACGCGGCTCCACCTAGACCTTGGGCAACCTATGTCTGGGTCAGTGCCCCGCTTCTCCCACCTTCTAGCTAAGGTCAGCAAGCTCAGACACCCCTTCATTCCAGGTGTGATGGATGGTGAGGCAGGTGAGAATGGAACTCAAGCATCGCATGCAAACCGACCGACATCTGCTGCAAGGCTCAAAGTACCCGGGGGATTATTCCAGAAGTTGGTTTTTGCTTTAATAGCTTTATGGAAGAATTTAAAATGTGTTGCATACTTTCTTGCAAATACGATCTCGTCACACTCGCCCACTTACAACTTTATAACTTTTTAATGGCTCGCCCTTATCCTCAGTGTAAATCTCAGAGTTCTCAGCCTTAAGCATCTTCCCTCTCCTAATCTCTGTTCTCCTCACCTCTCCCCTCCTAACCTCTCCTAGCCTATCTTATTTCATAATCCTCTTCTCATAAACATTCTCCCTTACTTCCAGACCTTTGCACGTCCTGTAATTATTCTTGGAATTATCAGCACTTCATGCTATATAAATGAAACTGAAACCTTTAATTTTGTTTTTAGAGTTTGAAAAACATTTGCAATCAGGTCTGCTCCAGAGAAAAGTGGGAGGTAAGAATAAAAATGGTGTGCAGTGTGTTTGATCTCCCAGTGAAGCCCACCTCCTTGCCAACACGCTTACCAGGAGCTTGGTTCACTTCTGATCTTTCCTCCACCCTAGTGAAATCAGATCAGGGAAGATCCAAAATTCACTCATCCAAAGGAAACTAGCTCACAGTTTCCATTTCATTTACCACTCCCCAGTGCTATCTGCATTGAATCATGAATCAACATTTTAAGATAAAGTCATAATGTTAGAATGTTAAACTGTCCATCTTCAGCCAGTAGAAAATTGACATTATTTTCCATTTGAAAGGCAGGTGGAGCCTTTCCAATGACTCTGAGTTCAGTTTTCTGCCATTGTATAAGGCAGAGTTTGGCTGCACTTTCGTTGTCATGAAAGTATGTATTGCATGGATGAATAAAGGAAATTTTTCATAAAACTATCTGTGATTGCATCTGCCAAGGCTGGTCTGCAGAGCTGCACATCAACCCAATAGCTCGTATGAATTTCCACAATAGGCCAGAGATGATTAAATAATTTTTGTAGAACAGCATTTGAAATTTTGCTTCTGTCTCTATTTTTCATAATAGTCAGCAGAGAACCGATTGCATCCCTCCAAGAAATGAATAATTTGGCATTTTAAAGAGGTTCACAGGCACACATTAGCACAGAAAAACCATTACGAGTCAGTGTGTCAGGCGCACACATCTCGGCGGCCTTTTCAAGTACTTTATCTTTCAACTCTACCAAATGCTATTTTTTAAAAGCATCCAGATTTCTATCCTAAAGGCAATTACTTTCTTAAAGTTCATAAAGGGTAGGAGACAAATGAAAAATGCATTTTAACATGTATATCTGTGTCCCCCAGCAATAAAATCTAAATAGTATATTAAACTGCAACTCTGAGAGCTGTGAGGAAAAGGGGCTTGTATAATTCTAGTCTACTGTATTAAGAAATCCATGAGATGGTCTAAAACCATTTTATGTCCGTACAAACAAAGGCTACACAAATGCCCCAATGTTCTTATGAAACTTTGTCAATGCCTTCTGTGACAGATAGATTTCATGTGTGAAATTGCCTAGGTTACAGTACCCAGTTATTCAATCAAATGCTAATCTGGGGTTGCTGCAAAGACATTTTGTAGATGTGGTTCATATCTATCATCAGGTGACTTTAAGTAAAAAAGTAGATGAGGTCCACTCACATACTCTTGGAGAAGAGGAAGGTCTGCTTCAAGACTGAGCATCAGCTCCTGATTCAGCTTCCAGGATGCCCACCTACCCCTTGGATTTCAGAATTACCAGCCCTACAATCATGTGAATGAATGTGTTGAAATAAATCTCTTGATAGATAGATAGATGATAGATAGACGGATGGATAGATAGATAGATAGATAGATAGATAGATAGATAGATAGATAGATACAGAGAGACAGATAGACAGATAGCTATCTTCTAATGGTTCTGTTTCTCTAGAGAACCCTGACTGATACATTGTCCCATGTGATAATATTCACTAACATACATTTCACACCCTATAATTTTTTCAAGGGGAAATGCTCTGTGAATATATTAATGATATGAAGCCCTATGAAGGTTTTGTCTATGTGAACAGATTTTTTTGGTGGCATTAAATCAGCTTTTTCAAATCATAATTCCAGTTACCTAAACAAGTTGCCTGAGTTACTGAAGCAACCAGAAGAATCAAGACCACTTCCAAATTACCTCTTACGATTTCCAGGATGTAACCCTAAGGAGCTGACTAATAGTTGTTATTGTTGCTGTGTGTTCTAGTTGGAAAAGTCAGAACCGTACAAATGGAATTGGTGTACTACAAACATAACACAAAGATGGGAGGTGAGCCTGTGGGTACTTTCTTCGATGTTTCTCAAGGAAAAATGGGGGGATACAACTCTCACTTAACCAGGTTAAACTGCTATTTTTCTGCTGACTTGATGATTACATTTCTGTCTCATTTCCTGATTTAGATCATCAAATTTAAAGTCAGTGCACCTATAATCCCAGCACTTTGGGAGGCCGAGGTACGTGGTTCATGAGGTCAGGAGATCGAGACCATCCTGACTAACACGGTGAAACCCTGTCTCTACCAAAAAATACAAAAAAAAAAAATAATAAATAGCTGGGCATGGTGGCGGGTGCCCATAGTCCCAGCTACTCGGGAGGCAGAGGCAGGAGAATGGCATGAACCCAGGAGGTGGAGCTTGCAGTGAGCCGATATCACGCCACTGCCAGCCTGGGCGACAGACTGGTGAGACTCCGCCTCAAAAAATAAAAATAAAAATAAAAAATAAAAAAATAAAGTCAGTGCACCAATAAGCGGGCCTCCCTCATTCTTCAGTAGAGCTCCTCTTAAAGTCCCCACTAGTCCTTTCTAGCGAAAGCCTATAAACGCTGGAAATAAAAAGTGGAAGCTGCGGACCATCTCCTCGGGAATTAACCCTGCCTTTCCTGGAAGACAGGCACACCTCACATTCTGATGCGAACACACACTACAACAGATGACACACGGCTTCTCGACCGCCCTCACTCCTCACAGAGCGCCCATCTTCTGTCCTGCATACAGCGGCATGTGACAAGTCACTGGACCTTCTGAGCCCAAATACCTGATATCCTTGATTTTATAAAGGCAGGTGGGAATTATAAACACTCACGTAAAATGAACCAGGGGACCTTGCACTTCAAAGAAATCTCACAGTTTTTAAATCCTCTTGGTAAATATGAACTTTTTTTTTTTTTTTTTTTTTTTTTTGGTGACCGGATCTCACTCTGTCACCCAGGCTGCAATGCAGTGGTGCTATCACAGCTCACTGAAGCCTCGACCTCCTGGGCTCAAGCAATCCTCTCAACTCAGCCTCCCGAGTACCTGGGACCACAGGTGTGAGCTGTCTCGCCTGGCTAACTATGAACTTTTGTGCATTGGCTTTGCTGAAAGCAAGAAACAGGTCTATTCTGCTGAATGTAGGCTGAGCTTACTCTGTTAGCCCACTGGTATTTCATTCAAGTTAATTGATCCACCTGGCAATATGCATTTCATAATTACTGCCAAAATTACCATGACTGCATTTATCTGTGTAGAGTGTGTGTTTCACCTGGGCCTCCAGTAGATTAAATAGCACAACTCTAGATTTTATTTTTTTTTTAATTCCTTTTCCTTTTATTTTTTTTTTTTTGAGACAGAGTCTCACTCTTGTAGCCCAGGCTCGAGTACAATGGCGTGATCTCAGCTCACTGCAACCTCTGCCTCCTGGGTTCAAGCAATTCTCCTGCCTCAGCCTCCCGAGTAACTGGGATTACAGGTGTGCACCACCACACATGGCTAGGTTTTGTATTTTTAGTAGAAATCGGGTTTCACCATGTTGGCCAAGCTGGTCTCAAACTCCTAACCTCAGGTGATCTGCCTATCTCGGCCTCCCAAAGTGCTGGGATTACAGGCAGCTCTAGACTTGATGTGATGACGATGATGATTTAACACAAATGCCATAATTCTATTAGGTTCTCCAAATTTTTATTGTGCTTTCACATGCAAATTCTTATTTAATACTCACGAGATTCTATTTTACTTTAGAGATGAGGAAAATTGGCCTTAAAGAGAGCAAGTGACTCACCCAAGAGGAAGTGACAAATCAAAAGGGGAGTTGGCAGCAGAGCCCGACACCCAGCCTGCGCACTTCCCCTCCTAAGACCACCTCGGATCTGTAAACCCCTGACGTCTTTCCAAGCTCTTCCCAGACACACACCAGCAGGTCTGATTCCCATCCCACTGAGGACCTCTGTGTGTAATGCCTCCTGTTCTGAGAACTCTTTCTCCCCGTGGACAGCAGACTGGGCCTGCACACAGAGGTCTGTCTTCTGTTTGGTTTTCCAGGCGTGGTTCTGGGAACCAGCGCTGTCTAACATACATTCAGAACATCATGAAACCAGAAAAAGGAAGGAGAGACCAGCAATATGAGAGACCCGGGACTTTCCAGTTCTAAACTCACATATTAGAAGTGGGCTCCACAGCAAGATGGACGAAAACCAATCAGCCAGTCCAAAAAGAGAACACAGTTACTTTTATGACGGACATCGATACCCATTCATTGATGGGAGGATCCTTATGATATTGTGCTAAGTGGAAAAGCAAGTTACAAAAAAAAATTATAGCCTGATGATAGTTTTATACATAAAAGAGTGAAAAGTGAAAGTTCATACCATGCTCAGATAATTGTTTCTCAGTGGTATAATTTGGAGCATTTTATGTTTAAAAATGTTTTTCTTCATTTTCTAACTTTTAGCCATAAGTAGGCAGTGCTTGAGTAACATAACATTTGAAAGACAGTTATGGCTAATGGCTAATCATTTATGAGTAGGCTATTCAGTTACCAAACACTCTTATGCCAAAGACCTCTCCCACCTCCTGCCCAGTTTTCTCCAAACAGCCCAGGAGTCTGGGCAGGAAGTGGGCAGAGCCAGCACTGATGCCCAGGCTCAGCAGGGACAAGGAGGTGACTGGGCCTCCGTCCTGGGTGTTAACAAGCTTCTTCCCTCCTCTGCTTATAAAGCTGCTCCAATTTGCAGAAGAGTCACCTGGTGACTGTTTCAGGACCTGAAGTGAATGAGCTGAGGAACTAACTGTGTGTCACTCTTAGTTGCCTACAGTAGCATTACCACTGCGGGAGCAGCAGTCACGTCTCCCCATCCCATGGGAATGCTCAGCACTCAGGCCCCACCTGCAGGACGGCAGAGGTATTTGCAGGTACAACAGGCCCAGAACATACTTGGGAAAGCAGGGATGAGTCAGTTAGATTTCCCACTAGGTTTTCAAACTGTAGCTCTTTTTTCATCCACCGGGTGGACCTTGTCTGATTGGCACTCGATGTTGTATGACCCTGGAGCAGGTCTGCACAGGAAAAGGGAGGAAAACCTGTGCACTCTCTCTCCAGTTCCTGCACGCTCTCTCCCATGCCATCGGCGGTTGACATCACCAGGTCCCATCTACGGCCCGGCCCGGCCCAGGCGAAGTGGGTTCCCTCTCTGTGTTGCCGGGCAGCTCTGCCCGAGAGGACAAGCCCCAGCTGTCAGGAACTAACAGCATCCACTTTCCTCTTTCCCTTGAAACTCGCATCTTTTCAGAAGTCACCAGTTCTGAATCCTGTGCATAGTATTCATGTTTCAAAGAGAATGCTCAAAATACTTTAGAGAATAAGCTTTTTAAATGCCCTCCGGTGCTCTTGTAATTACCCACTAGGTCATGAGAAGTCATTACTGCTTTTACTCTTCATGTTTATAAATATTGGAGCCCTTCTCCTCTGGCCTCTGTTCAGCTATAATTTGTTAGCCTAGTTGTGATTCCTCTGGGCTTGTGAAACTAATAATGTTTACTTTCTTTAGAAATAGAAAATACATAGATGCATAGCAAATGCTTATTTAGTCTTCACTCTGTGCCAGGCACTTCTGACGAATCTCACACAGACTCTCATTTCATCCTCAGGACAATGCCTGGGATAGGGGCAGAACGGTGACCATCACTATTTACCAGGGAGACACTGAGGAAAACACAGCCAGCAAGTTGCAGAGGCTGAGCCCAGGCTGCCCGGCCCTCACACGGGCCCCTGAATGTCATGATATACAGCACCTCTGCCCAGGCAGCAACAAAAATCACTTTCACCTGAGTGTCCATGTGTGACTGCGAGTCCGACCTTCCAAGAAAGCTGCCCCCACACCGGGAGGGCTCACAGAACTCCTGTCGTGACCAGGCTGGCTCCGTCCCTTCTCACACTGCCATTCTTGGTTAGGTGACAGCCACACAGCCTGGGCTGATCCCCTCTGAGGGAAGCCCCAGGGTTTTATTTGAAGACTGAGTATGAATGAGGCACCCAGGGCTACTGGCAGCAGTGGGCCATGAGAGAACCCTGCCAAACCTGGAATACACTCTGAGGAAGCAGGACAGGTGGAGAGAGGGATGGTGGCCCCTGTCTCATCACGGGAGCTGCCAAATTCAGTGCATCCTTCAGAACCTTCTAGCAATGCAATACAGTGGCTTCCTCTTACTGCCTGCATCCTTGTTAATGTGGGTTTTCTTCTTGGGACTTGCAACCAATAAATAATGTGGTCAGGAGAGAAATATTCTTACCAACAGCAATTCAGACATGGCATTGGCTGCCTGGAGGCGGAGAAGGGGCAGCCATTGGCTATCCTTGACATTTTACAATTAAACATCCAGCTATATTATCTGTGTGTGGAGCTGGCACTTGTGTAATGTGAGGCTACAGAACTAGGGGACCATAGAATTCAAAATGTAGAGAGTGAGGCCCAATTAGGAAAGAGAGGATTGCTTTGGAAGTGGCCACCCCACCTGTGATGCAGAGAAGAAATGGGTATGGGTTGGTGAGCAGAAGATGTGGTCCTGGTTATCTGACCTTCTGAGGCCAAGAGACTTGAAGGGTTCTCTACCCCCAGGCCAAGGTATTACCAGCAATGCCAGGAAGTGGGGATTCTTTTTTTTTCTTGGACGGAGTCTCGCTCTGTCTCGCAGGCTGGAGTGCAGTGGTGCAATCTTTGCTGACTGCAACCTCTGCCCCCCGCGTTCATGTCATTCTCCTGCCTCAGCCTCCTGGGTAGCTGGGACTACAGGCACCCATCACCACGCCCAGCTAATTTTTTTGTACTTTTAGTAGAGACGGGGTTTCACTGTATTTGCCAGGATGGTCTTGATCTCCTGACCTCATGATCAGCCTCCCAAAGCACTGGGATTATAGGCATGAACCACCACGCCTGGTGGAACTGGGGATTTATCAGGACCATGGATGGAGGTCGGGAGAAGTCAGATCCTCATGCTGACCCCATGCACCTCTCATCGGGCTTTCTTTCCTCGAAAGTCATTCTTTCTGGAGAGGCTCAGCTGGTGGGCAGCCAGGACTTTTCCTCCCACCAATGGACATTGGAATGTACCTGAGGCAGAAGCCACTAAATGCAAAGTAAAGCTGGGAGAAAGCTTGTTGCCAGGATGCAGAGGTTCCCTCCCAATTCTGGGTTCAAACTCGATAGCTAGATAAGATCTCTGGTTTGGGTTACTAAACAACTGAAACCAAACAGAGCAGAAGTCTAAATGTCAAGGCCTTGTATTGCCAAAAAAAAAAAAACGCTAAAACTGAGCCAAGGGCCACCAAGACAAACAGGCAAGAGGACCCCATATCTCTCCCACAAGAAAGCCCTAGAAAATGTGTCACCCCAAGGCCTTTCCAGAGTGTATTAGTCTGTTTTCACACTGCTGATAAAGACATACCCAAGACTGGGCAATTTACAAAAGAAAGAGGTGTACTGGACTTACAGTTCTGCATGGCTGGGGAGACCACACAAACATGGTGAAAGGTGAAAGACACATCTCACATGGTGGCAGACAAGAGAAGAGAGCTTGTGCAGGGAAATTCCCATTTTAAAACTGTCAGATATCATGAGACTCATTCACTATCACAAGAACAGTGCAAGAAAGACCTGCCCCCATAATTCAGTCATCTCCCACTGGGTTCCTCCCACATGTGGGAAGTGTGGAAGTTACAATTCAAGAGGAGATTTGGGTGAGGATACAGCCAAACCATATCATTCCATCCCTGGCTCCCCCCAAATCTCATGTCCTCACATTTCAAAACAAATCATACCTTCCCAACAGTCCCCAAAGTCTTAACTCATTTCATCATTAACTCAAAAGTCCATAGTCCAAAGTCTCATTTGAGACAAGGCAAGTCCAGGCAAGTCCCTTCTGCCCATAAGCCTGTAAAATCAAAAGCAAGCTACTTACTTCCTAGATACAATGGGGGTACAGGCATTGGGTAAATGCAGCCATTCCAAATGGGAGTAATTGGCCAAAACAAAGGGGCTACAGGCCCCACACAAGTCTAAAATCCACTGGGGCAGTCAAATCTTAAAGCTCTAAAATGATCTGCTTTGACTCCATGCCTCACATCCACATCATTCTGATGCAAGAGGTAGGTTCCCATGGTCTTGGGCAGCTCCGCCCCTGTGGCTTCGTAGGGTACAGCCTCCCTCCTGGCTGCTTTCAAGGGCTGGCATTAACTGTTTATGGCTTTTCCAGGCATATGGTGTAAGCTGTCAGTGGATCTACTATTCTGGGGTCTGGAGGATGGTGGCCCTCTTCTCACAGCTCCACTAGCTGGTGCCCCAGTAGGAATTCTGGGTAGGGGCTCCAAAACCACATTACCCTTCTGCACTGCCCTAGGAGAGATTCTCCATGAGGCCCCCATCCCTGCAGCAAACTTCTGCCTGGGCATCCAGGTGTTTCCATACATCTTCTGAAATCTAGCAGAGGTTCCCAAACCTCAATTCTTGACTTCTGTGCACCCACAGGCTCACCACCACATGGAAGCTGCCAAGGCTTGGGCTTCCACCTTCTGAAGCAACAGCCTGAGCTGTACCTTGGCCCCTTTTAGTCACAGCTGGAGCGGCTGGAACACAGGGAACCAAGTCCCTAAAATGCACACAGCAGAGGCACCCTAGACCTAGTCCATACAATCATTGTTTCCTCCTAAACCTCTGGGCCTGTGATGGGAGGGGCTGCTGTGAAGACCTCTGACATGCCCTGGAGAAATTTTCCCTATTGTCTTGGGGATTAACATTTGGCTCCTCATTACTTACGCAAATTTCTGCAGCCAGCTTAAATTTATCCTCAGAAAATGGGATTTTCTTTTCTGTTGCATTGTCAGACTGCAAATTTTCAAAACCTTTGTGCTCCACTTCTCTTATAAAAATGGATGCCTTTAACAGCACCCAAGTCGCCTCTTGAATGCTTTGCTGCTTAGAAATTTCTTCCACCAGATACCCTAAATCACCTCTCTCAAGTTCAAAGTTCCACAAATCTCTGAGGTAGAGGCAAAATGCCACCAGTCTCTTTGCTAAAACAAAACAAGAATCACCTTTGCTTCAGTTCCCAACAAGTTTCTCATCTCCATCTGAGACCACCTCAGCCTGGATTTCATTGTCCGTATCATTAGCATTTTGGTCAAAGCCATGTAACAAGTTTCTAGGGAATTCCAAACTTTCCCACATTTTTCTGTCTTTTTTTGAGCCCTCCAAACTGTGCCAACCTCTGCCTGTTACCCAGTTCCAAAGTCACTTCCACATTTTCAGGTATCTTCAGCAGCGCCCCAGTCTACTGGTACCAATTTACTGTGTATTAGCCCATTTTCACACTGCTGATAAAGACATACCCAAGACTGGGCAATTTACAAATGAAAAAGCTTTATTGGACTTACAGTTTTACATGGCTGGGGAGGCGTCACAATCATGGCAGAAGGTGAAAGGCACATTTCACATGGCAGCAGACAAGAGAAGGGAGCTTGTGCAGGGAAACTCCTGTTTTTAAAACCATGAGATCTTCTGAGACTCATTCACTATCACAAGAGCAGCACATGAATGATCCACCTCCATCATTCAGTCACCTCCCACTGGGTTTCTCCAGTGACATGTGGGAATTCTGGGAATTACAATGCAAGATGAGATTTGGGTGGGGACACAGCCAAACCATATCACAGACAGACACAGAATCAGGGGCATGGCCACTGGGTCCTTGTCTGGACCGCAGAGTTGCCCATGGCTTTCCTCTCTCCTACTCTCCATGGCAGTCTACTTATACTTACTCTGTAGCTCCCTCCACCATCCCACCACCAAACCTAGAGCCACAGCCCAGAAGATGCAGAGAGCTTCACCTGACCAGATATCCTGGGCTCGGAGCTGATGGCCTCATGTGGGTGGCACTCAGTTTAATGCCATTGTGGGGGAGGGACAAGAGGGATGTCTGGTATTTATTTATTTATTTATTTATTTATTTTAATGAGATAATGTCTCCCTCTGTTGTCCTCTGTTGGCTGGAGTGCAGTGGCACAATCTCAGCTCACTGCAACTTCTGCCTCCTGGGTTCAAGTGATTCTCCTGCTTCGGCCTCCCAAATAGCTGGTTTTGCAGGTGCCTGTCACCAAACCTGGCGAATTTTTGTATATTTTTAGTAGAGACAGGGGTTTCGCCATGATGTCCAGGCTGGTTTCAAACTCCTGACCTCAAGTGATCTGCCTGCCTCCACCTCCCAAAGTGTTGGGATTACAGGCATGAGTCACCACACCCAGCCAAGATTTCTGGTAATTTTGAAAAGTAAATGTATGTGAGGAAGACCCCATGTCCCTGAGTGGACACTCACCCTCTTGGGCTGTGGACCTCGCCCTGTGTCCCTGAGTGGATGTTCATCCTCTAACACTGTAGACCTGGCCTTGTGTCCCTTAGTGGACGCTCACCCTCTCATGCTGTGGACCTGGTTCCGTGTCTCCAAGTGGACACTCACCTTCTTGGGTTGTGGACTTGGCCCCATGTCCCTGAGCATCATGTTGTGAGGATGAAATCGTGGAAGTCTCTAAAACACTTACAACATAGTAAGTACCATGTGTTACTCAACTATTTTGACTTTGGTCTTCCATTTCCTGCAAAGAAAATAATGAAAAGGATTTAATTAAACATAAGAGGAGAGCATTTTGGGGAGACGCCATCCTCTGTGTTAATGAGAGCAGCAGAGCTGGAGGGAGAGGGTGGTTAGTGCAGTCTGTGGGCATTAGAGAGATGCTTCCCTCTCTCCCGTACTCTCAGAGAGTAATCAGAGTAGTTTACAGTCATTTGCATTCCTTTTAGCTGATAAACTGTGCTTCTCTGAGCCAGACTGGGTCACATGGGGCCTGACCATCACTCGGGTGCTGCACTGAAGCCCTACTACAGGCCTGCCTGCCAGAGGGATTCACAAGGCAGAAGTCAGCAGGAAGGGCGAGGCCCCTGCCTGTGTGGAGCTCACGTGCTAATAATGCAGGAGGCTGAGAGTGTGCAGCATAGCCAGTAAATAAGCAGGAAGGTGCCAGGTCATATTGTCAGTGCAGTGCAGAGACGACACAGTGATGTGAGACACTGATGAGATGGCTGCTTCCAAATAGGAGGCCAGGATAGGTCTCACTAGAAGAGGATTTTTTTTTTAAATTGTGGTAAAATACACATGCTATAAAAATCAATCACCATAAGCATGTTTAGGTGCACAGCTCAGTGGCATTAGCAATTTCACATCTTCCTGCAGCCATCACCTCCTTCCACCCCCAGAACCCTCTTTGTCTTACAAAAGAGAAACTCTGTGCCCCTTGAAGGAGGAAGAGATTTCTAAGTGGAGGCCCAAATGACTAGAAAAATGGGCTGATGTTGGGGGGCTTGTGGAGAAGAGAAAACAGCTCAGCAGAAACAGGGGAGGCAGAAACACGGGAGGCAAATATGAGACACAGAGGGTGTATTAGAGGGGGCTCTGAGGGGCACAGCCAAGCAGGGGAAAGTGGGTGGATTTTATTCTAAAGGCCATGGTATATTAGTCTGTTCTCACGCTACTAATAAAAACATACCCAAGACTGGGTAATGTATAAAGGAAAGAGCTTTAATGGACTCATGAACTCACAGTTACACATGGCTGGGGAGGCCTCACAGTCATGGCAGAAGGCAAAGGAGAAGCAAAGGCAAGTCTTACATGGCAGCAGGCAAGAGAGCTTGTGCATGGGAACTGCCCTTTATAAAACCATCAGATCTCATGAGACGTATTCACTATCATGAGAACAGTATGGGGGAACCGCCTGTGATCCAATTCTCTCCACCTCGTCCTGGCCTTGACGCATGGGGATTTTAACATTCAAGGTGAGATTTGGGTGGGGACACAGCCAAACCATATCACATGGGAAACACTGCAGGACTTCCAGTGAGGGATGTGGGTGACCAACGCAGGGCTAAAGAACTCATCTCTCCATGGTGTGGACTGAAACAGCCACTGCAGCCTGGGGAGCCTCAGGGCAGCTTGGGCGAGGTGAAGAACGGACATGCAGAGAACAAGGAAGTTTGGGGGACAGAGTGACAGGATGTGTCAACAACTTAGGTACATGGGAGTGCAAAGCATCTGGGACAATTCCTAGGTTCAGGGCTTGAGCCCTGGATGGTCAGGGAGATCATTCCTGGGGACAACTAGAACACTGGCTCAGAGAAGGCAGAGAGGCAGGGCCAGGAAAGATGGATCTCCATTCTGCCTGGGAGACATGGCTTCTTGGTGAACTGCAGTGTCAGACCTAGGATGTAGTGTCATAGAGAAATTTAACATTAAAAAAAAACTGGAGTAGTATAGACTGCTTTTCTCCATATAAACCTGATCACACATTATGATACCATCAAGTTAAAAACGGCCGGGTGCAGTGGTTCATTCCTGTAATCCCAGCACTTTGGGAAGCCAAGGCGAGTGGATCACTTGAGGTCAGGAGTTTGAGACCAACCTGGACAACATGATGAAACCCCATCTTTACTAAAAAAAAAAAAAAAAAAAAAAAAAGTACAAAAATTAGCCAGGCATGGTAGCACACGCCTATAGTCCCGGCTACTCAGGAGGCTGAGGCAAGAGAATCACTTAAGCCCAGGAGGTGGAGGTTGCAGTGAGCCGAGATCACGTCACTGCACTCCTGCCTGGGAGAAAGAGCAAGACCCCATCTCAAAAAAAAAAAAAAAGCTAAAATTACTGGTTATATCATATAATCCATGCTCAAAGAGGCTGTATGTTAATTTGCATTTATTTTAATAACCTATGGCACACATCCTTCTGCAAACAGAGAAGCAAATTTATTTTCCTAACCGAGATGAATTTCTGAAATTTTTGTTTTTGGTTGCCATAAGAACGGTTACATATAAATGTTCAATCCCAGAAACAGTAATAATAAAGATATCCAAAATAACTGAACACCATGCTGGCATCTTTCAATTAGTATTGGATACTTTAATAGATACTACAGCACAAAGCCAAAAAGCGAGTTCGCGTCAGTAAAAACTACTGAGTTTCATTTATCTTGTACAATTTAGCCAAAAGCTTTAAATACTAAGTCATTCTCCCATAATTCCTGATTATAAAACACACTTGAAAATATTAGTGTGTCCTCAAGGCTTATGATATTTGCTGTCAAATAATCACCTAATCCCATTTCACTTGAGCTATGAAGAAACGAAGTCACAGAAATATGAAACGCTTTATCCAAGAAGAGACATAAATATACGGCCGGGAGAGACCAACAGGAGGAGCTCGGTCTCCTAACCTTTTTTTTTTTTTTTTTTTTGATACGGAGTCTGGTATGCAGCCAGACTGCCTGCTGCCCACGCCATACTCTAGCCCTTTCTTGCAACAAATCCAGCAAATATTTACCAAGGGCCTCCTGTGTGCCAGGCACTCTTCTGAGTGCTTGAAGTACCTAAGCGACGGTCCCATGCCTGTCCTTGAGGAGCTCACAGCGTAGTTGACACCCTCAGGGAGTCACTACCCTGCGCAGCGTGGAGAATCCATGAGCTCCTCTGAAGGCTGCTCGCCGTGACGACTTCACGGCTCATGCACCAGGCTCCTCAAACAGTGCAGGGAACAAAAGAAGCACCCCCCGGATCTCACTAATGACTATGGGTTTCCCTAGAGCTTTCTCTGCTGGAATCTCCCCCGCCCCACTTCTCTGCTCTCCCCAGAGCCGTCCACACGCTCACCAGCCCACGTCCTCTGATTAGCGCCCTTCTTGGTCTCAAACCTCTCCTTCCTCCAGGGCAGCCCTGAAGCTCCTTGGCAGGAGCCTGCTCCAAAAGGTCCTGGCCCCAGCCGATGTCTCCAAACTCCTGTTTGGTCTCTGATGTTCTCTGATGTTCTCTGATGTTCTCTGATGTTCAGTCGCTCTCTGTCACACATTTTGTGCTCCAGAAATCCCCATGGTTCCTCAGCACATCATGCTTCCGAGACTCTGCTGGCTGGTGCTTCCGCCTGGCACACCTTCAATGCCCCTCCTGCCCCTCTCCACCTGGCATCTCCCCCAGGACACCCCGAAAGACACCGTCAGAGTCTTCCTGACTTCTGGGCAGGGCTCGTGGGTCACCCTCTGAGTTTTCCAGGTCCCCGCAAACTGCTATTGTTGCCACCCTTTGCAACTGGCCTTAACATGACCGCTGGCCCAAACGTCTCTGTGAGCAGCTCCTGGGCCCCCAAGGCCCAGTGCCAGGCGTATGTCAGGAGTGTAGCACACATTCGCAAGGCACTAAATGACAAGACTCAGGCCGAGGTCTTCTGGGAAGGAAGCAGCAGATGACACCTGTTCAGGGTGGTTTGGCTTCTTAGCTGGGGGAGGAAGAACCAGGCACAGGCAGCAGGGGGTTGGTCTCTCCTGCGGGGTGGCCCAATACTGTCCCCCGGGGTTTGTGAACCTGGAGGGTGCTAGGAGCCTGCAGGTGGGACGAGGAGGCCGGGTGTTGCCCTGGGTTGTCGGGGCACAGCTTCAGAGAGGAGGTTTGGATGGTTGGGGCCATGGATGGGAACAAGCAGAGACCCTGACTTCTGACCCGACCTCCCCACAATGGCTCCCGTGGCCTTGCCCTGTGGTCCTCCTGAGTCTCCTCTGCTCGCCTTCCTCCCACACCTCATGTCTTTTGTGGCCGAGTTGCTTGACTTCCACTTTAAAGGCTTTGTAGAGTGAACGCGCGGACGCCCGTTTTTCCCCCAGAGGGATTGGCTCTTGTTGTCTGGCCCTGCTGTAACAGAAAGTCACCATCTGGGAGGCCTCACAACAGAAATGTAGCCTCTCAGTCGGGAGGCCAGGAGTGCGAAATCCAGGTGTGGCCAGGCCTGTGCTCCTGCCAGGGGGTCTAGGGGAGGGTCCCTCCGTGCCTCTCCCAGCTTCTGCTGCCCTCAGCGTCCCTCAGCTCTGGGATGTATGACTCTCACCTCTGCCTCCGTCTCCACATGGCATCTTCCCTCTGAGTGTCCCCTCTGCTTACAGGACACAGCCACCCACCGGAGTCCCCCAAAGACCTCGTCTCCGCCTGATTACACCAGCAAAGGCTATTTCCAAGCACAGTCACTTTCCCAGGTACTGTACTGGGTGGTCAGGACTTTGAGTTCTCTCTTCCAGGACACACTTCAACCCATAACAGTGAACTTTCTTTTTTTTTTTTTTTGAGACGGAGTCTCACTCTGTCGCCTGGGCTGGAGTGCAGTGGCACGATCTCAGCTCGCTGCAAGCTCCACCTCCCGGGTTTATGCCATTCTCCTGCCTCAGCCTCCGGTGTAGCTGGGACTACAGGCACCCGCCACCTCGCCCGGCTAGTTTTTTGTATTTTTTAGTAGAGGCAGGGTTTCACCGTGTTAGCCAGGATGGTCTCGATCTCCTGACCTCGTGATCCGCCCGTCTTGGCCTCCCAAAGTGCTGGGATTACAGGCTTGAGCCACCGCGCCCGGCCGAACTTTCTCTGTAGAAACAGTTTTTCCACCTTTGAGGACAAACTCCAGAGAAAGGAAGCCTCTTGCGGGAAGAACGTGGCATTAGGAGCACCATAGAGGCAGGTCTGGGTCAGAAATGGGAGGTCCCTGAAGCCAGGGCCAAGCCTGCCTGGTTCCCACTCACCCTGCCTCTGAGCCCCTCTAGGGCCTGTCTCCCTCCCTCAGAGCTGGCTTCTGACCCCACTCCTGCAAGAGGGCTGTTCCATCTTCAGAGCCTTTCCCGGCTCCCTCTGAGGTCTGCCATGGCTCCCATGCACATTCCCACTGTGCGTACTCTGGACTTCCCGTCAACCCTCCCATCCTCTCAGGCTGCTTCCTGGGGCTGGTTGTTAAGATGTCACATTTAATCACCTTGTTACAGGAGCATCAAACGTAGCACACAGTCTAGCACATACACAGCCCCCACCCATCCCGCAGACCTGGCTAAGGCTCTCCTGTCCCTCACTCTATTCCTGCCAGCCCAGCTCCTTCCCAGCTCCTGGGGAGGCCGCCTAAGGCTCTCCTATCCCTCACTCTATTCCTGCCGGCCCAGCTCCTTCCCAGCTGCTGGAGCCTGGCTAAGGCTCTCCTGTCCCTCACTCTATTCCTGCTGGCCCAGCTCCTTCCCACCTCCTGGGGAGGCTGGCACTCGTTTCACCACTCCCGGCAGGGAATTCTGTTGACTGGATTGGAAGCTGAGTATTCATTCCTTTTTTTTCCCCCCTATGTCTTAATCTAACCCTCCATTAAGGACTGCATGTCTGTCCCCACAAAAGTCATATGTCAAAGCCACAACCCCCATGGAATGGTATTTGGACATGGGATCTTTGGAAGATAGTTCAGCTTAGATTGAATCCATGAGGGCGGCCTCATAATGAGACTAGTGTCTTTGTAAAAAAAAGAGGCCAGAGCTCAGGCTCCTCCCCTTCCTCTTTCTCTCCCTCCACCACCCGAGACACAGAAAGAAGGTGCCGTTTATGAACCAAGAAGCAAGCCCTCGCCCAACGCCAAGTCTGCCAGCACCTTCATCTCTTGGACTTCCAGACTCCGGAGCTGGAATAACATCTGTTTTTTTGTTTGTTTGTTTGTTTGTTTGTTTGTTTTGAGACGGAGTCTCGCTCTGTCGCCCAGGCTGGAGTGCAGTGGCCAGATCTCAGCTCACTGCAAGCTCCGCCTCCCGGGTTTACGCCATTCTCCTGCCTCAGCCTCCCGAGTAGCTGGGACTACAGGCGCCCGCCACCTCGCCCGGCTAGGTTTTTGTATTTTTTAGTAGAGACGGGGTTTCACTGGGTTAGCCAGGATGGTCTCTTTTAAGCCACCCAGTCTGTGGTATTTTGTTATGGCAGCTGAGCTAATACACCATCAAGTGGGAAGAAAGCCCCACTGGCTAGGTTGTGAACATATATTGCAACAGAGTGAACGGAAGTAACGTCTCAACAGCCAGCGCAGAATTCCTCTGAAGTACAACTTGTTTGGAAACAACTGTGATCCACCCCTGGGTGAATGAGGGAGACCTCAATACCTGGGTATCCACCGATGCCTGAGCTGCAGAAAGAGAGCGTTCAGCCCTGATGTGAGGATGACTATTACCTCCACACGACTGATGAAGGGAATGAGGCTCAGAGAGGTGTAGACCAGGTCTGAAAATCATGTTCAGTCCTGGCTGGGTGTGGTGGTTCAGGCCTGTAATCCCAGCACTTTGGGAGGCCGAGGCAGGTGGACCATCTGAGGTCAGCAGTTCCAAAACAGCCTGGCCAACATGGTGAAACCCCATCTCTATTAAAAATACAAAAATTAGCTGGGCGTGGTAGCAGTTGCCTGTAATCCCAGCTACTCGGGAGGCTGAGGCATGAGAATCCCTTGAACCTGGGAGGCGGAGGTTGCAGCAAGCTGACATTGCGCCATTGCACTCCAGCCTGGGCCACAGAATGAGACTCCAACTGGAAAAAAAAAAAAAGGTTCAGTCCTTTCCTAAGCAAAACATCATAACAAAGACAAATCTGTTGATGAGGAAACTAAAGAAAACTCAAAGTTCGTGCAGCCTGAGTTCTGTCGGAAACTATTTAGATTCATTTACTTCCTTTAGCTTGGGTAATTTGGAGTTTAATTCAACTTAACAAAAAATTTATTGAGTTTATTTCATGCACAAAACATTTTGCTATTTGCGGCCATATGAGATACCGGATAGATCTAACTTTCTGGTACCTTGTGAAAGATGGGGGTAACTGCAATGTCATTTTCTTAGAAATGTCAAAGACACAATGAGGCTTTGATGGGTTACTTGTCAAAAGATGCCTTTCAATTTTATTCAGCACAGTGAATCTCTGTCACTTTGCTGAGGGCTACATGGACATCTTCATGTGAAAGTTTGTCTCTCGACAGTGAAATGCCAGCCTGTTTCTTCCATCCACTGTCCTCAACCTGGGGTCCTTTTTCTAACCAGGAGGGCATGAAAACCCCCAAGACAGGACCAATTGATCCCAATGTGAATCCACTGTTTCGTTAAATAGTATTATCTACATGTTTTCTTTGAAGAATCCATGAATGTTTAAAACTGCCAGGCTGCCCATCTGCATGGACACTCTATCCCAACAAAATATACACAGTGCAATTTTATAAATACTTTAAAAAGACATTTAACTGGAACTTGTGGAGCCTGACATTTGCAGGGCTGACTGTTGGCATATGCAGTGTTTCAGGAAACCACTGAAACACCAGCAGCAGGAGCACCAAACAGAAGGCCACGTGCTGCTGCTGTCACTGTGGCCTGAGGGACGCTCTGGAGCCCAGCATACAGGGACATCTGCAGGCAGGAAGGTGGCCCCGCCCTGTGGAGTCACTGAGATAAAGCCAAGAGATGTTTTGGGGAGGAAAAGCTGTTTCTGATGCTAAAACAGGTATCTAAAACGGGACCCAGTGTTCCAGCTTCCCCAGCCTGAGCTTTGAGTGACTTCAGCTGGGACCTGGGTGCACCCGTGCTCGTTGTCACCACCCGTGCTCCTAGGGCAGCTGTCCAACCTCCCACACCCACTCCGCTCATCCTTGACTTAAAGTGAGGTTGGGGGGCAGAAAAATTGGAGAAACACACTATCTTTGGCACCCTTTTCCCTCCTCACCTTCAGCCTGAAAGTCCCAGAACCCTCCTACCCTCTCCACTTGAAAATCTCTCCTGAGGAAACCACCAGACTAATGCTTTCGTGTCGTTGTGGAAGTATTTCTCTTCCAGTTGCCAGCATTTGAACACAGTCGCTAAATCCACCCGGCCTTTGGGAGAGGCTGGTTTGAGGCCGCAACCCCGACCCCACGCTGAAGTCGGTGTCCCGCCTCCCAGCGAGGACCAGGATAGGGCTCGCCCCTCTCCCTCACTTCCTAACAAACTGTGTGGGTCCCAGGCTGCCTCCGGAAGCTCCAGATCCAGATCCCTGACTGGGGGTGTAGGTCAGGAGGAACGCGGGGCCTCATTCAGAGACTCCCCCAGCCTCCTCCTCTATCACCATTAGGAGGCCGAGAATCCAGGGGAAGATCTCTGACCACTACATCTGTGTGCAGGTGAGTCACGGCTAAACAGCAGGCTTTTTCCTTTTAACAAGAGAGCGACGAAGACTACGATGTCTCCGGGCTGCGGGACCAGGCTGCTTCCTCGCACCTGCGCGTGTTTTCCTGTCTTTTCCGCGCGCGCTTCCAGCGCCCGTCCTGCAGGAGAAGGTGCGCCCCCAGCTCCCAGCTCCCAGCGGGGCACCTGCCGGCCGGACATGGGCCTGGCCTGGGCTCCAGGGGAGGGAGGGCGCGCCTCGGGAGGACCTGCCGGCTCCTTTCCCCTCCAGGCCGGGCTGACTCCTCCTGCAGAGCCAGGGCCGCGCCAAGTGCGTCGGCAGTTTCTGGGTTTTCCAGCCCCTGAGGACGCGGGGAGATGCGGCCTGGCACTCCTCCCGCGAGGTCGAGGTCGGGGTCCGGGTGGGTTCGCAGGCCAAGCCACGCGGGAAGGGTCGACGGGCCGCAGTTGGGAGCCCAGTTCGGCAGCAGGCGAGGCTCCAGGCCGCCCCTCTGAGGTCTGACCCTGCGCGTGGGCCCCGTGCGCCCCCCGAGTTCCGCTTGGGCAGAGCGGGCCCCGGGTCCTCCGAGCTCCCGGGGCGGCTCCGGCGGCCGCGTCCAGGTGGGGCGGGCCGGGCGGGATCGGCCTGTGTTTACCTGGCTCGCAGGAAGCCCGGGGAGGCGGGGCCGGGGAGCAGGGTGCGCGCCCGTCCCTCCGAGCCGCCGCCGTCAGTCACCGCCGCCGCGCGCCAGAGAGAAGCAGCCTCCAGCCCCGGCGGCCCCGGTCTCCCGACCCCGGAAAGCGGCGCAGGCTGCCCGGGGACCCCGCGCGTCGGCGCTTGAAGCCGAGACGAGCACGCCCGGGCCGAGCAGGGGGAGCAGGGCCTTGGACCCCGCGGCGCCCCTCGGCCTCGGAGCAGCGAGCGCAGCGCCGGTGGGTGACCCTCAGGGACGGGCGGGCGGCTCTGCCGCCTTTGTCTCTGTGACCCTCTGAGTGGGGACCGCGGAGACCTGGGCGGGACCCCGGACCCAAGCCCCGCGGGAGCCTGGGACGCAAGATCTGGGACAGGAGCTGTCCCGACGCCTGGACTCAGGGTCCCTCTCTTGGCTGGGGACGCGCAGGGGGAACCTGGGCAGCGGCGCAGGTGGCCGGGCAGGTGGCAGCCGGCGTCCTCCCTGACCCGAACCCACGTCGCCCTCCCCGATCCCCACTGCGAGGGGGTGGGCGCGGGTGTAGACGCGGGTTTACAGCGCCGCGGCCGGACCCTGACAGTTGTCCAGGGGTGGTCTCCAGCCAGGCCCGGCGGTCCCAGGGTCGCTGCAACCGCTCGGCCTCGGGCCGTGGGGTTGAGGGGAGGAGTCTAGGGTGGGAGGGGACGGCGGTCAAAAGCGGTCACTCTGGGCGGGTGCGGAGAGGGCGCTGGCGGCCAGGGCGGGCTGGAGGGTCCTCCCGACTCGCGGCGCCGCTAATCACACCCCGGGGGCCCCGCGCGCGATCGCGCTCCCGACCCTGCCCCCGGGGCGAAGCGCAGTCTCCCTCTGAGCTCCAAGGGCGGCCACGAGAGCCCGGGTCCGGGCTTCCGCCTTCGCAGGGCCTGTCTCGGGCTCCTCCGCCGGGCCGGTCGCTGCGCCCACCTGAGCCCACGTGCGCCGCCTGCAGCCGCCCGCCGGCCCGCCCGGGTCTTCCCTGCAGCCCCCTCCCGGGCCCCACTGCCTGTCCCAGGCCGGGTGCGTCCGGTTTCGGTGGCCCCCGAGGCCAGCGTGTGTGACCTGCGGTCATTTGCCGCCACACTGTATTTTCCAGGGTGCCGGGGGCAGCGCCTTGTGTCCTTTCGCGTCCACCCGAGCCCCCCGTTTTGGGAGGTGGAGTGGGGCTTGGGAAAAGGTTCAAGCGTCTTTGGGGACCCCAGTGCTACTCTGGCTGGAAACAGGCGCGTTCTGGTTCCTTGTTCCGTTTTCCAATTGCAACAACATGAGAATCAACAAGTGCTCGGTTTCTCTGCGCCTGGGTGAGGGGCGCGTAGGCTCGCTGGGTGCTGGGTTGGGAGGGGCGTGGACTCCGTTCCGGCGAGGCCTCTGCCTGGTCTGACCACAGAACGTCCCGCCTGGAAAGAGTTTTTCAGAGGAAGGAAACGTCAGGAAACATCCAATGTGTGTTTTGGACATTTTATCTGGCGAAGCTCCGGGGGACGGGTTAAGGACGGTCACCCTCAAGTCAGGGAACCGTATGGATTGAGCAGGGTCCTGCCCGGAGCTCCCTGGCCGCCACCTCCAGTGATGGGCACCTCCTTAGCGTTTGGGGCTGGGGCTGTGGATACGGCCGAGAGGCAGGAACCCAGCTGCCTTTCAGTAGAGAAGGCCAGGGGAAAGGGCACCGTGGCAGAGGGTGTGTGTGTGTGTGTGTGTCTTGTTTTTTAGGGTTTTGTAGGGGAAAGGGCACCGCAGCAGAGGTGTGTGTGTGTGTGTGTGTGTGTGTGTGTCTTTTGTTTTTCAGGGCTTTGTTTTGTTTTTTGTGAAATTTGAGGGGAAAGAACCCAGTTAAAAATTGTTGTAAATGTTGGAGTAACTCCCAGGGAGTTAACTGTTCTGAAACAACCACTTCTGCTAACTCCGGGTTAAACAAAGCTATTTTGTTCAATCGTCTTTGAAAATCCTCCAAAAGTATCACAATTCTGCCCAGAGATAAGAAAGCCTAAGATGCGTCGCTTGTTTTACACCTGGTAGCTCACGGTTCCTCCATGATTTGAGACATGGGGTTTGAGTTTGGTCAGTGGCGGTCCTAGCTGTGTGCACTGATTAAAGTTAGCCCCCAAACGCTGGAAAAAAAAAAAAAAAAAAAGACCACACTTTCGTGTGGTGTTTCTATTTCTGCCTGAATTTGTCAATGTTAATTGTAAGTTATTTTGTTTGACTTTTAATCCTCCTCCAAGTTCTTTAAAAATATGACATGCTTAAGATTAGCAGCTTCCTCTGTGCCTTTTCTGTCCCCAGGAAGTGTTTATCCACCACTTGCACATTGCCAGACTCTCTTTTGAGAGCGGTTTGTCACCTCGGATAACAGTTGGGACGGCCCTAGGATGCTCTCATTGGATGTCGCCATCCTATTCATATCTTCATTTTTTACTGATGAGGAAACAAGGCTCAGAGAGGTTAAGTTATTCTAAGGGCACATGAGAAGAGGGCAGGATTCAGTCCAGGGAGTCTGCACCAGCGCCTAACTGCTGCTCTGCACCGCCGCGGTGAAAAGGATGGCTTGCAAAGGTGTTCCTGGGTCCTCCTTTTAAAATTCCACCCCTAATAATGAGTGAGTATACCCAGAGATGTCCCACACACGTTTCCCTTCAAGAATTTATTTGAGGCCGGGCGCGGTGGCTCAAGCCTGGAATCCCAGCACTTTGGCTTTGGGAGGCCGAGACCGGTGGATCACGAGGTCAGGAGATCGAGACCATCCTGGCTGACACGGTGAAACCCCGTCTCTACTAAAAAATACAAAAAACTAGCCGGGCGAGGTGGCGGGCGCCTGTAGTCCCAGCTACTCGGGAGGCTGAGGCAGGAGAATGGCGTGAACCCGGTTGGCGGAGCTTGCAGTGAGCTGAGATCTGGCCACTGCACTCCAGCCTGGGCCTCAGAGCGAGACTCCGTCTCAAAAAAAAAAAAAAAAGAATTGATTTGACCATAAGGCCACTGTCATCTGTCTTTGTTCATCATCCTCTCCTTAGCTTTCTTAGTTGTCAATAAAGAAGAAAAAATATTCTAATTACTCCTTTTCTTTTTTTTTTTTTTTGATAAAGTCTTGCTCTGTTGCCCAGGCTGGAGTGCAGTGGTGCAATCTCGGCTCACTGCAACCTCCACCTCCTGGGTCCAAGAGATTCTCCTGCCTCAGCCTCCCCAGTACCTGGGACTACAGAGGCACACCACCATGCCTGGCTCATTTTTGTTTTTTGTTTGTTTGTTTGTTTTTGTTTTTGTTTTAGTAGAGATGGGGCCTCACCATGTTTGCCAGGCTGGTCTCAAACTCCTGATCTCAAGTGATTCGCCCACCTCGGCCTCCCAAAGTGCTAGGATTACAGGCATGAGCCACCGTGCCTGGCCTCTAATTACTCTTGGGATAATTTTAAATAAGTGGCCATTAAGTAGTAAGACACTTCTGTTGGCCCATTGGAACCCCCAAAGGAAGCGCTGGAGCTGTGTAAGGGAAGAGTGCTCACCCCACAGGCCCTGATGCCAGCTGAGCAGAAATGCCAGGCGAGCCGCTGGAATAGTCTCCAGAGGAGATTTTAAATCTCTGTCAAAACCTGTGGTGGACAGGCTTCATCCAGAGAAACAGAAGCAGGTGGAGATACATATTAGAGACTTGTGGCAAGGAATTGCTTATGCAGAGGTGGGCTGGCCAGGTTTGTGGGACATCTGTGGGACAGGCCAGCCAGAAGGGCAGCTGATCTCTCCGGCCGGCTGAAGCTGCCTTCCACAGCAACATCTCCCGCAGTGCCAGTGACAAGCATGAAAGCATGTTCCCAAGCTATTAGCAATGTCTCAGACTCAATAGCCATTAAAGCGCAAAAATGTCATTCTGAATGTTCTTTTGTTCTGGACTCTGTGAACAGCACTGCATTGGTCGGAGTCACCATTGTGAAAAATAGGTGGATGTCTAAAAGATGAGGAGACACAGACCTATGTGAGGCCAGGATCTAGACTACAGAAACAGTTCTAAAATGTGGTAATTTGAAACAAGTCACTCAAGAGTAAAATATGAGACTGAAGAGAAAACCCAGATGCACTGATAAAATACGAAAAGGACTTTAACCCTCTGGAAATCAGGGAATTCAAAACTAAGATGTCAAAAAGTTTTTTTTACCTTTACTGTACTGGAAAAATTTAAATTGTGACTATACCAAATATTAGAGAAAGTGCAGAAAAATTAGACCTCACATGAGTTCGAGTAGAATGTAATTAGGAACAAAGATGTTAGAGAATGACCTAGAAAAACTGAAGATGGGTGTATCCTAAGATCTAACAATTCCACTTCTAAGTATCTCCTCTAGGGAAAACCTGGTCTGTGTGCATAAGACACACACAGTGGATATTCACTGAAGCAATATAGTAAAACCCTGTTTTGAGATCATTGTAGATTCACATGCAATTCCCTTCACCAGTTTCCCCCAACAATAATATCTTAAAAACCATAGTACAATGCCACAACTAGAAATTGAACATTGATACAACCCATTAACTTTGTTCAGATTTCAGATTCCACCAGTTTACATGTACTCGCTTTATAGACTGCTCTGTGTGTGTGTGTGCGTGCGTGTTGTGCACACGTGCTTAGTTCTGTGTAATTTTATCACCCTTGTAGAACCATGTGACCACCAACACATCAGAGGACAGGACAGTTTCATCACAAGATCCTTAATGCTACCCTTTATAGCCAAGCTGACTTCCTCCTTCCCCCTCCCTAAGGCTGGCAACCACAGTATGGTTCCCATTTTCTATAAAGAATGCTCTATAAATGGAATCATACACTATGCAACCTTTCGAGACGGAATTTTTCCGCTAAACACAATTTCCTTGAGACCCATCCAGGTTGGCAAGCATGTCCATAGGTGTTTCTTTTTAATTACTTAGTGGTGTTCCCCTATCTGGATGAACCATGGTGTGTTCAACCGTTCACCCGGGAGGGGCACTTGGATTCTTTCCAGGTTTTGATTATTGCAAACAGAGCTGCTGTGGACATTCATGTACAGGTTTTTGTGTGAGCATAGTTTTCATTTCTCTGGGATAAATGCCCAGGAGTGCAATTGCTGAGTCATATGGTTAGCACATGTCTAATTTTGTAAGAAACTGCTAACTCTTCGCCAGAATGGCTACACCATTTTGCATTCCCACCGACGGTGTGTGAGTGACTCAGGACCTTCCCAGCCTGGGCGGCATTTGGTATTGCCACTATTTTTTTCTTTTTAATTTTAGCTGTTCTAATAAGTGTGTAGTGGTATCTTCTGATGGTTTAATTTGCATTGCCCTGATGGCTAATGACATCAAGACCTTTTTATGTACTTATGGCCATCTGTGTATCCTCCTTAGTGAAAAGTCTGTTCATGTCTTTTGCCCACTTTTTAATTGGATTGTTTGGTTTTAACAACTGAGTTTTCATAATTCTTTATATTTTCTAGATACTGGCCTTACCACTCTGTGATTATTTTCTACCAGTTTATCTTGTTTTTTCACCCTCTTCACAGAGTCTTTTGCAGAGAGTTTTACAGTTTGCTGCATTCAAGTTTATTCATTTTACCTTTTTTGGATTTTGATTTTTGGTGTGAAGTCTAAGTCTTCACCTAGCCTGAGATTCCCTACAAATTTTATAGTTTCACATCTTAACACTTAAGTCTCTTTTCCATTTTGAGTTAATTTTTACATGACGTGTGAGCTTTAGGTTGAGGCTTATTTGTTTTGGTTTGGTTTGGGTTTTGCCAATGAATGTTCAGTGGCTCCGGGACTGTTTCTTGAAAAGATGATCCTTGTTCCATTCAATTGCTTTTGTACCTTTGGTAAAAATCATTTCCACTTATTGCTGTGGGTCTATTTCTGGGTTCTCTACTCTGTTCCATTAGTCTCTATGTCTGTCTCTCTGCCAACAGCACTCTCTCGATTATTGTCGTTGCATAGTCAACTTTAATCAGGTGGAGGGACTTCCTCCCACTTTATCCTTCTTTATAAAAATTACGTTAGCTATTGTAGGTTCTGGGCCTTTCCATATGAATTTTAGAATAGCTCGTTTATGGATACAAAAACCTTGCTGGAATTTTGATAGGAGTTTCTCCAAACGTATAGATGAGTTTAGGGAGAATGAACAGTTTTACTGTGTTGAGTTTTCTAATCCATGATCACAGGTTTTCTCTCTATGGGTAATTAGGTCTTCTTCTTTCATCAAATGTTTTATAATTTTCAGTGCACACATTCTGAATCTGAAGTTTTTTTACAGTGTACATAAGTGTTTTATTTTCTTTGGGGCATTTCTAAATGACATTGTGTTTTAACTTCAGTTTCCACGTGTATTGTGGAGTATGTAGAACTGTGAGTAATTTTTATGTGTCAGTCTGTATTCTGCCACCTACTGAGCTGCCTTATTAGATCTAGGAGGACTTTTTTGGTAGATTTCTTGGGATTGTCTATGTAGACCATCATGTTATCTGCAAATCGGATAGTTTTATTTCTTCTTTCCAATTTATAGCCTTTTTATTTCTTTTTCTTATTGTACTGGTTAGAATGTCCAGTGCTATATTCAATAAGAGTTGCAAGAACTTGCCTTATTCTGATCTAAAGGGTAAAGCACTGAGTTTTTACCACTAGTTATGATGTAGCTATGGGATTTTTATGGATGTTCTTTATCAAGTCAATAGTCCATGTCCCTTCATGAGTGTGTGTTGTATTTTGTCAAATGTCTTTTCTGGGACAATTTATATGTTCATGAGATTTTTCTTCTTTGACTTCATGGTATGATGGATAGTATTGATTGGCTGACTCTCTAATGCTGACCCACCCTTGAGTGTTTGGTATATATTCCACGTGGCCATGTATATAATTTTTTATATGTTGCTAGATTCACTTTACTAATATTTTGTTGATGACTTTTACCTATAAGTGTTTGTGAGAAAAATGTAGTTCTCATTTTTCGTATAGTCTTTGCTAGTTTCAGTATCAGGATAAGTGGCCTCATCAAATGAGTTAGAAAGTGTTTCCACTTGTTCTAACTTTTGGAAGAGGTTATATAAAATTGCCATACATTTCTCCTTAACTGTTTTAGTAGAAATTTCCAGTGAAACCATGTGGGCCTGGGGATTTCTTTCTTGGGTATTTCCTTCCTTCTACTTTCTTTGTATGTATTTCTTTGTGTATATTTAGCTCTTTTTAGTTTCTTGAATTAGATCTTAAGATTATCGATTTGAGACTTTTCCTGTTTTCTAATATAAGTATTTCAGGCTATGAATTCCCTCTCAGCACTTCTGAACTAGGTGTACATATTTTGTCGAGTAAAGGTTTTGATACAAAGAAAAGGAGGGAAACACATTAATTCCCCATGAGTAAGGCTACAGATTTATACTATGATCTACTTATGACAGTTAAAATAAACTACCCAGACTTTGTGTATCAACATGGACAAAATTCTAAATAACAGTGTTGAATGGAAACCAACAAACTGCAAGTGAATACATATAGTATTATTCTATTTATTTAAAATTTTCAGATATGCAAAAGAACACTACATGTGGTCGTGATTACATGGGATTATATGATATATAGGAGCCATGCCAAGTAATGTTATCTTCTAACCTCGGGGAAGGGAGAGGACTGGCTGTCTCTGTATGGTTTTATTTCTTAAAAATATTTTGAGGTTTTATACAAATAACAGAATGTGTTACGTTTTTTGATGAAAAGGATAAACCAGTTGTCTTGTAGATTATTATCTGTGCTTTTTAACATGTTTGAACTAATTAGTAATTTATATTAGCAATAAATAAACTGATGTAAAGTTTGGAGGGAGATGACACCAGTGATAATGAAGCGTTAGAGAAGAAGATTAGAAGGCCTCACAAAGGAATCTGAAAGTAGGTGTGGAGGTGAAATTACTGAAATTTGGTAAGAGCATGACAGTGACAAGGAAGGCGAAGGAGAGGAAGAAGAAAGGGCAGGTGAGACGGTCTCTCCCTCCTCCTCGTCATTTGTTCAAGCAGTATATGTGCAGAAAGGGAGGATAAAGAGATTGATCTGAAAAGAGAAGCTTGCAGAAATGGGCAGGAGCCAGGACCTCAGAGGAGTCGGCTGGATTTAGCACAAGCCTGGGGATTAACTGGGTGTTTGCAACCTCACTCTTGAGCCAATGACTTGAAGAAGAACCATGAGAATCTAGCTAAATCTGAAAAGATTTAAGGAACAAAATTTTTATGGGCATCCAGCCCTTTTTCCTTCTTGTCTGTCAGGATTTATAATGAGCGGGGCCTCTAAGAGAAGTCTAGTATGATTCAGACAGAGGCCAGCACGCCGGGGCCCCACTTCCTGTCACTCTGCAGGCGACCTGGCTTAGAAACTCTGCAGGTGCAGCGTGGCTGCCCACTCAACAGCCTCAGGAAGTCCCCAAAGTCCTATCTCCTCTCTCCGGTGGGTGGGTTCTCCCCCATTGGCCCCGAGGGAGCCTCTGCTCCATTCCTCTCCTGTCCCCTCCAAATTCATCTGAGAAGGCACCCAGGCCAGTGTGGCCCCAGCTGCCCGGTGTCCAACCCCCGTTTCCAGGGGTACAGCTGGGGAAGGTGGTGCAGGCAGTGACCACAGCAGCTACTGAGCCCCAAGAAAGGAGTCCAGCACAGGGGCGGGGGTGGGGGAGGCATGGTGGCCAGAAGAGTTATTCTAGCGATTTATGTTTACATCAATTCACTTTCTTTAAGAGTCAAGGGATTAACATTCAGCTTACCAATTTTCCAAAGGTCAAGAAAGAAAATGAAGTTTTATTCATAGTAAGTGATTAGCCAAGTTACCTGTTTAATTTTACATTAGTGACCACATATAAAATATATAAAAAGGCAATTAATAAAGAAGAGATAGAACATGGAAAGAAAGGACCCAGAGGCAGAGATGAGGGGGAGGCAGGAGGCTGGAGAAAGGGAGGTTTCTCAGGGGCTCAGGGAACTGCTGGTGTTGCGGCCCCGCCTTTGGGGGCATCTGGTGACATGGGATGTTCCCAGAGAGCCCTGCTCCTTCCAGGTAGGAAGGTATGCTGTGCAGCCCTGCAGGCAAGAGCACAATGCCCCGTGCTGGGAAGGGATGGAGCTCAGGGCAGCTCTACCCGCAGACTCCGTGCAGGTGCCCGAGGCTGCTTCCTGGCTGACCACCAACCTGGAGAGACAGAGAAAGGCTCCACTCAGATCTGCTTTTCACCTGGAGCCTGATTAAGAAACCTAAAGCTCCAGAGGTCAACACATGCTGAAAACAAGACGAAGCTACCTGGATCAGTTTAGAGTTCTAGCAGGGACGGAATTGGCGTGGCGGCTGGATGCCCAACTCCCAAGCCAAGCATCTGCCGTGGCCCCCTGACCTGCTCACCAGGGGAGGGGACAAGCTGGCTCATGTGGTCTTCACCCACCTGCACACGTTACACTGAGAATTCAAATTAAATGCAGAGTCCTAGGCCCGCCCTGGCATCCCACCCCACCGTCTTGGGGACGGGCCCAGGAATACTTATTTTAATGAGCTGCCCGTCAACTCAGGATCACTGCTGTAAGTGAAGGAAGGAAACAGACAGTGCCTCGGTGTTTCCAGGTCGACACGGCTCATCTGAATAGACACACACAAGCTCTCAAATGCGTACTTTCATGTGATCAGGAAGTCCTTCATGTTTCACTGATACATTGAATTTGCATTAGAAAGAATAACTAATTGATACTAAAGCTTTTTGTTGACAGTTTATTTGCATCATGTATTTTTGATGCATTCTCCATATATAGAGAGTAACATTTTATATCCTGCATGAGTCTTCATCTGATGTGGAATGTTTGTGGATACTCATTTTCTTCATCTTTCTTGAATAGTTGAAAGCTAACATGTTTGCTAAACTTGCTGTCAAAGCAAAAAATTATAGAACTATGTTGCAGGCTCCTCACATACAGGAAATGTACCATGACTTTTTAAAAATTCCTTGGTGTCTACTCTGTACAAAAATACCATGCTGTCCATTTCAGGTACATTAAGAGAAAGCAGATGTCGTTCTCGCCCTCCAAGTGCTTATAGTTTTGTTAGGAAACTTAGAAGTTCCCAAGTAATTTCCCAAGGCAAAATAATTGCCCAATACCCTGCCATGTATACAAAATGCCGCGGAGTTTCTAAAGAAGGGGGTTGCACCCAGTAGAGGAGGAGAGTAGATTGGATGATGATGACTAGAACTGGCAGAATTATGCTGAATGGAAAATATACTAGCCGGGCGTGGTGGCTCACGCCTGTAATCCCAGCATTTTGGGAGGCCAAGGCGGGTGGATCGCCTGAGGTCAGGAGTTTGACACCAGCCTGACCAACATGGTGAAACCCCATCTCTACTAAAAATACAAAAATTAGCCAGGCGTGGTGGTGGGCAGCTATAATCCCAGCTACTTGAGAGGCTGAGGCAGGAAAACTGCTTGAACCTGGGAGGTGGAGGTTGCAGTGAGCCTAGATTGCGCTACTGCACTCCAGCCTGGGTGACAGAGCAAGATTCCATCTCATTTAAAAAAACAACAACAAAAGAAAGAAAATATACTGTAACATTTTGGTGTCTTCTATGCCGCAGTTCACTTCCCACTTGGCCTCCACTGTCCCGGGAGCTGCCTGAGCTTCTCCCAGCTTGCCCGTCTGGGAGACTTCTCGGGACTCTAGCTGAGACTCGAGCTGGGATTCCCAGCTCATCATTGGCATAGGCCGCTCCTTTCTGGAGTCGCCTCCTTGCCCTTGTTTCTCAGCTATCTCCTTCCTTGCACAGCTTCCAAAAACGTAGCTGTGTCTTCTCCAGTTTTGGTAGTGTTTTGTTTATAAGAGTCTTAAATGCTATATTGCAAACTTCTGTTCTGGAAAACTGTTAAAATATGTGTTAGCCCCCACTGATGTCTACCATAATGCACAGTCCCTGATACTTGTTGCATAAACTGAGAGGCGGATTCTGCCAGTTCCACTAATCGTCATCCAACTGATCCACAGCAAAAGCCTATTATTTTCCAGAAGTCATGTGTCTAAATCTGTTCTCCACCAATCAGAAGCTAGAGACCTGGCATGATTTATTCAGCTTAAATTGTTGCCTGAAATTACCAGATAAATTAACTCAGTAATTTGACAAAAGAAAAAAGAAAAAAAAGGACTCTCACATATTTTAGGAGCTAGGTTTCTCTTACTTACGTGGGTTTGTGGCAGGCAGTGTGGTCTGGTTGCTTTTGTTCTGGTTCTTTCGACTATCTGAAAATGTAACAACCTTGGGATAACTTGAGAGCGAGATTGATGAAGTGCGAACACCAGCTACAGTTGTCTTTCTAGAAACACAAAGAGGATCAGTTGTATTTCAGAAACAGGCATAGCGCGTCTGTGGACAGCCTCAATATATCATTTTAGATTGCTGTATGAAAGGTGTTGTGATTTTACAAGGGAGATGATGATTCTTTTATTCTGTCATTATTTTCATATGTCAAGACATATTTGAAGAGAGGAGGATTTAAGCAAGATATTAAAAGCTCGCCTTATTCCTTTCAGACTAGTGATTGAAAATTGGTGTATGCAGGGTGGGAGAACTCAGAAGAGCTGAGGCCTGGCAACAGCCTTCCTAAACATGCATGTTTAAATGTATGTGAAATGTCAGGGTTACAGCCTCATAGCAAAGAGTCCTAATACTAAGACAGCTAGATAAGCAACACCAAAATAAACCGTACTATAGGAACTTAAAGTAAAAGTCTTTTTTTTTTTTTTTTTTTTTTGGAGACAGAGTCTCCCTCTGTTACCCAGTCTGGAGTGCAGTGGTGTGATCATGGCTCACTGACCCCTCAATCTCCCCAAGTAGCTGGGACCACAGACAGGCACACACTGCCACACCAGGCTAATTTTTTTATTTTTATTTTTTGTGGAGACAAAGTCTCTCCATGTTGCCCCAGCTTGTCTCGAACACCTGGGTTACTCCCACTTGGTCTCCCAAAGTGCTACGATGACAGGTGTGAGCCACTGTGCCCAACCTTCAATTTTAATGGGAGGTACATTAAAACATGGATTACGTTTCACACGATTTCAAAAATAAACAAAACAACTAGATTTGCTCAAGAAGATAGAAAACGTCCCAGTGGTGTTTTTGTATGACTTGATCCTCACGGAGTCCTAAATCTTGTAGATTCAACTTCGTTTGTTTTTACAACATGTGTAGAAGAGGAATTTGAAAAATTTACCCTGATTCCACCCACAGAGGTTTATTCCTGACCTCTTTCGATGGAGTGACACTTAATTACTATGACACCTGTGCTCAGAGGACAGCTCTGAAGGTCAGTAACGTGGTTTTCCAAATCCCAATATTTCCCCATCCTTTTCTTGGGTGAACTTTTCTCGCCACTCTCTCTGGAATTTTCTGCTGTTGGTGTGATAGACCTTGTGACTAACCATGTATTTTGTAAAACAGTCTGGAGGCCCAGAGAAAGCCAGGCAGAGGGCATTCATTCATTCATCATTCATTCATTCCTTCAAGCAGGCCTAGCTCAGGCCCAAATCAGTGCCTGGGGGACTTCCTGAAAGGAAGAAAAACACCCCACGCTGAGGTCCTTGTCCTGGGTCAGTGCAGGTCTGAACACCTGAGTGCCTCTGGGCGTCACAGCCGCACTTCACAGCTGCCCCCTGCGGCCTCCCAGGTGTGTGCCGCATGTCTGAGGTCACCTGGCCGTGACGGTCACAGCTGCACCTGATGCTGCGGGGGCTGACCTGAGTTGAGAGGTTTCTATTTTACCAGCGTTGGGAGGAAGCCTACAGGAGCGTGTGTTCCCCGCATGAGGACTTTGAGACCCGCAATGGATTCACAGGAGAATGCTGGCAGCAAGCGAGAGCGAACCCTTTAGCACACCTCACCCGAGACAAGGCGGGCTTTGTGCTTCGTGGGCTGAGCACGGCTGTGCTCTTCCTGGAGACTTCCTGTGCTCTTCCCGGGTCCTGCTCTGTCTCTGGAGACACTGGGGGTCTGCCCTGGAGGAGGGTCACCTGGGGTGGCCTGGGCCACTGCAGCTGCTCCCAGTGCGCCCAGGCCTCTCCCGTGCCCACCCCAGGGCCCTCGGTCTCCTGGGGGCTTCGCATCTGAAGCTTCAGCCTCGAGCTCAGGGAAGGCAGCTGGGTCCACAGCCATGACCACCGTGACTTTCTCTGCGTCCCTTCGTCCCCAGCACCCCAACTTTGGTGCCAAGCCCCATTTCCTCTGGTGGCTTACCCACACTTCCCTTGGGGTGTCCCTTGTTCCTCCAGAATCAAGGCTTCGGTTTTCTGGGAGAAGCCGCCTTTCCTGGCTCCTACGCTCAGCTCCCTGGGGCTCACCAGGTGGTCTCTTCTCCAGATGCACATGGAGGGTGCTGAGCTGTGTGGGTGCGGCTTGGGGTAAGAGGGAAGAACCAGCACTTCCCTTGCTGTTCTCTCATCCGCCTGACAGGCATTTGTCAAGCACTTGCTGTGTACCTACTGTGTGCTGTGTGCCCGCTGGGTGTTGTGTGCCTACTGTGTGCCGTGTGCCTACTGTGTGCCGTGTGCCCACTGTGTGCCGTGTGCCCGCTGTGTGCCGTGTGCCCACTGTGTGCCGTGTGCCGTGTGCCTACTGTGTGCCGTGTGCCTGCTGTGTGCCGTGTGCCTGCTGTGTGCCGTGTGCCTGCTGGGTGTTGTGTACCTACTGTGTGCCGTGTGCCTGCTGTGTGCCGTGTGCCTACTGTGTGCCGTGTGCCTGCTGTGTGCCGTGTGCCTACTGTGTGCCGTGTGCCTGCTGGGTGTTGTGTACCTACTGTGTGCCGTGTGCCTGCTGTGTGCCGTGTGCCTACTGTGTGCCGTGTGCCTGCTGTGTGCCGTGTGCCTACTGTGTGCTGTGTGCCTGCTGGGTGTTGTGTACCTACTGTGTGCCATGCACCTGCCATGTACCATGTGCCTGCCATGTGCTGTGGACTGCGCCAGGTCCTGGGGACACCACGGTGGTAAGACAGAGACCCGGGTGGGCTTGCTGTCCTGTGGCGAGGGTGGTGACGCAGTACACGTGGGGACGGGGAAGCAGAATGCCCAGGCAGTGACACAGTGGCTCTTCTCAGCACCTCACAGGGTCTTGGTGGCTTCCAGGACACCTCAGGCCCTCTCCTGAGGCTTCCAGGTCCCCGAGCCCCTGCCTGTTCTGGGTTGGGGCAAGTGACACCTCCACCACCCAGCTCCAAGCCATGGCTGCCCCAGCTCCAGCTCAGGGACCCGTGGGACCAACTGTGGGCCTTCGCTTTCCCCCGTCAGCCACCCTCGCGGAAGGTGCAAGGGAAAGTGTGTCTGCCGGGCAGCGTCCGGCTACCACAGCCAAGGGCGGTGGGAGTGTGTCCATCCAGTACCCCGGGACAGCCGGAAGGAGCACCACGTGTGGTCGTGTATGCACATGGGTGTGTGGCGTGTGTGACTGTGTCTGTGGTGTCTGTGGAGTGTGTGTGTGGTGTCTGGTGTGTGTGTGTGGTGTGCATGTAGTATGTAGAATGTGTGTGGAATGTGTGTGTGGAGTGTGTGTGGCATCGAGTGTGTGCGTGTGTGTGGTGTCTGTGGAGGGTGTGTGTGGTGTGCATATAGTGTGTGTTGGGGAGGCGTGTAATGTGTGTGGTGTGTATGTGGCATCTGGAGTGTGTGGGTGTATGTGGTGTGTGTATAGTGTGGGGGTGTGTGGAGTGTGTGTGTGGTGTGTGTGAAGTGTCTGTGGTGTCTGTGGAGTGTGTGTGTGGTGTCTGTGGAGTGTGTGTGTGGTGTGCATATAGTGTGGGGGGGTGTGGAGTGTGTGTGTGGTGTGTGTGGAGTGTGTGTGTGGTGTGCATATAGTGTGGGGGGGTGTGGAGTGTGTGTGTGGCATCTGGAGTATGTGCGTGTGTGTGGTGTGTGTGTTATGTCTGTGGAGTATGTGGTGTGTGTGTGATGTCTGTGGAGTGTGTGGTGTGTGTGGGGGGTGTGTGTGTGGTGTCTGGAGTGTGTGTGTGGTGTGCATATAGTGTGGGGGGGGTGTGGAGTGTGTGTGTGGCATCTGGAGTATGTGCGTGTGTGTGGTGTGTGTGTGTGATGTCTGTGGAGTGTGTGGTGTGTGTGGTGTGTGTGTGTTATGTCTGTGGAGTATGTGGTGTGTGTGTGTGTGATGTCTGTGGAGTGTGTGGTGTGTGTGGGGTGTGTGTGTGTGGTGTCTGTGGAGTGTGTGTGGGTGTGGGGGGTGGCCTGTGTGTTGGAATCCAGCTTTCCGCCCTGTCTCTGTCTATGAACCCTGCTGCCGCGCACAGGGCCGACTCCCACACAGGAGATTTCCTGCATCTAGTCTTGGACTTGGCCCTCCAGTGGGAAGAATCCAGGCCAGCAGCTCACAGATCGTGGCCGACTGTGCTAAAACCTGAACAGGCCTGTCCTGTGCCAACCGCCAGGTGCAAAGCCCCCAGAATCCAGCCCATGTTTTGAGGGTGGTGGGTGGAACTCAGAGAGACCAAGCAGTCTGGCTGAGGCCAATCCACCCTAAGGGAGGGACAGGGTGGGACACAGGCATCCAGCTCCTAAACCCACTGTCCCCCATCCCACCCCAACCCACTCCCCCCCATCCCACCCCAACCCACTCCCCCCCATCCCACCCCAACCCACCCTCCCCCATCCCACCCCAACCCACCCTCCCCCATCCCACCCCAACCCACTCTCCCCCATCCCACCCCAACCCTCTCCCCCATCCCACCCCAACCCACCCCCCCATCCCACCCCAACCCACTCTCCCCCATCCCACCCCAACCCACTCTCCCCCATCCCACCCCAACCCACTCTCCCCCATCCCACCCCAACCCTCTCCCCCATCCCACCCCAACCCACCCTCCCCCATCCCACCCCAACCCACCCTCCCCCATCCCACCCCAACCCACTCCCCCATCCCACCCCAACCCACCCTCCCCCATCCCACCCCAACCCACCCTCCCCATCCCACCCCAACCCACCGTCCCCCATCCCACCCCAACCCACTCTCCCCCATCCCACCCCAACCCACTCTCCCCCATCCCACCCCAACCCTCTCCCCCATCCCACCCCAACCCACTCTCCCCCATCCCACCCCAACCCACTCTCCCCCATCCCACCCCAACCCTCTCCCCCATCCCACCCCAACCCACTCTCCCCCATCCCACCCCAACCCACTCTCCCTCATCCCACCCCAACCCACCCCCCCATCCCACCCCAACCCACTGTCCCCCATCCCACCCCAACCCACTCCCCCATCCCACGCCAACCCACCCCCCCATCCTACCCCAACCCACTCTCCCCCATCCCACCCCAACCCACTCTCCCCCATCCCACTCCAACCCACTGCTCAGAGGTTCTGTGCAGTCTCAGGATGTTACCTACCTCATTCAAAATCTGAGATCAGGGCCAACTAGGAAATTACCTATCCATAGATACTGGAATTCTGGAGAAGTATCAATAGTTCAGACACTTAATTATAATTTCAGGACCGTCACAATCTATCAGGCAAGCCACGAAACTGTGAATATGTTCTGCCAATGTGTTTGCATCTTTCAAACCCTGTTCTTTACCCCTTGTGAAAAGCCTTCCTGGATAATCTTGATTTTGATGTAGGCATAAAATTAAAAGGCCTCTACCTAGGAATAATAAATCATCACCTTTTGAAAGGATACTGGTCTTTTTAGGCCCAAAAATATCATGTAGAAATTTAATGTCATGCAGAAAACACTCGAAAAGTTCAAGTTCAAAATGCAAGCTCAGTGGCAGTCTTATGTTTGTAACATACACCGTGCATGCTAGGTGTTTATTATTGAATCATTCATTTAAATGCCATTTTTAATAACAGAGTTTTAAAAGATACTTCACTTAATGACAAATTCCTATAGTGCTTCATAATTTATTGTTGCTCTGTGATAGTTTTCATGTAGAAGGAAATGAGTTATGGAGTTATTAATATATTTTGAGTCTTCAGAGTATACATGTGACATGAAGGAGAAAGCGCCCTCTAGCCTATTGATGGAGGTCTTTTTCATAAGAAATCCAGGACTTCAAGCATCAAGAAACTAAAGACCAGGTCGTCAGGTTGGTGAAGTCCTAAACCACGTAGCAGCCAGGAGCACAGCGCAGCTCCGACCTGTTGATGCTGGTGTCAGACCCTGCTGTGTGGACTTGTGTGTTACTTGGGTTTTCTTTTTTTTTTTTTTTTTGAGACAGAGTCTCGCTCTGTCTTCCAGGCTAGAGTGCAGTGGCACGATCTCAACTCACTGTAACCTCTGCCTCCTATGTTCAAGAGATTTTCCTGCCTCAGCCTCCTGAGTAGCTGGGATTACAGGCATGCACCACCGCACCTGGATAAGTTTTGTATTTTTAGTAGAGACGGGGTTTCGCCGTGTTGGCCAGGCTGATCACGCATTACTCAGTCTTTCTAAAGCTCTTGAGTTTCAACATCCGTAAAGTGGGGAGCATAATAATAGCACTTGCCTCCTTGTACAGTAGACAGGACTAAGAAACTGTACTTCTGACCTGTTCCATGAGAACCTAGCCCATAGTAAGCACCCCATCGATGCTGGGCTGCTACTCAAGCTTTCCTGAGCCCAAATCTAGTTCTGTTCAATGTATCATTCTGTCTCATGCTGTGTCTCCTGCCCTCCTTTTCTTTAAATATAATTGTCACTTGCTATCATCGTTTGTCTTTCTAATGTGTCTTGCAAAGTTAAGGACTCACCCAGTAAAATGCTGCACGCCCATGTGAAGACATGGGGCCCCTTAGGAGATCAGCTCACAGCCAGGTCTTTTGTGAGACCATGGTGAGGTTAATGACCACATATTGCATTCTTTTCCTTGATTAGAACCTAGAGGGCTCTGGAAAATTCCAGAAGGTTCTGAAAGGCAGTTGCCCAGTAAAATAACCGCACACCTATGTGAAGACGTAGGTCCCCTTAGGAGATCAGCTCAGAGCCAGTTCTTCTGCAGGACCATGGTGAGATTAACGACCACACATTGCATTCTTTTTCTTTATTAGAATCTGGAGGCTCTGGAAAATTCCAGAAGGTTCTGAAAGGCAGTCACCCAGTAAAATGCTGCACAACCATGTGAAAGTGGTTTCACATGATCAGAAGATGGGCTCTGAGCCAGGTTTTCTGTGAGACTGTGGTGGGGTCTGTGGCCACAGCATAGCATTCTTCTCCTTGATTAGAATCTGGAGATTTCAGATCAACCACTCTACTTCCCCATGATAGCAGCAGAGCTGAACGTCTTTCCTGTCATGGACTCCGTGATGGGAATCTGTGTTTTCAGGAAGATTCGGTTTATTTTAGCCAAGACCCAAACGACAGCTCTTATGTGTACGTATGGCCTGAGCATGGGACCACCACATTTGTTCCCTACACACAGACTATGAAGAGCCATTGTGCCTGGTGGCAGGGAATGTGTGAGTTCCTCTGCAGGTGAATTCAAACATTGTCCCGTTCTGTTAACACCAGCTCTGGCTGTGAGCAATACCTGAAGTCGGTGTGGTTCCTCTAGTTACCAAGACCAGGGCCCGGGGTCATGTTGACCCTGCAGATGGTGGTATTGGCAAAGGTGTCGCTCCCTGCCACGGCTCAGGAGGGACATACAGGTGACTACGGAGGATCAGCTGGTACCGGCGTGTAGTGTTCCTCTGACTTGACAGTTTGTAACCCAGCGACCTGTAAAATATTAACCAGTGGTTTCCACAGCAGCTCCAGGAAGCCACATCCACCATCAGGGCTTTACAGATAAGGAGGACAGGGCCCACATCCTCAGAGCAGGCAGGGAGAGCAGGAATAGGAAGGCCCTGGCCCAGGCACGTCTGCCCCCAGGCCTTCCCCACTTCCTCCCTGCGGCCCACGGCTCGCCCCGTCCCAGCTGCCGGCCCCTGGGTTGGGCGGCTTGCGCACCGCACACTGGGAAAGGGGGCTCAGCAGGACCTGACCTGTGTTCCTATGACTAAGCCCCACATGACTGCGAAGCTACCAGGGATCCCACCGGCCATAGAGCAAGGGCGTGTCACATGTGCCTACGTGACTCTGCCCTCCCCGTGCCATCCAAAGGCCTGTCCCAGCATGACGGTGTTGGCGTGGCTTGTCAGGACTTACACAGGAGGAGAGGTTTCCTCATGACCTCGCTATTTTTACACAGAGAATTTCGTAACTCTCCATAGTGCTGCTAAAGCTGAACACCATGCCTGTCATAAACATGTGGATGCATTCACAGGAAATTTCAAATGCTCATCTAACTGACAAATGGATGAGCGACTCTTTGATCTGCCTTTTCTTCCCGCCCCTCCTTGAACAAAATGCTTTGCTTTGGTTTAGACAGGTGATATGGTAGCAAGCTGGGAACTCCAGAGCCAGTAATTTGCTGCTTGATTCTAATAATGGCTTTCTCTTCTCTCCAAAGTCAGCTGATCCTGTAAGCAGTCACTTCAAGGGACCACAATCAGATTTCCCATAAACTCCACTTTTCTGTAATTCCATCGTTTTCTTTTAAAATGAATTTTGATAACTTTAAGGCAGTGATAGTCAGTGCCATAAATCTCCTTGAATCTGCTAAGCCAGAAGAAAACGAAGGATGGTGATGACTAGTTTACAAATAATATTATCGGATACCCCAGAGCAAAAATCCCCATCCCAGGAAATAGAGAAGCTACTTTCTTATCAGGCACTTCTCACATGGGGGAATGCAGATTGGGTTTTTGGAATTTGTTTTGCTTGCAAGTCCTGTGGAGCCCCTAGCCCAGGGCTGCCTCCTGAAAACTGCCAGGAGCCTAGGTCCCCCCAGTGTCTCAGGGAAGCTTGCTCTGGGACAGACATGGATGCCTCAGATGAGTTTTGACAGTGTCCTTTGCAGAGAATTCCAGGCTTGCGGGTTGTTCTTCCTCTAGGGTCCCAACCCTCTGGAACACTTGCTCATCGGCAGAATCGACTCACTGTTCAACATGGGCGAAGAGCAGTGTCTGTGTCCTGTGGTGTAACCCGGTCCCCCACCTCCCCATGAGTGCACCCTGTGCATTGGCAGATTCTGTTCTATTGGGTCACTTCATGCCACACGCAAACTCCACTCACGGCATCTGGGCGACAGGGCCTTTGCACAGCTGTGCCCGCTGCCCGGAACACTGTTTCCCTCCTCAGCACCTTCACCTGCACCTTCTGCATCCTGCAAGTCTCCACTTACTTCCCACTTCCCTGCATGTTACCCTCTAGGGCTGCTGCGAGGCGGCACCACAGGCAGGCATCCTGAAACAGCAGAAGCAGCCCCCCACCGTCCTGGAGGCCAGAAGTGCAAAGTCAAGGCGTTGGCAGAGTGGGAGCTCCGCAGGAGGCTCTGTCTTCACCTCTTTCAGCTTCTGGTGGCTGCGGCAATCCCTGGTGTCCCTGGCCTTGTAGCCATGTCATTCCAAATCTCTGCATGGTGTTTCCCCTTGTGTGAAATGCCGTGTATCTGTGTCCAAAATTCCCTCTCCTTGGTCAGGCACAGTGCTTCATGCCTCTAATTGCAGCATTTTGGGAGGCTGAGGTGGGTGGATTACCTGAGGTCAGGAGTTCGAGACCTGGCCAACGTGGTGAAACCCCATCTCTGCTAAAAATACAAAAAAAATTAGCCCGGTGTGGTTGTGGGCACCTGTAATCCCAGCTATTCTGGAGGCTGAGGCAAGAGAATTGCTTGAACCCGGGAGGTGGAGGTGGAGGTGGCAGTGAGCCGAGGTCGTGCCATTGCACTCCAGCCTGGGCAACAAGAGCGAAACTCCATCTCAAAAAAAAAAAAAAAAAGATCCCTCACCTTTCTCTTGTAAGAACATCAGTCACTGCATTTAGAGCTCACTGTAATCCAGGATGACCTCATCGTAACTTCAGGACATCTGCAAAACCTTCCTTCTAAACCAGGCCACCTTCACAGGTCCTAGAGTCACGACTTGGACATACCTTTTAGGTGGACGTGATCCACCACATACTATCCTGGGAAGCGTTTCTCGACCTGCAGGGTCAGGGTTCGTGGCCACCCACCTGCTCCTAGACTCAGAAAAGTGGAGTCTTGTTCAGGGTCACCCAGATGGAACCTGGATTGAGACCTTGGTCTCACCTGCCTGATTTTCACTGTAGAAAGTCAGAACTACCTAGAGAATGAAATCAGTAAAATACCTAGGAACAAGGGGTTTGCTCCCCAGCTGGGAGCTATTTCCCTGCACAGATAGGCTAATGAGTTTTATCTACGCTGAATTATCCTATGGCTCCACCAAGGTGACATGTAGCCTAAGCTGCTTTAGATGTACATTATTAAAAATGAGAGCCTAACAGTTAACAACTGTGGACTGCTTCCTAGTAAATCTGGATGACTAACTTTGCCTATGCCCAATGTTAACCCTCAAGGGAACACTAAGTGTTGATAATCACACAGACATTATCAAAATGTCCAGTAATCCCAGTGGCTGGAAATCGGATCTAGAACTGAATACCAGTCCAGAAGTCTCAGCGGTCCTGATGGAATCTGAAAGTCTGTCCCTCCCACAGCTCTCTCACTCAGTTCTTACTCTCTCTCTTTCCCTTTCTGTTAGTTTACAAAGGCTTCTTTAATTACCCCAGAGATGCTTCAGAGTCAGCTGGCTTTCCTTGCAGCCTTTCACATGTTTACCCAATTTTTCTCTGGCTCTCTCAATTTGATTAATTGCAAAAAATGAAATAAAAAAGAGCTCCTGCAAGCATGCAGCTGCTTTTGTGTGCAGATGGATCTTTTCAGCACATTACAGAAACCAGCTGCCGGGCTGAGCTCTTAGCCCCGTGATAGTGAGAGCTTCATCCTTCTTGAGCTCTTCTCTAAAAGGCAGACTGGGGCAGGGTCAGAAGCTAATAAGGCAGACTGCCAGTCACTCATGATTATCAGCCAGATGCTCTGTCATTCCCACCGTAGTGCCATGAGACATATCTCACCTACCGGTGCTCAGGGCCCATTTCCATTAAGGGCTCTGATGGGGGCTCCCACACATCCAGTTGTCGTTTTGTTCCTCTTGTCTTTCTTTTCCTGCTAGTCTATAAATTTTGCATTGAAGGCTAGAATTAACCAACCCTCAGTGATCCATATAAATATTCTTTATATTCATCTGAGAGGCCAGTCAAATGCAAGTAAGTAGGCTTGTGTAGTCAAATCCAACGAGGTATATTCAGAAGTCTGATCTGGACTTGAGTTATTTTCACCGATTCTGTGTCCAGTATTCTTGAGTTTTCTAAATCATGATTAAGATCAGTCATCCCAAGCGTAATCTAGAGTTGTGCTATGAAGCATGATAACATTCGATCAGAACAAACTGACTTGGAAGAAACACGGCCCCTCTCCGAGGAGCAGTTCAGCACCTTGTGAGCAGATTTCAGCTACGTTCAAGAGCCCTTAGCCCAAAAATAGCTCTCTTTGTCTACCAGCAAGTCCCAAAAGATTTACCTGTCCCATGTGATTCTGATTTGGGACAAGTCCTTGGAGCTCTGTTTTCTGGAGGAGTGAGTGTTGCATGTGGGTTTGCCTAGTCCCAGCGTGAGGAGATGGGAGGAGGAGGGTGACAGGTGGATGGAGCCAGGGAACAGGAAGGGGACTGGGCAGGTGAGGGCTCCGAGGAGGCAGAGGTGAGATGATGCCTGGGCCAGGAACAGGCACTTGGAGAACACAGCCGGTGATAGGAGGCTCTTATGTCTGGACAGGCAAAATGCTCCCCAAGGTCCAAGTTGTCAGCCTTAACTAAGGGCAGTTACCTATTTTTGCCTGTGTTTCGCTTTGAATAGACCACTTCTCATTTCTTTTTTTTTTTTTTTTTTTTTTTTTGAGATGGAGTCTCACTCTGTCGCCCAGGCTGGAGTGCAGTCGCCGGACCTCAGCTCACTGCAGGTTCCGCCTCCCGGGTTTACGCTATTCTCCTGCCTCAGCCTCTCGAGTGGCTGGGACTACAGGTGCCTGCCACCTCACTCGGCTAATTTTTTTGTATATATATATTTTTTTAAGTAGAGACGGGGTTTCACCGTGTTAGCCAGGATGGTCTCGATCTCCTGACCTCGTGATCCGCCCGTCTCGGCCTCCCAAAGTGCTGGGATTACAGGCTTGAGCCACTGCGCCTGGCCAGACTGCTTCTCATTTCTTAAATAGGAAGATGGATTGAGAGATATTTGACGTGTTTTTATTCTATAACGTGTGTCCATCCTGCAAGCTCTTAATATTTAGTTAAAACAACACCACATGGAATTAGAGAGCCAGAATTAGAACGGGAATGACAGCCCCTGTGTACCCAGGGATCAAAGCAACATCTCACGAGGAACACACCCATTCTTTCTTAAAAAAAGAACACGGTGAATTTGGCCTTTCCCTTGGTTAACCCACTCTTATCCAGTAAGGCACCACACCTGCAACAAGCCCTTATTTCCCAATGAGAAGATTGCCCCTTCAAGGTTCTTTTGGTTGTCCAATTGAAATAAATTGGGAAGGCAGAATCGCACTGGACACCGAAATCCTCCGCAAAGGTAGCCTTGCGTTTTTAAAAATCATACATATCAAAGTATTATATTTTTCACTCTCATGCCACAAAGCATGGGGAATGCACCTGATTCTTGCAGGTGGGTTGTGTTCATATCATCACTAGAACTGCATCTTTGATTTCCCCGAGCATCATCTGTGGGCACTTTGACCTAAGTTGCTTCAAGTACACATGTTTTAAATCTCCCTGCGCGAGTGCCTCACTGGAAGTCTTATGGCGGGCCCCAGTTTCCATCACACATCATGAAGGTGGGTGGGGTTTTCCCTCTGCGGTCGGCTGCTAGTCGTCTCCCACACAGTGAGGGAGGCGGACTCCGGGATGGCGACTGTGCTGTAGGCGTTTGCTTCTCTTCTCTGTAATCCTTCCAGCGGCTGTGGGGTGATGAGGTTGCCCGCCTGCAGAAAAGTGTCCTCAACCAGTCCTCCTGAGCCACCAAAAAGGGACCCGGGAACGCGGGAGATGGAAAAGCTTGGCTGTCGGGCAATTCTCTTTTCTAAAGAGAGACTTTTGAGGAACACAATTTGCATTGTGTTCGGGCATCTCTACTATTTTGGAGAGTCCCCTCGCCCCACGTTCAGAAGACGGTTCATCTTGTTCCCTCTCAAGGAAAGCTGTTCCTGGTTTTCTACAGGAGAATGGGTACTCACACCTTTTTGCAAAAGAGTACATCCATCATGGAAAACATGTCGTTGTCCTTAAAGACTCTGGTCACCTGCAGCCAGTGGCCCTCAGCTGGGGGACCCCAAGGCCAGGCTACGTCCCGCAGGAAGGCTGGAAGGAACAATTTGCTTGGAATGGGTGTGGCTCAATTCTTCTATTCTTTGCACATCTTGGGGAAAAATCATAAATGTGCTGCTAAGGTTTGGGTTAGAAAATAAAAATGAGGAGTAACATGCTTTTTAAATCCAACTTTATCTTCCCTACAAATTCTGCAGATTCTTTGGACACTTGTCGGTTAAGCTGTCCTTGGTCTGATGTTGGCTCTTTCTGTGCTCACATGGTTTCTTTAAAGCAGTGAGCATGAATAGCTTCTTACTACCTTTTCGTTTTAGAAGAATGTCAGCACCTTTCTGACATCTCAGCTCATCTCATTACAATACACCTGAGTGTGGGATGTAATTCTCTGTATGTGTACATATGTATGGATGGACAGATGGATGATGGGTGAATAGACAGATATTTCTGTACGTATACACAGATCTATAGGATTTCTTGAGACGGGTTGAAGTGTGTTACCGAACAGAATTTGGATGTTGGTGCGGTTCTGTTTTCTAGCTCTTTGCATGGGATCAAAAGATAGCATTTGTTAATAAGATGACTTGGATGTGTCTCTTCTATTTTCAGGGCCTTGGTTTCCTCTTCGCAAAAATGGGCTTTTTATATATTTATATATATATATATATATATATATATCTCACAGGAGTGTCTTTCTGATGGAAAAACAATATCGAAAACTCTAAGAGCACTAGACTTAAGGCTAACACTTTCTTTCCCTTCTCTTTTAGCCTCTGAAGAGCCGATCCATTCAGGATGGGAAACCACGCAGGCAAACGAGAATTAAACACCGAGAAGGCCAGTACGGTAAGATAGGAGCTGATCCTACAAATGCGCATGTCGTTTTCTTATTAAACATAAATCCCCTTGGTGTGTCAGAGGCTACGGGCTTGGGCTCTTGCTGCTACACTCTTCCCTGACAGCTGGGTGGAAGCCTGGCCCTTGTTACTACGATTAATTATTATTAATTTATTCAGGAAGATTGCATGGCAATAGGTAGGTCCTGACCTTGCAAAGAAATAGAGGAATGAAGGAAGGGAAGGAGTTAGGAAGAAGAAAGAAAGGGAGGAAAAAAGAGACACAGAGAAGGAGAAAGAGAAAGAGGGAAACGAGGAGGAGAGGAAGATGACGCAGCCCTTCCTCTTGGTCCACGTTCTGTGATTGGTCCTTGAAGTATCAAGAGGCTCTCAGAGAGGAAACAGATTGTAAATTCCTTTGCTCTCGTGCAAAAATACGTTTGATTTTTTTTAACATTTTTATTTTTTAGATAAAGGTATTTCCAAACTGCATTCTCTCTAATTAGCTACCGGCTTGAAAGAGCATGACAATTTACACCAATTCATGAACGGTGAAACACATCAGATTTTCTTTTAGTTCAAAAACCTAATTCCATCTACTAAGGTCCCACTCCTTTCTTCTCACCCACCACGGAGTTTGCCTCTGACTTTTCACTCTGGTCTGGTTCTGGAAGAACTCACACTGAATCCCAGAGGTCTGGCGAAAGGACGGGAAATACTTGAGCTGTTTCTTTGGACCTCTCCTAAATCGATACCCTCCTTTCTCCGGCGTGTGGCTACTTGGCTCCTCACCAGTTGTCCTTGCTTTGGGGTCATGCTCTGGCCTGAATGCGTACTGGAATCTCCCAGAGACTTTTCAGACCTGCCAGGGTCTCTGCCCTCCTCAGATCCCAATGCAGCCGTGGGCATTTTTCAAAGCTCTCCAGGCTCTAGAGCCAAGGTTCCAGGTTCCTCCTGCTCCCATGTGTCTTGTACTTTGGCTGCCAGGATTTTCCTCTTTTGATTGCATATTCACCCTCCTGCCTCTAGAACTTCCAGGAAGCCCTTAGCACAGACTAAAGTCCAAGGTCCTCAGCCTCTGGCTCCAGCCCTTCTTCAGTCTCACTATCACTGGCCTTTCCAGTGGCGGCTCCTCTACAGCTCTTTCCTCACCCTTATCAGGGAACATTTGGAAAATACAGTTAAACAAACAGGAAACTGCAAATTAAACATCATGCGAATCCTTCTGGCTAGTAAGAATTCATCTTCTTTGTATTTCTAGTGCAGCATTCGGCCACTGTCCGCCTAATTTGAAGGCATCGGCTTCCTCTGTCCGATTCGGGTTCTCTACATTGCCTTTGGGTCCCCTGTGGTGCCCTGAATCAGGGTTCTGGACCCTTGTCCCACTGAGACGCTCAGGACAGATGATCCAGTGATGTTGACAAGGACCACAAATGCCCAGGGGTCCTAGCTGCCTGTCTCTCGGCCTACTCCTCTCTCTGTGCTGGAGAATCATTTCAGATTGTGAGGAGTAAGCCTGCCAGTGTGCACAGAACTGTGGACCCACACTAATTTGTATGGGGCGGTCCTTGCTCTTGGTCCACATGGTGTGATCGGTCCCAGAAGTATCAGCAGGTTCTCTGAGAGGGAAGAGGTTATAAAAGTCCTTTGCTCTGATGCAAAAATACTTTTGATTTTTCAACGTTTTTTATTTTTTAAATATATATATTTTCCCTCAAGGGAAATTATTCCATTTCATTGGTACTTTAATTCATCAAATTATGTGTGCTCCAACTTGCGGCAGATGTGGTGCACTGGAATGTCCAGCTGCTGAAGATGGGCTCGGGTTAGGATCAGGGGAAGATGGGCTAGGGTTAGGGTCAGGGGAATCCCCGACTTACACCCGGAATGCTTTAGAAATATCCGCGGAATTGAACGGAATTGAATTTCAGTCTCCAGACCTCTTCACTGTGGTCTGTAGTGCATTTTTATTTAATAGTCATAATAAACTTGGAAGAAATGTGGCCTTTTCTGATTTGTACTTTAACTCAATTTCTGTGTCAGCCACATGAGTATTTTTCCATGATTTGCTTTCAGATCATCCATGGAAGGTGAATAGGTGACTATATACTGTTCCTGTGTATATTTTATCTTAATTAAGTGATAAACAGTATTTAGTTTCTTACCTAAGGATTTAGAAAGACTGGCTTTATAAATATGTAAATGGTTCTAGTCAATGTCGAATGGGGGAGTTGACTCATTATGTTAGTCAGCCTGTACTTAAACTGTATCACAGATAATGTCAGTGTTATAATTAGTAACGACCATAAATGTATTAAGTTACTAATTTATTAAGAACATGGCTTGGATACAGTATCTGCACCAGGAGGATTAAGTTTCAGCTAAAAGTGAAAGTGGAAAAAACAGCTCTGCTCAGAGATCTCTAGGCTGTTAACACTGGTGGTATTTTAAGTCTTAGAATGACTGATTTGCAACTCCAGTTTCAAAAAACCTCTCTGTGGTGTACAGTTTCTTTCCTGTTGTTTGACACTGTAAAACACCCACATATGTTTTTAATTTGTTTAATGCTATCAGAGTAAGATTGTTGAGCCATAGCAAAGCCCATACTTAGGCCTTTGTTTTCTGAAATCACATGTTTAAAGTTCTGATCATTTAAAAACCTCAAAACTTGGAAAATTTAAAACTCTGATTCCTGTAGGTGGTTTTAAGAAGAGCTTTTTTTTTTTTCTTTAAACTTGATGGGAAGTATTTCATGCCCTTCCAAGAACATGCCCTGTGATGCTGCATAGCTTAGTAGAGCATTTAAACTTGAACCACAAAAGAAAACGTGACGTGAGCTCCAGCCGTGTCGCCTACCACTCTGTGGATTTCTGTCTGTGATTCTGGGAGTCATTTTCCCCCTTAGGAGAGAGTCAAGGAAAGCTTCTGTCAGTTTCAGGTGCTGGTTACTGATCTGTCAGCAGGGAGGGCAGCTGCAGCAGGGTCTGCCCGTCCATCCCACACACAGCCTCTGCGGAGCCGCCCCACTGCCCAGCCCCGGCTGCTCAGGGCCACCTCCTCCCCGCCCTGCTGCCACCTTCTCCACCCCTCCCCACCCACACCCGATGCCTCTTTCCTCTGCCTTCATAGAGCCTGCGGCCGAGTGCTCTGATACACACCCTAGTGATTTGCTAATCATCCGACTTCTTCCCCTCCGACAACTTTCCTCTCTCTGATGCCTCCATCTCTAAGCCTGGAGCATCCCCAGCACATAACTGGCTCACAGATGTTCGAAAGAGTAAATGAATCATACCTACTTCCTAACTTCTTTTTCACATAAAAGCTCAGTTTCCTGAGCAGGCTTTGGGTGCCGTTGGCTGCTGGGGAGGTGGTGGGGAGGCCTCGTCCGTTGCCTGCAGGAGCTTTCAGTCTCCTTTGCAAGTTTTGCCCTCAGTGACTCAGGGCTTTGAAATTTGCTTCTCTCTCGTCCCGAATAAGCCACAGCAGGATGTCAGAGGAAGAGAAGCTAACTAAAAGGTTAACTGTGGAATTTCTCTGATGGGTGAAGAAAAAGACACTTTTCTGGAGTTGCAGTGTTAGTCCAATCATGTGGGGCACAAGTGCCTGGTAACCAGTGGTTGAGCCGCCTTCCTGGGCCAGTCGGGGGTCAGAACAGGAGATGTCAGATTCGGGGAGAAACACTCCGCCCATCAGAGGAGCGGGCAGCCTGCCCTCCTGACGCGTGATTCACTCGTGTGGATGGAGTGTAACTCCCTCCAGGCAGGCTCAGGTTCAGCGCACAGCTCTGCTTCTCAGAAACGAAGAAACTCCTGTTCTGCCTTTGACTCCTTATGTTTTTTTTTAAGTTGCAGGGAAATTTGGTTTCCAAATGGTTCTGCCTCACTAATTTACCAGCTTTTTATCACTCTGCCCATTTGGTATTTGGTTCTCCGTCTTACTACAGAACTTGGTGGAACCCAAGAAGGAAAGGGTACCAGCTGCCCTGGAGAACCCAGGGACGTGCCTCAATGCCAGGAGGGGAGCAGGGGGCAAGACTCACCCACAGAGGGACACCCTGTCTCGGGTAGTCTCTGCCTGCCTGGCAGTCCTTGGGCCTTAGGACATAGACACTTGGCTTCACTGGCTGCTGGAGGAATTCACTCCTTTTTGAGGAATTCACTCCTTTTTGGCATTGGGAATCAAAGGGGCTGGGCAGTTACCTTTGGGAGGGTCAGAAGCGCTCAGAACAGTGCCCATGTGCCTAGCCAGGCTGCTTGTGGCTTTTCTCCCTGGGCTTTCTCTAAATGCTGTGGATCTGATGACCTGTGGGCTTGCTCTGTGGGGTTTTCTGGTGATCGATGAGCCTCCTGGGGGTGATTCACTACGTGTTGAAAACACCACGAGGCCAGGTGCGGTGGCCCATGCCTGGAATGCCAGCAGTGCGGGAGGCTGAAGCAGGCAGACTGCCTGAGCCCAGGAGTTCAAAACCAGCCTGGACAACAAAGTGAGACCCCCCATCTCTACAAAAAAATCAAAAAATTAGTCGGGTGTGGTGGTGTGCACCTACAGTCCCAGCTACTGGGCAGGCTGAGGTGGGAGGATCACCTGAACCTGGAGAGGTCGAGGCTACAGTGAGCCATGATCACACCACTGCACTCCAGCCTGGGCAACCAAGTGATACCCTGTGTCAAAAAAAACACAAAAAAAACAAAACACACACAACACACACACACACACACACACACACACACACACACACATCAAATTCTATCTAGACCAGTGCTAACACTGTATTACTGCCTCCTGTGAGCCAGGGATTTTGCAGGCATTGTCTACATTGTACGTTGTATGAGTTCTTGGGCTGCCATAACAAAATGGCACAGACTGAATGGCTTAAATGACCGACATTTCTTCTGTCACAGTCCAGAAGACTGGAAATCCGACAGCAAGGTGCCAAGGGTTAGTTTCCTCTGCAGCCTCTCCTTGGCTTGTCAGCATGCTTGACAGCATCTTCTGTCTGCATCCTCCAGTGGCCGGTGTGTGTCTGTGTCCTATTCTCTGCTTAGAAGGACACCATCATGTTGGATCAGGGCCACCGTACTCCAGTGGGACCTCATTTGAATGTCATGGCTCTTTAAAGGCACCGTCTCCACATGCAGTCACATTGTGAGGCAGCGAGAGTTAGGACATCCACGTAGAGATTCAGGAGGAGCACAGTTAAGCTTATCACATGTGTTACTTGATAAACCCCAGCAGAGGCTGCACAATTAGAGACAGTAGAGAAGGAAAGCCCTGGGACTGGCATTTGCCACCACGTCTGACACCTCCCGTGGAAGGGACTCCACACCAGCAGCCACCTGCAGTCTCTGCCCTGTCCTCAGGAGACAGCAGACCTGGTTTCTCTTCTGCAGTCTCGGGTTGGACGCTTCCTGTGCAAGGTTCCTTCTTCCTGCCTCCTGCCACAGGCCCCCGCTGGTGGCTCCTCCCAGGGCAGGCAGGCATCTGCAGAGTGCTCATCTCCCACCTGCTGACTCGTGGCTTTGCGCAACCCTCCCCATGCTTAGGACCCTCAAAGGGTCATCTTCATTCTCCCAGGGACTAAGTCTCAGAGCTGGGCCCGGCCTGCCTGAGGCCTGAGGCCTGAGGCCAGGTAGCAAATGGTGGGGAAGCCAGAGAGCAAAGCTAGGCTGGGAGCCCCAGGTGGTGCAGCCGGGCAGACCAGGCCTGCAGCCCCAGGTGGCACAGCCGGGCAGACCAGGCCTGCAGCCCCAGGTGGCACAGCCGGGCAGAAGCAATCCCTGCATGGGAGTGTCAGTCTTCTAGTGGCCACAGGAAATGAGGAAAGGCAGATGAAATCATTTTAATGTCATGTCTTTTCTTTAGCCTAAGAAACCCCAAATGTCATGTAAGCAGAGAATCCATATAAAAATTGTTCATGAAATGGTTTACAATTCTTCTCCCACGAAGTCCTCACACTCAGGGATATATTTTAACTCATGGTTCAGTGTGGCCTGGCTACGTCTCAGGTGCTGGGTGGCCACACGTGGCTGGGACCATAGGTCTGAGCAGCACAGCTCCAACCCTGGCCGTGCCCACACACCCTGCCATCTATAGCCAGGCAGAACATGCTGAGACCCCCTGTATAGTGTACATCATGCAGTTCACCATCCCCTTTGTGCACGGTACCCATTGCTTGATAAATAAGTACTTTCTAAAGGAGTCAGAAAAAATTGAAAATTACCAATATTTTTCTCTGAGAGATACTTACAGGTCCAGTTTTTCACACACTCCCCCTCCCCTTGTATGAAATGAGTTGGGATTGATAAAGATGAGGAGGAGGGGAGAAGGATGCAGGGGAAAATGGAGAGGATGGGAAAGAAGAGGAGAAGAGGGAGGGGGAAGAAGGAGGAGAGAAGGAGAAGGAAGAGGAGGAGTGGGAAGGAAGAGGGGGAGGAGGAAGAGAAGGAGGCGGGGGTGGGGAGGAAGAGGGGGAGGGGGTAGTGGGCCAGGCTAATAAATGCAGTTGTAAGGGCTGCCAGGGATAAAAATGCAGTGCAGAGGAGGAACCAGGAACGGCCCGTTTAAATCTGCCCAGACTCAGAGGCCGCTTAGGGCCAATGAGAGTGATGTTTCCCGAGGTGCATCCACACCCCCGTCCAACTCTGCCTGCCTTGGTGGTGCCTCAAAGCCCTCCTAAGCCCTTACGGCAACGTAAAGGCTCAGACCTGGGACCTTAGCACCTTAGCACAGGTTCTGAGCCAAGAGCTGTGGCTGAGCCCTGCAGGTGTCATGGCATTTATCAAGTCGTCTTGCCACGAATTTTCGCTGACAACAGACAGCCTGTTTTTAATTCCTGAGTGGATCGATCGTGCTCTTTCCAAGTGCAGGTGAAAATTAGTTGTTTAGGAATGTTTGTTTGTTCATTCCTGCATTCATCCGTTCCCACACACACATATTAAAAATACTTCTTATTGAATGCCTATTCTGCATAGGACACTGCAATAAACTTTGTGATTGAAAATTCCGGCTTCACCACCAGCTAGTTAGGTGATCTTGGGCAAGTTACTTTCTCTCTGTGTGTTTACTTACGATGATAACATGAAACGATGATAACATTATATAAAGTGAGTGAGTCCACATGTGTTGTGCTCTTAGAACACCCCCTTGTACATAGTAAGTGCTATGTGTTTGGTGTTACTAATTTTCTTCTTACTGGTATTATTTAAAAAAAAAAAAAAAAAGTGTAAGTCCCTGTGTCTGTCCTCAGAATAGCTCACAGTCTAATCAGGAGACCAACAAAATTACGAAAGCACATTCAGAGCAATGATGAGTGTGAAGAGCTCCGGACAGAAGCAGGGCTCCCTGGGGCTGTGGAGCCCACAGGCCGGCAAGAGAAACTACAGGGAGGGCTTGTATCAGAGGGAGAGACGGGGTGTCCTTCCCCATTTCCCAGGGTTGAGACAAGCATAAGCAAATATTTACATACTGTATTTTTTTTAAAAAAAAGACTTGATTTGGGGCACCTGCTGCAAACCTCTCCCACTCAGTATCGCCAAGGCTGTAGGGTCTGGTTGTCCCCCAACACCGGCTCCACCCAGTCCAGCTTTACCCCAAGAAGAGCTCTGCCTTCCAGAACACCTGGCTCTGCACACCCACCCAAATGTAACTCACAGAGCGATTGCTGGGAGACAGCCACCCTCTGTGATGAATCTGCATCACTGTGTGAGTGGCTGGCAGCTCCTTACACATCCCATTGAGATCGCCGTCTCTGAGAGGATGCCCGCTGGGTGAGGCTGCAATTTATTAACACAGGTTGGAATCGTCTCAGGCTGTGTAGAAGACGTCTGGCTCTGCAGATGGCCCTGGCTGAGATTCTGGCTCCCGAGGGTAGCTGCTTTCCTCTTGAATCCTGGAAGCTCTAAGCTCCCTTGTCCCCTAGGACATCACCCAGAGCAGCAACGTCCTGCGGAAAAGAATGTCAGTGGCATCTTTTGTTACACAGAGGAGATGGGATCCTTCCGGGTGACTAATAGCTGAGAGGGAGGGAGACAATCAGGAGAGCCAAGAAGAGAGATGGGTCCCAGAAGCGGAAAGTTGTCCACAACAGGAAGAGCTGCCACAGGGCTCCCCTCTGCCCAGCCCCTGCAGACCCCATCTTCACAGGGTGGAGAGCTGGGGTCCCAGCATCTGTGAGCTGTGACCTTTGGGAATTCACCTAACGATTATCCAAAGGATCAGGGTTGGGGAGCCCCTGCCCCGAGTTGGCCCACAGTGGGGCTCACTCATGTTGCCCAGTTTGGGGAGTGTCTGTGGAAGGCTCCAGAACAGGCCTGGTCTCTGGGGACCCTGTACCCTTCCCAGGTGCTCCCTGCTCCCCTACTTCCCACCAACCCAAAGGAGTGGGGTTTGTGGTGGCCTTGAGTTATTTGTCAATATTTGAATTCTTTCACTTTGTTTTTTGAACACTGTCTCAGTTTACAGGGGAATGAACTTCAAGAAGAGAGGGCTAAAGACCTTATTATTTCTTTTTCTCGTATGAAACTCACAAGGCTTGCTAATTAGAAACAGTAAACCAGGAACCTTGAAAAATAAAAACACAACCTGTAGTTTATCTTCACACACTCTTACATTTGCCCAAAATGGGTGAAATCAAGTGGGGAGCTCCTACAACCTTCCAAAACCTAACAAGCAATAATAACTCTGAAAACCTGCTTTTCGTCTGTGGGTGGGCTGAGAAAAGCTGGCCTCTGGGCTTTCCCTGGTCATAATATCTGGCTCAAAAAGGTTCTACAAAGATGCCTAGCAATATTTCTGGATTTTTCTATTTAATCAGCTTAAGAAAAAAGATACCACACTTAAAAATAAGATCTAAGGGCCTGCAAAATCGTATCTGAATTTTACAGTGGAGAGTAACTTATTCGTCTGTTTGGTGTTCCAAATTAAACAGATTTTTTTTTTATTTAAGCTGCACATCAAATCTAAGTGCAGACAGGAGGAATGAGGCGCACACTCTGTACCTCTCCAGGGGTAATCACACCCCCTGCAGAATCTGCTCCATATTTAATTGTCATTAAAACCCAACTCTTTCTTAATGACACTCTCCAGATACTATTAAAATGACATTCTGAGAAATGAGACATTTAGTTTACAAATATACACAAAGGCATTGAAGCAATTCAGCTCTTTCCATCAACATGTAAATAGAATCTTTCACTTTGACGGGAAAAATGCTTTTCCTTTAAAACTACTGACAACCCAGCTGTGAAATGTCACTGACTTTTTCCAACTAGGAGTTATTTTCTCACGGCCATTCCTTTATGGAATCATAAATCCTGCAACATTTTATCTTACGTGCAAGAGCTTGTCAGGGTATTTAACATCTTCAGTGAGTTCTGTTCTTGTCATATCATCCTCAGAAATGAAAAATAATTATATTTTAAGCCATCACTAGCTCACAGCTGCTTTATGCAATCATCTCTCTCCACAGTAAAATTAAGTCCAGGAGCGTAAACTTTCTTTTTGCTGATGGAGGTGTCCTCAGGCCCAAGTGGTCCATGCACACAGCGGGTGCTGATGTTGAGGGACTGTTTGGTAAAGGAATGAATCCTGACTGCCCAGGGGTGTGTACGCAACATCTCCAGACATGCTCCTGCCCAGAGGCAGGTCCAGACGCCACAAGACTGGGTGACATCTGAGGACATAAATGTGAAGGGGGCAGGAAAAGCCATCCATCCTCCCTGGAGAACAGCAGAGGTGGGACTGAAGCCCAGACACGTCAAACCTCCAAGTCAAACCTCCAAATCCAACATGCTGCCTGTCCCTCTCTTACACTTCCTCTTGCAATTATGTGTTGAAACCGACCCCTGTCACCATACCTGTTTCACAGAAAGGAAAGCCCGATCACTCAGAAAGTCACTTCCTTCCGGTCATCCAAACCCACGCCTGGATTGCTGTGACATGGCTGTCATGCCATTGAGCGCTCAATTCCCTGGGAAGTTTTTCCTTTCTGATCTGACTCCAGTGTGCTGGCAATTGACAGACCTATTCGTGTAAAATTTCTATTTTATAGGTAAGTCACATGAGCAGATTTTTTGAGAACTCATGTAATTCTTAAATTAGTCATTTAATATATGTTTAAAAGCTTAGGGAACTGAAAAGTAGGGGCTGAAGACACCGATCTCGCCTGACGCTTGGACACATGCAAGCACTGAGCGATGCCTGGAAAATCCTTAGATTGTGTGGGTGCCAACAGGCTTTTTATTGTACCTTATCTTCGGCAGAGTTTAGAGCTCTTTCACACACACCTCACACACGACAAACCTCTAGAAAACGCTTGAACTCAATCGCAGAATATGAGGCGATCTCTTAGTAGGTAGACAGTGCATTAAAATGGCCACACGACGTGGTAACAGCTCACATTTGTTAGTAACTTACTATCCAGACACCCCACTGTGCCACCTTCCAGCAGGATGTTCTGTAATAATGGAGATGTGCTGCCGGGTTACACGTTAGCCTCTAGACACATGTGGCCACAGCACATGAAACGAGACCCGTATAACTGAACAACTGTGTTTTTAATGTCATATATTTTTAAGCAATTTAGATGGAAATGGCCACAGTTGCAAGCGACTCCCCCCGGGAAAGCAGAGCTCTCCTGCGTGCTGGCTGTGGCAACCCCTTAGTCTCCCATTGCCCTACAAGACAGGTATTAGCTCTGTTTGTCGATGAGAAAAATTGGGGTGTTTCCCAAAATCGTACAAAAGTTAATTTTGAGTTCAGAGGTAAAGTTCTCTGAAAAATACAGTCACACTTATGAATGCCCCAAATTGAAAAGGACAGTGCTGATGTGCTGTAAACCACAGCACAAATGTAAAAGTAAGCTGTCCAGCGCTCACCTCAACGTGGGAGAGTCCTACCGTCGTCATTTAACATGGCACCCCCAGTAAAGTGCCCCCGTTAAGCTGTGCCTCCTGCAGAGTCGGGGAACCTGCACTTACGAGCAACAGAACTTTGTGTGGACTGTCTCTGGATGTGACACACCCCAGAAAGCCGACCCTGATGACTTGTTTAGTGCTTCTATAAAACTTCGGTGAGGTCCTAAAGAGAGGAATAAAATAATACAGAAAAGGCATCCTTTTAAAGAGAACCTTTAGGCCGGGCGCAGTGGCTCACGCCTGTAATCCCAGCACTTTGGGAGGCCAAGGCGGGCAGATCACGAGGTCAGGAGTTCAAGACCAGCCTGGCCAACATGGTGAAACCCTGTCTCTATTAAAAATACAAAATTAGCCGTGTGTGGTGGTGAACACCTGTAATCCCAGCTACTCCGGAGGCTGAGGCAGGAGAATCGCTTGAACCCAGGAGGCGGAGGTTGCGGTGAGCCGAGATCGCGCCACTGCACTCCAGCCTGGGTGACAGAGCGAGACTCCATCTCAAAAAGAAAAACAAAAGAGACCCTTTAAAAACCCGTGAATAGTTGATAACCTGGTTACAGGAAGAAAACCCCAAATGGAGCCATGTCTGACCTGAGAATGAGCGTAAGGCATGGTACTGGTGTGGTTTTATGAAACTGTGTTTGCATTTGGGAGCCATCAGCCTCCCCTAAAGTGTAAGCATGCTTGCCAGCTGCTGGGCAGGGTGTCCTGCGCGGCCCGTGAAGCAGTTGCAGTGCCCGCCCATGGGAATTTCTTGTGAATGTTGTGTTCGAGATGCAGAATTTCTTAGTGATGTTAGAGAACAATCTTACGAGGTTTACACTTGATAGCAGCCTCCCAAATGTTTTGAGTCAGTAACGTTTTGCTTCTGGAGGAGATTCACAGAGGAAGTCCCTCATCCATGCCTGCTGGAAAGCACATCTGAAGGCCTTTCTGGTTTTGGAGGTATGGAAGTGGGCATCTTGCTTCATCTGATAAACTGGTGACCTTTGTTAAAATACCTTTGTTAAGTTGAAATGCAGTGATTAAAGACATAAGGCATAATTAGCAAACAAGGGCAGCCTCTCCACAACCTGTATTAAAAATAATGTGGGGGTGATCGTGAAGTGGTGCCTCAGGGCAATGTAAACCTGCAGGGCCTCCACACCGTGCACTTTGTGAACACGCCAAGCCTGTGGCTCTCTCCTCATGCTGGCTTCCATCTGCTGCGGCTCCCAGACCCAGCTCTGGTCATCCCTCTCGAGGTGGTACCTGGGACCCTCGTATGAACCTCTCTCCAACCAATTCCCTGATGCTCCCGGAGAGCCGGCCCAGCCTCGACCCCGGGTCTGGCTGAGGGTCCCACAGGGCTCCAGGAACATGATCCAGCGTCTGCTCAGACAACCCAGGGCGGGCACTCAGGCAGTGGGGACGTGGGCTCTGTTCTTTTGCTCACAGCACGGGCATTCTTGGCCTGGGAGTTAGCTTCCCAGCACCATTTTCGTCAGCAACTATGACCCAGTTTGCAAGCGGCCAACTGTAAACAGTTTTTGGGAGCACAGCATTGAGCGCTGGTTGCTGCATATAAGTGACAGAAACACAACATTTCTTTGTGTGAAGTCGGAAACAGTGGAATATGCACGCGGGGCCGGTGTGTTCCACACTGAGCAGGCCAGCAGGCGTGCCTCTCGTCACTGTCACAGACTGTACCGGGGGTCAGGGGAGCTGCTGAAGGAAACGGCCGATTTCGTGAAATGAGGAGCCTGCTTCTCCCAGGTGTCTGGCTGGTTTGTCCGCTTGTTTTTAGCTGGACTCCGAAAGCTCCCCCTTCCTTATTTCTTCCTTCACTGATCATGTTCCTCAATTGCATCCCTGCGTCTGTGACTCTAGGTGGCTTGGTGAGATCTGGCAGCTGGGAGGCCAGGGAAGGGAGGATCTCAGCCTGTATCCAAGACGACACAAAACCTGCAGAGCAGGGCTGATTTCATTCAACAGGGTTTTTAAGGTGGAATGGTGCTGGAGTTATGGTGGAATTCTCGAGTTTGGGTCTGGTTTGCGTGTGTCCATTTGAATCTGGAGAGGGCGGCGCTGAGTGCGGCCTGGACGAATTCTGTTCATCAGTTATTGCCAACGTCCCGGCCTGCGTTGCCATGACGACGCTCCCTCCTGGAAGAGTGGCAGGGCTGCGTTTTCGGGTGGGGAGCGCGTTCTGCGCCCTCCTGCGGATGCCCCCGCGAGGGACCGAGGGAGGGTGCGGCCTGCCGGGGAGTTTGTTTCTAGTCACCAGGCGGCTCAGCGCTGGCCGCGGCCCTGGGCGTAGGTGAGGCGCCGAGCACTGTGCCAGGTCATTTCAGAAACGTGTAATTGCCGCCGTGTAATTGCAGCTGTGCAGACAGGTTTATTTTAGACTCTGGAAGTGGAAAGCATGTCCTTTCATCTAAAATCTGTGCTTGCTTTCACTATTAGGAAATAACTTTTTTATATTCAATAAAGTGCACTTAAAATGCTTTAAGTAAGATGAAACCTGAAAAATCCAACCTTCAGAATGATGTTCCCTATCTTCGGCAATCTGGTTTTAAAAGTTTAAATTTGGAAGTGAGACTTTTTATATGATGGAATATGTTTGTGAAAAAGTATATCTCTGTGTTTGTAACTGTGCATATGTGGTGTGTGGGTGTGCACGTGTGTACATGTATGTATGGGTGTGCGGGTATGTGGTATATATATGTGTATAGGTGTGTGTGTGTGTCTGTGGTGTGTATACATATATGAGGATGTGTGTTGTGTATGTGTGGCATGTATACATGTATGGGATGTATATGGTGTGTATATGTGTGTATGTGGTGTGTTTTCATGCATGGGGATGTGTGGGGGTATATACATGTGTGTTCATGCATGTGTGCATGTGTGTGGTGTGTATATATGTATAGGGATATGGGGGTTCCTGCCTGTCATTCTCTTCACTGCAGTTTGATGCCTGCATTAATCTAATTATCATATTTTAAAATGTAATCCTCATAGAATTATAAATTCAATATTACATTTCTGCAGCCTTTGATACTTGGAAAACAGAGTCATTGCTACTAAAGAATTTATTAAATATTAAATTAAATAATTTATTGAATGCGTCCTAAATTATGCTTGAGCACAATTCATATATAACCAAAAACAAGCTGTAAGTCAGGCAATTTGGTAATTATACTAATTATCCACAGTGATTTAGGATAAGCGCAATGTAGATTTGTTAGCTGTGTGCGGCCTCACTGTATGATCTCATAATTGCGTTGAGGCACCTAACAAAATACCAGTGTCTAGAAATGTTCATGTAAAGGGCTAGCTTGCATGTTGTTTTCAAATGCGTGGTAGGAATTTACCTCTTTTAGGAATCAGTTTGAGGAATGTCCTGTGAGCACAGCCCAGGCTCCCTCTCTGCCCTCTCACAGCAGACCTGGACTCCAGGTGCACCGCCGCCTCCCCCACCACCTCCGTGCCAGCACGGGGGCTCTTCCTCCCTTTCGTCCTGCCCAGTCCTGGTCCTGTGTGAGGTCGCCCCTTCTTTTCTCCTCCCAGGGGAACAAGGGCAGAGTCATTTAAGTTGCGACTCCCCAGTCGTCCTGCAGATAGGCAGGGGGAGCACAGCAGACACAGTGCTAGAGGGCATGGGTTCAGAGAGGAGAGTCCACGCTGAGCCTGGGCTTCACCATCCCAGGGTCAGGAAGGTGAGGCTGAGAAGGGGTGCCTGTGAGCCAGGAGGATGGACAAGTGCATCGTGTCCAGAGTGAGGTGTTAGGAAACGTCCCACCAAGGAGACAGCACGGGGCCATCAGACACCCGGGAGTCTAAGAGAGATGGAGACTGAGGACTGGCTTTGCGGGCACACCTGGAAGTCACAGCTGCGGGGACAGAGCCACCTCGGTGGTGAAAACTCAATCAGTGTTGGTTGGTGAGGAAATGGCAGGAGGAGATTGGACTGGTGTGTATGGAAGTCTGTTTTGAGTTTTGCTGTAAAGAGGAGCTGAGACTCAGAGTGGTAGCTGGTGAAAGGATGGATCCAAACAGTGTTGTGTGGTATGGACATGCGAGTGTGAATGAATAGCACGTTGCCCGCTGAGGCAAACGGGAGGATGAGAGGGTACAGAGATGTCTCTGGTTTTAATTTAGTAACATTTAATTTCATGCTTGCTAGAGTTGCGACTTTGTTTTGAAAGGAGGAAAGCACGTTTGTCTCAACCTCAGGCATCGGGGGCTAGACATTACTACGTGGCCCCAGGACTCTCACTGAGGCCAGTTTACACCTTCATTTAAGGTCAAGGCCCCTCTGACAGGTGGGCCTCCATGTGACTGCTGACCAGGGAGAGCAAGGCCACGCCGCATAGAAGGCCACTGCCTTCACCTGCACCTGAGAAGCTGCAGGTCACAGTTCAGCAAATCCAACCAAGGCTTGGAGGTGTGCCAGCAGTACTGTCTGATCTGTGAGTATCTGAATATCGTGTCACAGCCAGGGACCCAGATGAAGATGCCATTCTAGGTGGTGTGAGGTTTGGGTTTAGGAATGCATGCCTAGGAATTAGGGCAGGAAGAGACAAGGGCCTGAACTGCCTTCTCATCACCTCCTGCAGATATTTCAGGCAGATGCACCAGCCAGACTCCCTACGCTGTATTTTTGCTGTCAGACCAAGAAGAAAATATTCCTAAAAATCATGGCAGGATGGGACCCTCTGGCCTGAAAAGTACTGTAGCCTCCAAGAGTGGCTGCTCTCACGAACTGCCACACGCTGAATGCCTAAAACAACAGGAATTTCTTAGGGACCTGGAGGCCAGAAGTCTGACATCAAGGTGTGGGCAGGGTCATGTTCCCCTGCCTGGGACGGAGGCTCTGTGGAAGAACCCCTGCGGCCCCTCAGGGCTTCTGGAGCCTCCTGCCACCATTTCATGCCTTGAGGCTGTGTCCCTTCGTCTCTCCAGTTTCTGCCCTGCCTTCTCCCTGCCTCTTCTCTTCTTTGTGTAGCTCTGTTTTCTCTTCTTAGGACACCAGTCATTGGATCAGAGCGTACCTGGATAACCTGGTCTAGTAAGGGAGGAATTCCTGCCCTAGGGCCATGGAGATGGCCGTGCACTTGACACCTGACACTGGCCAGGTGAGGTGTGAGTCACTCTACTCACAGCCCGAGGGAGGAAGACAGGGCCTGCCAGGCAGGGCCACACAGGGGTCACACCTAGGAATGGAATGAACACCCAGGGGCTGTGGAGGGAGGGCTGTGTAGTTCAGAGAAGGCAATGCCCTCTGTGTCCTTTATAGTATGAAAAAGGCAGGTGCCCCGTGTCCCGTGGGAGGATGTGACGGGCTACGTGAGTAATTCCACCAGCTGTCAGGGAACCAAGGCCTGTGATGCAGGGTGAGCACCACTGTGCCCCGCCCTGTGACAAGGAGGGTGGGTGGCTGGGGCCTTGTCCACCGGAGCAGGGGGGTGTCCACACATAGACTCAGGCCTTGATTTTAGGCCTTGTAGCCCATGCAGACTGATCTCATCTGGAGATCCTTAACTTCATTAAATCTGCAAAGACTCTGTTTCCAAATAAGGCCAGCTTCAAGGTGCTAGGGGCTAGGACTTGGGCATATTATTTTTTGGGGGAAAAGGGACACAACCCACTGCAGGCATCATTGCTGATTTGAATATAAAAGGTGGATTTGTAAATTTTTATTCAAAAAACTTTTTTTATCCCACTGATCTTTTGTATTATTATAAAAACCATAGTTTGTTTTAGAGAAATAAAACAAAAAAGCACAAAAAAACTGTTTAATCTCTAATAATGGCAACTTTAACCAATGCTAATGATTTACAATATCTCTAGAACATTTTAATCTGCATGTGGTTATTATCATATGCATGCGTCATACCAGAATAATGTTTCCCAGTTTTTTTTTTTTTTTTTATGTAAGAAGGTTATGGGCCTGTGAGAACATTAAAAACTGAGCATCCGGTGTGCCCTGAAGGTTGATGGCCCCAGCATTCATACATTGGTACCTAGCACCCAATGTGATAGTGTTAAGAGGTGGGTCTTGGGGGTGCGGTTAAGTCCGCAGGCCCCTCCTTCATGGATGGGTCCTGCCCTCATTAAAGGGGCTGGGGGCTCCCTCACCCCTTCTGCTGGATGTGGACGCAGCTGGAAGGCACTGTCCTTAAGGGACGCCCGGGACCCTCACCAGAGCCACCTCTTCCCAGCCTGCAGAACCGAGAGGAAGGGTTTTCTGTGGTTTATAAAGTACCCAGGCTACAGTATTTGGTTACTGAGGCCCCAGCCCTCGAAGAGGCATCCCGGAGGCCAGGTGGCCATGCGTGGCCAGGGTCCCGGCTGTGGGTGAGAACCCAGCCTCAGGAGACCCACAGGTGTGGCCTGGAGGGCCTGGGCTCCCTCGCCAATGCCGTTCCTCGCCTGGACTCCGAGGGTAGGAACCTGCCTGCTCCTCCCGCTCCCCTCCAGGCGCTGCGTGGACACAGGCGGTGGAAGTCCCCGGAGACCCTGCCCCTGTCCCCTGCCCCGCGGGGTGCCGGCGGTAGCCGCCCAGGCAGCAGGAGCGCACAGGTGGAAAGCGGGGATCCTGGCCCCCATGCGTGGGATGCTCCTGGCTGCCCCGGGACTCGTCCCCAGGGCGACCCTGGGAGGAGAAGGCCCCGACCCAGCGCCTGCCTGGAAGGGGGAACCCGGCCTGGGAGGAGCTGCCCGGGGCGCCCGCAGACGCCCTGCGCTCCCCGCCCCACGCCTTCGGGCGGCGCCCCGGCTCCCCTCCCCAGGCCTCCCGGCTCGCCTCCCCTCCCCTCCTCTCCTCCTGCTGTGTTTGCCTCCAGCCTCCCCTAGATTCCCACGCCGGCCTCACCCCACAGCGCTGCCCGACTGCTTTGCAGAAGCCAGATGGATTCTGCCTGCCCGGAAAGAAGCGCCACCCGGCGCGGGAGGGAGGCCCCTGCGCTTTGGCGCCACCGGGGCCTCCCAGCTGGGATGGGGTCTAGGGCTGGCGAGCTCTGCAGGACCCTGCTCAGAGCCAGGCTGCGGCACCACCCGCCGCGGGTGGCCAAAGCAGAAAAAAACTAAAAATGGGAGTGGGGAATACAAATGTCTCATTTTCTTTTAAAAGTAAGGTCACCATAAATGTTGGCCTTGTTCTGGGGCCGGGGAGACCCTGGCCACGCCGGGTGGGTGCGAAGGGCATGCGTTCCTCCCGCTGGTCTCCGCGGTGGTTTTTCCCTAAGGGGCAGGGTTATTTCGCCTCCTGGATGGTTCAGGAGTCCCTTCCTCTCTCCGTTTGCAGTGGCAAGGGTCTGCCTGTGCCTAGCATCCAAAAGCATGTGTCTTCGTTGTTGTGTGTTTTTTTTTTCTATTGTATTAAAAAGGGGCTGTGGGGATTGATGAACCATTTATTTTTATACTTTTCAAATAAAACAGATTGAATGTAACATTTGGTGGACCGCCTATTCTTCTTTGTGGCAATTTTAGTCTTTTTAAAAAGAGGTTTATTGCAATGCGTTTCAAAGTGAAATATGACGTGGTATCTGGAGAACATTACAGGAGCATATACTGCTTCCTTTTGACGAGTCATTCTTAAGATACTCTTTTCCTGTCATTGTTGGAATACAACATATTTAGTTGTTCTGTTTAGGAACATTATAGCTCCTGCCTTTTTTGCCAACTCCTCAACATTTGAAAGAAAACCGGTTTTTTATGGTTTGTCCTTGAGCATGTAATAATGTGCATTAAACTCTAAAGACTAGGAGATTGATTTTTCTTTGAAGTCATAATTCCCTTAGCGCTTAAAATAGAAGTATTGTTTCATGAATAACTCAGAGAAACCCATCTCATCTGCATTATTCCTGGATAACTTAGTTGTCGTGTGACCTGTGAGAATGAGTTGAACGCTCCATAGAGAGGTTTTTCAGACTATTCTTATGACTTGCATTTTTGTGTAACCATATTCTAACTTGATTTTATTACCAACTACAAGACTAGAGAAGATCTGTGGCCTCAAAAAAACAACATTTCTCCGGAATGTGGATTTGTAGAGAATATCCTGTTCAGACTCTTGAAAATGAGGAATGGTCCCTAATTGATCGTGGTGATTGGCATCTATTAGCACTTGTATGCATGAAATCCTTGGAACACATTCAGTTTCCTCATAAAGTCAGGGTGACTAATTTTGCTGTCGAATGCGTAGAAATAAGCATTCGTCTGGTCTGGGTTTCTCCAGCTCTCAGGACATGTTGGAACAGATTTGCTGTTCTGATGATTCGTCTTTCTGATCGCAGGGAGAGCAGAACTCAGCTTTGAAGAAAGGCATCTGCAGAGATCATGGCAGTTCCATTTTGCATTCTGAGTTTGCTCCTTTAGGTAAGGGAACCAGGACGCAGGTGTAGTTAGAAATCAGTCTCTCTCCCTGTCTCTGTCTCCCTGTCTCTCTCTCTCTCTCTCTCCTTAAACATATTGCAATGATGCTCACATTAAAACCTGGTTTTTACTTAAGAAGATTTTATGTTCACCTTTCCAAAGGCCTGACTATGGAAAACGATCAGAAGATGAATGACAGTAAAAACATAATAGTGACACGTGGCATTGGCTCCATGCTAGCTGAGCACCAGACACTGTCATGAGCCTTACATGAGCCTTACATGGCCCAAAAGGGCCATGAGATCATTTAATGTCCACAGTGACCCTGTGAGATAGAAAGTATCATTCTGCCTGTTCCACAGTGGGAGAGAAACTAAAGAGATAAGAGTATTGGCAGGGCCAAGCTACACATTCAGAAAAAGGTACATCCTTTTTCTCTGTTACTGTCTTTTGAGCAAAGATCTTTCTCTGTATATTGGACCTGTTGCCCTTCTACCACATCTGCATTAGAGGACACAGTTCAATACAGAAACACATGGAGGCACAGGAGAATACGTTCTGGGGAATTAAGTAGGACTGGTTTTTTTAAATTATACGAAACTAAAGGAAATGTATTCACCATCAGATTAAGAAGATTGGAGGATTCCATTGCATTCTTCTGTTTTTAATAATGTGCAATATTCTTTTGAACTGAATAAAGGCCCTTACTTTCCATGAATTAGCTTTAAGTGCATTTTATTCAAATTTGAAATTCACTCAACTATCAAACTCTTGTAGTAAAAGAGCTACACTGAATCTCTGTCTCTCTCTCTCCCCCCCTCCCCCCGCCTTCTTAATGTGATCATCCTTCTTACTTTACTTAACCAGCTGATGGAGCGGTGGCTTCCAGGAATAAATGGCACAATATTTTGTGTTCCTAAAATAGAAGTATGTCCAATTACATAACAGACCTTGATAAACAGTCTCATGGTGACACTGGTTAATGTTTGCTTGGGTGTAATTTCTAGAAGACAGTATTTAAATAATATCCTGAGCACATTTCTTTGTATTGTCAACCTAAATAACAAACAGAAAGACTCTAAAAAACCATGTTTATCTAGGAATTGCATTGCAATGGGAATACATGTATCATGGTAAGCTGTGTGTGCATTCAGGGAGGTGAGAGAAGACAAAGGTTTTAAAGGAAAAATAAGGAGGATTATACATTGTTTTGAGATAATTATCCTTGGCTACCAGGATCAATAACAAGGGTGGTGGCCGTTGGAGGCTGGCCAGGCAGTTGCTGGACAAGTGTCTGCACAGAAGTATCTGTGTGTTTCCGGAGTGGGGGGTGTTGTGATGCTTTTTTTGCAGGGTTGTGGTTTTTGCAGTCTTTTGTAGCAGCTTTTGTCATCAGGCATTTATTTGTGCATGAAAATCCTCCCTTCATGGCCTTCCCTGGATCTATTTTTCAGCGTTTTAACCCAACTGACTCCATTTTGAGTCTGACAAGCTTCACAGTACTCATTATTTAAACACTGCCGTCTTAATTGTACTATAAAATGATCTCACAAAGAGTGTGGCTTTAAACCGAAAGGGCCATTTACGAATCTAAGTAATGCTGTCTGTGGGAAAATGGCTTCCTGAGTTCCCTCCAACATGTGGTTCCAAATGCCCTTTCAATAATGCTACAATGTTTCCTTTTTAACTACCCCATAAACTGAGCATTTATGGGTTTTTTTTTAAAAAACAAAACAGCTTTATTGAGGTGTAATTCAAATGACATACAATTCACCCACCTAAAGGGTACGATGCAATCTTGTTTACTAGATTCCTAGATATGTGCAACTATCCCAGGAGTCAGTTTTACAACATTGACTTCGCCTCAAAAAGAAACCTGTACCTTTTAGCAACCCCTCCCCTCCCTCCCACAGCCCTCAGCAGTCACTGGCTCACTTCTTGTCTCTAGGGTTCACCCTTCCAGATATTTCATCTGAATGGAATCATTTCCGTGATCCTTTGTGTCCAGATTCTTTCATGTAACACGATGTTTTCAGGGTTCATCCGTGTTACAGCATACATCAGAGCTTTATTCTTTTTTATCTATTATATTAAAATATAGCTAAGTAATATTCCATTGTATGGATATACCACATTTTGTTAACCCATTCATCTGTTGGTGGATGTTTGTGTTTATGCTTTTTTGGCTATCATGAGTAACACTGCTATAAACAAAAACTCAAGTGCAGCTTTTTATGTGGACATATGTTCATATCTCTCCTGTGTGGTTTCTTTAAAAACAAATCCTGAATTCTCATATACTCATGTCATCGAAAGTGCTTCCTGCGTTTTCCTCTGATACTATCAAAATTCACCAAACCTTTGTCAAAGGAAAAGGTCGAAGACAAGGGTCCTGGACATCGTTGTAATTTTCCTCTGGGTCCTCAGCATTCATTAGGGAGTATTTACTGAGGCTTCACTCATAAACTCATTCAAATAATCACTCTAGGTGGGGCGCGGTGGTTCGTGCCTGTAATCCCAGCACACTGGGAGGCCAAGGCGGGCAGATCACTTGAGGTCAGGAGTTCAAGACCAGCCTGGCCAACATGGCAAAACCCCATTTTTACTAAAAATATGAAAAAAAATCTTAGCAGGGCATGGTGGTCCCAGCTCCTCGGGGGGCTGAGGCATGAGAATCATTCAAACCCAGGAGGTGGAGGTTGCAGTGAGCTAAGATCGTGTCACTTCACTCTAGCCTGGGTGACAGAACGAGACTGTGTCTCAAGAAAAATATATATATATATTCTATCCAGTAGCAGAATAGCCAGACTAGCAATTAGTTAAAGAGAATAGTTAGTCTCCTTCAATGTTAATTCCCCACATTTCAAAACCAGTCTGGATCCTGGCACTGAACCACATGGCGTCCCCCAGACCACCTGGTCCAGCCGCTGCAGGGAGGATTCCTCGTCCGTCTGAACCACATGGCATTCCCCTGACTACCTGGTCCAGCCACTGGAGGGAGGAAGGATTCTTCATCCTTCACGGTTCTTCCCTGAGCCGCGTGTCCAGTCAGCATTTCACTGGGTGCTGGCTGTTGGGTGCGCGCTGGTGTGTACACGTCCACGCTTTTGGTACATTCACAGGATTGTGCAACCATCACCACAATCTAATTTTAATACTTTTTTGTCAACCCTTAAAGAAATTCCATACCTACGAGTGGTCACTGCCCACCCCCACCCGACCTCATTCTGTTCCCCAGCCCGAAATAACAACTAATGTCCTCTCAGTGTCTATAATGTGCCTGTTCTGGGCATTTCATCTTACATGAAAAGGCGGGTTTTTGTGCGTGGCTTCTTTCCTGTTGCATAACGTTTTCAAGGCTCATCCATGGTGTGGCATGTACCAGTCCTTCATTCCTTTTTATTGCTGAATAATATCCCACTGTAGGACTATCCCATATTTATTTACTCCTTGACTAGTTGATGGACATTTGGGTAGTTTCTACCTTGCGGCTATTATGAAATATGCTGCTATGAAAATCCCCGTATAAGCTTTGTGTGGACGTCTGTTTTTATTTCTCTCGGGCGTATCCTCAGGAGTGGAGTTGTGGGTCATGTGGTAACTGCATGTTTCACTTTTTAAGGAACTGCCGGACTTCCTTCCACAGAGGCCATTACATTCCCACTAGCAATGTACACGAATTCCAACCGCACCACATCCTCACCAGCAGCTGCCATTAGCCTTTTTGGTTCTAGCCATCCTATAGCTGGTATCTCATGGTGGTTTGATTTGCATTTCCTTACTGGGTAATCATGTTGAGCATCTTTTCCTGTGTTAACTGGTCGTTTGTATATCTTTTTTAAAGAAATGTCTATTCAAAATTTTGCCCCATCTTTCGAACTTGGGTTTTCGTCTTTTTGTTGTTGAGTTGTAGGAATTCTTTACATATTCTGGATACATGATCTGTGTCAGATATATGATTTGCAAATACTTTCACCACTTCTCTGGGTTGTCTGTCCCTTTCTTGATGGTGTCAAAGGTTCTCCGTGTTAATAGTCGCCTGGATCTGTGGTCTCTTCCGTTGTTCATGCTTCTGTGTCATCTCTAAGAGCGGCTGCCTAGGAGGCACTTGTTTTAAGTACTGAGATAACTTCCCACCTCCAGTCAGTCTCTACTCCTGTGTGTTGTCCCTACTTTCAAGTTATTGTTTTAAAAGTCGACTTTTAAGACTATACTCTCAGGGATCATTTCTACAGTTTGTTAAAAGTAGAGTTTTGATAAAAAGTGTCTTGGCTGGGTGCAGTGACTCACGCCTATAGTCCCAGCACTTTGGGAGGCCAAGGCAGTTGAATCACTTGCACTCAGGAGTTCGAGACCAGCCTGGCCAACATGGTGAAACCCTGTCTCTACTAAAAATACAAAACTTAGCCAGGCACGGTGGCGTGTGCCTGTAATCCCAGCTACTCGGGAGGCTGAGGCAGGAGAATTGCTTGAACCGAGGAGGCAGAGGTTGTAGTGAGCTGAGATCACATCACTGCACTCCAGCCTGGGCGACAGAGTGAGACTTCATCACAAAAAAAAATAATAATAATAAATAAAATATAAAACGTGTGTTTATGAAAACTGTGATGCCACCAAGTATACTAGGAAATGGATTGGCAGCTTTCACTTTCTCTCTAGTACTCTTGTGTCTAGACCAAAGACTCTTAATGAGGTATGATTTGCCCCTAAGGGACATCTGCCAATGCCTGCAGATGGTCTGGTTGTCAACACAGGGGATGCTACCAGCATCTAGTAGGTGGAGGCCAAACACCCTGCCACGCAGGGCAGTCTCTGCTCCACAACAAAGAATGATCCACCCCAGATGCCAGCAGGGCCCCGGGCGAGGAGCCCCGTGTGGCTGGAGCAGCCTGGGGTCTGCCCTCAAGCCTTACTGTCCCCGTCCTGTTCTGATTCTGCAGAGAAAGAGGATGCCTTTGAGATGAGCCTGTTTGTACAATTCTTATTTTCATTTTCCTTCATATTCTGTCCTCTGATCCTGAAAGCTTTCCATGTTTTGCTAGCATCTTTTATTACTTACAGAAATCCAGTCTAGAGCAAGAATAAAACTAGGATCTTTTTTTAAAGAAACAAATAAAAAATGCTGACCAGTAAGTTTGCAAAGTTATAAGAACTATTTTTATGACAGCACACACACAGTTTATTCCTGGACTGATACCTCAGTTCTTAAAGGGTTTCAAATATAGCTTATCACCAGATTTAGGTTTAAAAAACATGCAGTTTTTTCCATCCACATAAAATACTAGTAGATTTGATTCTCACTGTGCACTCTAGCTGGTGAAGAACTGTTCAATCCTGGAGGGAGTTGCAGTACCAGATGCTGTAAGGTGCTTCTCTCCCCTATTTTGAGATTTAATTGAAGAACAGTGACATATGAATTTAAACGAAATTGTATATACAACCAACCCACACAGAATCTGAATTTATTCTGAGTGTGGAAGGAATATTTCCTTCTTAAAAAGAGAGCTAGAGAAAGTGAGAGAGAGAATTTACCTTTGAGAAATAAAGAAATCAAGGAAGTTTTTAATATTCCTAAATGTTAGCATAGGAATAATATTTATTATTTATAGGAATAGGAATAATATTGAAGAACTGAAATATCAGCAAGTGAATAAATTGTGTATGTGCTATTATAGTATTTATTATTCTTATTCCTACTTACCTTTGAAGATATACAGATCGCCAATTAGCACATGAAAATATGCTCAACCTCATTATCCAGTAAGGAAATGCAAAGTGAGAGAGAGAATTTGCCTTTGAGAGATTCCACAATTCTCTCCAAACATTGTCTGTCCTTGTGAGAAACTGACTAGTTCCATTTATCTCCAAACCTACATGTTTGAGCTTTTCCCTAAGCCCTGCTTCCCCACAGTGGCCATGGCCATGGGTGGCACTGCCTGGTGCCCACCCACCAGGTGCCACTGCCTGCCTGGAAACTGCCATCTGCCCGTCAGGGTGAGAGCTCAGCGTCCCTCCAAGCTTAGTGTACCAGGTGGCTGCTCTTGGGTGATGTCCTCTTCTCAGAGAAATAGTCCTAGGCCTGCTACCCCTGGTCCGGAAGACACTTTTCCAAACACTCTAAGCACGTTGGAACCGTCTCCTTCTTTTTGCCGACTCTGCAGCCGTGAGGCAGGGGACTCCCAGGCTTGGTCGTTTGTCGGGGCTGGGGATGATGTGTCCTGCTCTGGGACACTTCTGCTTTCCAGTCTCCTCTCCTGCTGGCCTCGTTGATGGCTGAGCTGCTGACTCATCCCCGGGCTCATGGAGCTGCAGTCTGGGAAGAGCGCTGGGCAGGGGTGCCCAGGGCACAGCCAGCCTCCTGGAGTCCCAGTGCTGAGCTCACCTGGGGCTCCCAGCTTCACAGGGTCACAGGCAAGGACTAGCACAGGATTGGAGCATCCTCATTGGCTGGAGCCCACCCAACCCCAGGGGCAGCCCCTGCCACCCAAGACAGGAGAGAGGAACGGAGCCCCAGCACAGGGCACGGGACGGAACCCACCTGTCAGGTTCGGGCCCCCACTCTGCGGATCTGCTGTCCAACTCTGGAGTTGCTCTTCAGCCCTCAGCTCAAGTCCTCATGTGACGGCTTCCAGAGAAATGAATTCTCCAGGCTCCAGCCATATCCTCATGGGAAGACGGCTTCGAATTTCCTGATTCTGGCTGAACGCAGAGATAGTGAAAGCTGTGAACAACTTTATGGGATCTTCTGCTGGAGTCGGAGCTGATGAGAACTTTGTGACATGAACCTTCTTTCTACTCCTTTCTCCAGAAGTAGTCACATGAGGACCTACGGGAAGGGCTGAAGAGCAGCTTCCAAATATTAAAAACTTCCTTCATTCCTGGGAAGTGACTGATCAGACAGCAAGAAACCTGGGAGGGCGGGTGGTGGAATGACAGGGGGAGAAGAGGAGCGGTTGAAAGTGGAGGTAGGAAGGGAGACAAAAAGCAGCTTTCAGCCCCTCGTAAGATGCTGTTTGCCACGTGGCTGTGTTGCTTTATGACCTGGAAAGCGACTTACACAGCATGAGTGCGTCTCCTGAACATGCAAGATGTCAAGACACATCACAAGGGCAGATGAGAGGGCTTGAGGGCTGGTTTGGGATTAGCCATGAAAATGCATCTTCCACTGTTAGAGCAGATAACTGTCCTTCAGCTGCTGGGGCTGGGAGATAAGGAGGCCCATGGCAGCACGTGGATCTGCAGAGAGCCCTCTCTGGACAGGCCGGGCCTGGCGGGTACAGCTCTCAGTGAGGATGGCCCAGGGATAATCCCTCCACATGGATGGTTCCATTACCTGTCTCTTGACCTCAGTCTAGAAATTGGCACATGTAAGACCTCCACTCTACCTGAGTTAAAATAGCATTCCTCCCACAGTGATCCTGGTTAGTTCCGAATCCTGCCTGTGCTGAGCGTCACCTGCGAGAGTGTAGACCAGGGAGCAAAAATCTCGTGAGTGCAGGACAAGCTCTGCAGGCCCTTCTGAGGCGGCTGTCCTGGGCCAGCCCCACATTGAGGAATCATGGACTGAATCCCTCAGCAAAACCCAGTCCAAGCAGGGACCTGCCCCTCCACAGGGCTATGCTGTGTCTTTCTTTAACAGGTGTCTAGAGTTATTCACCTTGACATCTACCCAGACACTTCTGCGAAATGGTTTAGAATGCAGTGAGGGCCTGGGATTCACCTAGTGCAGGTGCCAGCTATGGGCTCGAGTTTGCAGGGAAAGTATTTTCAGAAGAAGGATCAAAAAGGAACTGTTTTATTTATTTAGTTAGTTAGTTAGCAACGGAGTCTCACTCTTGTCGCCCAGGCTGGAGTGCAGCCTGGAGTGCTCATGGCAACCTCCGCCTCCTGGGTCCAAGCAATTCCCCTGCCTCAGCCTCCCAAGTAGCCGGGATTACAGGTGCCTACCACCACACCCAGCTAATTTTTGTGTATTTTTAGTAGTGACGGGGTTTCACCCTGTTGGCCAGGCTGGTCTTGAACCCCTGACCTCAGGTGATCCTCCTTCCTCAGCCTCCCAAAGTGCTGGGATTATAGGTATGAGCCACCACACCCGGCCTGTTTTATTTTAATTTTATACCAAACACGTGGCACTAAATCTGTGCCAGGCACTCTATAAATATTAACTGTCTTCATCTTCGTAATAACAATAAGAGGTACTATTATTCTCCCTCTTTTACAAACGAGGAAACGGAGGCACAGAGACACGAAGCTACTTGCCCTTGATCACACAGCTAGTAAGGGTGGAGGTGGGATTGGTGCCTCGGCGCCTGGCTCCAGAATGCTCTCAGCCCTGGGAGCTTGAGCTTCTCCTGGTGGTTTCCATGCCTACTGGCTGGAATCAGGTGTGTGTTTAACCTCATACCCAAAAATTTGTGTGAGTGGCCCTTTTCTCAAGAATCATTAAACACGTTTTTAACTTGAGTGGTCACCAATATATTTAATAATAACTGCTCTGTGGAAGGTCAGGAAGGGTGGAAGGACGTGAGACAGCCTCAGGCACAGTCGTTCCAGCTTTGCATTGCTACAGAACAAATGACTCCAAACCTCAGCACTGAAGCCGCTGCAGCTTCATTAGCTCTCCGGATTTTGTGAGCCGGGATTCAAGCAGGACTCAGCAGCGATGGTACCGCCTCGATGCTCTCAGAGGGCAGCTGAGGGCCTCCGCGTGGCCCAAGTCCTCTCTAGATGCAGCTGGGCCAGGGGGAGCTGCTGGGAAACTGCCCCACCGGGCTCGCCTCTCCATGCGGCCTCAGGGCCTCCCCAGGTGGACTCCCCTGCGGGACAATCAAACAGCCCACCTGTTGACTCAAGAAGTCCTCATTAAGGTCAGGCCAAGTGCCAGCACAGTGCCAAACCCACCCTGCTGTGTTAGCGGCACCACCAGGGCCAGTCCAATTCCAGGAAAGGGAAATGGACTCGCCTCTCCATGGGACAAGTGTCCAAACCCGGGCAGCCCTCTTTCATGCATCACACTGAGGGACACGCAGTCGATTCTGAATTAAAGGCTGCCAGTTGAATAGCAAAAACTGTCACCGCCATTCCATAACTCACACTCACAGTGCTCTTTGATTTATTCAAATCAAAGTTTGAAAGATTGCGAAGGTTCATGATAAATTTAATTGAATCCCTCCGTGTGCATGAAGGTATGATATTCAGATGAGCATTTTATGCTCATTGCCTTCGGAGACCAACAGTCCCCTGAGACCAGCAAGGGCCTAATAATAATGTCCACCACACAATTTGCAGTCAGTAGTATAATGCCTAATTTCATTTCCACTCTTAGCCTAATCTCTTCCATCGGATTTTCATATTGTTCTGTATGGAAAGTCCCCGTTAGTGCGGTGTGCACGGTTTCATGGGTGACTGGCTCCTGTGCGTTTAAAACCACCTGTTCTGAGGGTGTTAAACAGAGCTCTTCCATGTGGGCATTCAAGCCAAGTTCACGCAGGTCTTCAAAGCAATAGAAACCAGTTTGTCTCTAAGCAAAACATCATCGTGTTTTGGCAGTTTTCTTCTCTCTGCTGTAGTCAAAGAGGGGCTTGTGTAGCAAAATCAGGTGGCTGCACCCTCAACCCCATCCTCTCTCCAACCCTGGGGGCTGCAGCGCCACTCCACCCTCAGCCCACCACTCCTGGAGGGGACAGAGGACCCACCTTCTCACTGCCGTACGGATGTGTCAGGCATCCTCTAGGCCAGCAGTGTGTGTGATGGACGTTTTGATGGATGGCTAAATGTATGACACGTTTCATTTTCCTTTTAAGAGGAGTAGGAGTGTTTTCTCTTATCAATTCCGTTCTAATGTTAGCGATAACAAAAACATAGTTTAATGGTTTGTGCAAAAGTTCACTCCTTTTGATCAAAGGTAATTAATAAATCCACCCTGTTTGATGAAGAAACCACATCTCCAGAAGGTGATTCCATCCCTGGGAGAAGCTTCCAGACAAAAAGGGCAAGAGAGTAGATACTACAGTGATTCCACCTGCCATGAGAGAAGCCCTTTCTCCTCCATTTTGGATCTGGGAGAGGAGGGCTTAAGATCTCACAAGCCCTATCAGATAGTCTTTTAGATATTTAGAGGTTAGTTTTTCCTGCAGTATCTTCTTTAAACACCCACAGTTTTTTTTTAAATCCAAGGTAGTATTGCCTAGAACATGTGGATAATCTAAACACAATTTAGTAAACTGATTACAGGTAAATTAAAACTTTTGTCTGTAATTTTCTATTTAGTTGCTGTGATCTTTACATGAATATTTCTTACTGACTGTTCATTTGCACTGCATATTAGACATAGACCACCTAGGCAGGCACTGCTAATGATACTCCAACGTACGCAGTTATAAGGGCGTTCTGCACTGAACTCAGGTTGAGGAATGCAGGCTGTGTCTGGAAATCGATTTTCTGTGAAATCATGGACTTTGGTTCCGCCCCAGCTGTGCCTGGGTTCCCTTTCCTTCCCGCAGTGGCCCCTGCTTGTTTTCCTTTGACCCCACCACTCTCACCATGTTCCCTGAGCATCTCCTCCTCCCAGGCCTGGATGGGGGCCAGACACGGAAGCCCAGTTCTCCTTGTAGCTTGCTGCCAAAGCCTTATGGCCTTTCCATATCACAGGCTTATAGTCCTGTTGACCAAAGAAAAAGAATCCTACAAAAGTGTGATACATATGGCCTCAACCGTGCAGTCTCTGACTCCCTTGGAGAAGTCAACTTGGAAAAGATCCGTATTTCCCTTGAGACCCGGGCTCACTGAACCCATCGTCTTCTGACCCCACAATCAGCACAAGTCTCATGGACCTTTCCAGAAGCAGCTAAGCCTAAAAGTGGGAGAAACAGAAAAATCAATGCCCCTATGTGGCACTGTCTACCTCCAAGGACCCCAGACTGGGGGGCTGCAAAATCCTCAGACCTCTGTTCAGATCAGAAGCAACCCTTTCTGTGCATTTGCCCAAGGTTTCGGTCTCATCTTGAGCTAAGGACCCTGTGAGTGTGCACAAGTCAGCGTCACTGCTGCTGGCCTTGGTGGTGAGATGAGTGGTTGGGCTGGTTTCTAAAGTCTTTCTCATTGTGAAAGTCTGTCTCATTTCATTTCTGATAAGTACATCGAAAGTAACCGATATCATGGTGATCTTTTAGCTTGAGAATAAAATGTGTGAAGTTGGGTTTGACTGTGAACTGGCAGAAGGCAAGAGAATGCACCCATCGAGCTGGCTGAAGGGCAGTTGTTAGTTTTCAGCAGGGTCTGCATGTCCTGCAAGCCAGGCAGGATCCACCCTTATTCTGGACTATTTTTTCCAGGATGTTTACGTAATGAGCAGGCTGGGAAGATAGACAGTGTGTCTATCTGCAGCCAATGACAGGTCTTGGGAGATACAGTGTCTCCCTCTGGAGCGGGGCACTGGCATAGCCACTGACAATTCTAAAGAATTCAGGTTTTCTATATAGGGGTTCCTTTCCTGCCACTCAACCCACTGCATGCAGACAGCTACCTGGGCCCATTCACATGGCTCCTATGTGAACTGGGTATTAGGGAACCCATGCCAAAGTGGTGAAATGTCGCTACTGCTGTGAAGAGTAACTCACCCTTTGTCTCTGACCCAGGAACCTCATTCCTTCATGAGCATCCACAAAACTTAGCTTTCGAGTACATAAAATCTCAGATGTACCACTGTTCTTAACATAAACCTAGCATTGACTTTCCTTGTAAAACTAGATAATGCTGAAATTCCTTTTATAATCCAGCCTTTTTATATATATACATATAAAATATGTATAAAAATGTAAACAGAGCAAAAATATGTAAGATGAAAAATAAGCCCGTTTACCTCTACCTGATACCTTTGACTTTCTGGGATTGGAAATGAAATTTGCTGAACAGATTCTGGATCCTGAAGAAGTATTTGGAAGTATTCGTTCTCAACTCAAGTTTCATTAGAACTCCTAGAAATGTCTGATGTGGATTAATTGGAGAGGAATCTAAGACAGGGCAATGGCAGTGGGCGAAGATTCCGAAAGAACACGTTGCTGCCAGCGAGGAGGGTTGACCACTGCTGACAATGGCTGAACAGGCCAGGCGTCCTAAAAGCAGTGAGCTTTCCTCCAGAGAAATGTGCACATTTGCAGTCCTCATAATGATGCCGCAAGATGGGGACCATTATCTTCATGGGGAAATTGAGGTGGAGGGAGCTTGACTCGCTTAAGATCTCACTTTGAGTAGCTGCGCTGCGGGTGGCACCACATCCCCCTGGTGCACAATCACCTGTTTCTGCTGCCACACCAGGAGTCCCGGGCCAGAGCCCCTGAGAGGTGGCTGTGATGGTTCTGGGAAAGAAATAAGGGCTTCTTCTGATAACAGTGTCAAGCTAAGAGGCTACTGGTCTGCATTTTCAGTAGTTTTGTGTGCTTCTGCAAAAAAGCAGTTTCCACTTACTGAATGCTCTTCCCAGTGACCACACAGAAAAGTAGGATTATAACGTTCATTTCAAAGCTGAGCAGACAGAGGTACAGAAAACTTAATTATTTTCCCTGTTACCCAGGCAGTCAGCTTCTGAGAGCCTGAGGTCTTGGCTGTCATGCAAGTAATGATTTTGATACGGCGTACATGTGTTGCAGACCCTGATGCCCCCGAACTATTTTCTGCAAAGATCTGGGTGGATTAGATCTGTCTACGGCAGGGAATATGGCAGAAGGTAAAGAAAACTTAAAGAAATGTCTGCCTTTTAGTAGCATCCCCTCCAAAATGACCTAAGGCTCAAAATATGTGTGGTGCTGTGAGAAACAACAGGCCATATTCAGATTTGTGCATAGAAATAAGATGACAATGAGGCAGGAGGTGAGGGGAGGCAGAGGGATGTGTACACCGGCAGGATCCTGAGCCTTTAAAGGCCAAGGAGCTGGCATATAGGTGCCGCATATGACTGTGTCGCCTGTGACATCATGGGAAGTTTCAGCTGGGTTTGTTTTGTTTGTTTGTTTTGTTTTTTAAATAAGGTCAGTCGAGTATAAGATTCAGAAGGAACGTGTTGCTTTAAGGAAGGGGGAAGACAGTTGCAACTTCTCTTGTTAAACATCCTAGGAATTTTAGAAATATGAATCACTGTGTAATTTTTCTTCTGGGAAATCTCAGAAAAAATAAACACGGTGCATTTCCTACATTGACACTCTCCAGGGTGGCTGACAGGGCTTGGCTCACTGTTTAATTGGACAGTCGCCATCTGACATTCTGGGCTTGCTTTTCTAGCTGTATTTTTGAAGCACCTGATTTGGCTTACTACCTTATTTTCTTTGTATGCTCAACTCCTGGGCAGGGTTTGGTGCAAGCATGGGTGGGAACGAGTGGGTGAGTGGCAAGGTACTGAGGACACAGAACCAGCAAGACTTCTGTCTGCTTCTAGGCCAGTGATTCTCCACTCAAGGCTTCAAGTGTCCAAGGAGAGAATACGGTCATGGGTTCTTAGTTTCTGTTTCTGGTTGGGTCAGTAAAGCCCCTTCCTCATCCTTCTGTTCTGGTTATCACTGGAAACAGAAACTTACATGGCTTCAGGTTGCTAAAAGCCTAAAACAAAACAAAACAGAATAGCAACAACAAGATAAGATGGGCTGGACAAGTTTAGGACATCTCGGGAAATGCAGTATTTTTTAAGGGAATGAAAAATTCTCAAAATCAGTTCTTAGCTGTGTTGAATAAAGCAGCCTATGGTGGATCATGACTCCAAGTCTAACATACAACTGGTTTTGCAGGTGAGAGTCACTTTGTAACATGTTTCAACACCTTCCTCTCATGATAAGCAGTTTCTAGTCTGAATCAGGACTTTGAGAATACGCTGTATAATGTTTGTAGCAATATCAAGCAAGTGTTTTCCTCTCTCTCAGCCTTTTTTGTGGTGATTAGAAACTTACCCTCTGGGCCATTCCTCCTGAAATTGCCACCTCCAGACCATCGATCTTTTAAAAATGTAAGGCTAATTATAAGCGTATTTTCACCTACAACGTGTGTGTGCGTGTGTGCATGTGTGTGCCCTGTGTGCACGTACATGAGTAGCTGTACCTAGTAGGAGATCTCTCAGACTTGGCTGGATGCTCTGGCTATGCAGAAAAAAGCAACTGAGTGGGGTCCTCAAAACCAACCAGGATTCCACCTGCCGACATCCTGGCTGTGACTGTTTTGGGAAGTTTGACTCCATGCTATACTTTGCTTCTCCACCTGGTTCTGATGAAGAAAACTGAATTGCGCTTCTGGGTGGCAGGAGAGGGTGGACCTCTGAGTTCCCAGGGCCCCTCCGGTCACCTGCCCCAGAGCCTGGTGCCAGGCCATGCTGACGCCAGGGAAAACTCGTCACTTAAAGGTTAGAGGTCAAGGCTGGGTAGAGGTTTTTTGTTTTTGTGTTTTTACACACAGAGAAAATGAGACTAATTACTGGTGTATAATAGATTAGGAGACTATCATTTCGTTTGTTCCAAAAAAAGATACACTTTTTTCTCTGTCGTCTTTCACCATGCGTGTTAACATCCCGAGCTGTTCGTGCTCCTTATGATGTAGGGGAATGTGTTCGCTTCCTGGGGCTTCTGCAGCAAATTCCCACACACCTTCTAAAATTGTTATGGATAAGAAATAGATTCTTACACAGGTCAGCGCCCACATATTTAGGCTGATGAAAAAGAAAATTGCTACAAATAGTATGAAGCAGCCATCCTTGCTTGAAATGCATGTCGACACCTGCAGTCACAGGTTCCATCCATTTGGACTCAGACTTGGACTCTTTTGGGCAATGACACAGGGGGGCCTGAGCTGCCAGGACCCATCCCCTCTTGTAAGTCTGCAGGAAGCTCTTGTTTTATCATCATGAAAATCACATCACTTTTGACCCATCATCTCCATTATTCGTTCTGCTAGTAGACATTTTGCTTACAGGAAATGTGTTCATCGTAGGGGAATATTTTATATTTTTGGAATAGCAATATCGGGTCTCAAAAAACAAGCCTTATATTTGAGTAGAAATTAGTCATGAAATTTCCCCAGCCAGTGTGTACTTTCTGCACACGTGCTGTGTCCCTGTATGACCTAGAGATGTTGAACCATCAGAGAGTTGAGTTGAGAAGGTGGAGAAAACGGCAGATTTGGAGTCCTGTCTGCCATCGCTATTCAGGGTCTACCTGTGGCCACTTTGGTGTGAGGGATAAATAGAGTGGACGCACCATCGCGGTGGGACCGACGTGCGCACAGGCTGGCGCACAGGACACAAAATTCCTCTTCACGCTTTTGCTGCCCACAGCCTCGAAACCAGCCTGGGAAGTGGATACAGAGAAGGGGCTGCTGCTAGGTTACCCTCTCCATGCACTTAAAGCAAAGTGATGTGATGTAAATATCAGCTTTCACTCCGCATCTGAAATGCCTCATTTCTAATATGTGGCACTGTTCTACTCTCCAGTGAGAAGGGCTGCCCACGCCAACGGGAAGACGCGACTGGTCCTAGCCGTGTCCCGCTCAGGGAGACATTAAACATGAAGAAAATGAATCTATGATGTATAACGACGGTAGCTGAATCGTACTTAATTAATTAGTTCTTAAATAACACTTATTATTTTGTAATTAGTGAAGAATATGATCTGCTATTAGCAGAGAAGCTAGATGTAAAAAAAAATGACATGAATTCATAGCTGAGGAAGGACTATCGGGAAATTATTTTCCAGGTTTTACTGTCTTCTAAAATTAACTGGGTAGATATGAAAAGTGTACATAGTCAGCTATCTTTGGCTCCCTCTGCTAAAAGAGAAACAATCCATTTTAACTATGTTTAAAAAGCTCTCGCCGGGTGCCAGGCACTGTGCTGGGCTTGAGGGATAGGAAGGTGTGTAAGGCATGGTTCTTGTTCTCAAAGAGTTCACCGCGTCACAGGGAGGTGAATAAAACAGTGGGCTGTTCTGAGTTTCTGTCATAGAGACACATGAAAATCCACAGAAGGTCCCAGGCTGGTGGGAGCCTGGAAGCCATGGGGGTGAGGTCAGAGGCCCCGAGGTGAGGCCCCCAAGGCTCAGCTCTGTGGTGGAGGCTGCTGCTGTTTGTCCCAAAGAGGCTAAGAGTGTTTATTTCAGTCCCGGGAAAGTTTCTGTCCCACTACATCTCTAGCAATGCCAGAAATCAGTTTTTGTTCTACTTGGTTGTGTTAAAAAGAAATCTCATTTTTGTTTTGCTCTGTATTTCTTTGATTACTAGTGAGTTTGAACATTATCTGCATTTCATTGCTTATTAGTAACTGTCTCGTGGGACTCTGGGACTCACAATCTGGAAAGCAGCAGCTTGGTTTCTACACCAGCCAACCAGCAACAGAAGCCTGGCAGGTGCACACAAAGTTACAACAAACGTAAACACCTTAATTGGCTGTCTAGACTCCTTCTAGAATTGCCATTCTAGACTCCTTCTAGAATTGTCATTCTAGAATCGGGCAACACCTCTTTCTACAAAACAGAATGAGTGCTCGGATGAGCCGAGCAGAGGAGGTTGGTTTATAAACAGAGACTAAAGAAAGCAGACGCAGAAAACAAAATGCAGGCGGTTGTGTGGGTGGTTCCAAGATGACTTCCCTATAAAGGTTAAAGTAGACGGGACTTCCTCATCATCTGGGCTAAACCTGGCCTGCTTGGAAATTGGGCTGTTACCTCTCCTGATTTCTCAGAAGGTCAAATAAAGATCTTCATTTGGGCTTGGTACCACACTTCACACTGGGAGCATCTGCTGGTCCCAGTGCAGGAGCTCAGTCCAAACCAGTGTCCTCTTACCAATTTTATTTCACAACGTGAAGGCAAATTCTTCCCTCCTCAATTGTGTGAGTCCAATAACCCATGTGTTTTTTATCTGTTAATCACCCCAGACAGCACTGCATTGTAGAAACAGTGCCGTGGACATTGGTTGGTGGGGACCTCGCCCACCCATCCCCTCCTGTCTGCCCAGGGATGGGAATGGATACACACACACACACACACACACACACACACACACGGGACGGACGGTTTCCAGAGAGGGCTCTTAGTGACCAGGAGGCGGAGTGTGGGGCCCTGGCTGGTGTGAGCTCGGAGGGCTGGACCTCTCTCCAGGAACAAACAGCCTGCAGTACATAAGTGAGTCACACTAGGTCTGAATCAGACTTCAGGGTGGTCTTAATGGCTGTGCCTGCCCCTCTCTCCAGAAAGAAAAGAATGTAAAATTGAGACTCTGCACATCTTATGGTCCTGGGTTAAAAGCTCCTAGGAAATGAGAGATTGGGTGGAAAATTGGTACAAAGTTCAGTGCAGAGACCAGGGTGGGGCGCTGCAGGGAGCGGCACCCGAGAGAAGCAGCCTCCCGGTACTGCTGGTGGGTGGCACCAGGACCAGTGCAGCTGCCCACAGCACTGACGCCCGCTCAGTGAAAGGCTCCAGTGTGACTCATTCCTCCTCCAGAAATGCTCCTTGCCCGTGTGCATTCTGAGAAGTGAACAGGAATTAGTGCAACACGGTTAGGATTGAAAAACACAAATGTGAACAAGCTGGCTGGTGGTCGTGGAGCCTGGCGAGGTGTGAACAGTAACTGAAATGCCAGCGGGCTATGCAGGCAGCTCTGTGCGTGCTGTCATGACGTCACCTCCAGAATCCCTCTTTCCCTGTCTAAAGCAGGAAGGAGCGTATCATCCACAGTGTGATGCCATTTATGTGAAGACAGAAAGGAGGGAAAAGAATACACGTGTCATTGTCTGAACGTGCCCAGATGATTGTGCAAAGTCTGGAAGAAGCTGGGAATGCCGGCTGCCTCCCAGAGGAGGAGGGGGCATCCAGGAGACCCCGGGGTTTCAGCGCACAGCCGCTGTGCACTTTCCAGAGCGTTTGAATCATTCAGTGTGCAAGTGTGACATTTCATAATAGTCAAGTAAATTTAATTACAAAAATATCAAGAAGCTGAACCATATCTTCTCTCTGCACTGGTGATCGAACTATGTACTGAAAATTTTGAACTCAAAAAACAAGCTCACACTGCGATTCGGGCCCCAAACAACAGGCAAAGGGAGGCCCAGGGAAGAAACTCTGAAGCTGAAGATTCCCAAAGCAGTGGCCGGGGGCCTGGCCCCCGCCCCCCACAGCAGGCTGCTTCCTCCCCCGGAATACAAAGGTGCCTCCGAACATCAGCTTCGTTTTCTGTCCCTAAAAGGGCTCATTCTTCCATCAAAGTGGTGCTGACTGGTTCCAGTTAGCCAAAGGTGTCACTGGAGAAGTAGGGCTTGGTGTCAGTTCTGCTGCACAGTGTCACTTAGAATCTAAAGCAGTAACTATGCGGGCTCACCCTTGGTGTGTAGCTAATTTATTTTACCTAGGCTGATATTCCAATTTTTTTTTGTATAAAACTAAACCAACTGGGTCCAGAAAGTGCTTAGGTGCTTAGGCAGAGAAAACAAGCCAGAATTCAGAATTCAGAAGAATCCTGCACAGAAAACGCTCCTGTGAACCAAGGCTCTATATTCTGTCTTGAAAACAGGCGTGAAACTGATTATCTGATAAAAAATTTATAAAGAGACAAATGCATTACAGTTACTTTGTTGATAAAACAGTTTATCTTAAGAAAAGTGTTTGTTGTGTTTTCTTTTTCCAGAATGGTGAACCTAACAGGGGAGAATCTGAAAAAAAGACCAACCTGGGTGAACTTTCACGGACAACCTCAGAGGACAACGAAGTGTTTGGTAGGTGACGCAGACGTCGGCAACATGGCACCACGTGGTGATGGCGTGCACCTGCACGCTCACTCGGGGAAGCCTTTGATGTTTTAATTGCATGGGTGATCTATGGATCTGTTCTCATTGCTAAAAACATAGAGGCTGGGTTCATTGCTTCATGTCTGTAATCCCACACTTCATGGGGTCTATGCTAGAGGATCACTTGAGCCCAGGAGCTCAAGACCAGCCTGGGCAACATATGAGACCTTGTCTCTACAATAAATAAATAAATTAGCCAGGTGTGGTGGCATGCACCTGTGGCCCCAGACACCTGGGAGGCTGAGTTGAGAGGATCACTTGGTCCCAGGAGGTCGAGGCTGCAGTGAGCTATGATTGCACCATTGCACTCCAGCCTGGGCGACAGAGCAAGACCCTGTCTGAAAAAAATTAAAATGTCAACTGTGTAGATATGTGGCAGATAGAGCCCCTTCCTCCCCTCCCACAATCCTTTCCCATCTCAGTTTTGTTTTTGCTTGTATGCCTTGTTGCACACATAGACATTCAGCATTTCCCAGCCTTTGCCTCACTATATGGTGTTTCTCTGATCATCTATTTATCCAACCCTGTGTGAGCATCAGGAAGCCTAGCAGTGCTCGTAAAAAATAACTAATGAGGAAATGAAATTGCACCAAAGCCTGGATGCTGTGGTGTTTATCTTAACCACAAAGAGTGACTCAGAAGGCATTGGGAAATAACTGTTGTCTGCAGAATTTTACTTTTCTGTATTGCCTTATTGAATATAAATTGCCTTTACATATTTTTATGGTTTGAATGTGTCCCCCAAATTTCGTGTGTTGGAAGTTTAACCCCTAAATTTCTATGTTAATTGGACATGAGGCCTTTGGAATGTAACTAGGAGCAGAGACCTAGTCATCAGGGCACTGGGGTGGGGCCCCTGATGAGACCAGTGGCTTTGTAAGGAGAGGAAGAGAGGCCTGAGCCAGCTGTCACTCTGTGTCGCCATGCGATGCCACCCACTGTGCCATGGCACACTCACCCGAAGCTGAGCAGTTGCCAGTGCCATGCCCTGGGACTTCCTGGCGTCAAGAACTGTAAGGAATAAATTTATTTTATCAATTATCCAGTCTCAGGCATTCAGTTAGAGCAACAGCAAATGAACTAGGACGGAATCTTAGCATTCATCTTTGTTTCTGCTTCCCCTCTGAGTGAATGACCATGTTCTCATTTGAGGTTTACATTAACGCGGTTGGATCCACTTTTCTCATCATGACACTGAGGCTCCGTGACTTGCCCAAGACCACAGGGCTATGCGGGTCCTCAAAGCAGGTCTATTCTGCTGGGCACAGCTCTTTGATTTTCTCCTTGTATTCCTAAAGCCAAGAGAAAGAGGGGTGGAATGAACTGTACGCAGATCCTGAGAACTCACTGTAGGTCGAACGAAAAAGGAGTGATTCTGCGGCTACTAAAATCCTCATCCCTTTCCCCAAGATCAGCCCACCCTGTAGGTCACAGATGACACTCAAGGCAAACAGGCTTCCGGGCCACATTGTCTTTATGGAAAGACCTTTCTCTATACTTCACCTGTTAGTCAAGATAATTTATGCCATTTTTGTTGTTATTGTTCCTGATTAACTTGCTCTTTTTCTTTCTTTCTTTCTTTTTTTTTTTTTTTTTTGAGACCGAGTCTTGCTCTGTTGCCCAGGCTGGAGTGCAGTGGCCGGATCTCAGCTCACTGCAAGCTCCGCCTCCCAGGTTTACGCCATTCTCCTGCCTCAGCCTCCTGTGTAGCTGGGACTACAGGTGCCCATCACCTCGCCAGGCTAGTTTTTTTTTTGTATTTTTAGTAGAGACGGGATTTCACCGTGTTAGCCAGGATGGTCTCGATCTCCTGACCTCCTGATCCGCCCGTCTTGGCCTCCCAAAGTGCTGGGATTACAGGCTTGAGCCACCGCTCTTTTTCAAAAGTCCTTTCTTTTCTATAATGCCATCCTTCTTGAGCAAACATACATAAAATAGATTTAGTGTTGCCCACTCTTTCGATATCTTAAGTGTCCATGAAAATCAGCATCACCCAAAGGCCCAGAGACTGAAAGCAATGAGGACTCCTTCATTCATGCTTCAATGAGCATGAGACAGGCAAGTGCAAAAGGGACTCAGTGCTCTGCTGACTTCTGCAGACTTTCTTACGATCTTTATAGGAATTTTCTCGGAGGCCTGAACATAACTTGCTGCCTTCAAGTAGTGGGGTTTCCATCCTTAGTGGCAGGGGAAGAAGAGGAAGGAGTTGAAGGCAGCCGCGTCCGTGACTAGGAGCAGCAGCGCGCACTCTGGAGCACACTGAGGGTTTCCTAGAATAGACACGCTGTGAGTTTGAATGGGATGTCTTGATGATTTTAAGAATAAATCTGCCTATAAAACTGTAGAATAAAAATTCATTTAGATGATCTCTTTGCTCATACATTTCAGCTACATATATAAAGACATAATAGAAAAGCACGAAGACAAATGTCCAATTTTAGGTTTCACACGTAAATAAAAGTGAGTTCTAGAATTATTTTGGTTAAGCCTACTGATTTTTTTAAGTCAACATCATCTTTATCATTATTCCCCTAGCTAATTGCTTTTAAGATTATTAGTGACATTGGGAGTGGTTCTGTTACCATCAAATACACACACACACACACACACACATATATAGGTATATATATAGCATGGATACAATATAACATAAAAAGGTCTTCTATACTGAGCCCTTTCCTTACACCATGAAGATGATATAATTCCTGAAGCCCTTCCAAACGCAGCCCTCCTTAACCTTTTCAGAGAGATACTGAGTTTGGACAGTTATTATCTAGGATGGAATGTGAAAACTACTGGAAGTGATGAAACTGCAGAATATTTCCATCATTTCACAAACTTGGGTTGTGTTTTGATAGGAAGAGCCATGCTTCTGCCTGTTGTGTTTACTGAGATGTTCCCAGGTCCTTGGACACTGGAGCAAGGCTCACATATCTGCTGAATGAACTTCGCTCCCACATTCCAAGCCTTTCTGCCTGTGAGTGTGACCAGGAAGCAGTTCCCCAAGAGTCACCTTCAGGCCTCTGCAGCTGACGCCTGATTCAGGTTGAGTCAGAACGAAGGGGGAAGTGGGAGGAGCTTGTGGTCCGAGGCGTCCTGATTTCATCCCAGGCTGGGGGAGGCTGGCCCAGGAGGCCTCTGCACTCGCTGTTTAACAATCCCAGGTGATGCCTACCTGGAAGGGTCTATTGAGTTGTGAGACTTTTGCTATTGACCTTAATATTATTTCCCATTCCTGACCCTTTCCTGCGGCACGTAGAACTCTACTCTAAAGGCGCAGAGTGCTGAAGGAAAAGAAACTAAAATGATCTTGGCTATTAGTCTTGACTGTATAACCTTGGAGGCATACAGGCAATTTCTTTTTAAATTGTAACGTACAAAGTGACTCTAAATGAGAGCAGCAGTTCCCTCCCACTTTAGGAAAAGGTCTTTCCTTGACAGGAGAGTAAATCCCGTAAGTACATTAGGAACCATTCTTGATGTCCCGTGAGCACTAGGCATCCATGATCGTGCGATGGTCATCTCTAGGTTCTTGGCAGCCGTTTCATCCACGCATCAGAAGAATGAGCGAGGAATGTGAGACAAGGGCAGAAAGCCATCATCCTTAGCTAACCACCTCTGCAGGACACTCATACCTAAGATCTCTGTGGTGTCAAAAGGCAGTAGTGTTGTATTTCAGCTGAGAAGAGAGTCCCCGAGTGAAGACTGATTGACGCATTGAAGAGAAAAGTTTGTGCCAGGCACTGACTCTGGCACAGATGCCATCACTATGGTTCACACATTGAGTGCTCAAAACCGCAAACAGACAACTAAACCAGCACAGCCTTCCTCCTCATCTCTGTGAAGGCCAGAGCCAGTCATTTTCTTAGCAATCCACTTTGAAATTTTATTTGCCCTTCATCTCCTGGTAAAAATCCCACCAAAGGATTGTTTACAATCTAAGTAAATAACTCATGAGAGCACACTTTCAAATATCTTCTGTGATTTTTTTTTTTTTTCTGACAGCTTTGTGGTTATGCTTAAGACTGTTTTGCCTAGTTACAAAAGGAGGAAGAAAACACTTTAAGGCACGACAACCTAGAGAACTGGGTGTTGTCTGAGCTTTGGGGAAGCAGGTCATTTTGCGGTAGACCAGTTGCTGCTAAGTGTTTTCTGACCCACACCCCCACGGGCAGTGCACACACTGTCCTCCTCCGTAGAAACCAGGCAGGAGTCAGTCTCCACCTCTCCTCCCACTGGAGGGAGGAGTGGGAGCTAAACTAATGGTCGGGCTAAACTAAAGGCAGGCAATTCAGTTGAGGTGAGTGAAGTCTTAGGTCTTCCTAAATTATACTAAGGAAGGAGAGGAGTGGCCAAAAGAGGGCACTACTGCCCCGGCGACTGACTGTGGTTCCTCTCGGCCAGGACAGGCATCTCAAAGGCAGGCCTGGAAGGATGTGGACTCCGTGTCACGCGTAAGCTAGTTCACTCCACATGTGCCACAGAGGAAGGATGTCCTGCCATGAAAACATCACCATCCCACATCTGTGTTCGCTGTGTCCATTTCACGGGGCCAAGTCCTGAGTGTACAGCATGTAAGGGCAAAGCCCCATGAAGAGTCATGAGGAAAACATTCACGACTTCATTGCTCAGACAATGGAGATAGAAATACCTGTGTTTAATGTTCATTTAAAAAGTATTCATCCCAGAAACATTTAAGTACATATATTGGTGTGTGCGTGTTTTCACTCTTCTTTATTTTATAAAGCTTGAGTTAGCTGACGCTAGGAAAAAAGACCAGGAAACAGTAAAATGTAAATAAAATTGAGAAGATGAAGTGAAGGAAGACCATAAACACATCGACCACATGACAACGGCTGCAGGGAGCCCCACGTTTTGCTCTGAGCTGCCCAGCTGCCCAAGTGGAAGGGAACCCCAGCCAGCCTGAAATCTCTCACTTTACACAGCAGGTGGCAGAGTCCTACCGCCTTTTAACTGTGTTCATTTTGGCAATGAACTCTTCTTTTTGTGTCTTGGTTTCCCCATACGTAAGTAGGAGTAGTCATAAAATGACCTGTGAGTGAGAAACAAGTTGACACGGGTGCATGTGTGGGACTCTCCCATCTCCTCGCAGTACTCAGTGAACACTGGCTCGTATTTTCAGAGAGAAGACTGCAGACATTTTTTGAAGGATTCAGAGCTTTGTTTAACAAATACTAAGAACTTTTCCTGCTTAAATTTTTATCACAGATAAAGAGTCACATGGTAGTTAGCGACCTCAAGGTATTTTTATAGCACATGTGGAGATTAGTTTTGTATAGTTATTGATTGTAATAGAATTCAGTAAGAGCCAGTGGTGCAACATCAATCTTCAGCATTGAAAGCCAAGATCCTGGTCGGGCGTGGTGGCTCAAGCCTGTAATCCCAGCACTTTGGGAGGCCGAGACGGGTGGATCACGAGGTCAGGAGATCGAGACCATCCTGGCAAACACGGTGAAACCCCATCTCTACTAAAAAATACAAAAAACTAGCCGGGCGAAGTGGCGGGCGCCTGTAGTCCCAGCTACTTGGGAGGCTGAGGCAGGAGAATGGCGTGAACCCGGGAGGCGGAGCTTGCAGTGAGCTGAGATCCGGCCACTGCACTCCAGCCTGGGCGACAGAGCAAGACTCCGTCTCAAAAAAAAAAAAAAAAAAGAAGAAAAAAAGAAAGCCAAGATCCTTATGATCCCTGTGTCTAGCCATTCGAGAACCTGCTATGATCCACAGACAGAATTGCAAGAACTTGGGGTCCCTTCCCAGAGCCAGGACTTTGATAGGCATTTCATATCACAGAGTTCCAGGTCCCAGGTTCTGAGAAAGGCCCAGGAGGAGTTCTGAGTGACTGGTTGCTGAGGCACTGTGTGCCTCTGTTCCATTGAGGGTCGGCAGCAGCCTCAACAGAAGACAGACTCCACCTGGGAAACAAGCGGGTGTGACCATTGGCTCTGCCATCAACTCTCAATGCAACTGGGGGTGCAACTTCATCTCTCTGTGCCTCCGTTTCCTCCTCCAGAAAACAGGGTTTCCAATTGACCCTCAAGAATTGTTGCAAGTGCGCATTGAGAGAACAATTTGGCCCGGTGTGGTAGCTCATGCCTGTAATCCCAGCACTTTGCGAGGCTGAGGCAGGTGGATCACCTGAGGTCAGGAGTTCGAGACCAGCCTGACCAACATGGGGAAACCGCATCTCTACTAAAAAATACAAAATTAACTGGCTGTGGTAGCACACACCTGTAATCCCAGGTACTTGGGAGCCTGAGGAGGAGAATTGCTTGAACCCAGGAGGCAGAGGTTGCAGTGAGCTGAGATTGTACCACTGCACTCCAGCCTGGGCAACAAGAGCAAAACTCTGCCTCAAATGAAAGAGAGACAGAGAGAGAGAGAGAACAGTTACACTACATTACAGGATGCTTTAACGTCTCTACTGCTTGAAGCCACGTTCAGACAATGAATAATGAGTGCTACCATTCATTAGTAGTTTTCATGTGCCAGTGAGGACCTGTGTGACATCTGCCGTAAACATTCATTCATCATTGGCACCAGGATGTCCTACCTGTGTGATTTCACCATTCATTTATTCAATCATTTTTGAGCACCTCCAATGTGCCGTGCCATATACTGGAGGTGGAAGAGAGAGGGCAGAGGTTAGAGAAAACAAAATAGAGAAATGGCGGGGCCAGCCCTAAGGAGTTCACACCATTTGGGGGGTAGTTTAATATAGAAAGACATAAAAGGAGGGCATTTTTTTCTTTCATTGTTTTCTAGTGCTGGCCGTGTCATAATGCTGTAAGGTAGAGTAAAAAGCTGTGTCCTAAGTGAATGAAAAATACTTAAAATGAAGATACACAGAGGTTCAGGAGAAGCCACAGTGGAGATAAATTGGAGCGTTTTGAAAGACTGAGGTGGTGACAGGGAGCGGGCAATGATTGGAGGGATGTGACCTGGACAGAGGAATCATACGAAGATTTTCATGTTTTGGTAGAACATCTGTCTTTCCAATGAAGATAGATTTTAAAACATCCAAGAGTAGGCTTAGAAGTTATTTAGATGAGGCTGGAAAAAAGTTTCTATGCTCTAAAAGCTGGAAGGTGTTCAGATACTATTCGGATCAGCGCAGATATCACTGCCAACAAAAGAGTCACCAGGTTCATGCATTTGGAAAGGAGAGCTTACTTCTTATAAAGGGCTGCAGCCTGCAAGGTGGCCATCTTTACAGGCTGGGAAGCAAAGCCTCCGGCGGAGACGAGAGCGGGCACTTGGAGGGAGGGAAAGATGAGGCAGGAGTTATGCTGAATGGGTTGGTCAAGTTTACATATTCAATGGCTCATAGGAGAATCCTATGAATATGGAGGAGTCCTAATGAATGTGTACTGAGTGAACATGTATGTTACATACAAGCTGTGTTCACTTTAACATTTCAAAGCATTCCATTAGGCCCTGTACATCAAGGGGTGGAACAGAGGCACAAAGGCACTCAATGTGCAGCCTCTGTAAACCCACCAGAGCAGGCTGTGGTCAGTGGAAAGTTACTGAAATCAGCCTCTTATCTAATCAGAGCTGTAGTTACAGCTTGTGGAACAGGGAGATCTAGCATCATCTCCTTGTCACAGCTGCAATTGTTTTCATATTACTTACCTCAAGGCCAGTGCTTGTTTAGGTGAGAGAGGAAAGGAAGCACCCTGTGATGGTTCCATCCTGCCTTAACCCCTGCATGGCATGGCCTCAGGGCTGGTTTATAATTTGCTATCTTTTTTTTTTTTGAGACAGATTCTCACTTTGTCACCTAGGCCAGAGTGCAGTGGCACCATCTCGGCTCACTGCAACCTCCGCCTCCCGGGTTCAAGCGATTCTCCGCTGAGACTACAGGCGTGCACCACCACGCCAGATTAATTTTTGTATTTTTTAGTAGAGATGGGATTTCACCATATTGCCTGGGCTGCTCTCAAACTCCTGACCTCGTGATCTGCCCGCCTCGGCCTCCCAAAGTGCTGGATTACAGGCATGAGCCACCATGCCCAGCCCATAATTTGCTATCTTATTGCCACAAAGAGTTCATTCCATCTTGCCTGGAGGGGTAGGACCTTTACTTTACATCACCTTTCTAAGAGGCTGTTCCTGTCATATCTAACCAAGAAGCCCACCTGTCGCCCATGCCACACTTCTTTATCCCACTGCCTTATTTTGTGTCCTTCACAATGGCCTTTTTTTATTGCATTTACACACTTAGCGTCTTTTTTCTTCCACAAATGCAAGCTTCTCGAAGGCGGAGCATCTTGTATCTGTGCTGGCACTTATTTTTATTTTAATTGACTACCAAGTGGCAGCACTTAGCACTGAAGCAGACACACCAAACGGCTTCTCCAGACCCATGTCTGCTTTCTGCATTTTGGTGTATTTTTACTTGTAATAATATTCCCCTGATTTTTAAGCAAAAATGTATTTATCATCCTACACATATATTAAATTTGATTTATTAAAGTTAATTAATTTTAATTTTTAATTTTAATAATGTAATTAAGGTTAATTAGGATTAATTAAATTAATTATAAACTAGTGACTAATTTATAAAATTATTATAATTAAAATTAATTATAATCAAAACAGCTAATTGAATTAATAATTAAAACTAATTAATGTGATTAATTGATGAACTAAAAAATAACTCAACTACCTGACATAACTCTGTCCCTTTTTCAATTTTGAATTCAGATCTTTCAACCAATAACATTTTTCTAGGCTGTTTAATGGTCCTGGTTACTGTATTATCCTTTCAAATAGCTCCTAATATTCCATGTGATTGACAAACCATCAGTAATATAATCATTCCCCTATTGCTTTTCATTTCGGTTGTCTCGAGTTTGCTACTAGAAGACATGCTACAGTTGGCACTTTGATTTGGGTAGAGTTTCTTCTTTCTTTTAATTGTTTTAATAGGCTTCAGTCAAAGTAAGTGAAATGGCTAAATTATTTTCCCCGAAGTCGTGCTGGTGAACTGCCCTTCCCGTGGCTGCCCTTCCTGTCGCTTCCATCTTGGGGCAGCCTCAGGGGGTTGTAAGCTGGTGGGCTGTGGCTGGATGTGGTGGCCCTCAGGCAGGTCTCGTTATGTCCATATGGTGGAGGTTTTTTCTTTTAATATTGATGACATTTGGAAACGGTAAACTTTCCCATGAAAATGTTGAACTGCAGCATCTCTGGAAACTAAAGGCCTGGTTGTGGCATTCTCCCAGCTTGGCTGCAGTCAGCTGACCAAGGAGCCCCCATCTCCAGGGCCTCCAGGTCCCCTGCAATTTTCCCCCCTCCGCGGAATGAGCTGCCTGACCCCACAGGCCTGGAGCTGGAGACTTGGTCCCTAATCTGTTCGAGATGAAAATGACCCTGGGCACCATACCAGTCACTACGACCGTGTTCCAAGTTTGTCCACAATCTCGTTTCTTAAAGTGCTGTTTCTTTGGCTCAGGATTCTGCACGCCGGGGTGGGGGTGGGACTGAAACAGCTCGTCCCCTGTGGGCATCGCATCAGCCGGAGGGGGCTGGGTTCATGCCCCGGGCTGGGGTCTCTTGGAGGCCGCTCCTTCCCGTGGCTGGCGAGCTATGCGGGGCGTTGCCCGGGTCTGGCCGGGTTGTCAGCCTGAACTGGTGCCCCGGGTTCTCCAGGTCTGGCCTCCCCACAGCGTGGAGCTGGGGTCCCAGGTGCGTCCTGAGAGTGGAAGCCAGAGTGGAGCCACTGCCTGCTGTGACCCAGCCTGGGAGCACTCCGCATCCCTGCATCCCTGCATCCCCGCCTCCCCGCCTCCCCGCCTCCCCTCATCCCCGCCTCCCCGCCTCCCCTCATCCCCGCATCCCCTCATCCCCACATCCCCTCATCCCCACATCCCCGCCTCCCCTCATCCCCGCATCCCCTCATCCCCACATCCCCTCATCCCCACATCCCCACATCCCCTCATCCCCGCCTCCCCGCCTCCCCGCATCCCCTCATCCCCTCATCCCCTCATCCCCGCCTCCCCGCATCCCCGCATCCCCGCCTCCCCGCATCCCCTCATCCCCTCATCCCCTCATCCCCTCATCCCCGCATCCCCTCATCCCCGCCTCCCTGCCTCCCCTCATCCCCGCCTCCCCTCATCCCCTCATCCCCTCATCCCCACCTCCCCTCATCCCCACATCCCCGCCTCCCCGCATCCCCTCATCCCCGCCTCCCCGCATCCCCTCATCCCCGCATCCCCGCCTCCCCGCATCCCCTCATCCCCGCCTCCCCGCCTCCCCGCATCCCCGCATCCCCTCATCCCCTCATCCCCGCATCCCCGCCTCCCCGCATCCCCTCATCCCCTCATCCCCGCCTCCCTGCCTCCCCTCATCCCCGCCTCCCCTCATCCCCGCCTCCCCTCATCCCCGCCTCCCCTCATCCCCTCATCCCCGCCTCCCTGCATCCCCTCATCCCCGCCTCCCCGCATCCCCTCATCCCCGCCTCCCCGCCTCCCCGCATCCCCTCATCCCCGCCTCCCCGCCTCCCCTCATCCCCGCCTCCCCGCCTCCCCTCATCCCCGCCTCCCCGCCTCCCCTCATCCCCGCCTCCCCGCCTCCCCGCATCCCCTCATCCCCGCATCCCCTCATCCCCGCCTCCCCTCATCCCCTCATCCCCGCCTCCCCGCCTCCCCGCATCCCCTCATCCCCGCCTCCCCGCCTCCCCGCATCCCCTCATCCCCGCCTCCCCGCATCCCCTCATCCCCGCCTCCCCGCATCCCCTCATCCCCGCCTCCCCGCCTCCCCACATCCCCGCCTCCCCGCATCCCCTCATTCCCGCCTCCCCTCATCCCCGCCTCCCCTCATCCCCGCATCCCCGCCTCCCCTCATCCCCTCATCCCCTCATCCCCTCATCCCCGCATCCCCGCATCCCCTCATCCCCGCCTCCCCTCATCCCCGCATCCCCTCATCCCCGCATCCCCTCATCCCCGCCTCCCCTCATCCCCGCATCCCCACATCCCCGCCTCCCCTCATCCCCGCCTCCCCTCATCCCCGCATCCCCACATCCCCGCCTCCCCTCATCCCCGCATCCCCTCATCCCCGCCTCCCCTCATCCCCGCCTCCCTGCCTCCCCTCATCCCCGCCTCCCCTCATCCCCGCCCCCCCATCCCCGCCTCCCGTCATCCCCGCCCCCCCATCCCCGCCTCCTCTCATCCCCGCCTCCCCGCCTCCCTGCTTCCCCGCATCCCCGCATCCCCGCTTCCCCGCCTCCCCTCATCCCCACCTCCTCTCATCCCCTCATCCCCGCCTCCCCGCATCCCCCCTTCCCCGCATCCCCTCATCCCCGCCTCCCCGCTTCCTGGCGTCCCCACCACCCCTGAGGTTGACGTCCAGGGCTGAAGAGGGGATGCCTCTTCTTCCCAGAGAGTCCCTGAAGAGCCGGTGCAGCCCTGGGTGACGAACTTAAAAAACACTCCCCGCCTTCATCAGATGTTCCCCCTCAGAATGTTCATGTAGCGTTTTTAAAAATCATTGCATTTTTGTTTAAATTTGTTTCCAAGAAACTTCTATGAGAAAATCCTTTTTTGTGATGCTATTTTTCAAGTAATGTGTGTATTTAATGCATCCAGGTTAGTAAACTGAGCTATAAGACTTTAGTAAGTAGCTGTCATTTCCGGCGTAAAATTCCATTTGGACCTGGTAGTCACGGGAGTTCATGTCCTTAGAGATAATCACTGCACAGCCTTTCCGTGGGAATATTCGGTGCTAGTGTGAATGGATCACTAATTGTGATTCCGTGGCTGCCTGAGGCCTTGTATTCCTGTCTAGACAAGCCACAAAACCCGTTTTGTGAAATAGCATCTTTGGGCTGGGTATAAATCATAGAAACAAAATCACAAGTTGGGGGATGAAGGAATATTCAGATTATCTTGTCTGACCCGCTTTGCCTGTCAGATGAGGGTGCAGCTGCCAGGCAGACACTCAGGAGCAGGATCCGAGCCCAGTGCTCCCAGTCTGCCAGGGAGACCACAGCTGGTTCCTTGTGGGGCAGGGCAGTTCTCATGTCTGTCTGACAGATGCTAAAACAAACACTGTAACAGTTACAGCTCCTCTGTGCACTGAAGTGAATGTTAATGATACTTTGTATCATTAAAAACCCAAACATAGCTCTGAATATTTACCCTGCTTCATTGTAGTACCCAGGCAATTCTTTGGGGACGTGCCTCCTTCCGGTCTCAGAGGATGTTTGCTTTGGGCCAAAGACCCCCTGCTTCTCAGCGGCCCAGTGGTGAAAGCTCACGTGGTGGGCGTGGGTGTGGGCATGGTCAGGGCACATGGGAAGCCGGTTCTCCTCAGCAGCCTCTTCTGAGAGCTGTTAGACAAAGGTCTCAGCATCTAGGAGTTACTTTAGTAAGGCCATGTGGTTAGGACTGTGGACTCGGTTCCCCCGTGCAGATGGGGGTGGTTAGGACTTGGCCTCAGTTCCCCCGTGCACATGGGGGTGGTTAGGACTTGGACTCGGTTCCCCCGTGCAGATGGGGGTTGTGTGCTCAGCTGCAGGTTGCTGGGAGGACTCGGTGGTGTCAAAGAAAAGTTACCCCAGGGAGAGTGGGACAGGCAGGGAAGACGTATCCCAGACTATTGCAGTAGCAGAGATGAGCTGAACTCGACCCTGCTGAAACAAAAGGCAGGAGGGTTTTTAAGCACTGGGGTGAGCTGGTGGGAGAGTCCTGGAGGACGTTGGTTGGAGGCTGGTTGGTGCAGTCAGGCCGGCAGTGTTTGCAGATTAGCCCTTATCACAGTTAGGCCCCTGCCTCCCACGGGGACTGGGAGCTGAGGGTGCTATCGTCCTTGTTGATTACATTTCAAAGGCTCCTGGATCCTTCGAGAAGACCGAGCGAGGCAGTAAACTGGGCAAGAGGCCAGGAAAGGGCTGAGGTCTTAAAGGGACAGAGAAAGAATTTACAGTGGCAATTTTTCTAGAGACAAGGAAGTTGGGACCGAGAGTCCTACAAAACCTGTTTAAGGTTTAGTTCCCCAGACAGGAATGGCAAGGCGGTCTGGGCCAATGGTCAGTTCATGCCTCTGGTTTAGAGCAGCACCCAGTCCCTACGGGCCCTGTGAGCCACATGGACAGCAGGCCAGACACAGGAGGCAGCAACAGTGTGTTCCCCAAAGCCTGTGCAGACCCAGCCCCGGGCGCACGGTGTCACTGATAACAGGAAATGCACCGCCAGTGGCCTCACTGCCATGCGCTGGTGCAAATTCATGTGGGTGCCGCCTGCCCTTCATCCACACGGTGAGTGGAGCGCACCACGCTTAGCCATGACACCACAGAGCCACAGGGACATGTAAGAGGAGTGGGGGAGGCAGAGCCTCACTTCGGGTTTTTTTTTCCCCTTTCTAAAAATTCTGACAGCTGCTCTAAAACCTTAATTATTCCAACCAAGCTTCTAGAACCACTGAGTTTCTGGGAATGTCTGCGTTTGCAAAGTCACCAGCTGTGTTTGGAAAGACATTTCCAATGGGGTTGAAATCTCCAGTGTGAGTGAACTTTTCTTGTCATGACCTCACTGTCTGTAATGAGGGCTTCCTGATTGCAGTTCGCTTTACCTGAAAACAAAACAGAGGCCAAACACCACCTTATTTAAAGCAAGAATGGAAGTAATACTCTGAAAGATAGCAGCCCACCAGCAGATGTGAAAAGCAATTACTAGGTTAAAAAAGAAAGAAAGAAAGAAAACTGAGCCCATTTTCAGTGCAGACCATCTTTCCCAGCCAGGGAGGGTGGCAGAGGTGGCCCTGGGCTGGGAGGGAACAGCTACCCGCGCACCTCCTGGGTCAGGGGTTGGGCTTTAAGGATGTGGGTTCTAGAAGTTTACAGTGATGTGCCCCCTCCTCTGGGTATTGTATCAGTTGGTACAAAGCCACTTCCTCCCAGGGCAGGACATTCTTGCACCAGCTCCGCTCAGCTCCTTCCTGCCTGGGTTTCTGCTGACCTTGCTCCTCCCACACAGAGGCTGTGCTGGAGTTGCAGCCAAGCTGCCTGCTGTTTTCTCGACGACAGAGTGTGGTGCAGACACGCAGGGCCCAGCAGCGGCAGGCGGTGCTGCCGTTCCTCTGTCCCCATCCACCATGTGCCCGGCCGGAAGGTTCTCTTCTCCTCACTCCCAGGGCCTCCCAAAGCAAACTCATTATTACTTCCCATGGTTTGCATACCTTTATGATACCGAATTCCATACAATGTTGACATTTAAATGTGTGTGTACGTGCAAGTCCCTTCCCTTCTCCTCTGGGCTTTCTGCTCTGAAGCTCATTTTCCTGATAATATGAAATAGATCATCTGGAGATCACAGTGGCAGAGTGGGAGAAAACAGGATGTGTGCATGGTGACGTTACCCGCAGCTGACAGGAATTGGAACTTGAGATGTGTGCATGGTGACGTCACCTACCGCTAACAGGAATTGGAACATGAGATGTGTGCGTGGTGACGTCACCTACCGCTAACAGGAATTGGAACTTGAGATGTGTGCGTGGTGACGTCACCCGCCGCTAACAGAGATTGGAACTTGAGATGTGTGCCTGGTGATGTCACCCGCCACTAACAGGGATTGGAACTTGAGATGTGTGCCTGGTGATGTCACCCGCCACTAACAGGGATTGGAACTTGAGATGTGTGCCTGGTGACGTCACCCGTCGCTAACAGAGATTGGAACTTGAGATGTGTGCCTGGTGACGTCACCCACCGCTAGCAGGAATTGGAACTTGAGATGTGTGCATGGTGACGTCACCCACCGCTAGCAGGAAGGAACTTCAGATGTGTGCCTGGTGACATCACCTGCCGCTAACAGGGATTGGAACTTGAGATGTGTGCATGGTGACGTCACCCGCCGGTAACAGAGATTGGAACTTGAGCTCTCCCTTTATTGAGGTACAAAATGAGGAGAGCTGTTTCTATGTCTTTGTTGAGAGCACTGATGGCTGATTGTGCCAAGGACCCAGGGACGCTCCGGTACTTTGCAATCACCTCTCCCATCACCAAGGCCCAAACCCTCCTCTGCCTACCTGGGTCATTAAGTGGGTCCCGGCCTCCATCCTGATCCGTCCCTGTCGGTTCTCCCTGCCAGCTAGCTGCTGAGCACCTTGCTCCCTGCTCGAAGCCCCTCCACCTGTTCCCCAGGGGCCTCTCCAACCACATCTCCTGCGGCCTCTCCCTCCCGCAGCCTCCTGGGTATGGCTGAAGCACAGACTGTCCTCCTCCTTCACTCTCTTGCCCGGATATCCGGAGGCGAGCTCTTCGCTCGTGTCCCTTCTCATTGACATCTCCCACTTAGAAGTGCGACTGCATCAGTGCGGGTGGGCTCTGCAGGTCTGCCAGAGGAACTCCTAAAGCTCTGAGGCTCAAGATGGTGTCCACTCACATCACAGCTCAGCGAGGGCCAGGCGGCTGTCCGTCCAGTGTGCCTGGGAGAGCCCCGTGGCTTCCACATAGAGTTTCCACCATCAGAGGGCAGGGCGGGGAGGGACCAGGAGGACAGCCCAAGGGCCAAGCACCCTGCAGGCCAGGCCGAGGGGCAGTCATCGCGTCCACTCAAGTTCTGATGGCCAGAAGCGTCACGCGGCCCCACCTCGAGGAGGGAGCCGAGAGGAAGAAGGACGCAAAGTGGGGTGGTAGTCACCTCTGTCACACTCCCTGATTAAGTTGTTTATTGCCGGAGCCTCCATCCCGGACGGAAAGTGAGCCCCATGGAGGCAGGGACATCTGCCTGTTTTGTTCGCCGAGATATCCCAGCACCTAGATTCAGGCCCAGCTCGTGGGACGAGCTTCATCAATATTTGCTGAATGACTGAGTGACAGGCGGGACACCCCTCGTCCCTGCTGCTCTCTCCTCTCCTGTCTCAGAGACTTTGTTTGCACGTGGCAGTGTTCCACATCAAATGCCGGCAGACAGCGTGCCTGAGGCCTGAACTCTTCCCTGTAAGGAATCCTCCCTCTGTGCTCAGCTCAGCAGTGTTCCACAGAGTGCTCGCAGCTCGTACATTGGAGCGTGTGTGTGCAAGAGTGCCTGTGTGTGCTTTGTGATGCGTGCACATAGCATGTGGGGTGCATGCTATAAAAATGCTGTTCCAACTGACAAAATGTCCCTGGAACTCGAGAGATGCTTTTGTTCTTTGAAATTAGGGTGAGACTCTGAAACCACAGCCAGCCCCTGTGGTGGAGGGTACCGGCTGACGCTGGTGTCTTGGCTGTGGGGGCTGAGGATGGAGCTCAGTCCCGACCCAGCCGAGTGTGCACATGTCCAGCGTCTGTGTGCCCCTTGACTGCACCTGCAGTGGAGCCCCTGCCCACCCCTCCCCTGAAGCAGCCACTGTGAGGACGGGTACAAGGAAGTGGGAAGCAGCCATGTCACTGCAGATGCGGCCACCCTCAGCCAGGGTTCCCAACAATAAGCCATCTGGTGTTGAGCTCCCTGGAGACACGTGAGCCTGTGCTGTTCCCCTCTCTGCTCCTGGGACAGCCACGCTGGCCTATCCCGGGGACACGGCATTGGGTGGCTTCTTTTGGGGCCTTCTATTTAGCAGGAAACCAAAAGTTCCCCTTTTTCAAATGATCCAGGGCAGGCGGCTGGGGTCTAGCATGGGCTCACACCCATGTTCCCCAAAACCTTTCCAGGGGCTCCACAGGAGGGAGCAGGTTAGGACGGGAAGGGCACAGTGCCCACAGGGACAGCGCCCCTGAAGTCCACCCGGGGGGGATACATGGCTTGGTATACATGTATATACATATACAGGGTTGCCTGCTGAGTGGAGAGGAGTGGGGCTCGGGGACGCAGGCCTGATGTTGCTGGGCTGGCAGGGCACTTCCCATCGGGAGTCACAAATCCCAAGGCGAGGATAGTGGCCGTGTTCCCATGGGGGATTATTCCAGGTGAGCAGGTGGGGGGTGGGGGACACTGCTCAGCAGGTCCTTGGAGCTTGCCGGGCTATACAGTGAGCGTAAACACTCGCAAACCATCGCTGCCGTCGCTTCAAGTTTGTTTCCTGTGCACTTACCCCGAAGCGATCCTGGCCTTCCAAAATAAGAATACACTGCTCAGAGTCACTTAGGGTCATCAGAGCCACAATGGGACAACTGAAAGATTCCCAGAACAAAGAGGGAATACAAACCTTACAATGGCACAAATAGCAGCTGTGATGGGTTCTGGCCAGTGGGGCGGCCATGCCTGCAGCTCGGGACCCGGAGAGCTCAGACAAAGGGGTCCCTGCTCGCGGGCGCCCCCATCCAGGGACCCCTTTGTCTTAACCCCCGATCGGGACACTGCTGACCCTTTATGTCTGCTGGGCCTTGGATCCCCAATTTGAAAGCACTTCTATTTGGTTTCCATAAGTAAAAGTTCACATTTGTGATTTTACCTCACAGCCTGAATTTGTGATTGGAAGTTGGGGTTCTGTTGTGTGGCTGTTGGATCGCCCTTGCTCCTTCCCCTATAACTGATCGGGTGGACTCAGGCACCTCGGAGGAAGACTCTGGCTCTGAGGGCACTGTCTCAGGAGGGCAACTTGCGCTCACAGGCCTTCTCCAGCCTCCTCCTCCTCTTCCACTGGTGCCGCACGGCTTCACCATAACCTTTTTTTAAGATGCCCTTTTTTCCCCACTTGTTCCAATGAGAGAAGGGCATGTCTCTGAGTTTCTCAGATGAATCCTTCAGGAGCTGGGCCTCACTTCTACCACGAACGTTTTAGCATCAGCATTGTGTAAATTGAAGAAACAAGATGTTAAAAAAGGGAAAATTAAGCACACTGTTACATGCAGGTTTAGCAAAGTGCACCCCCGCTCACGCTCCTATGCCTGGTCTTCACACATCAGACTGAACCCCGTCACTGTCACCCCGCGGCTTAACATGTTCATTCCAACCTTTCTTGTTCTCCCTGGAACGTGCTAAATTTGATGTATCAGGAAAGGTGTTAGTAATTATTATTCCTAAGCTCTCCTTCCACCCTCAACTCTTCTTCGCAATTAAAGAGTTCCGTGAAAATCGAGTCCTTGGTTCAGCCCCAGTTCTGCACTGGGTCTCGGTTTTGGTGTGGTTGCTGCAGAGGCATTTAGATCCTGACCTCACCCTCCCCGGCGGAGCCCAGTCCAGAAACCCAGAAGCAGCCCCAGGTGGGCTCTGTCGGGCAGCTGCTCCTTAACCGTTGAGCCAGGCCGACAGTGGTGGGTGGATTTTAAAATAAACAATGGATGTGACCATTTAAGTAGATTTAATTTTATCATTAGAGGGGCACAAAGCAATTGAGAGATGCTCACATCCGCCCGCAACTGAAAGGTAAGGAACTCATAATTTAGGCACATTGAAATGGGAACTTTTCATGTTGACTTTTTGTATCTGGGCCATTTTTATTTCAAGGCTACAATACAATCATGTTCCACAATAATAAAATTTACACCAGAAGGCTGTCCTCCCTTTCTTCCTCTGACAGGAAGAGCCCCACCTGAATAACAGAATCTTACATGTTATTTTACCTGAAGTTTACCATTACCTAAATATTTTTATTAAAATTACTTTTAAAATTATGTCTTCATGTTCCATTTCTTTTTCCTGGGATCTTCATTAATAACCAAAAACACCAAAAGCAAATATTATAATTAGTGATCCCCATGACTAGAACTTGATACTATAATAATTTGCCCTGGGTAGGAGAAGAGAGTGGCCGGAGGCTTCCCTTGAGATGATTGAGACATGCTCCTTACTACTAAGGTAATAAGGTGGGGCGGGGTGGTTCATGCCTGTAATCCCAACACTTTGGGAGGCCGAGGCAGGAGGATGACCTGAGGTCAGGAGTTAGAGACCAGCCTAACCAATGTGGTAAAACCCTGTCTCCACTAAAAATACAAAATTAGCCGGGCGTGGTGGCAGGCACCTGTAATCCCAGCTACTCAGGAAGCTGAGGCAGGAGAATTGCTTGAACCCAGGAGGCAGAGGTTGCAGTGAGTTGAGATCACACCACTGCATTTTAGCCTGGGCACTTCAGGCTCAGAGTGAGACTCTATCTCAAAAAAAAAAAAAAAAAAAAACAACCTGAAGATTACTTCTAAAATGCTTTTCTGCACTCTAGCAAAATTTTATTAGTGAAAATGTTGTCCATCTTTCTCAAAGCAAGAAACTTTCAACTATGGTGAAATGAGATTTCACACACACTCATGCACACTCATACACACTCACACTCACCCTCATATACTCAACATTTGCGCACAGTCTCACTCATATTTGCACACACTCAGACACTAACTCATACACACACAGGCAGAGTACCACCTGCAACCCCATTGGTGACAATCACCCAGACACGTGCACTCAAGATTCAGGGACTGTTGTGCAGAGATGCAGGCACAGGGTGGAGGGAATCACACAGACAAGGCGTTGGTCCGTGCAGAGGCTCAGCTCCCGCTGTGCCCAGTGGAGTTACGCTGGGAGACGTCTTCGTGGTGGTTTTCCTGCAGGCAATTGTTTGCCTGCACCTAAAGATAAAAGGTCTTTAGTAATTTCAGTAAGATTAAAAGAACAGAATCTCCTAAGAGTTTGCCTGGTAGAGCAAAGTATTGCTTTGCTTTGTTTTTTGGTTTGTTTGTTTTGGTTTTTGTTTTCTGTTTTGTTTTTGTTTTTCGTGAGAAAGGGCATTTACACAGCTTGACCTTGGGCGTTACCGCAGTGTTTCTCTTCTTGAGTGGCAGATCCAGTAGTGGCTCTTCTGAAACAGAGGAGTCTGCCTAATTATTTCCAGGGATGCTGTCAAATCCTCAGAATCATTCTTTTTTTTTTTTTTTTTTTTTTTTTTTTTGAGACGGAGTCTCGCTCTGTCGCTCAGGCTGAAGTGCAGTGGCGCGATCTCAGCTCACTGCAAGCTCCGCCTCCCGGGTTCACGCCATTCTCCTGCCTCAGCCTCCCGAGTAGCTGGGACTACAGGCGCTGCCACCTTGCCCGGCTAGTTTTTTGTATTTTTTAGTAGAGACGGGTTTTCACCGTGTTAGCCAGGATGGTCTCGATCTCCTGACCTCGTGATCCGCCCGTCTCGGCCTCCCAAAGTGCTGGGATTACAGGCTCTCAGAATCATTCTTGCTCACTTTAATTAAGATTGAGGCCAGGTGCAGTGACTCACACCTGTAATCCCAGCACTTTGGGAGTCCGAGGCGGGCAGATCACTTGAGGTCAGGAGTTCAAGGTCAGCCTGGCCAGCATGGTGAAACCCCATCTTTACTAAACATACAAAAAGTTAGCTGGGCATGATGGCATGTGCCTGTAATTCCAGCTACTGGGAAGCGGAGGCAGGAGAATCACTTACATCTGGGGGACACACAAGGCAGTGAGTCGAGATCGTGCCACTGCACTCCAGCCTGGGTGACAGGGCAAGACTCCATCTCAAAAATAATAATAAATTAATTAATAGAAAATCTCAGTCAGTAGTACCCACGAGGCACACAGCTCAGTTATGACAATGAAGAAAGAACTTCCCTTGTAAACAGAGCTAATACTGTGGCAAGCTACAGACTTCGACAAAGTTTGTATAGGAAAAAAAAGCATATAAACTTACATGTAAAATATAAATAGCAAGCTATTTTGTGTTTCAGAGCTTTCGTTTACCTCCAAAAAATATTTTAAACTATTTCGTTTTGGTATCTGCTTTTGCAACTGCTTTTCTCCAGTGAGCGCCTCAGTCAGCGAAGACGTTGCTTTGCCAAATGTGTGTCTCTGTGAGTGAAAACGGAACAAGGTTGGGGATGTTTCCATAGAACAGTAATGATTTTTAGACATGTGGTTTCTTGAAGTCAAGAGATGAACAAGAATTTGGAATAGCATTACGCAAAGAAAACTTGTAATTTTTGTCCTTGCTGTTGACATTCTACCAAGAACATCAGCAATGACAAACTCTACACTTAGCAAAAAATTAAAACAGCACTTGTTTCCATAGTTACAAAAGCGCTCTTTGTTTTGGGAGTTTAAAATGATCATTAGAGCTGAGTGCAGTGGCTCACGCCTGTAATCCTAGCACTTAGAGAGGCTGAGGCAGGCAGATCACTTGAGGTCAGGAGTTCAAGACCAGCCTGGCCGACGTGGTGAAACCCCATCTCTACTAAAAATACAAAAATTAACCAGGTGTGGTGATGCGTGCCTATAGTCCCAGCTACTCGGGAAGCTGAGGCAGGAGAATTGCTTGAATCCGGGAGGCAGACGTTGGCAGTGAGCTGAGATTGTACCACTGCACTCCATCCTGGGCCACAGAGCGAGACTCCGTCTCAAAAAAAAGAAAAGAAAAATAAAACATAAAATGATAATTAGTTATCCATATCCAATGATGAGTAAATAGAATAAATCCACGTGGTCAAAAGTAATGATCTAGAACAACAGGATTGTGTAATGACACTTATACTTTTCCTAATAATGAATAAATCTGTGCATGAAATATGCAAATAGGTGAAATACGCCTCCCAAACCATTAAGGCAAATCTTCCAGGTCCCATTTCAGCTGCCTCAGATAGCTTTGGACTCTCCACTTGCAGTAATTCCAAAAGAAACAGAATATAAAGTCAGCCTTTTCTTTGGTAGGGTGTGAAAGAGACCCAGCTATAAACATGTTCTCCAACACAGAATCCATCTTCATCATACATCAAAGCTTTTTATTATTTTGAAATAAAACTTATTCTGCAAATACTTATTGAGCAATTTTTATGCCCAAGACTCAACATCAGGCAGGAGTACAGCAGTAAACCAAGAATCAGCGTCAGGCAGGAGTACAGCAGTGAACAAAACAGATTAAAAACCATGCCCTCCGCCGGGCCCGGTGGCTCACGCCTCTAATCCCAGCGCTTTGGGAGGCCGAGGCGGGTAGATCGCAAGGTCAGGAGATCGAGACCATCCTGGCTAACATGGCGAAACCCCATCTCTACTAAAAATACAAAAAATTAGCCAGGCGTGGTGGGGGCGCCTGTGGTCCCTCTACTCGGGAGGCTGAGGCAGGAGAATGGCCTGAACCCGGGAGGCAGAGCTGGCAGTGAGCCAAGACCACAGCACTGTACTCCAGCCTGGGTTGTAGAGGGAGACTCCGTCTCATTAAAAAATAATAATAAATAAAATGAAAACCCTGCCCTCATAGAGATTATTCTTTACCTGGGTTCAAATCCCAACCCTAGTGCTTAATCCATGTATGTTTAATGTTTTTTTATTTGATCTCTTTGACTCTCAGTTTTTCCATCTATAAAATGGAGATTATAGAACTTACAGAGATTGGCTGAGCATGGTGGCTTACGCCTGTAATCCCAACACTTTGGGAGGCCAAGGTGGGAGGATCACCTGAGGTCAGAAGTTTGAGACCAGCCTGACCAACATGGTGAAACCCTATCTCAACTAAAAATTCAAAAATTAGCCAGCCATGGTGATGGGCACCTGTAATCCCAGGTACTCAGGAGGCTGAGACAGGAGAATTGCTTGAACCCAGGAGGTGGAGGTCGCAGTGAGCCAAGATCGTACCACTGCACTCCAGCCTGGGCGACAGAGTGAGACTCCATCTCAAGAAAACAACCACAAAAAAGAATCTACCCACAGAGATTGTTAGGGAAGCATAAAGTCAGATGCCAGTAAAAGGCTTCGCACAGTGGTCTATGAGTAATGAGCTTTCATTTTTCTGTTCTCCTCTTCCTTCCACCGCCACCTCCTTAATCATAAAAGAAACAGTTTCCTATGACAGTGGCCCAGCTTTCCTTCTACCTCTGCACAATCCTCAGAACGCTGCTAGGTCTGGAAGCCCGAGGTCCTCTTTCAGGTAAAGATGAGGAAATAGGAGCAGGTACCATGACTGCCACCCACTGCCGACAGCTGTCTTCCTGCTGGGGTGCTGTGTGTGGACGGAGGGCCCTTCCCAGTGGAGATTCCAAGGGGGTCAAAGGAGAGATGCCTTGGGGTGTCAAAACAGACACTTAGCTCATTTAAATGTTTAATTCCAAAATTGATAATTGGCCTATTTTTTTGCAGGCCTTGTGTAATCATCACATTTTTGAAAATTATTTGATTTCTAGCTTTGGGGTGAATTGGTCTTAGTAGTACTATGATATCATTGTATTTCTGCACAGGATTTCCCTCTGAAGATTAATATATCTAATTCTGTGATTGCATAATGCATACATTATTCACTGGCATGCTCTGGTAAATAATCAGTTCATTTGCTAGCATTTGGAATTAAATATTAAATATATCTCTAGCTCTCCCAGTTGCCTTAAAAATAGGATTGAGTATACCGTCTTTATCTTCTGATGTATTTTTTTGAAATACAAAACATCTTCTGATGTTTTGTTGAAAAGTTATGTTGAAGCAACAAAACAGCAAAATGAAAACGGATTTAAATGCTTTTACGTTTTAACAAACTTAGTGAGATAATTTACAAACCTCAGGGTTCAGCCATTTTCAGTGTACGCGTCAACGGTTTTTAGTGTATTCACAGAATTGTGCAACCATCGTAGTCTAACCTTAGAACATTTTCACCACCCCAGCAAGAACACGTGGAGCCACTAGACGTCCTTCTCCATTCTCTTCCCCCATACGTCTCACCCCAGCCCCCGGCCCCTGCGAATCTACTTTCTCTGCCTGTGGATTCGCGTGTCCTGGATTCTTCCTGTAAACTCATGGTGTTTTGTGGCTGGCTGCTTTCCCTTCACACGATGCTGGTGAGGCTCATCCGTGGAGTAGCGCACACTAGTCCTGCGTTCCTCCTTTTGACAGGAGGATATTCTGTTGTGTGTGCACCTCACAGTCAGTTCATCCACGCATCAGCTCGTGGATGTTCCAGTGGCTGCCACCCTTTGGCTGTCGTGAATCCTACTGCCAGAGCCTTGGTGTTCAGGGTTTCTCGTGGACGCAGGTCTGCAGTTCTCTTGGGCAGGCACCCAGCCGTGGTCGCCTTTATTTTGTCTGTTATGTTCAGCTCCACTGGGCAAGGTTTGTTCATTTACACTTTTTCCTTTTTATGTCTATCTTTCACATTTGGGTGTTTATCGAACACCATTCCCCAGAGGTAAAAATCCGCTCTGCTGCCTGCTTGACCTCTCCATGAAGATGTGGAGCTTGTAGGCAACTGAGGGATGGAGGCCCTGATGTTTCCTGGCATCAGAGATTCTGCCTCCCAATGGTGACCGTCACTGGATCAGCAGTGACACCTGAGAGTCCAGTTATCTGTCTTATTCCTCTAAGCCAATACTTGCACCAGAACAAAAGCTTTCCCCTCCCATCTTCCAGAGCCCTCTCCGGCTGAACTGGAAGGAAGGCTGGGCCGTAGGAACAAGGACTGAGTTTTTGGAGAGACTATGGAATGATGTGGAACAACAGTGCTCATTTATAGCTCCAGGGGACTGGGACCTGTCGCTACCTCCTCCAGCCTCCCCAGGCACATCTGAAAGGGTCGGCCGGGCCCTGGCCTTGCCCCTGCAGCTACCAGACCAGAGTTGTAGGGAGGACAGCTGGATTGTCAGGAGGATGATTGGAGGGAGGCAGTGGTTGAGGAGGCAGCAATCCACACAAATGCCCCAACAGGGCTTGAGGAACCAGACCCAACACACCCTCCCCATGCCTCAGCCTAAGTGTCTTCATGCTGTGACTAAACCGTGCCATTGGATTTCCCTTCCGGGGAGCAAATTGTTTGTGTATCAGGTAATAGCTACTTAAAGTGGGGAAGAAAAGTGGGCCGGAGTTCTAAAGCACAAATATCCAACAAAACTGGGTATCTTGCTAATGCGGGAATAAGTTTCCGTGCCTGAGAATGTTCTAGAATAGGCAGAATAATAGCCTCATCTAGCCCACATCTCTGACACTGTCAGGACATGAAGTCTCTGTAGATTTTAATGTTACCAAGGAGTAAAACTGTGCAATATTTAAACAGCTCCATAAATACCAACATTCGTATCTATGGTCGATAGACAAAGTTCGATCCAGCAATTTGAATATCTAGATTATTAAGTATGCTGTATATTCAGTTTCTAGTTCGTATAATATTACACGAATGAAGCTCTCCCTCCTGGCGTCTTCCAGAAAACAAATGTCACATCCATCAACATGCTTGCCGTAGAGCTTGGCCGCAGTCTTGTAGCTGGATTTCTAAAACCTGCATTAGTGCCCAATACGTATGGCGCAGCTGTGCTAAGAAACACTCCCCCAGGACAAAAGGCACCACCTCCTTTCCAGGATTTCAGCTGCTTGGAGGTTTTGATCTCCTTTTTTCTGCGCTGCCTACGTGCTAGGATTTAAATAATTTCACTGTTATTCATGGTGCTGTTTCTAATAAAGATGAAAGATTACATTCACAATACTAATTTTTCAACTTTGGAAATGGCCTTGCTACAGAAGATGGAAATTACAGAACAGTGTGGAATTTTGTCACAGTCCATTTATTTTAATAATCTGAGCGCCCCTGGCTCACAGCCTAACTCGAGGGTTTTCAGAATTTGCAGCGGAAGTCGGTGTTGGCAGTGCAGGTGCCTTCATTAGGACATTGTCGGAGACGCATGCAAACGTCTCTGCTGGCAGCCAGGCTCCAGAGACCCTGACCTGCTGCAGGCAGGTGCTGCCTGCAGCAGGTCAGTTGGTTTAACACCCAGTTGTGCATTAATGGGTGGGCTGTAACATTTACATGGTGATCAGAGAGACCTCTGTCCACTGGCTGTTGTCAGCAGCTACTCTGTTTACCACTTGTCACCAGTTTTCTCCAACCAACATAATGTCCCTTTTCTAATGGCAAAGAATAAGCAGATTAACCCCAGACATGTAGGCTGATTACTTAGAGAAACCAGCCTCCATCATCATACATTGATCGTATTCATCCGCTTATCAGTACATCTGTGTGTATCCCGATAGGTAGGGAATCTTATCAATACATCTGTGTGTATCCCGTTATGTAGGGAATCTTAAACTCACACACTCCACACTCACATGCTACAATTACACACACACCACGCTCACCCACACACACTCATGTTCTCTCACAGACTCACATTTACACATACAGTCACACACACTTACACACAGGATACAACAGACAACAACTTTACAGTCATCCTCACGATTGTTATTAAGAGAACAGACATTTCTATTTCCTACAAGTACATTTATTTGGAAAGAAAACAAATACTACTTTTTTAAATGAACGCTTTTCTTCTCCTCTTCTGAGTTAAGTTGAATTGGCTTCTAAGCGTTTCAGATCTGACTTTGTTTGTTCACATGGCAGGTGATTCCGGAGCCTCTCATGTGTGTGAGGGGCTCAGCAGCACACGGGATGGAAGGGTGTGACCGGAGGGCACCTTTGTCCCAGGCGCTAGTAGGGAGGTGGGGTAAGGAGGCGAGTGATAGGAGACAGTGAGGCCGAGGGCTCCGGAGAGGGCTCTCCAGGGATGAGGAGTCAGGAAGGCCTGTACAGGGAGAATGGCCTTGGAGCAGAACTTCATGCTGGGAGGGAGGACAGCAGTCCCCAGGCCCCCAGACACTGAAGCCTGATCTATGCAGGTGGAGGAGAGGGACAAGGGGCTGGCACTGCGGCAGCTGCAGCAGAGTTTGGGGAGGTCACGGTGGGCCTGAAGCTTGGAGGACAGTTGAAGAGGGGTTTGGACCCCGTCTCAGGCATGTAGCGCGGTGCTGGGCATTGCAGCATCCACAGGGGGCCGTGGAGTAGGCTTCTGTGGTCAGGAGTTCACAAGCAGGTGATGGAGGGCACGTGTGAGACATTTAGGTCACTGGGGAGTGCGTTCAACCTCTGCAGATCAGCCCAGTGTGCAGCGCGGAGGGCATCGGGGGAGGTGGTCAGCAGGAGGAACTCACCGCTGGAAGGAGAACAGGGTTTGCATAGCCTCCAGGGAGGAGGTGGAGATGCAAAGAGCCTCAGGATCAAAAATACAGCAATCAGGAGGCACAGGATGGCAGCTGGGGCAATGGCAGGGGTGGGGGAAGTCTGGGTCAGATAGAGTGGCTGGAAACAGATCCCGCCTGGAAAGCTGAGCAGAGCTGATGTGTGACAGTCCTGCCCTACGTGTGTGGGCATGTGAGTAGCATCGGTGAAAATAGCAACTTAATAGAGATGTGTCAGCCCCTGCGTGTCCTGCGTCCCTTTCTTACTCAACTGTGGGTCCCCTGGGAACGTTTTACCCATCGCACCGCAACACGAAAGCAGTAATGTCCGTTACCAGGTGTGGGGCATGCAGGCAAGTTCAAAGCTTTATCCCAAATGAAACCATTTCTAGGGATGACATTTTATACACTGCATTTGGGCGTTTGTAGAGATACAGATGGAAAAGACCTTGCAAACCCACGTCCACGCTGCTGTGAGTGTCACGCTGGCCTCAGGTGATCGCAGCAGGAGCAGGGCAGGGGTACCTGTGGCAGAGCTGCCTCGTAGGTTACATCACTTATTTACATTTGTAGATGCCACGAAAACCAGCACCCCTCAGAAATAACCCAGGACTTAAATAGAAATCTCTGCCACGTTGTCCCTGTGATAAAAACAGAAAAATGTTACAGTGAGATTTAAAGAGACAATTGTCTTTCAGTTTTGAAGAACTGTTTATGAATTTATTTTCATGACATGGAGATGTTGACTTTCTACTTATGTATGATACTTTTTTAATTACCAACTTATTCAAGGTTCATGCACCAAAAGGTGAAAGATTATTGTGAGTGCCCATTGTGATTAAGTTAGGATTTTCATGAATAAACCTTTAGAAGTCTCTACCTCGTCTAGGTGCATAGATGGGAAATATTTCAATGGCTTCATTCTGATAGGCCCTTTAAAATATAAACAATAGCTGATTCTTTGATCATGAAAAAATTTCTGAAAATGTTTTCTGAAAGAAAAACAAGGCATTTAAATGTTAGTATGCATTCTTTTCTAAAACTATGTGTATCTAGAAGCAGCTAAGCACCAGAGAGGTTGTAGAGAGTTATCCAAGGCCATTTTGATAAATGATATCTTGGAACGTCCTTTTTCCGATTTAACTAATTATTACATCATCTTCTCCTAATCTGGAAAATCATATTCTTGCCTGAAGCTTTTTAAAAGTATTTTACTGAATAGTTCCTCACTTGAAGAGCTTTTAAGTTATTTTTATCCTTAAAAAAATAGTAGCTAACACGAGCTGGTACCGGGCGGGCACTGCACAGGCACTTGCTGGGTGTTAGATGCCGTTTCTGAAAAGCAGACATTGTGTGAGGCCCCGACCCAGCCGCTGTGCTAGACATTTGACACCATTGTTCCTGCCGCCTCCAGGGACAGTAAGTGCTGCGTACAGCTCTGCAACTGTCCCCAAGAAAAGCCCTAAAATAACTCTCTCCCTTACAAAACGCCCCGTGGTAAATGTATCTGCTATTTTTCCCGTGGTAAGCTGTGGGTCATGTCTATTCCACAATGCAGAATACATATTAATGGTTATGGTTTCTCACTAGAGTTTTCAGATAAGAAATAATAAAAGTATTCTCTGAATATTTACAAAATCATGCAAATGTGTTTGGAAGTGTGAAAGTTAAGCCTGACACTCTGTTTCAGCTAAGAGCAGGGGCGCCAATCAGAGTGTGGACACGCCGTGGGCTCAAAGCGAGGTGCCCAGGGCCGAGAGTCAGGTCCCCTGGGGAGACTGAGTGGGAGGTTTGCCAGGTTTTCAGAACACGTGCCTTTGTCTGAAAGGACAGGAGAGCATGCCACTTTCTGCACACCTCCCTTGCCCTAGCTTCTTGATGCAGGCTATGCATGCATTCAGCAAGCAAAACTTCCAGAAAGGTCATAGAAAATGAGGGCTGTTTCCAGTTTGTTGTGGATTCGTGGTTTTCCTTGATCTCTGTTGGAGAGCTCCGGGTGGGACTTGTCTCTTGTGACTGGAAAGCCCACCTCTTCTCACTGGTGACAGATCAATGATGCAGGGTCTGTGGCTCTCATCTCATGGGGGCTCCTGCAGGTCTCTTATGGACCATTCTTTCGGAACAAACTTGTGTTTGATTGTTTACCAAACAAAGTTTAGAATTGGAAGGGAAGAAAAAAGTAAAGATAATATGAGAAGAGACTAAACTTCAGTTCTTAAAGAAGCATGAGACACTTGTGGGTGTGAAGGCAGGTGCACACTCATTTAGGTAACTGCAGAGTTGATCATTTCTATGATTTTGTACCGATGAAGTCCTCAATCATCAGAGTCATTTTCCTACTCTAAGAACAACGAAAACCAAGTGCACGAGCAGTCACGCTGCAGGGCAGCGACGCCGGCCGCACCAGCATTCCCTGACTCAGAGGTCCTGGCTGGTGAGGGTGTCACTTGTCAGAGCTGTATTTGGGTGACAGGACAGGTGCTGGGCACCCACCCCTGCGTTTCCCTTCTGCTCCCCATTTTCCTCTAGCTTCTCAATGATAAATGATCACAAATCCTGTTCTTCCTTCCTCCCGCTTGATTCATAGCTCCTACCTGATCTCACAATGGCTTTGACTAAGAAACAGCTCTCTTCTGGCAGGATGCGGAGATGAGGTCAGGCTGCTCACGCTGTTCACCCTCCCGGACCTCTGTCCCCTGGCGTGTAGGGTGCTGTTTGCCCTCCCCTGCATGCCTGCTGTGTTCTAGGGTGGCCCATGGGTATGAATTAAACATAATTATCCCAGAGGGCTGACTTCCTCCATCACCTTACATTCATCTTCTGGTTTTAAATAACTCTCATCCATTTCATTTATGAAATTAAAAGCAAACGCATATTTAATTCCACCTTACCTGTCTAGCCTCAGAGCTTCAACGGTGCAAATAGTATCTCACCCTGGCTCCCTGCACCTAGAGGCTCACAAAAATCTGACTTCTGAGTTGTGTTGTGTTAACTATCAGTGCTGTATCCTATCAGAGCAGCACCAACTAATCACGCCTGCCTGTTCTTAGAGCTTTAAATTACCTTATAGATGACAGAAGTCAGCAAGCTTTCTCCATAAAGGGCCAAACAGTAAATATTTTAGGTTTTGCAGGCCACACAGTCTCTGTGGAGCCTCTGCTTATGCACCTGCCGTCAGTGCCCAAAAGCAGCCAGGGCCAATTTCATCAGCAAATGAGTGTGACTGTGTTTTAGTGAACCTTTATGGACATGAAATCGAATGGCCTATGTCTTTCATCTATCACGAACTACTGTTTTTCTTTTTTAACCATTTAGAAGGTAAAAAAATATTCTCACATTTGGAGCTGTACAAAAACATATGGGCCAGATTTGGCCCGAGGCATAGTTTGCAGACGCCTCTCACTGATGATTCAAACCTCCATGCTAACCAGTGATATCATGTTGTTCTGCCCAGTACAGAATACAAAGGAAAAACTCTGGCCACTCTTAAAATTTCTTATGCTTAAGTTCTTTGTAGATTCTGGATATTAGCCCTTTGTCAGATGGGTAGATGGTAAAAATTTTCTCCCATTCTGTACATTGCCTGTTCACTCTGATGATCGTTTCTTTTGCTGTGCAGAAGCTTTTTTGTTTAATTAGATCCCATTTGTCAATTCTGGCTTTTGTTGCCATTGCTTGTGGTGTCTTAGTCATGAAGTCCTTGCCCATGCCTATGTGCTGAATGGTATTGCCTAGGTTTTCTTCTAGGGTTTTTATGGTTTTAGGCCTAGCATTTAAGTCTTTAATCCATCTTGAATTAATTTTTGTATAACGTGTATGGAAGGGATCCAGTTTCAGCTTTCTACTTATGGCTAGCCAGTTTTCCCAGCACCATTTATTAAATAGGGAATCCTTTCCCCATTTCTTGTTTTTGTGAGGTTTGTCAAATATCAAATGGTTGTAGATGTTTGGTATTATTTCTGAGGGCTCTGTTCTGTTCCATTGGTCTATATCTCTGTTTTTGGTACCAGTACCATGCTGTTTTGGTTACTGTAGCCTGGTAGTATAGTTTGAAGTCAGGTAGCATGATGCCTCCAGCTTTGTTCTTTTGGCTTAGGATTGTCTTGGCAATGCAGGCTCTTTTTTGGTTCCATATGAACTTTAAAGTAGTTTTTTCCAGTCTGTGAAGAAAGTCATTGGTAGCTTGATGGGGATGGCATTGAATCTATAAATTACCTTGGGCAGTATGGCCATTTTCATGATATTGATTCTTCTTATCCACGAGCATGGAATGTTCTTCGTTTGTTTGTGTCCTCTTTTATTTCATTGAGCAGTGGTTTGTAGTTCCCCTTGAAGAGGTCCTCCACATCCCTTGTAAGTTGGATTCCTAGGTATTTTATTCTCTTTGTAGCAATTGTGAATGGGAGTTCACTCAAGATTTGGCTCTCTGTTTGTCTGTTATTGGTGTATAGGAATGCTTGTGATTTTTGCACATTTATTTTGTATCCTGAGACTTTGCTGAAGTTGCTTATCAGCTTAAGGAGATTTTGGGCTGAGACGATGGGGTTTTCTAAATATATAATCATGTCATCTGCAAACAGGGACAATTTGGCTTCCTCTTTTCCTAATTGAATAAATCAAACAACCCCATCAAAAAGTGGGCAAAGGAAATGAACAGACACTTCTCAAAAGAATATATTTATGCAGCCAACAGACACATGAAAAAATGCTCATCATCACTCGCCATCAGAGAAATGCAAATCAAAACCACAATGAGGTACCATCTCACACCAGTTAGAATGGTGATCATTAAAAAGTCAGGAAACAACAGATGCTGGAGAGGATGTGGAGAAATAGGAACACTTTTACACTGTTGGTGGAACTGTAAACTACTTCAATCATTGTGGAAGACAGTGTGGCGATTCCTCAAGGATCTAGAACTAGAAATACCATTTGACCCAGCCATCCCATTACTGGGTATATACCCAAAGGATTATAAATCATGCTGCTATAAAGACACATGCACACATATGTTTATTGTGGCACTATTCACAATAGCAAAGACTTAGAACCAACCCAAATGTCCATCAATGATAGACTGGATTAAGAAAATGTGGCACATATACACCATGGAAAACTATGCAGCCATAAAAAAGGATGAGTTCATGTCCTTTGTAGGGACATGGATGAAGCTGGAAACCATCATTCTCAGCAAATTATTGCAAGGACAGAAAACCAAACACCGCATCTTCTCACTCTTACGTGGGAGTTGAACAATGAGAACACTTGGACACAGGAAGGGGAACATCACACACCCGGGTCTGTTGTGGGGTTGGGAGAGGGGGGAGGGATAGCATTAGGAGATATACTTAATGTAAATGACGAGTTAACAGGTACAGCACACCAACATGGCACATGTATACATATGTAACAAACCTGCACGTTGTGCACATGTACCCTAGAAATTAAAGTATAATTTAAAAAAAAACAAAAAAAGTCTTATGCTTTAAAATATTACATGAAAAGTTAACAAGAGCACACATCATATTAATTGATGAGTAATTCTTGTATCACACAAGTGATATGCATACATGTGTACACATATGCATGCATATATATGTACATGTCCACACATAAACATACATGCACACACATGCACATGCATGAATACACCCATATGTCACAAGTACTTGATGCCAAGCCCTGGGTTAAGTGCTGGGAATATAGGAGAGACAGGGACAGACATGGTTACCAGTCTGCAGGCTTGGGCTCCTGTCATTCCCAGGACCCAGTTACGACATGATAGCAAAGAAACACCAAATACGATGTCAAAGAAAGGGTTTGCCTTTCTACTCCCTGTGTGCTGTTGAGTAAGGGCCACTACTACTGGGTCCCTGTTGTGTAAACTTGGGTTAGTAGCATGCATTCTGTGTATGGCCGAGGACCAAATATGAAAGTGCATCAGAAAGATCTTTGCATCTGGAACCCAAGGCTGCCAGTTCACACTGTGGCCAGCCCTTCTTATGCGTCTCAGTTATTGCAGAACTTGCCCCCCTCTTCTGTTATTTGCCAGCATGTTTCTTTTCTTTTAAACTGAGCTGTTGTTTCCCACCCCTTAAACCTAAGATTTCCGGCACAAACTCTTAATTTCTACGCGGATCGCACAGGGATGTGGTTCGTCTTTCAATGTACTGATCCTTCACAGGTTCATGGAGAAGTCTTCTATCTTAGTAGTGGCTGGCTGTTAAATCATGGGCCCTGGAACTGACTGAAGTCATTATTTACAAGAACCCTTTTGAGCATTTGATTTGCTGTCTTGGTTGGATTTTAATATCGATTACCTTATCTTTCATTCCCTACTGTGGCTCTGCATTTATTTGCATGGAAATAACCTGCAAAGGCAGCAGTGTGATTTGTTTCAAAATGATTATTTCTGTATATTTGGTGAACACGCTGCAGACCTCAGGAGGCCTGTTCGGAGGCCTGTCACCTGCTTTCTGCGTGTGGCCACGTCTCTGTCACCAGCACTTGGTACCGTCCTGCTGTCACTCAGCAGCGATGTACTCCAGGCGCCTCGGCTGCACAGAGCAGCTTCATCAGAGAGGCTGAGTGTGCTTCCTCCTCCTCCTCCTGCAATCCAGAGGATGGAAGGGAAAAGGTGAAGGCCAGTAAAATACTAAGCTTCGAATCACCTACTCAGCCACAAACTGACTAGCTTGGAAGCTGAACTCTCCACTCTTGATTCACTTCTGCCGCCTTCCCTGGACAGCCCTCCAGAATCAGCCCCCAGATCCTGCTCCGTGACCCTCAAGAGGAGAGCTGCTGACAATGCTGAGAATGCCCTAAAAACAGCCCCTCCAGCCACCTCTCTGTGGCTCTGGCCAGTCTCTGTCCCCAAACCTGGACATACTCCCGACCTGACTAGAGGGTAAAATCTGGCCGGTTGCTCAGCTCAGTCTCCAAAGTGTGACCAGCACTTGCTCAGCTCAGTCCTCCAAAGTGTGACCAGCACTTGCTCAGCTCAGTCCTCCAAAGTGTGACCAGCACTTGCTCAGCTCAGTCCTCCAAAGTGTGACCAGCACTTGCTCAGCTCAGTCCTCCAAAATGTGACCACCACTTGCTCAGCTCAGTCTCCAAAGTGTGACCAGCACTTGCTCAGTTCAGTCCTCCAAAGTGTGACCAGCACTTGCTCAGCTCAGTCTCCAAAATGTGACCAGTGACATGAGTCACATCTCCTCTTCCTTTCTCTTTTCCTCCAATTTGACCCAAGAACTGACGGTTCTATTTACTCTATGAGAAAATGCCTGTGTGTTTTCTAGGAGCCTGTCCCAGTAAGCTCTCAATCAGCAGAATGATTTTAGGGGGTGTTTTCTTACCCAAACAGGCTTTAAAGTCCATTGCGTTTGAAAGACTTCTTCAGCAGTAATGTTCGCAGGAGAGTCTTTCCCGGTCACGTGTTTATTCTGAAAGGTCCTCCCTCAATATGATGACCATTTGCTTTCTGTAAAGTATTTTTTCTCAGAAACATATGATTATAGACGTAGCTCCAGTGTATTTAATTTGCATGAAAACGAGTCAGCCTCATGGTCCCCCCACCTGCAGTGTGACCTGTGGCGTCACAGCATTGCATTCGCGTTGTCTGCAGGGGCAGTCTTGTTGCTGTCAAGACAGTCCACAGACAGCTCTGTATCAGTGATACACATTTTCTCATCTTAGCACTGGGAGAGCACTGGCCTTCCTCAGCCAAAGGCTGATTCCTAATGGAGACGTGAGCGGATGGTTCATATTATTGACCGAAGCACATTTTGAACTGAGAAAGAGAAAAACAGGACAGATTCGTGAAATTTAACAGTCTTCTTTACTCAGAAATATTTAGTGGGCATCTACTATGCACACAACATTCCAACCCTAGAGAAAAACTATTCCAAAGGGCGTACAGTGGTGATATGTGGGCAAAGAGACACTTAGAATGCAGTGTGTACGTCCCGGGACACCGGTGGGCCCCAGTTACTGTGAAGGCCATAGGTTGATAACCAACTTAGAATGAGTATGAGTACGGAATGCATAAGGAGCAGCCACCCGGAGAAGCGAAGGAAACTAGGCAAAGTTTTAGCAGCATCACACAGCCTGTGCCACAGAGCCTGTTCTCAGAGGGCTGCCAGGTACCCGGGGAGCTGTGCTTCCACGGAAGGTAAACCTGGGGCATGCTGCGTCCCCCGGCTCCGCACATTGAAGCCCCTGAGGAGTCTTGAAATACAGAAGTATTTTCCCAGCAGTTTAAGGACGGAGCAGTGCTTTTTCAAAGACCGGCTTTTGACGTCATGCAGCACACCCGGACTTCAGGAAGCATAGTTTGAGAAAAGCTAATAAAGAGGCCTGAGATAATGGTGCACAGGGGCCTGGAGCAAATGGTACAAAGAGGACACTTCCCACCGAAACTGAAGTCCCAGGAGCCCACCAAGGAGAGGCAAGGGCTGGACCAGATGGGCGAGCCAATGGTCGCAAAGCAAGAGAGTCTCCGAAGGAGTGAGCAGGGAGGGCATAAAACGTGCCACCGGATTTTATTAATTTCCATCTTCTAATTCACAAGCAAAATGAAGGCAGGGACTGTTCTGTCCACCTGTGTACCTACAGCCCTGGCTCCCGGAGGCAGCGGCAGGCTGTGGGAGGCATGCATGCATCTGTTTTTCTATTGCTGTGTAACAAATCACCACATATTTTGCAGCTTGAAACAGGTTTATGAGCTCGCAGTTTTGTAGGTCAAAAGTCAGGGCAGGCTCAACTGGGGTCTGCACTCTGGGGTCTGCACTCTGGGGTCTGCACTCTGGAGTCTGCACTCTGGGTCTCTGGGTCAGGCTCAACTGGAGTCTGCACTCCGGGTCCCCAGGCCTAGCATTAAGGAGTCAGTGGCCGGGTTCTTCTTAGAGGCTCTGGGAGGGAACCCACTCCCCAGCTCACCCAGGTTGCCAGCAGAATTCAGCTCTGTGGACTGCAGAATGGACCCACTTCCCCATCCTTGCTAGTGGTGGCAGGAGTCACTATCAGCTCCCAGGGGCCACTCCCTGGACATGCACACGGTCCCCTCTGTCTTCAAGGCAGCCCTGGTGCTTCAAATCCTTCTCAGCCTAGAATCTCTCTGACCTCCATTTCTGCCACTAGTGGAGAAAACCCTGCCTAAAGGCTCCTGTGATTAGGTCTGAGGGCCCCAGATAGTCTTTTTTTTTTTTTGTCCCATTAGGTAACAATCACAAGAGACACTTCATCATAGACAGGCTCCACCACGCTGTGGATGAGGGGTGCAGTGGGGAGCGGGACTCTGTCAGGGTGAGGATTAGTGGGAGCATCCTTAGAACTGTGCCTAACTCAAGGCACTATGTGAGTATCAGATGGGTGGATGTGTGGATGGATGGATAAATGGATATGTGGATGGATGGATGGATGGATGGATTGATATGTGGGTGGATGTGTGGATAGATGGGTGGATGGGTGGATGGATGGATGGATGTGTGGATGGATAGATGGATAAATGGATATGTGGATGGGTGGGTGGGTGGGTGGATGCATGGATGGATGGATGGATGGATGGATGGATGGATGGATGGATGGATGGATAAATGGATATGTGGATGGATGGGTGGGTGGGTGGGTGGGTGGATGAATGGATGGATGGATGTGTGGATGGATTGATGGATAGGTTGATAGACAGATGGGCAGATGCTGGGTGAATGGATGGGTGGATAGATGGATGAATTGATATATGGAAAAAAAATTGATATATGGATGGATGAGTAGATACATGGGTAGACAGGTGGATGAATGGATGAGTGGACTGGTAGATGGGTGAGTGGATGGATGGATGGATGGATGGATGGATGGATGGATGGATATATGGATGGGTAAATGATGGATGGGAGATGGGTGGAAGGATGAAAACTGTATAGGGCCTTACTCCCGTGCACAAGGTGTTTGCAGAGTAGTTTTAGAAACATTTTGGTAGCAACAACAGCAAAAGCCCTAATTGTGCACCAGAACCAAGGACATTTTATGACATGCACTGCAAGCACTCATCAGAGCAATGCACGGGGAGCTCCAGCTGTTACATCAGTTTTGCAAATGAGGCAATCAAGCCTTAAAGAGATTAAATTATGTGCTCAAGGTCACATAGTAGGTGATGGAAGAATCAAAGTCAGCCATGTTTGGCTGGGTGTAGTGGTTCACACCCATAATCCCAGCACTTTGGGAAGCCAAGGCAGGCAGATCACTTGAGCCCAGGAGTTCAAAACCAACCTGGCCAATATGTCAAAAAGCCCATCTCTACTAGAAGTATAAAAATTATCTGGACGTAGTGACGCATGCCTGTAATCCTAGCTACTCAGGAGGCTGAGACAGGCGAATCACTTGCACCTGGGAGGTGGTGGCTACAGTGAGCCCAGATCCTGCCTCTGCACTCCAGCCTGGATCACAGGGTGAGACTCGGCCTCTAAAAATAAAAAATTAAACAAAGTCAGCCTTGTTTGCCTCCAGACCTTTTCTAAAAATCCAAATTCAACTCAATTCAACTAGTGTGTTTTGAGCTGCCACTATGTCAGATTGGCCAAGAGCTAGGAATAATTTTTTAAGTTATTTGCTCCCCACTGAGAAGCCATTGCTAGCACTGCCTGTGATGCCACTTTCATATGACTGCTCTGGGTCTGTCCAGTGTAGGTACAAGTCACTGTGAAATTCACCAGAGGCTGCACAGCCCAACTGAACCTACATGAATACTGGGCTATTTAAGGATCTCTTATCTCTACACCAACCGTGTTAGGGAAACTGGGCATATGGACTCTCGCCGCATTGAAGGAGGAAGAAACCTGAGCTCAGTGTGTGCAGCCTCATGGGGGTGACCGGCCAGTGCGTGGCCGCGCCTCAGTGACCCCGGCCCCACCCTCCCGAGGCTCCCCTAGCACACGGCTGCCTCTCCTGTGGCCCCTTCCCTGCCGTGGGAGGCTCCAGGGGTGAGCTCTGTGGAGCAAATAAAAACTATATGTTCTGAGCACACAAAAGAGGCATTGGTGTGAGCTGGGTGGGTTGATGAGCCTCGTTTGTGGGAAAGTTTTCAAGAAATCTCTGCGGGTAGCCTGGCAGGCGGCCACATGCCTCTCATAGATGCGGAATTTCTGCCATAGCAAATCCACGGGCCACACCATGGCCCTTTTTGTTTCCTTCGCCCTCCCTGGTGGCCCCGAGCACAGCATGCCGTGACACAAGTATTCCACAAACAAGGAGGGTCCTCTTCGGCCCTGGCCCACACTTCCAGATTCCACGGCTCTCTGCAGGGCTCGGCCTCCTTGAGAGGGGCTGGGAGAGTGGAGACCCTGGGTACCCCCGGTGCCTTCTCCAGTGGGACAAGGGGCCAAAGCTTAAAGCTCAGTCCTGCACCTCTAGCCCCGAGCTCTCCTCACCTCCACCCGCAGAAAACACACATGTTGCCGTTGCCATCGCTCAAAGTTTCTGTCCGACTCTTCGTGGGCAGGGAGCAGACCCTCTGTCTGCTGGACAGGAGCTGGAGCCGAGAGCTCGACACGAGCACTGGTTCCCACTGGGCACAGCCTGCAAGGCTCTCCCCATCCATGAGAGAGGTCACCTGCGGCCCACTCTGCAGCCAGTGTGCAGCCAGTGTACAGCCTGTCCAAGGTGGCCAAATGGAGAGGCACTGACCAGGAACCCGTCAGAGCCAACAGAGCTGCACGGTCAATGCCCCTGTCGTGCCAAGAGGCTGATGGTCTGCAGATAGGCCCTGGTGCATTGTTTCTTCTGCAGCTTAGCATGTAAAACGCAAAAAGATGTTCTTCTATCAGATATGTCAGCACACCCAGCGTTAAGAACATTCAGGAGCTCACGTACGGAACAGTACCCTGGAAACTGTCCAGATAGTGAATTACCGGCTTCAAAACATCCACAAAAATGAGAACCTGACCGGCTTCGGGTCTAAACAAACGGGATACTCCCTGCCTCCTTTTTCTTAGCTTTCTTTACGTGTTCCTGAAATCTGCGCTTGTTGGGGAATTGGAGGTGTCTGCAGGCGAGGGCAGAGGCTCTGAGCAGAGGCTGGCGGGGCAGGCGGTGGCCCGCAGGGAGTGTGAGAAGATGGGCAGGAGGGCCGGCGTGCTCACAGCCTCGGGGGTCTGTCTGGCATCTGCCAAACTGCTTTAGGTAAAAAGCCAGTTGTAACAAGTCCAAAACATCTTCCCACCATTAATTGTAACACATCCAAAACATCTTCCCACCATTAGAAGCAAATTGAGAATTGAAATTTAGAAAGGCCACTTGAGGAAAGCTGTATTATCTTATTTCAGCTTAGTGTGGAGTTTTTATATGGTTTTTCCTGGGCTAGAGGGAAAAATATCACCTTCTTTTGATTTTCTGAAAATAGGATTTTTTTTTTTTTTTTTTGGAATGGCTGAAGAACTGGATAACTTTTCTTTATTTCTCTAAAACAGTGTCTATATAGCTTTAGAGTTTCTTGACCATAAAGAATGGTGTTGTGACTTCAGAATCCCCTCTTCCACAGATACCAGGTTGCCCCTCTGAAGGGCTTGAACTTGAACTTGTGCAGACTCCTATTTTGCTGTGATGACTGGTCCCCATAAGAGAAGGTCTGAAATAGGATCAGTTACGGGAATCTAGATCGCACAGTGGCCCCGGTAGCCTCAGTCGCCTGAAGATACCGTCTGATAAAAGGGTATGGGAGAAATGTATATGTTTAAAAAGCATGACTTTAAAAACACCAAATCACAAACCAAATAATTAAACATTTTTCCATTGTGTGAATTCCACAATAATAGTTTCCTTGACCTGTTCCATGCTGCTGTTTTCAGTTAGCCGCTAAGGATTAATTTGAACAATTGTGGAAAATAACACATTTTGGTGTATTTGGATGTACAGATTTATTTTTGGAAAATACTTCCTAAAGTGACTGTGGGCTAGAAAACCAGACTGCAAATCACTGTCAGAGAAAATTGTTCCATGTACCGGAACCACAGGGCCGTCCTGCTCCAGTGAATTCTGCCATTGTGCATTTAAGACAAAAGTACCCAAAGCATCCCATCCCTTCCCGTCCCCGTGTGGAGGCCCCGTCAGCCCTCAAAAGTGGCTTCCCTGTTCAGAGCTCCTTCCACGCGGAGCCCCTGTGTGAATAGTAGCATGGGCTCTTGGGCCTCCTTCCAGTACTTTCTGCCTCGGATACTGTATGGCCTTATAGCTAGATTGCCAACAATGGAAAATAAAGGAAGCAGCAGTAATATTTCCAGGAGCCATTCTCAGCCTCCTAACCATTGCCTGAGCCTCTGGGGACTCTCATATCCAGTTGCTTGTATTTCAATGTTACGGATCCCCCAAAATTTCCTTAGGCAATCCTGTGGACTCTAGGCCCTAAAAAGATCATCTGGAAGTGCATTTTGGTGGCCTGGGAGGGGGCCCTATGAGACCCCTAAGACCGTGTCTGGGTTTCCTGTGGGGGTCAGACCTACAAGAAGGATATCTGTGGACCGTAAGCTGGAAACCTAGATTTTCAAGCCAGGAAAATTCCTAGTCCCTCGGCTAAATTTCCTTGTGGTAGAGGACAGATCTGTCAAATCAGGTCAGTGGTGACGTGTGTGTGTGTGTGTGTGTGTGTGTGTGTGTGTGTGTGATTTTATGAGAATTTAAAACACTCAAAACAACTAACCAAAAGTGTACTCTAGGCTTTAAACCTAACTAGATATGCTACCAAAAAATATTACTGTTAAAGCCAAGGTAAAAATGTGGAGAACAGGTGAGTCTATTACTATACTGATCTCTGAAATAAATCAGGGACGGGCACAGTGGCTCATTCCTATAATCCCAGCACTTTGGGAGGCCAAGGCAGAAGGATTGCTTGAGACCTGGAGTTTGAGACAAATCTGGGAAACATATAGCAAGACCCCATCTCTACAAAAAGTTTAAAAAATCAGTTGGGGCAGTGGCTCATGCCATCTACTTGGGAAGCCAAGGCAGGAGGATGGCTTGAGGCTGGAAGTTTGAGACAAGCCTGAGCAACATAGCAAGACCTTGTCTTTACAAAAAAAAAAATTACAAATTGGCTGGGATGGTCGCATGTACCTGTAGTCCCAGCTCCTCAGGAGGCTGAGGTGGGAGGATCACCTAAGCCCAGAAAGTTGAGGCTGCAGTCACCAATTGTCAAGCCACTGCACTCCAGCATGGGCAACAGAGCAAGACCCCATCTCTAAATAAATAAATAAATCAATACTTTTTTTCTGTCAAAATATCTAGTGGACATCATGTTGAAAATATACAGAAAAGTGGTTACCAAAAGCCCCTCCATGGGGACGTTGGGACGTTTTTAGTGGTGTGCAGCAAAATGAGAGTTGTGAGCTCTGTGTGTATGCAAGGGGCTTGTGGGGTCTGGAATGTGTGCAGAGGGCAGGGAGCTGCGTCTGAATGTCATATCTGTTGGAGACCTGGGGCTCCCTAACACTTTCCCTGGCCCTGCCCCTGCCCAGTGGGACGCCCGCTGGGCTGGACGTCGCAGCCTCTGCTCGGTGGGCCTCGGCAGGCGTGTGCAGGCAGGCGTGTGTGGGCAGATACAGGGTCTTTGCAGCAGATCGAAAAGCAACCCTACAATGTCACTTTTATGAAGCTAAGTGTGTTCCATAGCCTTTCCTCCTGAGGAGAGGCTCTTCCCATTCTGTTGATTCCAAAATTCTTTCTTTTGTGAAATTATATTCCCAGTACATGGTCGTTGTCTGCTTTTTTAAAAATGTCTTAGCTGGCAAAATAAAAACTTGGAAGTTTTGAGGTGGCGATACAAAGGCCCATCATTTTCATCCCTAATTTTTCCTATTTTACCGGCCCATGAAGTCTGGGAATCCCCATTTAGATGGGAATGACGCAAATACATAAAATAAGCCCACAGTGGTGACTCACTGCAGGCGAAGCGTCTGCTGCGGGTCTTAGAGCTTATTGTTGAGAAACCCTCAAGTTACCTGAGGGGTGGTAATTTTCGTTGCCTTCTGTCTCATTTAGATCTGCTTGGCCATGAATATGACATTTTATTAAGCTTCCCTAGTGAAATTATATTTGGATGATATCCCTTAGGTCTAATGTTTTGAGATCTCTAATAATAGGGGACAACATTAAATTAATTGTAGTGAAAAGAAGGACAGTATCATCTCATCCACAGACGTCCACCGTGTTGTAGTTAAATTGAGTGGTGTGATTGCCTTCGCGGAGAAGGTGATTTCTGAGTTACGTTTTATTCTGGGTTTATTCGTTATGTTTTACTATGGCATGCTCTGGATTACTAACTACATGCGTTCCTGTTGGCCTGAAAACCCCTGGCTTTAGAACAAAGTTGCAAACACAGAAGGTGTCACCAGCGAGCCTCCCCTTGCGGCTGACAGCCGCCCTCCGGGGGTCAAGCCGGGGTGAAAAGCACTGAGTTCAGGCACAGACAGCAGCCTGCAGGCACCGTTCCTGAAACGAGGCGGCAGGGCCCCCTGACCAGAGCATTGGAAGCACAAAGATTCATGCAGGGTGGTCGAGACCAAACTCGACACAGGAAAAGCAAGAGGCTCAGCCTCATCCCAGGCTCCGCAGTTCAGCAGGTTCCATCGCACACGCTGGGAGCTCAGTGAGCCGGAGGAATAAGTGCACTCACGGTGCCGGGGGATTGGGAGAAGGGCGGTTTTTTGGAGAGTGAGTCACCCGCTGCCTCCTGCTCCTCTGCCTGTGCCAGAAAGGCAGCAGCGGAGCCCCAGCCTGCGCCTCCTGGTTTACTCAGGGTGTGGGGTGTGCCTGGGAGCCCAGATGTTTGTCTGTCACACATGCTGGTTTTGATGGAAGTTACTTGTGCAATGTGATTTCCACAGATGCAGGGGAATAGAGCATGAGAAATATGCTCTAGGTTAAAAAAACAGTATTTCAATAGAGGACAGTGTCCACTCTGTCATTACCATTCTATTGGAGACAGTCAGGTGTGGGTATCTGATTCCTGCCATGTTCTGATTAGAGCAGGATGAGAGTGGAACAGTTTCTTAAACGCCTGGAGCTGTTGCACGCTGAGCTTCACACTGTTGCAGGGTAATACTTGGACAGACTGTCGGATGGGTGTTGAATGTCCTGGAGTCTGGGACTCGGCTTCTGTTCATGTTTAACAGTCATTAACGTATCGACGTCCAGGTGGCCATGGTGCACCGAGACCGCTGAGTGCACCCGAGGTCCCTGTGGCTGCAGACGGGGGCCCTGGCTCAGCTCTTGGCTCAGGACAGATCAGAAAGCCTCTGGGTGTCTCCTGGTCAGCCCTCTGTGAGGCGGCTGCTAGTCACAGATGTGTCAGCCATCGATTACCTGCAGTTCAATTTTACCCTGACAGGAGAAGCCTGGCTGCAGTGAAAGCCAGTTTGGGCTGGAGAAGGGCTGGTGTCAGACAGCCAGAGGTGGGGGATCGCCTGCGTTTCTAGAACATACGGAGGGAGTTTAGGCAGGAGTGAACGGCAGCTCCTCCATCAATCCCAGCTTGACTTTGCTGAGCCTCAGTTTCTGGTGTGAATAAACGGGCTACTAAAACCACCCGCCTCTGAGAGTTACGAGAATGCACACATGCACCTCCCAAAACGCCTGCAGTCTGCTCTGGAACGCCCTCTCTGCCGCTCTCTGCAGGTGCTGCGGGTGGAAGGCAGCGTTTGTGGGAGGGTGGCATGGGGAGAACATGTCACCCAGGTCACAGTGTGCTGCTGCCGAAAGGAGTCTGGGGATATTCAAGATAAGAATAGAAGTGAATGCTCCCATCTCATGAGCACAGAAACGGAGGCACAACTGGGCTCAGTGACTGGCTGGAGCACATTGGCTGTTCAGTGGAGGGACTGAGGTCGGCCTCCAAGGTCCTTCCCGGTGGTTCTGCACAGACCTCTGGCCCTGGCCTCAGCCCCACCCTGGCGACTGCGGGCCGGGCGCTGCCACGACACTGGGTCTCCGCCGCCCACATGCTTCGGTTTGCTCCAAGGAAGCTGCAGAGCACGTGGGCCTGGGGCTTGTCGAGGGCGGTCCCACTCAGCCATCCATGTTTCGTCCGAGCAATGCATCCAAATGCATAAATTAGGGTTTGGACGTTAGGAAATGATAGAGCTGAAAAGTTTAATTCTTTATTCCGGAACTTCAGAGCTACGCTAAATGGTTTTATTTACCGTATTAGAAAAGTCTCTGCAGAAGCAGAAAGAGTGAAATTTTCCTACTGAAATTAATTTCTAAACAGAATTCTTTAGACCAGGGGCGTCCCATCTTTTGGCTTCTCTGGGCCACATTAGAAGAAGAATTGTCTTGGGTTACACATAAAATACATTAATAATAGTTGATGAGCTAAAAAGAAAAAAAAGTCACAAAATAACTCATAACGCTTTAAGAAAGTTTACGAATTTGTGTTGGGCTGCATTCAAAGGCATCCTGGGCTGCACGCAGCCTGTGGACCACAGGTTGGACGAGCTTGCTTGAGACCATGGGTGTAGAGGCTGACTTAAAAACAAGTATATAAAAAACAGCTTAACAGCTATCGTGTCAATATCTAAGTTTTTCTAGCAAAGAAGAGTGGGGGATTTGGTGTCTTTCCTTTTGGAGTATACTCCAGAAAATATCAGCATCTTCTATTAGCAAACATTCAATGCTTGTTGGACATCTATGGAGGCCCCGCACCATCCCAGAGATGTTAGAGAATAAATAGAGCCTGGTCCCTGGTCCTTGGAGAGGAGGTCACTTGACTGGAGAGAACAAAGCAAATATGAGGCAATTAGAAGAGAACTAAGGAGTGACTCTGTGGTGCTGGAGGGTAAGATGCACTCGGAGAAGGGTATCTGGGCCTTTCAGGGCCAGCCTCCCCAGGGTGGGGACCTGGAGGCAGAGGCAGCAGCATGGCCATTTTTGAGACCACAGAGGTCAAGAGCCTGCAGCAATGCACATGGCGCCCCGGAGGAGAACAAGGGAACCCACGGGCAGACAGAGAAGTATGTCCTTGGAGCTCACAGAATGAGGAGTCCGTGCAGGCACATGAGTTAGGGGCCTTGTGTTGCAAAGCCCTTTATTGTGCAGGCAGTGGAACCATGAAGGGAGCCTGGAAAGGAGGGAATTAGCCACGATGTCGCAGTGGGAGCCCCAGTAGAAAGCGGCAGCAAGCAAAGGAAAGGGGGGTTGTGGTCACATAAGAAATAGTCCAAAGGAAGGAGTGGCAGGACCTGGCGAGGCTTGTGTGCTGGGGATGAGCTGCTGGAAGCAGCCAGTCGCACTGTCAAAATGAGGCCACGCGGCCTTTCATTAACACCACCTGAGTGGAGGATGAGCTTCCTCAGGTCGTGACGCCTGAGTTTCTTTAGATAGTAAACGCTATCCCCCAAATATCACAGCTGCGTCCTGCTGCGCATTTCTGTGCCTCAGAAACCGCTCGGAGATACGTGATACCCCTGCTGTTGCTCACACATGGTCAGTGATTTGAATATCACCACCTTCTAAAGGCCAGCGTTGTTCTAGCAATAAGATCAAGGTGTGGGGTTGAAGTTGAAGCCAGTTTTCCTGCCATTGCAGAACTTGATTAATACTACAGAAAATATTATAAGTACGTATTTTGGAAAATGTAGATCTACATGTTTCACTAATTGTGTAATAAATGCTCTGTTCTGTAAATACCCAAATTTAAAAGTCTGTGTTGAGATTTCGTCTGACTGAAGGCAGCATGAACGGACTAAACCGCACTGCTCCTACCAAAAACGCCGCACATCCGTATATTTAGACTTCTTCGCATACTTCTTATGTGTTGGGAGAAGCTACTTTGGGGACAAAAATGCCCTTCTCTGTGCCTCACAAATAACTGCATTCAGGGACACAAAGCCCAACTGTTGTAAAAATATTAGTATTCAGATGTTCTTGTGTTTTGTTAATGTGTTTAATTATATACAATATAGCTATTGTTTTCCTTTCACATTTGCATTAATTTATATTAGCTAGAGAATATAAAGCACAGCTATAAAATCAGACGAATTATTTCTGTTGTTCTTGCAACCTATAAATAAGCATTGCATTCCTGCAAAAACTACATCTTTGTACTGACCACAGTGTTCTTCATGTTGCTTTTTCAAACACTACAATGCAACGATGTATTTAATAATATGTTATAAAATTTAGTGTTCTTACATAGTTGAATGTCACCAGTGGTCCTGGAAGAACGGTGCCACCAAAGTCTGCCGCCCCACCTGGTCCTGCCTTTTCCACACTTGTCCTGGAGCAGGTGACCTATCTTTCAGGCATAGGGCTCAGCCAGCACAGACACACTGGCGGCTGTATGCACTCCCTTGAGTGCACGGATGAGACCACCGCGACCCTGGGTTCCAACTGCTGGCCTTACACTTTGTTGTTAGCAAAACATCTATAATGTATGCGAGAGCAGGTTAACCTGCCTTGGAATCAGGTCTTACGTGGACTGCATGATACATTTCGTTTACAGGGCAGTTTCTTGACCCAGATGATTTTTATTTAAAAAAATCAGAAGCACTGAAATCCTTTTTCCAATGAGTGAGAGTTGTAAGTGTGCAAACTTCCACGAATATAAGTAGCAGAAGCAAAGCAACCCTGCCTCACGCTTCCCATGCCACCCCCCTCCCCAGAACTGGTGCCCTCCCCTCCTCGCACCCCCCAGGTGAGACCGCAGTGCTGAAGGGGCCTGTGTCACGGTGCATTCTCAGACAGATTCAAAAAAGGCTGCCCACTGCAGTTAGGCAGAGACCCTGAGAAATACACTGAAAATAAAGGAAGGAGCTATATTGGAGTCCAAGTGCTCACGATGGCTTAAAAGTCGAGGCTGGGCACCGTGGCTCATACCTGTCATCCAGCGTTTTGGGAGGCCGAGGCGGGCGGATCACAAGGTCAGGAGTTTGATACCAGCCTGGCCAAGATAGTGAAACCCCGTCTCTACTAAAAATACAAAAAATTAGCTGGGCATAGTGGCAGGTGCCTGTAATCCCAGCTACTTGGGAGGCTGAGGCAGGAGAATGGCTTGAACCCAGGAGGCGGAGGTTGCAGTGAGCCGAGATCATGCCATCCCTCTCCAACCTGGGCGGCAGAGTGAGACTCCATCTCAAAAAAAAAAAAAAAAAAAAAAAGCCGGGCACGGTGGCTCATGCCTGTAATCCCAGCACTTTGGGAGGCCAAGTCGGGTGGATCACGAGATCAGGAGATCGAGACCATCCTGGCGAACACGGTGAAACCCCGTCTCTACTGAAAATACAAAGAAAAATTAGCTGGGTGTGGCGGCGGCGCCTGTAGTCCCAGCTTCTAGGGAGGCTGAGGCAGGAGAATGGCGTTAACCTGGGAGGCAGTGGAGCTTGCAGTGAGCAGAGATCGCGCCACTACACCCCAGCCTGGGCGACAGAGCAAGACTCTGTCTCAAAAAAAAAAAAAAAAAAAAAAAAAAAGTAGAAGGTGCATCTTCACAGGTACTGTTTTATGTACAGCATCGCCCAAGCTCAGCCACCTGGGAGGCTAGCAGGCTGTCATCTGGCTTAGTCAATAGTGCTATTAATGCAAGAAGCAACTGCATTTTTATTTAAAGTTTCTACAAGAATTGCTGAACCTGGGTTCCAGTTCTGATGGTGCTCTGCCTGTTTGCATGTGTGTGCATGTGTGTATGTGTACACATTGGTGCGTGTACACAGGAGCGGGGGGTCACCTAAACGTACCGAGTACGAACGTAACTCAGGTGGGAAATGCATCTGCCCCACTGTCCCTGAGACTGCCGCTGAGAGGGGTGGGACCTTCCATCCGAGAGGCCGCTCCTACAGCTCCATCTGCAGAGCTGCCGATACCGACGCTGTACGGAGTGGAGGGTGGAGGATGCTGTCTCAGGGGACAGCACTCTTCCAGATATTTAGTTTAACACCTAACATCTCCCAGGTTGAGTGTCTTCTCAATCCACGTGAAGAAATGCCCTCAAAGTATTTTTAGTGCGAACGAAACCACGTGAGAAACATCTTTTCCTCACCAACGTGTTTATGACTTTCCCGCCTCTTAGTAATTGTGCAGAAAAGAGTCCACACCGGAGGTCTGGGACCGTCCACTCTGAGGCAGGCCTGTGGCGAGCGAGGTCCCGGGGTGTGGTCTGGGAATGCGGGTTTCCAGAGTGCTCCCACCCACCATGCCCTAACCAGGAGGGTGGTTTGCTGTGCCTGAACGGCTGTGAGCACCACACGGCCTGTGCGGAACGGCCTCTTTCCTCTGGAGCCTGGAATCTTGGTGGCACCAAGCGAGGCAGCCTATGAGACCAGCCGCTAGTAAAGCCCTGGGGAAAGGTCTCTAACAAGCCTTCCTAACAGACAGCATTTCATGTGTGGGGTCACGGCACGTGAGCATTTCACACGGGTCACGGCGTGTGCTGGGAAATTCAGCGTCCCATGCGACTCTTTGAGGAGGGGTTCCTGGACTTCACCATGCACCTCTCATTGCAATGAGTCATAGCAGTGACAGCATCATATCCTAAGTCCCGGGAGCTCTCCTAGCAAGTCAGGGAAACTGGAGGGGTCACGGGGACCCCAGGGCAGTTATTAAAAGAAGTTCTTTGTGGAAACGGACCTAGAAGAAGATCTGTCCACTGCTCACTCTTGGTCACTTGGCAGCATGCATTCTCAGCTGTTCACTGGTTCCCTGTCTACACCTTCCCCAACCAGGCTGCCACAGCCACTCTCCCCACTCCCCCACCCCAGGACAGAGACCTTCCTTTCCTTAGTGTCCCAGCCAGACTCCCAGTCCATGTCCCTCTCCCGACTGCTCAGGATGGAAGCCAAGGTGCCCCCAGCATCTGGGTCCTACCATCTCAGTCATATCCCTCCACAGAGGCCACCCACCAGAATCTTCCCTCCCCAGGCCCTGCTGCTTCCCAAACCAAGCCCTGTCTTCTTGCCACATAACCGCCTGCTCTGCCCTTTCCACCATCTGTTCACAGCCATCAAGGCTGTGATATCCCTGCTGCTGCACACAGATGGTCAGTTCCCTGCACAGCCCTCCTGCCCCCCAGGTTACTGCCTGGCCCAGGACATTCTCAGCCCGGCTGTCCTCCCGGACCCACACAGGCCTCCTGCCCCCCCAGGTCACCGCCTGGCCCAGGACGTTCTCAGCCCGGCTGTCCTCCCAGATCCGGGACCAGCATGACCACTCTCCTGCTGCTTCTGCCACCTCTAAGCCGATTCCTCACAGGTTTCCAGGGGGACCTGCCTTCCCCTCTGCCAGAAGCATCGTCCCCAACTTCCCCAAGTCCTCGCAGGGCCCAGACTTTCATCGTGTCCAGATGTCACTTCCACAAGGACCTTCCTGCTGACTCAAGCCCTCCCTGCCTTCCTGTTCTCTTGCCTGATGTGAAGTTGCCCATTGCATGAGTCTCCCGGGGCTGCCAAGACAAATTACCACATGCTGGGAGCTTAAAACGACAGGAATTCTTCTGTGATCATTGTGAAGGCCGGAACTCTCAAGCTGAGATGTCTGCAGAACCCTGCTGCCCCCGAAGGCTCCACAGGAGAATTTGCTCCATGTCTCTTACTCCCGGTGGTGCCAGAGGTGCTTGGTGTTCTGCGGCTCGTAGATGCACCCCGCCACACTCTGCCTCCATCTTCACACCTCTTCTCTGGGCGTCTGTGCCTGTGTCCAAACTGCTCTCCTCTTATAAGGACACCAGTGATGGGAGTAGGGCCCACCCCACTGCAGAATGGCCTCCTCTTCACTTCATTCCATCTGCAAAGATCCTATTTCCAAATAAGGTCACATTCACAGGTACAGAGGTTAGGACATGGATGTATCATTTGGAGGGATACTATTCAATCCATAACATACATTTTCACTTGCTTTCCCCACTACAATGTAGGTTTCACGAGGACAAGGACCACATATTGGTCATCACTGTAACGCAGACATCTAGAACAGTACATTACACCTATTTGGTACTCACAAATAAGGATGGATGGATGCATGGGTGAACAGATAGGTAAATGGATGGATGCATGAGTGGATGGATGGATGGATGGATGGATGGATGGATGGATGGATGAGTGGATGAGTAGATGGATAGGTGGATGGATGAGTGAATGGGGGATAGATGGATGGGTGGATGAATGAATGAGTGGATGGATGGGTGGATGGATGGATGGATGGATGGATGGATGAGTGGATGAGTAGATGGATAGGTGGATGGATGAGTGAATGGGGGATAGATGGATGGGTGGATGAATGAATGAGTGGATGGATGGGTGGATGTACGTATGTATGGATGGATAGATGGATGAATGGGTAAATGGACTGATGTGTGGATGGATGAATACATGAGTGGATGGATGGATGGATGGATGGATGAGTGAATGGATGGATGGGTGGATATATGTATGGATGGATAGATGGATAAATGGGTAAATGGATTGATGATGGATGGATGCATAAATGGAGGGGTGGGTGGATGGATGAATGGATGGATGAGTGGATGGGGGATGGATGAATGGAAGGATGGGTAGGCGGGTGTGTGTATGGATGGATGGATGGATAGATGGATGGATGGATAAATGGACTGATATGTGGATGGATGGATGGATGGATGGATGGATGGATGGATGCATGCATGCATGGATAGATGGATGGGTGGGTGGATGGATGAGTGGATGGATGAATGGATGGATGAGTGGATGGGGGATGGATGGATGGATGGATGGATGGGTGTGTATGGATGGATGAATAGATGGATGGATGGGTAAATGAACTGATATGTGGATGGATGGATGAATGGATGGATAGATGTATCAATGACTGGTATTACAGGAATATGTGAGTGAATCCTGTTTTCTGTAGATAAGTAATAGAGTTTGGAGAGGAAACTAAGTAAAGGATATTCATTTAAACCTAACACTATGACTTGAAAGTAAAATGGCTTTATTGTCATTTGTGTCAGAAATGCTGTGTTTTTTTGGAGAAAGCTATGAGATGCTGATATACAACATGAAATTTCTCAATCCCACTTCAGATTTCTAATTGTTTCTGCTTCCAGAGGAGAAGCCAAGTCAAAATGTCCTGAATAAGCAGTTCTCTATTGCGAGAGGCCTCTTGTGGAATCTGGGATTGAAAAAATTCTAAATGCCCCACTTCTTTCATGCATGAATTGCAAAAAGATGTGGCAAGTTTTGCTTCTACCAAGAAAACTAAAAACACCTTTTGTGAAATAAATGATCCTTATGTATTTAACTTATGCACCAGTGGCCTTTTAAACAGTCCGTGTCCCGTGAAGGTGCCTGCACATCTGGGCTCTCCAGGAGCAGCCATGGCAGCACCCAGGAAGAAACGCTGATGTGGCCACTCTGCGTGCTCCTACTACTTCATTGGGAAGCCTTGGTGCATTTTACCCAGGGTGCCAAATCTCGAGTAACCGAGGAATTCCCAGGACCTTCTGAAACACAGAGCTGCAATAAGGCTGCTCCATCCAGGTTAGCTCCATCCTAGGCCAAGGGCTTTATGAGGACTGCACATATTCTGTGGGTTTTATAGGAGACAGCTAGGTCAAGACCCCTCAAAGAAAGCTGCTTTGTCCGGCGCTCAGCTTTGCACAGGCCCGTATTCATATCTCATTGTTGTTTGCAGGAGAGGCAGATGCGAACCAGAACAATGGGACCTCCTCTCAGGACACAGCGGTGACTGACTCCAAGCGCACAGCGGACCCAAAGAATGCCTGGCAGGATGCCCACCCAGCTGACCCAGGGAGCCGCCCCCACTTGATCCGCCTCTTTTCCCGAGATGCCCCGGGGAGGGAGGACAACACCTTCAAAGACAGGCCCTCTGAGTCCGACGAGCTCCAGACCATCCAAGAAGACAGTGCAGCCACCTCCGAGAGCCTGGATGTGATGGCGTCACAGAAGAGACCCTCCCAGAGGCACGGATCCAAGTACCTGGCCACAGCAAGTACCATGGACCATGCCAGGCATGGCTTCCTCCCAAGGCACAGAGACACGGGCATCCTTGACTCCATTGGGCGCTTCTTTGGCGGTGACAGGGGTGTGCCCAAGCGGGGCTCTGGCAAGGTGAGCTCTGAGGAGTAGAGGAGCTTTAGTTTAAATGGAAAAGCAAAGGAGAAATCAGTAGGTGAACTAAGCCATTAGAGGAAGAACTGGCATCTAGCCTCTTGCTGCCTAAGGTCTCGTTCCATGCTGGAGAACGCATATGAGCCCAAGAGTGTGGGCCTGAGTGGCTGCTTAGGACGTTTTCATTTGACTCACCCCCTCTCTTCCTCACAAGGGATCACGGCCAGGGTGTGGCTCAGGAATGTAAGGACATGCTGAATTCTGGATGTCCAGGGGTGCCTGGATGTGGGCATTGCAGAAAGAGAGCCACATTCTCGGGGTCTCTGGGGGTGTGCGCTTGCGGACTTTCTGACTGATTTGCCTCTGCGGCCCACACGCTGGGGTTCAGCCCTGGGTTATGCTTGTTTTTTCCAGGAGTCAGTGCTGCTGGCTTCATGTTGCAGCAATCATAAGATTGAGGAAGACTTTTGAACAAAGTCCTCAGTTTAAATCCGCCTTGAGCAGACTTTCTCTGTGGTGTGAGACGTGGAAGGGGTGGAGGGATAAATGAGTGTCTCTGAATCAAAGCTTTATTATCTTGTGATTCCATTAATTTGCATACAGAGTCTTAGAGGTTTCTTTATTGAAAAGCAAATGTTCTGTGTATAAAAATGTATTACAAGGAGAAAAAAAAAAAACAACAAAAAACTCTGCCGTGGGGTCCAGTGTCTAGGAGTGGCGTCTGCAGTTGATTGTCGGTGGCGAACGTGTTGCTGCTGGTTCATCAAAGCACTGGTCCCTGAGTGCCATTCGGATTGCAAATGCAGCATTTCACGTGATGCTTAGAGTGTTTGGTGGTTGTGTAATTTTGGAGAGAGAGAAGTTTTTCCCAAAAAAGTCCCTAGTGTATTGGGCGTTCTCTTACAACCTGTAAGATGCAGCTGTTTTTCTGCCTGTGCGCAGGGCTGATTCTGGAATTCTGGAAGGCCTTGTGGGAGCGTGAAAGGCTTTTGAATAACGTGTGGAACACAACGCCTCATTCTGATAACACGCAATCATAAAAACCATAGGGCAACTTGAGTTAAGGAGTTTCTAAAATTTGCTTTAGTCTCCAACTGAAATTCTTTATTGATCATGAAATGGTTGGAGATAAACGAATGTCAGTTTTACCTTTCCTGTGGGCATGAAAGCACATGGAAGTTTCAGGCAACTGTTAACTTCTCTACCATCTGCTCTGTGTTGAGATTTCAGGTTGTGACGCTTGCCATGGCTCATTTGTAAATGACATTTGGTGTATCTTAGATACTCATGGAATTCATATTCTGGCTAGTTCTTTCAGAGTATTTGTAGACATTTTCTTTTCCTTTGTGGCAGTCCTCCCTCATCCTGAAATGTTGGTGTTCCAACCTGTTTCTCTAATGCTAATCTCAACTGGAAGCACTTTTGCAAGCCCAGCTATCAAATCACACCAGATAAGTATGGTTCGGGTTGCCCAGTGAAGTGTGCTGTTATGCTAAGCACCCCTCACACATACAGCATCACCGGTTTTGAAAGCTTGAACTATTCTGCTTACTTCAAGGTACAGAAAAAAAAAAAAAAGTACTTAAACTGTACAGAAAAGATGAAATCGCTGGATAGTATGTATTGTAAAACAAGCTTCATGTCAGTGATAATGGTTTAAGTTGAAATAAAATGGTGAAAGCATTGATATCAATCATTGTGACTTTATCGCAAAAGGCTATTGAAACACATAGATGTTTTTCTTCCTTTATGGTGAGATTACAGCCTTTATTGTCTTAAATCTGTTCTACTCTTCAATATTTTCAAAGAAAACATTCTAGTCTCAGAAATAGTACATCTCTCTGCAAAACAGGGCTGCCCACTTTTCAAGGACCCAGAAAAATCAAAACACTTTCAAAAATTTAAACAATAAAAATAATTTTCACATAATTGCTTTAGGAATTTTGAAGTGTCAATTCTTTTCACTATTGAGTGTTGAATATAGAAGATTTTTTAATGAACAGGCTTGCCCTTTGATGCCAAAGGCAAAAAAAAAATAACATTTGCACATGTGATCATACAGCAACCTGTGAGGTGTCCCGGTGGAAAGCACGCGGTGGGGATGTGTGTTTGTTCCACTCAACTGTTTTATCACAGTGTCGTAAACACGGGAGATGAAAGCTGAACTCTCTCTACACCCAGCTACAAACCCACAGTGGCCCTAAAAATCTGGGGTATTCATTCGTGTGGGCTGTCATGGAGGAATTTTTGGTTTTGTTTTTATTTTTATTTGTTGCTCTGTTTACAAATCAGGAGAGCCCCCATTTTTATATGCTAGGAAGGTCCTTGCGATAGACGGAAGAGGTGTGAAAACGGGAGAGTGGAAGGCCCGAGCCCTGTCTCTCAGGACCACGGCAGCCTGCCCCGCACACAGTTCTTCTGCTTCCCGTCCAGAGCAAGGTTTCCTGGCAGATTCCTGCCAGACTCTGAACGGAGCTCCCCATGACCCTATAAAAGGGGCTGTTTGTCCCCCTCCCACTCCTGTGCTCTTCCTCCCTCCCCTTGAGGGCACATGGCCGCTGGTACCACATGTTGGAGCGGCCGCCCCCGAGCCCGGGAATGCCCTAACAACACCCACGCCGGTGTTGCTGGGAGCTGACATTCAAGAAAAGTGCATTAAAAATTCCTTGAGGAGGCATATTCTTTTGAGAGCCGTAAATGAAAAGTGCATTCACAGAGAACATGCTCCTTTGTTGTGAGAGGAAAGAACAGGTTTCCCAGTTCCCCAGAATGTCAGGGTCACATGAGGAATGGGTGGGCGCTTAGGGTCAAGACTGGTGTGTGCTCGGCCCGGCAGCTTCTCTCCAAGTGACCGCCCCAGCATCCCCCCTGTGCCAGTGCTCATATCTGAGGCCACTTGAGTGTCACGAGGCAGAGCCTGGACACATTCGCTTTGGAAACCGTTCCTTCCTTTTTCAGCGGAGGAAGTAAAGTTTCACAAAACACCTAAGCTGGACACGGGGATGTGCCACTGGGACTGTTCCCAAAACAGAAAGCAGCCAGAACATCCCAGTCCCCCACTTCCCCGTGCTGTGTACTTTTAGGGAGTTTTTTGAAAGCTAGCTTCTGACTGATGATTTTGTCTATTTTTCTGTTTTACATTAAAACCTTCATTTATCAACCTGCTCTTCTCAGCATTCTTCTATTCAGCATTCAGTGTGACTTCCGTGCCTCTAATTGTGACTGTGTAGGAGAAGAACTGTTTGTCATCCAGTGCTGTGGGGTCTAGTCAGCCCTGTACATTCATCAGAATGTTCTGCTGCCTGATTTTTTTTCCACTGCATTTTAATTTCATTAAACATGTTTTAGTTCTACAGTAACCTAATTCCTCATTGTTAACATGAGATCCTAATTCTGTAGCTGTGTTCTGTAATCCCACAAGGCGTGTACCATTTGGAGACACATGAAGGGTACAGTAGACAGCACGGAGGGCAGAAACACACAGGGCGTCCACCCTCCCCAGAGCACGATGTGCACCCAGAACCAAATTCAATCTCATTCATCATGAGCGTGCGTGGCAACTGATCCGGCCACCCAGTGCCTCCATTGGATAAGAGATTTGGCCAGAGATTCTTCTAGAGAAAATCCAAAAATGGAGGGTGCATTTGTTTCTGCACCCAAATACCTTTTGAGATTTCTTATAGGCATTCCTCTCGAAGTCTCATTACCCTGATCAGTTATTAATCGGAGGCCACCCTGGCCCGGTCGCCAGCTGCTCACTGTGTCCTTCTGTGGTCTCAGGAGCTGCAGTTGTGGCTGTTGTATGAATAGACGATAGTTAATTAGACGGGATATGTCTGTCCTGGCAGTGATGTGGCAGCCTCCTCTGTATAAGCGATACATTTGTAAATCATGGTAATGTATCTGATGGTAATTGCCTGTGGTGGTTGTATCATGATTTCATTTTATTATGACCTTTTTGCTTTACGTATTTCTCTGCCTTTTTATGCATTCATTAAACAGTTTAACAGACCAAGGACAGTGTACTAATTGCATGTGAACTTTTTTAAGTTGTCGTGTTTGGTTTGCCCTCCCTACATCAGTGTGCTGCGTTGCTGGCATTTCTGTGGCCTGGTGACACAGCTGGCAGGTAAGTCTGAGCACCCGAGCTCCTGTGCAGAAAGGTCGCAGCTGCTCACTCGTCTGCTTTTCCTACACAAAGACATTGGACTCTCTTCTCCCCTGACAGTTCGGTGTGCTGGTCTTTCTGTGATGACTATTCTGATTCTGCCTGAAGTTTCTTCTGTTTCTCTCAAAGCATCCTCCTGCGAATGTTAGGGCAGGGTGGATGCTGAGCAGACCCCACTGGCCGGTGGTGTCACGGACACAGCCCACTCCACCAGAACTTCCTGAATGAACGTGCACATGGGTGCCAGTACCCACAGAGCCCCCCGGGAGCTCACACACAAGGGGGGTCATGGGAACCTCGAGACACTGAAATGAGGGAATGGTGCTGGCGCTCTGAAGGATGATAATGTGTATGAGATGAAGGTGAAACTTGGGGTCCTTGAGAAATTAGAAACAAGAGTAAAGATAAGTGATTGGCTTGGATGTGGTCCCGCCTTTCATGTCCATCAGACCCTCATCTTAACCCAACTCCTCCCTTTAAACTCATTTGCATTTTAAAGCATTCATTTCTCTCATCGTTGATTTTCCTTTGATAAAATGTCTGGACATTTGATAACAGGCAATTCTGATTGGTGAATTAGGAGCTTGGCTTGACATCTCAGGGAATAGATCACCCTTAGAAAAAAAACACACAGTAGCACTCATGAAAATCACTTAGATATTGATTCAAATTTGAGAACTGTGGACATTTCCTATCAAACCCTGATTCAATGTTTTTGTAAAATCTTTTCCTTCATGTCTATCAGCACATTCCTAATGCTCTGAAATCATCCTGCTTCATAAAAAGGTAGTAAAAAAAGGAGAAACAGCTAAAGAACACTGAACTCTTTTGAGGGAGCCCTGTAAAAGCAGACTTAGCACACACAATTTCTCCTAAGAGGTTATTCTTGCCTTTTGTCTTCTCTGGCCCTTGCATTTGTCCTCCCTCTTCCTGGCTCTGGGAGTGGCAGGCAGCTGGGGCTACAGGTTGCATTTCCTGAAAACCATCAGTGGGACGCCTTATACCTACTCCAGTCACCTGTCTTCCCCATGGGTAGAAGGGGAGTCGGTGGAGGGGCTTCATAGCAGCCCACCAGAGCCACGAGAACATGTCTCACAGCGATGATCCCCTTCGTGAAGAAAAGCCATTGTGGGAGATGGAGGGAAAAGCAATAGAAAGTTCTTTGTGTGTTGGCCCTGTTCAGAGCGTGCATGTGCTCATGCTCGTGGACGCCAGCTGATGGGAGTCACTGCTTACGGGGACAGCCGAGTCTCATCAACACAGCAACTCCCACAGGCTTGTCCACGGAGACATCCTCTAAAGTAAATACTCAATTTACTTACTCTTTAATATCATAAATTAAAGTCACCAGAAATTCCTGCTAATATAGAAATAGCCTCTCTCATGCAGGGAGAATCCATTATGAGACATACAGCTAAGCACACACTCACCACAGATTTGCCTCTGAAAACCCCAGTGTGTTTACTTTCCATAATACTTCTAGAATGTGCTGACATTCTTCAGTGTCGGAACTACTCTACTCTCACGCATACTCAGCTGCTAACCTGGTTAAAAGAATCCATTTCATCTGCAGCCAATACATCTCCTGAAACCTATGACACTGATTTCATCTCTTGACCACTATAAGTCTCCTTTCTCTTCTCTGTCTTCGTTTTGCTGTAGCAGATAATCAAATAGACACTTCTTGCAGGGCACTTACCTTGGTCCTATAATAGTCTTTCAGCTACGGCCCTCAAAGTGCATTGATATAGCAGATACTCTCGTGTAACTGACAAACAGAATGCATTAAGTTAGAAGCAAATGCTACTTAGGAAGATTTGTAACCACAGAGCTCAGGTGAGTGCACTGCTCCTGCTCCCGCCGAGGAAGATTAACTTCCTACTTGTGTTAAATTCCTAACCTTCACCAGTAGCAAGGAAGAATGTCAGCAAGAAAATCAACTTTAAGTAACTGGCTCAAGTGACTTTGAACACTTGCTCCTAAAATTATTTCCTTATGCTCTGCAGAAAATCTGAAAAGGTCCGTCTTCGGTTCACTGAACCTTCATAGAGCAGGAACAGTTTCAACTTGTAAATCCGATGCAGAAGCTAACACACTTGCTATAAAAATACAACTCTACAAGGAAAGTGGAATGTAAAGTTTATCCATTCCACGGGAGACGTCAAAAAACCCTTTTAGTGCACTTTGCTCCGGCCTGGGAACTGCCTTCCGCCCTGGAGCCTAGAAATCTTTCACAGCTGGTGCCTCTACCATATTGAAAACACTTGGTCCCGTTGTTTGATGCAGGGCCTCAGAACAGACTTTGGAGGAGAGAATTCTTCCCTAAACTTTCCTTTTGCTCTCTATTTCCTGAGTCCTTCGGGGCGCATGCCTGCCCTCTGACCTCCCGTCACCTCTTGCTGGTCCGTCCGTCATCCATCATCTGCACACGCCTTCTTCGCTCACTGTCGTCCTTCATCCTCCACCGCCTGCTCACTCCTCTTCACTCTGGGTTCTTGCCAAGCCAGCTCTAGAGGAGATTTGCTGGAGGACTTTGGGGCACTGCCAGCGGCGCCCACCCGGACTCACGCAGCTCGCTCTGTGTCCCCCGGCAGGTACCCTGGCTAAAGCCGGGCCGGAGCCCTCTGCCCTCTCATGCCCGCAGCCAGCCTGGGCTGTGCAACATGTACAAGGTAAGATGCCGGCGGGTCCCCACCCATCGGGGCCGGGGGTGACCTGCCCTTGCCTGAGCTCTCAGCCACTGTCCCTCGGGGCAGGCAGTGTCACTGCCAGGGGTCCACCCCCAGCCTCCAGGGCATCTGTGAGGCCGTCTAAGCGGAGGGGCAGGCCTCCCCCGCGAGAGAGCAGTTGCAGGAAAAGACGTGGAGGACCTGCCTTTGAGTCCTTGGAGGGACTCCTCTGCAAAGGGCATGGCTGTCAGCTCAGGATGATGGGCAGCCTTGGTGACAGGGTCTGCCTCACTTTGCCGAGACCTGAAGCGCGTGGAGGGGCCTGGGAGTGGCTCTGGTATTGAGGGCTGGCCTGGACCGTGGCCACATGCAAACCTGTGCCTGAGTGTGCTTTGAAAACTAGTGCCCAGCAGACATTTAGCACGCACTATAAACACAGGTGGAATTGAGCTCTAAACGATGAGTGTCCTTGGGACGTCTGGTCCCTCTGGGCTCTGTCCTCACCTGAGCCCAGCTGAGCTCTGTGTAGGAACTGGGCTATCACTGTGGCCTGTCTTCATCTCCTTGTGTGGCTGCCACAGCTTCTCAAAGCACATAGGTGCCAGGAGTAATCACAAAGAAGAGGGCAGCCAGGAGGAGAAGGGGAAGGGGACAAGCCCAGAGCTGGCACTGACGTCACCATGAGCAGGGCTGCTGTTTGCACACTAGGAGCGGTCACCACAAACCTGCGTCCACCGGGCCCCCTTCCAGATCCAAGCCACCACCGTCCGCACCTGGGCACCTGGCTTTTTAAGCGTGGGCATATGCAAAAGATTGGAAACATGTGCTCAAGTACTTAAATAGCGAGAACATTTCACGAGTGTGCTCAATGGAGCACCCAGTGTGAGGGAGAGCTGGGGTACCCCTCTTCAGAGGCCTGCAAGGTGGGACCATTTACACTGAGCAAGGAGCACAGGAGCATGGGGGACAGGATGCCTGCGGGTGCCACAACTTGGAGCCCCTGAAGGGGCAGCGTCCGCCAGGTATGGCTCCATGTCAGACGTCAGGCTAGCGCCTGGGTGTCCAGGGCTGCAGCGCCGCGGTCCAGGAGTGGGTTTATGAGGAATGAGGATGTGCCTGCTGGCCCCAGGATGGCCAGTCCAGGGCAGTGGCTGAAAGTGCAGCAGAGGAAGCCAGGGCTTGGGGCAGAAGGGCCCTGGGGGAGCCAGGGCCAGACAAGGGCCAGGTGAGAGCCCCACGGTGGTCGTGGGACTCGGAGTGACTGGCGGCTGCGGCTGGGGAGAAGGATTTCTTCCTCAAGCCACAGGGGAGGAGGCGACCGTGCCCCCTGGGAGGGTCTCAGTGGTTTGGACGCCCATCCTGAGAGTCTGTGTTTAACGTGATGGTGCCCTAGTTGTGAAGCCGCGCTTGATTTTCGAGGGCTGTCTTGGTAATGGGAAACACCAGCACTACCCCCAGGTAGTTTCTGAGGGTCCCCTGTCCTTCTGGGAGGCTTCGTCCCTGGGATGCACTGCAGCTGTGGCCACCTGGGCTTCACTGAGACCAGGACGGGGCTGCAAGCACCTGCCCCTGCCTGGGAGGCACCGACCCAGCCCCGCCCTGGAGAGCAGTGCTGGTGAGCAGGAGGATTTTAACTCTGGGTAGGAATATCTGGTGTGTGGGAGGGTTGAGCTAAGGGTGGCACGGCACCCAGTGTGTGATACACTGGCAGGCAGCGACTTGCCCCCTGCCCCGTCTCCTGCTCTGCGAGAGGCATGCTGTCCTCAGTGGACCCTGGCCACAGAGACATGCAGCCTCTGCCAGACACCCCATGTTGCCAAGCAGAGTGGAGAGGATCAGAGTCCTGGGCTTCTGTATCCAGATCATAGTAAGAAATTCAACAGAACGCTTCATTCCTCTTCTAAAAAAATTCTTTAGCAGGGAAAAGCAGCCCTTCTGTTCTCCACAGCTTCATCCTGGACAGGTTTTGCATGTACCTTTAAAAACCTGGTCAAAGATAAGTAAATTCTCTGCACAATGCTTTGTCCACGTGCCAGACCGCGCCTCACTCCTGTGCACACAAGGCAAGGTCATTGAAAGCCCTGCAGGCTTCCACGACTCGGCTCCTTGCACTCCACGCTTGTGTACTTGTGGACACCCCATTCTGGTCCAGATAGGAAAAGCAGTAGGTGGGTGTGTGTGGTATTTACATGTCTATGGAGTGAAGGGAAAATGAAGATAAGCGTAAGTTGAAACTAGAGGCTGGGCAGGCTGTGCGGGCTCCCAGCGTTGCTCGTGATGGACAGAGAACCCTCCCAGGGCTGCGTGCTAGAGGCCTCAAGTTCTCCTCCAGCCCCCTGAGCAGAGGCTGGCGATGCCTGGCTCACAGAGGCCGTCTCTGCAGGAGGTGTACACAGAGGGGGCAGGCGGGCTGGTCTGAGAGCCCCCAGGAGTGCCCCTGCTCGAAGACAGTGGCAAGCCCATGCCACTTGCATACTGAGTGGAAGAATAAGCGAGGAGCTTCCCTCTCTCATCTCTGAGAAGGAGCTTCTGAGTTTGAATGTCTTCCTCCGTTACTTTGGGATGCTTTGTTATTGCAAGAAAGTGGCTGTGAAGGCACCAGCCATGGAGGAAGGAATTGCAAGGCTGCAGGCACTAAATGGTTTTAAAATACAGAGGGATTTTAAAATACAGGGATTAGTGCTGTAATAAACATACATGTGCATGTGTCTTTATAGCAGCATGATTTATAATCCTTTGGGTATACACCCAGTAATGGGATGGCTGGGTCATATAGTACATCTAGTTCTAGAACCTTGAGGAATCGCCATACTGTTTTCCATAATGGTTGAACTAGTTTACAATCCCACCAACAGTGTAAAAGTGTTCCTATTTCTCCATATCCTCTCCAGCACCTGTTGTTTCCTGACTTTTTAATGATCGCCATTCTAACTGGTGTGAGATGGTATCTCATTGTGGTTTTGATTTGTGTTTCTCTGATGGCCAGTGATGATGAGCATTTTTTCATGTGTCTGTTGGCTGTATGAATGTCTTCTTTTGAGAAATGTCTGTTCATATCCTTTGCCCACTTTTTGATGGGGTTGTTTGTTTTTTTTTGTAAATTTGTTTGAGTTCTTTGTAGGTTCTGGATATTAGCCCTTTGTCAGATGAGTAGATTGCAAAAATTTTCTCCCATTCTGTAGGTTGCCTGTTCACTCTGATGGTAGTTTCTTTTGCTGTGCAGAAGCTCTTTAGTTTAATGAGATCCCATTTGTCGATTGCTCTACATGTTCAGAGAAACTTCTCTAGTAACAAACTATAGAAATGATCCCTGAAAGTATAGGCACTATTCACAATAGCAAAGACTTGGAATCAAGCCAGATGTCCATCAGTGACAGACTGGATTAAGAAAATGTGGCACATATACACCATGGAATACTATGCAGCCATAAAAAAGGATGAGTTTGTGTCCTTTGTAGGGACATGGATGCAGCTGGAAACCATCATTCTTAGCAAACTATCACAAGAACAGAAAACCAAACACCGCATGTTCTCACTCATAGGTGGGAACTGAACAATGAGATCATTTGGACTCGGGAAGGGGAACATCACACACCGGGGCCTATCATGGGGAGGGGGGAGGGGGGAGGGATTGCATTGGGAGTTATACCTGATGTAAATGACGAGTTGATATGTGCTGACGAGTTGATGGGTGCAGCACAGCAACATGGCACAGGTATACATATGTAACAAACCTGCACGTTATGCACATGTACCCTAGAACTTAAAGTATAATAATAATAAATAAATAAATAAATAAATAAATAAATATAAAATTTGAAAGTGAAAAAATAAAATAAAATAAAATACGGGGATTCCATGACAAAGGACCCTTGAATCAGCTCCCAACGGAGACAGAAGCAGCTGGGTGGAAGGCTCAGGCTGAGAAGTGCCGGGAACCAGCAGAGTCAGAACCGAGCACTCCCTGCCCTGTGACTCAGAAACGCCCACAGCAGTCATGCCCTCAGCTGATCAGAGGCTCTCTGCCTGGGTCCACCTCACCCTGTGTCCTCTCCCTCCCTGTCCCTCTATCTGTCTGCTTCTCCCTCTCTCCCTCCCTCTTCCTGTCTCTCCCTTCCTCTTCCCTCTCCCTCTCTGTGCAAACACACCGGGAGTGTAAGGGAGACACCCCAGCTATGAATCAGGCAACGACGAGGTGAAGAACAACCTGCTCCCGTGCCGCGGTGCCCCCTCCAGAGCGGGACCCTGCTCCCAGCTCCCTGACTCCTGGGGACACCGGTGCTCTCAGGGCTGACAGGGCTCTTTTCTTTGAGGACTGGAAGGCGGGCAGCAGGAGTACAGGAGGGGAATAGTGTGACATCTGAGAACCCAAAAGCAAGCTGGAGAAGCAAGGATTCCGAGGCGAGAGGAGCAACACACACGACGGGTAATGGCCACGTGGGAAGTAGACCCGCTGTTCTCTGCAGTTCCTCTGTCTGCACAGCCCCTGCCGCCCACCTGCCTGTCCATTGGGCGCTGCAGGTCCCTAGAACCTGGTGCTGGGCCTGTGCTGGAAGCTGGAGTGAGGGCACCTGCGGTGCAGCTGGAAAGGTGGCCCCGGGCAGGGCGGCTCCTCTTGGCCCCACCAATGGTGCCAGCTCCTCCAAGCTCCAGGCTCAACCTGGGGCCCAGAACACTGACCTGAGCAGGACGGGGCTGCTCTGGGCTTCCAGCTCTGCTCTGGGCTTCCAGCAGCCGCCGTCTTCAAGTCCTCGGACGTCCTTTCTGCCTCATTCTCACAGACCCTTGTGCTCCTGGCCTGCCTGGGAGGACACTCTCCACCCCTCAGCCTTGGCGCCCACGGAGGCTTCTGGAAAGACCTGCCCTGCCCCCAAATCCACCATCACCCAGCACATTGGTGTTTAGGAGGCAAAACATTTTGTGCCATGGGAAAGCACAGGATTAAGAACCAAAAATGCTTGGCTCAGGTCTCATGGCACCATGTCATAGCCCTGGACCTGGGGCAGGTGTCTGTCTTCTCTGAGCTTTCTTCCCTCTCCTGTAAAACAGCAACGGTGGCGAAAGCATCACCTGTCCTGCAGATGCTGTGGAACGTTGTGCTGATCGAGCGAGAAAAGCAATGCAAATGCCCCCAGGAGCCTCGTCCTCTGAAAACACTGAGTCATTGTAACCCCGCCCCAGTGCCGCTCCACACTCGTGCAATTTTGGAAGAGGCCTGGTGACCCTCGGAGCTGCTGGGGAGAGCAGCACTGGCTCTAAAAACCCTGGTGGCCCCAGCCCCTCTGCCCCTCAAGGCTACAGCTTTGGGTCCTCCTTGTTTCTGTGCTGGGGCCTTAGTTTCCAAAACTGTAAAATGAAAGTCACAGTGGTTAACCCCACATCAATCCCTGCTCCCACCATTCTTAGAAGGAAACAGCAATCCAGCCTCAAAAGCTCCGTGGTCGGGGCAGCTGGACTAGAACTTCACCCTCTGGCCGTCAGCTCCAAGTCATCTGCGTCTGGGAAGCAGCCGTCTCGGAGCCCCCTCTGTGGGAGAGAAGTCTCTCTTGCCCTGGGGAAGAGGAATTTTTTCCATGGGTCTCTCGGGACGAGGAACAGAGACCCTGCTTCCCGGAGCTGTGGTCATCAAGGGTGTGCTCCTGCATGGAGACGCTGTGGCAAAATGGTACCCGGGGGCGAGCTGCCATCAAGGTGCTAACCAGAGAGGCCACAGCAAAGCCACCCGGAGGAAAGCACACAGCCATTTTAAGGACTTCCTCGCCAATCTGACAGCAGCTCTCGGCTCTGACAGGTGCTGTGTGTCCACCTCCATTGCTTCTCCCTCTTCAGCACACTCACCAGGATGAGGAAGCTGGAACCCAGCATCAAAACTCTTCCCCTTTGAGATTAAACCCAGATCAGAAAAATGCAGCCACTGGAACGGTTTACTTAATGGCAGAAGCACAGGCTGCCGACCTTTGACTTTTGTGCCCTTCTGTGCCCAGAGCCAGAGCCCCGATGTGGGTCCCACGAGGTTTCATGCCAAGAGGTCTCTGATGCCGACCCCTGTATCACCAGGGGACAGAGGCAAAGGCGCCCAAAGGAGGCCACAGGAACCTCACCTCCCTATGAAACATGGGAGAGAAAACATGACCAGATATGCCCTGACCACATCTACAAAAGCAGTATCTGAATCTCTGTGTCCAGCCTCACAGTTTGCTAAGAGGAGAAACACTGATTTTCCTGTCATGGGGCAAGTCAACAACCCCCCAAGGAGAGCACCAGGAGGGGAACCACACACAGGTCGCGGTCGTCAGTGGCCACCGCCCTGTAGCGCTCTCGATCCCAGTATCTGCAAGGAGCTGTATCGCCTGGACAGCCTCAGGTTACCGGAAGTCTGCATCAGAACTAAAGGCACGTCTGTGGATTTTTTCAGACTTAGAGAGAAGCCCGCTATTCTGGATGGTTCACAGCTTCCTATTATTTCTAAATAAATGCCCGCGACTTTCATTAACTCGTGCGAGCCAATGATTCAGGAATAAATATAATCTTCAACCCGGCAAAGGGCAGAAACACAGGAAAAACTGCATCTGTCGTTCAGACAGAAAAGAATTCTCTCCAGACTGCAAAATCCAAAGTGCCCTGATCTTGCCAGAAACAAACAAACAAAAAAATCGATTACACTCTCCTGAGGCATGGCGGGAGCCGTTTGACCAGAAATGGGCTTGCTTTTTTTCAGAGGAAGCTATTATTTAATTAGTATTGTAACTAGTGTTTAACTAGTATTGAAAAGAGAACCACAGTGTTCTGTGATTTCTTGGAATTGCCAGAGCGTTGTGAGGTCAGGGGGATGGGGAGTAAGAGTAAGGGAGACACACGGCCCACCATTCACGGTCGGATGTGTCATCTCATCTCCAGCCTTGCAGGCTTTGACACGTGTTCTGTCCAATAATACTGATTTCATTGGTGCCTGTTTTAGCTGCTGGGCCAGTTGCCATGGGAAACAGATGCCATGACCCTAAGCTTCAGATAATTTGCAGGGGGTCTGCTGTTCACCACTCCCACCGGTTTTTAGGTAGAAAATACACAAGCATTGAAACAGAAGATCCCTGGAGAGAAAGGAGGCCGCCACGTAGGTGCCTGTCTCCTTTGAGCATCTTTAAGGAAGATCATTTAATCACTTAAACAAGGTTTCTGGGGATGTAAAGGATCTCTGTGAGCCATGAAAGAAGTGTGGTGCAGGGGGAAAATGGCAGAAAATGTGCATCTAGTTCATCTAGAACTACATTTTACGATTCCTAATTCAAAAAAATACACCAAAGAAGCATATTATCACTTTCACCAGAAAAAAATTATATCAAATATTCCTCTGTGTTCTTTCTTATCATGGCAGCTCAGAAAAGCAGTGACACCACTGTCTTCCGTGGTTCCGAATAGGCCACACAGATTCATCCCTGAGCTCTCTGGTTCTGAGTTTTTTCGGATTAACTTCTGAGCTCTCTGGTATCTGCATTTCCTGAGAGTGAGACAAGAATCAAGTATTACCCTGGGAGGAAAAAAGAGGATAAAGCGAATTCATTCACTCTTTACTCTCAGGACCACTGGTGAAACCATCGAAATGAACAGCATAGGTCCCGAACGTCGCTCTGTGGATGTGTGCAAAAATCCGCCACGTTCAACCTGGGAATTAAAGGAACAAGTACCAGGAGATACGTTGGCTGGTTGGTTTTCAGTCACACAGACAAAACAGGATGGTCCAGACAATGCATTCTGTCAGTCCTGAGGCATCACTTTCCACTGAAGGAGGGACTGACAGGTCCTTTGTTTTAATTACATAGAAATGCACTTTTTTTTTTTTCTCTGAGACAGAGTCTCGCTCTGTCACCCAGGCTGGAGTGCAGTGGCGCGATTTTGGCTCACTGCAAGCTCCACCTCCCGGGTTCATGCCAAGAAATGCACCTTTCAAAATGACAGAGAAAATTGGAAAATCTCATCTCATTAACTACACTTGCATTTATTGTATCCATCAGTGTTTACCAAAATAATTGGGAACTAATTTTCTAGTAAACAGCGCAATTGAAGCTTCCCTCATTCCCTAGACACTAACTGGCATATGTCATTGACTTTGTCTACAGATACTAGTTTATTTTTCTCATTTATGAGCACATTGTTATTTCTAGCCAATAGCTTCATAACTTACTATAAGGTTAAGTCTACAAATTCTTGTGATAAACAAAATACAATTTAAAAATCCATTCTTCTCGGCCAGGCGCGGTGGCTCAAGCCTGTAATCCCAGCACTTTGGGAGGCCAAGATGGGCGGATCACGAGGTCAGGAGATCGAGACCATCCTGGCTAACACGGTGAAACCCTGTCTCTACTAAAAAAAATACAAAAAACAAGGCGGGCGAGGTAGCGGGTGCCTGTAGTCCCAGCTACTCCGGAGGCTGAGGCAGGAGAATGGCGTGAACCCGGGAGGCAGAGCTTGCAGTGAGCGGAGATCGTGCCACTGCACTCCAGCCTGGGCAACAGAGAGAGACTCTGTCTCAAAAAAAAAAAAAAAAATTCATTCTTCTCCCTTCCCTTTCCCCTTTCTCCTATGACTACCCAGTGAATTTCCTCATAGGCCACCGAGTTTCGGGTGGGTAACGTGAGCCTCTCATCCTACATTCACTCCACAAGAGTCTCACTTGGCATGGAGTCTAAAGATCAAGCCTTAGACAGCTCGCAGACGCGGCGAGCAGGTCCCTGAACCTCTTTGCATCTCAATATTCAAATCTGTAAACTGAGTGGTGATGTGGGAACAGTGCTGCATGATGTTTTGCTTTACGATGCTCACACCTCATGTTTTAAAACCAAGACTCATTGCTTTCTCTGTTCTGGTTTTGCATTGAATCCTTTTGGGGACACAGGGAAAAAATGTACATTCCTAGAACTTGGACCAATTATGTGATTAAGACAATGCCCATAAGGAAATGCCTACTGCATTTAGCCACTGGATGGTAGATGCTGCTCTCTGGGCACATTGAGATGCATCAACAGAGACATTTTTCTAACGTGTCATTCTGCGATGACATCACGGACCACACGACAAAGAGAAGGCCAGGCGTTTGCTGAGGCTCCACACCCAAGTGCTGACGGATGCATCTCTGTAGCAAAGGCCCTAATGGGAGATGCAGGTGGAGAAAGTCAGGTGCACGGGACCCCGCCGTGATTGCCTCCATGAGAACGCACCATTCCAGGTTTACAAGAGGGCAGAGGTCTCCAGGTGGCAACTCCACATGGAGCCAACTTCCTGTGCTCCATCCCATCAGGTGGGAAAACGGGGCAGATGTTATCAGCACTCAGTTATTTGACCCACTTCCCAAAAACTGGCACACAATAACAATGGGGAAACAATGTACTTATCTGTTAATACGTGTGATCGGAAAGAAGGCAGATCATCTCTAATGATAGAAGATGTTCTGACACGTGACTGTGTCAGTAAGAACACTATTGTAAGGGGAGGGTGAGATGAGCAGGAACTCTTTCTCATGGGCATTTTTTTTTTTTTTTTTTTTGAGATAAAGTCTCACTTTGTTCCCCAGGATGGAGTGCAGTGGCGTGATCTCGGCTCACTGCAATCTCCGCCTCCCAGGTCAGGTGATTCTCCTACCTCAGCCTCCCGAGTAGCTGGGATCACAGGTGTCCACCACCACACCCGGCTAATTCTTGTATTTTAGTAGAGAGGGGGTTTTGCCATGTTGGCCAGGCAGGTCTCAAACTCCTGACCTCAGGTGATCCACCCACCTTGGCCTCCTAAAGTTCTGGGATTGCAGGTGTGAGCCACCATGCCTGGCCTCTTATGGGCATTTTCTTAATTCATCATCCAAGTTCTAGGAATGCACACTTCTCCTTGTGTCTCCAAAAGGATTCCATGTGAAACGGGAGTAAGGACCTCCAATACCTTGCCCATCTGTTAAAACTGCAGAGTGGGTCCCCAACGGGCTCATTAGCTGCTGTGGGCTGCGGCGGAGCTGCTGGAGGCTGTCAGGCTACACTGGGCCAGTCTTCTGGGTAGGTGTATCTACACCCGTGTATCTAGTGATTTACTCTCATCCGGGAGAGAAACGCGGGCACACTCCAGCCTGGGATGGCAGGGGAGGAACCCAGGCCCCACGGGCCCCGCATGGTCCCATCTGGAGAATCAGTGAGCTTCAGGGTCCGGGCCAGTGAGCAGGGACCCGGTGAGCGGGGACCGCGTGGGCGGGGACCCGGGCAGGCTCAGAGCCCTAAACTCACTAGGCCTTCACGTGTTGACCTTGTGATCATTGATTCAGGGAAGCAATTAAATTCCTCTCTCAGACAATGAAGTAAAAGCTTGAACTCTTTTTTTCCCAACCACAAAACTCCAGGCACCAGTGAATATTAATCTTTTTCCAAATTCATTGTAAACATTTCTTCTGAGAGGGACTGACTCCATCCACCTATCTCCTTTAGTAAAATCCGAATGGAAATGATGCTGCCGAGAAAGGCCTTGGCCCTGCAGCCGCTGATCTTCAGATGCATAGGGAGGCAACTCCCTGTTACTCCTCCCCGTTTAAGAACGCCCAGCTCCCCAGACCTTAAAACAAATTGGAAAGCAGGGCGGGGGTGGTGGAAACAAAACAGAACAAACAAACTCTTCCTGATTTCTGGAGAGAAATGGGCCCTGAGCAGCAGCCTGGGTGCCGTGCTCGGGAGCTCCGCCTGCTGGTGATGAGGAAAACAGTTCTTCAAAAATCATACAATCAGGCTCATGGAAAAAGGAATTTCTTTTACAAATAAATGGCCACCCATGGTCTTCCTCCCATGATTTTAAAAACTTTTCAGGAAGGCATTATATTTACCAACCGAAAGTTTGTCATTTTGTTGTTGCTGCTCTATGAATCCTGATGAAAACCTCTACTGATAGGAAGAGGCTTCTGACACCGTTGAGTAAACCGAGAAAACTCAGGTGCAGAAAACGGTGTGTCTAGTATGATCACTTTGAACGGCATTTGCATATTTTGTCTGTGTTTTTGCACAAAGCCAGATCTAACAATGTGCTCATCAAAGTGTAAACCAGGGTCATCCGTAAGTGGTAGAAGTTTTCCACAAACTTGCTTAACTTTCTTATTTCATGTGATATCTTTATATGAGCATGTATTATTTTTCTAAACAATAGAAAATATTCATTTTTAAAAATCAGGTCATTTTTTAATTATTCACTTGTCCCAAGTATTCAGCTCCAAATAAGCCAAACATTTTGCAGAAACGTCCTGGCCTCATCGCTAGCTGCCAAAACACAGATTGCAGGATGCCCCCCAGCATATGAGTCCACATCACCAGGTGCGGCCTGTGTCCATTTCTTATTTTATGGTGGAACTGACCACCTAACTCTTCCTCTGCTTTTAATCACCTACAAAGAAAGTGCAGTACTTGAAACAGGTTGAGGATGGCCATGGAGACACAAATCTCAATGAATAACCAACATGTTCACAGTTTTGGCTTTTTTTAAACTTTAGTGTGTACAACTGAAAGTATATCAGGGAATTACTAAATGTGTGTCCTAAAAACTAAGCAGGCCGTGTGCAGTGGCTACACCTGTAATCCCAGCACTTTGGGAGGCCAAGGTGGGCAGATCGCTTGAGGCCAGGAGTTCAAGACCAGACTGGGCAACATGGTGAAACCTGCCTCTACTGAAAATACAAAATTTAGCCAGGCATGCTGGTACGTGCCTGTAATCCCAGCTACTTCGGAGGCTGAGGTATGAGAATCGCTTGAACCCAGGAGGTGGAGCTTGCAGTGAACCAAGATCAGGCTATTGTACTTCACTTCAGCCTGGAAGACAGAGTGAGACTGTCTCAAAAAAAGAAAAAAAAACCCTAAACCTAACAGCAGGAATCCTTTCTCTCCTAGAGAGCTGAAGTTCAGCTCTCAGTTCACTTTCAAGATGACCTTATACAGCACAAGTGTTCCTGGAGCCGTGGCTCAGAACTTCTGACGGGACTGACGGGGGAAGCTGAGGTTGTGAGGCTGGCTCAGGCCCTCGGTGGTCTCCTCCGGGAAGGCTGGAGTGTGGGCCACCCTCTTTGGCGTCCCCCGTGGCTGGTCTGGGAAGTGACTTGAGTTCACCTTCGCCCCCTAAGCGTTCCGCCCAGCTTGCGTCTTCCCCTCACCTCCTCCTGTTGTTTCTTTAAGGCCTGGCATCTTCTCCCAGCTTCTCCCACCTAGGACCAGGTAACCTGTTTACCATAAGGTGTGACAGAATAAGTGCCCGTTCCTCATAAATTGCAAAATAAACCTCCCAAAATACTGCTTTTAAAATCCGCTGACACCTTGCATTGATCACATTTCCTGCCCCTCTGGAAGCCGTGGAGGTGGTGGTGCATTCCCGCAATTGAACTGGGCAGGGTTTGTGGTGAGCAAGGGGCTGTGGGGTCAGTGAGGAAGGGGCCGAGGGGCTGCATGAAAGGACCACAGACCCGGATCGAGGATCCAGAAGGATGGGGCTGCTTCTGACCTTGCCTGCTGGCCCGTGTGACTGAAGCTGTATGGGATGGACCTGCAATCAGCTACTCACTGGAAAGCGGGGCAGACACGGGGCTCCACTTCTCAGCCAAGCCATCCTAATAGTGTGTGTCCATCTCATCTCGTAAATGTAAATGCACCTCCACCTTCACAAAGGCGTCAGGGTCTCAATGCTGTGTGCTGCTAATTCCTTCAAAGAAGAAGGGAACCTCGGCCAGGCAGCTTTACCGCAGGCTGTTGGGGAAAGGAGCGTGGGGCGTTTGGGCATCTCTTCTGCGCATCACCCGAGGGCATGGGAATGTCATGGCCAAATCAGATCAGCGTCGCTCGGGGGAGCCTGGGTCACTTAAAAGGTGACTCAGAACTACAGCCAAAATGTGGACACAGCCCAGAAGTTCCCAGAAGGGTGAATGGATGAGCAGAAAGCAATCCGTGCCTACGGTGCAGTGGATGTCGCTCAGCCTAACAGTGGAAGGGAGTTCTGATGGGCTGCAGCACAGGGAGCCTGGAGGGCCCTGCGGTAAGTGTACTGAGCCATCCCCAGAGGACAGACGCTGCATGGTTCCATGCATAGGAGGCCCCTAGGGTGACCCAGTTCATAGAGACAAAGTGACCTGAATGCTGGGCCGGGGACGGAGAGTGAGTGTTTCATGGGAACCGGGTTTCAGTTCGGGAAGCTGGAGAGGGTCTAGAGAGGGATGGCGGTGACGCATTATACAACAGTGCGAATGTGATGTATGCCACTGAATTGCACACTTAAAAATGGTTAGAATGGTAAGTTTTATGTTATGTGTGTTTCACCCCAGTAAAAAATTTACTTTTTAAAAAGTGGCTCAGATGCAGCACCCGTCCACGCGGACCACGCAGTCCCCTGCCCGAGGTCGTCGCCACCCTGAGGCGTGTTCCTGGGCTTTTTCTCCTGTGCTCAGCACAGAAGCTCTTTAGGAACATCAATCAAAACCCAGGTCTGGAGTCTCAGGAAACAACCAATGTGAAAGCTCAGCAGAGACTGATCTCGCAGGCTTTGCACTTTCCCAAGGTGGTTTCTTAGTAAAATTCTAGAACAGAACACTCAGAGAGCCTCTGTTTCAGTCCCATCATTTCACCCGTGAGGAACCAGAGCCCCAGGGCCCCAAGGGACTTGCTCAAGGCCGCACAGGTGGTGTCAGACCCGGGCTGGAGTCTCCCAGCTCCCTGCAGCAAAGCTGTTTCACAAGGCTGCCATGGAGGGCTTTTGTTCCTCTGCCACCTTCTGTTTGCTGAGCTCCACTGTGTGAGCCAAATGCCAGAAGCTTTGGGGATCCCACAGAAGTTTTTCTTTTTTCCTCTGAAAGATTAAAATCTAGCTGAAGAGGGAAGATGCTTGCAGAAAGCTAAAAAGGACAATCCAATGCCAGATGAGGGTTGCAGCCAAAAAAGGCTATATTTTCCCAAAACAGAGACATTTGGAAGGGGAGGACACTCTAGGCAAAGGTCAGGGAGCCTGCAGGAGCTCCGAGGCAGAAGGAGATGCCAGCGCTCTCAGGGGAGACCCGAGACTGCCAATCCAAAAATTCGCACAGTGAAACAATGCGTGCATGAATTCCACTTCTGGCTCTACAATGACAGGTCATGTTAAATGACCTTATTCTAGTTCACAAAATAATGAACAAAATGGGCTTGCTTTGGGAGTATAGTTCTATAAGCTGTGGTGCATGTATGGATTTGTGTAGCTACCGTCATAATAAGGACACACAACCCTAAAGCCTCCCACCTCCCCTTCCCTCGTGGTCCACACTGCACCTTCCCCCCATTCCCTACCCCCCACCTCTGACCTCCCCCAATATAGGTCAGCCTTTTCCAGCATGTCATAGAAATAAGATCACACAGTATAAAACCTTTTAGAATGGCGGCTTTTACTCAGCAAGATTCCTTGGAGCTGCCTCTAGGCTGTTGCCTGTATCTAGAGTTTGTATTTTTATTGCCAAATACTATTTCATGCCTGAATACAACACGGCGTGTTTACCCCTTCAGCCTCTCAAGAACATTTGGGTTGTTGACAGTTTTTAGTGAAATCTAGTGAGTTCAGCTGCTGTGAACATTCATGTACCGGTTATTGTGTAAACATAAGTTTTTATAAAAATTTAAATTACTTTTCCCTCAAAAGATGGGTGGCCAATATATTCATTATAAAAACCATTTCCAAAAACATGTAATTTATCCTTTAGTATTTAAAGCAGGAAATGGACTTACAGGGTCACATGGTAAGTTTAGGGTTAACTTTCTAAGAAACTGCCAAATTGTTTCCAGGAGTGACAGTTCACGTTCCCAAGGTAATCCATGAGGGCTCAGGTGGCTCCACATCCTAACCAGCACTTGGGAATGTCGGCGTTTTTTATTTCAGCCATTCTAACGGTGTGGTATCACCTCACGGTTTTGATTTGTGTTTTCCTGATGCTGATGATGATGTCGAACGTCTTTTCATCTGCTTATTCACCCTCCCTACGTCCTCTTTGCTGAAGTGTTTATTCAAGTGTTTAGTCCATTTTTAAACCAAATTGTTTGTTTTCTTCTGGTTGAGTCTTGAGAGTCCTTTACAGATTCTGCTTTCAAGTCCTTTGTTAGATATGTAATTTGCAAATATTTTCTCTCTGTATGTGGCTTGTCTTTTCATGCTCTTGATGGTGTCTTTTGTAAAACAAGTTTTTAAATTTGGATGAGGTCCAGTTTATCCATTTTTCCTTTCATAGATGATGTTTTGGTGTCAGGTCTAAGAACTTGTTGTCTACTCACAGGTCAGGAAGGCTTTTCTCCTATGGCTACTTCTAAAATTTTATAGTTTTACCTCAGGGATAACAATCTATGATCTATTTTGAGTTCAATCTTATGTAAGGTGTGGACTGGGGTTAAAGTGGTGTTTGTGTGTTTTTGTTGTTGTTGTTTTTTTAAACATATGGATGTTCAATTGTTTCAATGCTGTTTGTTGAGAAGACAGTTTTTTCCATTCAATGATCTTTGCCAGGTATTGGCTGGTCAGGTTTGGGTGAGTCTATCTCTGAGCTCCATTCTGTACATTATTCTAGGTGCCTGTCCTTCTTCTAACACCACAGGTCCTCAGTTACCATAGCTGCATAGTCAATCTTAGAACCAGGTAATGTGTTTCTCTCACTTTATGTGTCCTTTTCACAATTGTTTGGCTATTTTTGCTCCCTTGGATTTCCATACAGTTTTAGAATCCACCTGTCTCTAAACAAAACCTTGCTGGAATTTGAATTGGAATTGCATTAAACCTGTAGATCAATTTGGGGAAAGAATCAATAGTTTTACTATGTTAAGTCTTCTAATCCATGAACAGAGTATGTCTCTGTTTATTTAAGTTCTCTTTGATTTCTTCCACCAGCTTTTTCTAGTGTTAGCATTAAAGTTCTGTACCTTTTTGCTAAATGTATACCTAATATTTTGTTTCCTTGATGCTATTCTATATAATAATTTTTAATGTTGTTTTTTAATTGTTCATTACTTGGCTATAGACATATAATTGACTAAATGTCCTATCAGTAATAGGTCATTACATCTATGGTATAACAACACAAATATAAGACTGCTTCAAATTATCTGTGCAACTAATGATCTATGGCTAAAAGCCCAAGTCAGAATCCTAGTTCAGTCACTCTTCAATGCATCTATAACCGAAAAATGTGTATGATCTCATGATAATAATTCCATTCACTGAAGACCAGTGTCAGTTCTGTATTAAAAGTAAACTAAACAGCCTACACGTTAATTCAGCAAACAGTTGATGCTCACTGCATTCTTAGTTCTGTGTGAGGACCACCAATAAACCAACTGCCTTTTTCATAGACTTTTCTGACCGTGATGATAGCTCCAAGAGCTCAAATAAAACCTACCAACACCATGTGTACCTCAAAAGATTTAAACTACCTTTTCCTCACCAGTATAGTGACCAATATATTCATTATAACAGTCACTTACCAAAGTATATCATTTTTCTTTTATCATTTAAAGCTGGTATTCCTAATTCACATGTGAGGCATTATCTATGTAATTCTCCATTGAATCTCTGACAACATGGCAAGTTGTAAAATCCTCTGAGATCTGCACAGCGTGACTGAGCATTCACTTCTTTAAAATCCTGACCTAAGCCTAAGTTTTTTCTTTAGAAACTTAAAAAGTTTAAGGCATTTTTCTAGTTTAATCACAGGATGAGTGATTTAAAGGTCAACGATGTTTCTGTGACTCAAAATCCAAAGTTCAGCATCTAGAGAAATGGAGAATTGAAGAAGTGGAGAAGAGGAGAAGTGGAGAAACGAAGAGGTGGAGAAATGGAGAAGTGGAGAAACGAAGAAGTGGAGAAGTAGAGAAGTGGAGAAGTAGAGAAACGAAGAAGTGGAGAAGTAGAGAAGTAGAGAAGTGGAGAAATGGCGAAGTGGAGAAGTGAAGAAGTGGAGAAACGAAGAAGCGGAGAAGTGGAGAAACAAAGAAGTGGAGAAATGAAGAAGTAGAGAAGTAGAGAAGTGGAGAAGTGAAGAAGTGGAGAAGCAGAGAAGCGAAGAAGTGGAGAAGTGAAGAAGTGGAGAAACAAAGAGAAGTAGAGAAGTGGAAAAGTGGAGAAATGGAGAAGTGAAGAAGTGGAGAAGTGGAGAAGTGGAGAAACGAAGAAGTAGAGAAGTAGAGAAGTGAAGAAGTGGAGAAGTGGAGAAATGAAGAAATGAAGAAGTGGAGAAGTCAAGAAGTGGAGAAGTAGAGAAGTAGAGAAGTGGAGAAGTGGAGAAACGAAGAAGTGAGAAGTGGAGAAACGAAGAAGTGGAGAAGTGGAGAAGTAGAGAAGTGGAGAAATGGAGAAGTGGAGAAGTGAAGAAGTGGAGAAGTGGAGAAGTAGAGAAGTGGAGAAATGGAGAAGTGGAGAAGTGAAGAAGTGGAGAAACGAAGAAGCGGAGAAGTGGAGAAACAAAGAAGTGGAGAAGTAGAGAAGTGGAGAAGTGGAGAAATGGAGAAGTGAAGAGGTGGAGAAGTGGAGAAATGGAGAAGTGGAGAAGTGAAGAAGTGGAGAAGTGGAGAAACGAAGAAGTGGAGAAGTAGAGAAGTGAAGAAGTGGAGAAGTAGAGAAGTGGAGAAATGAAGAAATGAAGAAGTGGAGAAGTGGAGAAGCAGAGAAGTGGAGAAGTGGAGAAATGAAGAAGTGGAGAAGTGGAGAAGCGGAGAAGTGGAGAAGTGGAGAAACGAAGAAGTAGAGAAGTGGAGAAACAAAGAAGTGGAGAAGCGGAGAAGCGGAGAAGTGGAGAAGTGGAGAAGCGGAGAAGCGGAGAAGTGGAGAAGTGCTACCCAAACACCAAGGGCAGCATGGCTTGCCCTAGACTGTGAGCTGTGTCAGTGATTTCAGCCCATTGGAGTAGAAGCTAATAAGTAACTTCGTCTGGTAGACATAACACTTAAAGATGTACGTCCTAAAGTTTAAACAATTTCCTGTCTCTTCCATTTTGTTTTTTGGTTCATAATTTTACACCCCTTCTCTCACGGTTTGTGGAGAAGGTACAAGGCTGGTTAGTGGTGACTAAATACAACTGGTGACTGAACGCAGAGAAGTATTCGATAAAAGATTACATGACACAAGGAGAATCAGAGAATTCCTTGGATTCTTGCAGAATTCACAGAGAGAATGAGTTGGAATACGAAGAATCAGGGATTTCTATTAGGAACTCCAATGTCCCCGGCCCTTCTGACATCCTCACGTTCAGAAGCCCACAGCACCCGCCTGGGAGGAAACTGAGCATGCAAACTCCACTCCTCTGTGCGTGTCAGTAAACAGAGGGGTACCCGCCTTGGAGCGCCAGCCACGTGCAGAGCGCCAGTGGCCTTCTGTGAAGAGTTGGGAGCTGCGCTCTGTGTCTGAGAGAGGTTGGCAATCTCACCAGGAATGAGAATCGTTAACCAACGAGGGCACAAAATGGGAAAGGCAACTAGTAAAATATGGAGTGCTGATCACTAAGAAATCCAAGGGATAAAATGGGATTTTTTTTTTTTGGAGACAAAGTCTCGCTCTGTCATCCAGGCTGGAGTGCAGTGGCGCAATCTCAGCTCACTGCAACCTCCACCTCACAGGTTCAAGCAATTCTCCTGCCTCGGCCCCCTGAAGCTGGGACTATAGGCGCACGATGCCAAGCCTGGCTAATTTTTTGTATTTTAGTAGAGACGGGGTTTCACCATATTGCCCAGGCTGGTCTCAAACTCCTAACCTCAGGCAATCTGCCCGGCTCGGCCTCCCAAAATGCTAGGATTACAGGCGTGAGCCACCACGCCCAGCCAAAATGGGATCCCTCTTTCATTCCTCATGCATTCAAAACCTCTCAGGCAGGAATTCCGTCTGCTTCACTTTTGCAGTATCTTCAGAACGTGGACCATGCCTGGCCCCCGGCATTTAGTTGGGAAGTAATGAGGCCCAGGGCAGAGAGGGACGAGCAGCTCATGGTTACGCCGTGCTGTGCCTGCAGCTCTGTCACAGGGGAGGCCACAGGCAAGGGGTGCAAAAAACAGAGCTCGCAGTGCCGAGCAGGCCCTGTGCATGGGAGATGCCTTTGCCCTGGGCCCTGAGGAGGTTCCAGAGGGGAGAAGAAAGGGCCTTGTGGACAGAAAGGACCCTGTGCAAGGCCCGGGGCAGGGGATACACAGCCCGTCCATATGGAAGATGGGCGGGGCCAGGGCATAGGCGCGTGACCCAGGGCAAGGGACGGATGCTAGGCAGCCAGGGCAGGTGGGAGGAGACCTGAGGCTGGGGCTCCGGCTCCTGGCAGGACTGCAGCCAGAGCGAAGGGCCCTCAGAAGCGCCCAGAGTAACAGGGCTCCCGCTGTGGGCAAGGGCGGCCACGGGACACTGGAAGGAGAGGGATATCCGCGTTGCTTCTGTTTCAGGAAGCTTGCTCTGCTCTGGGTGCTGAACGCTGGGAAGGTGGACAGGAAGCCTCCCCACGTTAGGGCCCAGGGAACCAAGAGTTTTGGCTTCCCCCTGAAGGATGGGCAGGGCAGGGAGCCTCACAGGCAGCAGGGGAGCTGTTAGTAGTCTGGGGGTGAGGGCAAGAAACGTTTGAAGCAGGGGTCCCCAACCCCGAGGCCCTGGACCGGTACTGGTCTGTGGCCTCTTAGGAACCGAGGTGCACAGCAGCAGGCGAGCGGCGGTTGAGTGAGATTATCTCCTGAGCTCTGCCTCCTGTCAGGTCAGCGTTGGCACCAGATTCCCATAGGAGAGCAAACCCTACTGGGAACGGCGTGTTCGAGGGATCGAAGTTGTGCACTCCTAATGAGAATCTAATGCCTGATGATCTGAGGTGGAACAGTTTCATCCCAAAACCATTCCCCTACCCCCATCCATGGAAAAATTGTCTTCCACGAAACCCATCCCTGGTGCCAAAAATGTTGGGAACCGCTGCTTTGAAGAAGATCGAGTAGGGAAGGAGGGCTGAAGAAAGAGTCCAGTGCCAGCAAAACTTCAGACCTGATGTGTGCTGTGTGGAGACCCCCATCTGGGCTCAATGTTCATCTCTGAACATTGAAACGCTGCACACTCTGCAAATATTGTCCTTTGTGGCTGCAGCATGCAGTTGTCACCTACTGAATTCCACCATTCCGTGCACTACCGTAAATCCCAGAGAAGTGCACTTAAGGCCTTTGGTGGCAAAACTGTCTTCTGAACAACAAGGGGTCCTCCCAATCAGTGTGCACAGAGCCAAGAGACTGGAGGGAAATGCTTCAATTGACTTCAGTGCATTTAACTGATCTGTTTCCGCTGTGTTCTGTGTTGACGGGGTGCAGCCAGAATGCTGGGGCCAGAGCTCCTCTGACCTCCAGAAATTCGATCCTGCCTGAGGTGTGGGCTCTTTACATGCAGGCTGTTTCTGAACAAGTAGGATCTGGGAGCCACAGTGAGAAAGTGAGGGGGAAATTGACAAAATCAATCTCACAAGCTCATCCTGAGTCCCTTTCCTTTGCTTTTCTGAGAACTCGTGGTCGGCCCTCTTGCCTGGTGCATGTTCACTGCTGTTGGGCCTTTGCAGTTGAGCTGAGAGCCAAGCAGACAATGCATGAAGTCTGCAAAAGCTGCAGCGTCCCTACGTCCCCTGTGACCCCTGTGTCCCCTGCGACCCCTGCGTCCCGTGACCCCTGCATCCCCTGCTCCCTGGGTGCGTGGCTCTTCCCTTCCCTCCACTGTAAGCTAAACTCTCGCAGCGCTTACCACTCTCTATCTTCTGTGCAATCTCTACCGACCTGGAATGTTCTGGTTCTGTTGATTACCAGTCGGCCCAGGGCACTCATGACCAGCCGTTCCTCCCTCTCCACTTCCTCTTACTCGAGATGTATGAGTGACCGTCCCAAATCAGGCCGGTGCCAGGGTGGCATGAGACACTTAGTTTGAGAAGCGGAGACCAGCTCATGTTACGCAGCTGTGTCAAAGCCCATGAGCTGCCTGCCTCATGCTATCGTGTGTTTTTCTGTGTGTCTTTCCCGAGCATTTTCCTGTATTCAACCCAGAAGCCTGGGGATAATAACATTTTTCTCTCAATGCTTTGCTGAACCTGACCCTATCTCAGATGGAATCCCCCTTGAGTTACCGTCACGTCACCTCTATTTGCTAATACACCTTCATGAGAACCACCCACTAAGTCGGTGATAGAAATCTCTCCCCAGCAAGTCGCACACCCAAACCCACTGCTGCCAGCCCGTAGCTGCGCCAGGTGTGTCTGGTGGCTCAACTGCAGCCTCCTAGTAGAAAGCCCTTAAAACATCCAGACCACAAAGGAGGAGAGATCCAGCTTCCCTGAGGGGGACAAGCCGCAGGGACTATGGACTTGTCCTGAGGTCACTGCCTCTCTGTCTTTCAGGACTCACACCACGCAGCAAGAACTGCTCACTACGGCTCCCTGCCCCAGAAGTCACATGGCCGGACTCAAGATGAAAACCCCGTAGTCCACTTCTTCAAGAACATTGTAAGTGACGATCTGTGGGAAGAGGTAGCAACTGTGAGGGGAGGAGGGGTGCTGGCGGCTGCTGTCACGCACACAGGACGTTCGTATGTTTGGGGGTGGCACCGGGGCCCTCATCAGGGTAAGGCTGGCCGGGGAACTCACCCCTCGCACCTGATAGCGAGTTCCAAACAAGCACTTCCCACCACGGATTGCACGGTGCGCTCTGTGCGTTCTCCAGACAGCTCACTTCTCTTGAGATTAGACTCCCATGTAACACTTAGCCTAAAAACACAGGCCTTGCAGTCCATAGAGAGCTCTTGCCATGCGCTGGGAGGGGAGGGGGCAGCAGAGAGAGCACAGGGCACTTTTAGGGCAGTGAACCTGCTCTGTCCAAGCTGCAGTGGTGTCTGAAGAGCACGCACTTGTCCAAACCCGTAGAATGCACGGCACCGAGAGACCCTGATGCCGTGTTGCTAATAAGGGAAACTGTTCGGGGTATGTGGAAACTAATTTCTGCACAGTTTTTCTGTAAACCTAAAAGTGCTGTGCAAAACGAAGACTAATAAAAACAACAAAACCACAGGCCTCTAATTCCAAGATCTCAGTGCAGCATTTTATGGTCGTATTTGATAAGTGCGTTTAGGAGCTGCAGACCTGGGGGCATCCCCTTGGAAGCTCTGAATGTCAGAGGACCTGCTACTTCCAGCCCCTAATAGGACTCACAGTGAGGCAAAGTTCACCGCCTCCATCAATGAGGGCGGGTGAGCATCATCCCTGTGTCCCAGGATGGACCCATTCCCCAGCTACAGAGCCTCTGAGAGGCGTTTCCATTCTCTGAAGCACTTTGAGTGCCCTGGAGGATCTGCGTCATCTAGAATATTTCCAGTCTCAGGTCTATACTTCTTGACCAACTAGGAAAGAAATGGGGAGGCTGGGCGTCCGGGTGCTTCTGACGGTGATGGGTGCTGGCCACCCTCGGCAGGCAGGTGCCCGGGTGCTTCTGACAGTGATGGGTGCTGGCCACCCTCGGCGGGCAGGCGCCCGGGTGCTTCTGATGGCTGATGGGTGCTGGCCACCCTCGGCGGGCAGGCGCCCGGGTGCTTCTGACGGTGGTGGGTGCTGGCCACCCTCGGTGGCCAGGCGCCCGGTAGGAAATGGGCGGCCGCACGGGGCTCCCAATGCAGCCCATGGTTCTCTGTGTCTTTCCAGGTGACGCCTCGCACTCCACCCCCATCGCAGGGAAAGGTAAGACCTTGGAATGTTTTGATTAGTCATCACTTTACTGATAGACCTTCTCTAAAATCCCGTAATGTACCAAAGAGAGAGCTAGGCTCAGAGCTACCTGAATTCATCCCAAAACGTGTTGCCTTGCGGCTGCCAAGTAGAACAGGTCGGCAGATCCATGCACCCTCCTGCCTCTCCCCCCGCTGCACACCTGCTGGGGCCCTGAGCCTGCGGCCCCCTCGGAGCTCCGGGTGGAACCTGTTTTTACCACCTCAGCTCTACCGCGCTTTCATTGTGTTTCCTGTTTATTGAAAGGCCTTTCCCTTCGCTGACCACCATGTCATTATTTCTTTGTCTTCCTCATGCAGGGGAGAGGACTGTCCCTGAGCAGATTTAGCTGGGTAGGTGATGAACGCACTTCCGTCGGCTTCCTCTTCCATCCCGGTCCCCATAGCCCCGCGACTTTTGTGTTCTGCTCTGTTTCGGTTGCTTCCTGGCCCCCTTTTCTCTCCTCTCAAGACCTCTCTGCCCACAGCTGGGATCGGGCCGCCTTCTCTTCCACTGGGGAAGTGAAACGTGGTCTTCCCTTCTGGCAGGTCCGGTCTCTTGCTCCTGTGCCTGGGACCTGGCCCTGCAAGGCCAGACCATCTTCTCCCAAAGGGTTCCCAGGAGACGTGACTGGTCTCCCTCCCATGGAGGGAGCAATACCTTGTCCGAGAACATGTTTAACTTCTTCCAACACAACCAATGCGAGAAACAAGTCCCAGGAACCCGCATGTGGAAGTGGGACTGGCTGGCCCATCTCAGTAACCCCAGATGCTGATGCTGGAAAAATGATTCTGCTAATGAACAGAAAAATAGGCTCTATAGAGTTGCTGGATTTATAACCTCATTAATCCAAAGATTTTTGTTTTGTATGTGTTTTAATAATAAAAAACATAGATATCAAGCCATCCAGAAAATCTTCCTTAGGCATTTTAGGCTTGTTAATGCTGAACGCAAATGTTCAAGGAAGGTTTAAAGTGGCCAATTTGAAATTTCTAGTGAACGAATTTGGTGTCTGAGCCAAATTAAAATGCCAATCATTATATTCTAACCAAACTTATAGACTTTAGTTAGTAGCAAATATCAGATATGATTCTTACTGTATAAAAGTTTTAATTTTAGAATAAAATGGAGGAATAGCCACTAACATATCATAGACAGGTTGTATCTGTCTCCAAACTGCAATGCCCTCATACTCTACAACAGAGCCTGTCTACACCTTCTGCTCAGTTAATAAGCATCATATAAATGAATGAATACATTTTAAAAGAAAGGCAACCAGGAAAAAGAACAGGAAGAAAGAACTGGAAAAGAAAACAGAAGGAAGGTGGGAAAGAGGGAGGAAGAGAGGGAGGAAGGGACGGGACACTAGAGAGAAAGGCAGAGAAAAGATTCCATGAGGATCGCACATCAGTCCCACACATGATTGAACTGAATTAGGAACTAGGATAGTTACTGAAACATTTCCTATGAATGCATATTTGACTTGCTTTTTCTGACCTAATGAATTTGCAAAACGATGACAGTCACGTAGCAAATGTACATGGACTAGTACTCACAGACAATTAATTTTTTATTTTCTGTGCCAGCAGGAGACAAAGAGGATAGAAGAAGGAAATTCACTTTTCACCCAGAAATCTTATTTTAGCTACTGCTTTATCTGCTCTTAATTTTCTAGGAGTGGACTTTGGGGCCATCGTGCAGGATCCCCCCGAATGGGGAGCGATGGGGGGCCGTGCACAGGCCACTCTGCCCAGCAGCTAACAAGAAAGACGCCTGCATTTTCCCGCATCTCTCCTTTTGGGGTCCTACTAATGTCTGTTGCATTTCTCTTTTTTCCAAAGCAAAACCCTCCTCTGCATGTTGTCTGCTTGTCTGTTTCCCAGAGCCGCAGGACTCTCTCCTTGTCTGGAGTTCCGGAGAGCCCCACTTTCTCTTTCTAAACTGTGTTGTGTGTTTCCCGGTACATTCTAGGTTGCCCAAAGATAAACATGACTGAGGATTTGAAAGGAGGAAAGGCCAAGCAGATTATTAATCTGAAAGTCAATCCCCGGATTTAGTTCTCGAAAACTCTATTTTTGGAGACAAGCAATAGACTAGGACAGAATGATGTAGCGCTTGCAGGGGAAGCGGCTCTCTGCCACGTGGAGCTGACAGCCTGGCCTCCCGCACCCTCTGCCATCAGGGAGTGAGCACAAACCTGGAAACCTCTGGGACGCAAGGGCGAGGCTGGCTGTCCCCTCGTGCATGGTGCTTAGACCTTCTTGCCACACATCCCCTGTCCCTCACCTCACTGGATAGCCCCTGAATCAACTGTTCACACAAAAGCAGCTGCCTGGCTCTGAGTGGCCGTGCTCGCTCCCAAGCACAGGTTGAATGAAAAGAAAACTGTACAAGTAGCATGTAGGGTGGGAAGCGCCCAGCAGAGGCTGTGGGTGCAGCCAGGTGCTCTGGAAGCCTTGAGCCCTCTGGCGTCATCTTCCTCACCTCTAAATAAGAGATGGGCTAGGTTGCTCAAGGTCCTCCCTGTCCTAAAACACTTTAATGAAATGGAAAAAAGGCTGCAGGCTGATGGAGGGGAGACAGTTTGGTTTGGTCTCCACAAGTCTTCAGGAGAGGGCACCAGGAGAGTCTCCCATTTCTTGTTGGCAAAACATGAAGTGCAGTCTGGACCCTGTCCGTTAAGTAGAGATTCACGAGACCAACCAAGATGCCACCCTGAAAAGCTAACAGCGCGGTCGGCCTTCCCACAGACAGTGCACCCACCCACCGTGGGAGGACACTTCGCCCCCGGGTGTTAATGTCCACCGCGTTCAGACTCCACAGCGAGCTCCTTCCGTTCCTCCCCATGTTTGCAGTGGAGTTCCCACTTCCATAACGACAGCTGGCACCAAAGCCCAGAGTTGGCAGCCTCCACTGAGGAGCATGTTCTTGCACAACCCCATTGTGTAGATGAGGAAACTGAAGCTCAGAGAGGTTCCTGCCCTTGCCCAAGGCCACACAGCTGGAGGAGCCAGAAAGGTGCTGGGGGAATGGGAGGAGACGCTGTCCCGCTGCTGCCAGGACGCGGCTGCCCCCCGTGCCAGCCAGGCCTGCCTCCTCCCTCTGTCCAGTTCAGCAGCCCCGGGCTCCTGGCAAGGGCCTTGCTCCCAGTCCGAGCTATGGCCAAGGAGACTTGATTCCTGCTCACGCCTGGGAGAGAGCTCAGGATTTTGTCTCAAAACCTTATAAAAGATATGAGGCTCGACATTTCACTAAGGCCAAGGACTCTCGATTTCCCAGACAGATCCTAGAACCACAGAGCCCATGTGACCAGAATCCAATCTGTGCAAATCAATCAGCAAAAGGAGCCCCCAGGAAAGGGCGCGGGCCAGGGCCTCCAGGGACTGGTACCTACACACCGCACAGCCCCCCAGGGTCCAAGTCCTCCAAACACGTGTAGGCAGGAGCCTCCTTACCTTGATTTGCTTGATGTTTGCTAATCTTCTCTTGAACACCCCACAGCGTGAAGGTAAGCAACTGTTCCCTAAATGATTTAGATCCTTAAAATATGTGTGTTTGGGCCGCATTATCTCATGAGAGAGCCTCCGCCCAAACCAGAGCGCTCCTCTCTCTGCGGCCAACACCCCGGTAGATCTGGGGGAGCAGCCTCTCCCGCCCCCACCCCCTCAGCGCGGTGCTGGCCCGTGGCTCCTGAACCACTCACCAGTCCAGTCCGGGGCCTGGGCCCTTCCCCGGGGCCCTGGTGGCAGCTCCCAGTGGCTCGAGCAGCCTGCCTAGCACTGCGGGTGGAGGCTGAGCTCTGTGGTCTTTTCTTGCAGGGGGCCGAAGGGCAGAAACCAGGATTTGGCTACGGAGGCAGAGCGTCCGACTATAAATCGGCTCACAAGGGATTCAAGGGAGTCGATGCCCAGGGCACGCTTTCCAGAATTTTTAAGCTGGTAAGGTACCCTCTGCTCAGCTCCACTGAGCGGGGACTAAAGGGTCCCAGACTCCCCAACTGAGCTGAGCACAAGGGTGGCTGCCGCCTCTGACTCAGCCGCACTGTACCCTGGGTGTGCTCTGGCCCAGTGGGCGTGCAGAGGCTCAGGTGGCATTGCCCACTCGCATTTACGCGCGGGTTTCCTCCGAGATGCATGTGGGGCCGGAGGCACCTGAGGAAGGGCTGCGCCTGGGCTGGTTCAGGGGCCCTGGAGCAGGCAGCTGACCTTGACTCTGGGGCAGGGCCCAGCTGGAATCCAATTTGCCCATGCTCAGGGGTTGGAGCCCTCAGAGAGCAAGCAAGAACCAAGCAGACGTGGGTGTTGGGGGAGATCCCTGGAGCCACGGGAGGGGATGCCCAGGAGACCTCAGGGAGTGGGGAGTGGCCCGTTGGCTCATGAGGACCTGGAACCAGACCCAGGACAAATGCCAGGCCCGTTGTTTGTGAGCCGTGTCTCTGAGCCTCGGTTTTCTCATCTGTAAAATGGAGGTAACCCTTCCACTCAGCTCACAAACTCGCTGTGAAAGTAAAAGGTAGTGACAAACACAAAACGCGCTGGCAGGTGCGGGGCTCGGATTCCTTAGATAAACAGTCACCTTTATTATTGTTAAACGTCACCCAGAAAACCAGAGCTCTTAGACAGCTGCTCTCGTGAAGCAAAAGCGGAGGCACACGAAGCTCAGGCAGGGCCGGGAGAGAACCACAAAGCCAGACGGCCTGGGAGTCCCCCCGAGGCACCTGCGTTTGCATTTTCGTCTTGGAGGAGACCAGGCCTCTGGGGGGCCTCCCCGGGGTGCAGAGAGGAGCAGTCTTTCTTGGTGTGTAACATACTCATTGATTCAGTGACCTCACCTTTGACTCCATGTACTTATTGAGTCTGGATGTGCAGTGTGCTCTGCCCAGCCCGCTGGGATCCACATGGGCACAGACACGGTCCCCCCGCGTCCTCGGTGAGTGCAGAACCTCTGCCATGAGCCTCAATTCTGGAAAGTTCTGCGAGGTTCTGTGGACAACAGGCAATTCATGGCACAGCCCAAGATCTTAAGGATAGCCGGTCTTAGGAAAAGCTTTTAATATATGAAGTGAGCAGTGAGTAACTGAGCTGCTTACTTGCTTTATGTCAGCTAAAGTGGTAAGCAGGATTCACTCCTCAACGTAAATTCTGAGTAAGAAAATAAATTCTCCAAATATTCAAGTCTCAGGGCCATCATGCTGTACACTGCCGCAGTTCTGGGGTGTGGCCACAAGAGGGCAGAGATGAGGCTCCCCGGGGAGCAGTGTCTGAACCCAGCACTGCAGTCAGGACGGCCCCTCCCCACCTGGCCAGTACCACACCTGCCTCTGAATCGCCTGGGATGCACGCCCAGACCCCTGTCTGTCTGGGCTCTGCCACAGGCTCACTGAGTCAGAATGTCCAAGGGTGAATTAGGTGTTGCCAGTTGTGATGATTTTGCAGACACCGTGCTTACTTGGGAAACACAGATTCATCCCATCTGGATAACTAATTCCTCCACTGCCAGCTTAAGGACTGTTAGACACACCGAGAGAGTTGAGTGCTGGCTCAGAATTAATGGGATGGCCCAGATGAGTGAGGGGCCCCATTTAGCAAATATTTCCTTGCAATATATGCAAGGCTTACAACCAGTCACTCGAAATGCTTGCAAGGCCAGAGCTTACCAAGACCACCCTGAGGAACAGAAAGCTGCATTTAGATCTGCATGTTTACTGTGTGCAAATATAACCAATGTACTGTACGCATGTATTTTCTTAAATAAGTTCAGTATTTTCCCTGAATTTTTTTGTAAGCAGCTTTAAAAAATTATTTAATTTCCGTAGAGTTCAAGGGAAGCATCAATGTATCAAAGCAAATTGCAAATCATATGGTTGTAATTAAATTTTACTGCATAAAAAGTTCATAACTGGCCTACTATGGCCGTATGGTTGAATGAGTTGACTTGGAGCAGTTCCAATAGATTAATAAATCACAGCTCCCCCAGAAATGAGGGGTTTAGAGGCAGGCAGGTGGAGAGGACAGGAACTTCATAGCATTTAATGTCATTTTACCATCTTTCTGTTCTTTCTGGCGCTGTTGGAAATCAGTAGTGAGAGGAAAAGACTCAAATCTGGAAGTCTAGCATTGTCGGTAGGAACTGGGTAGAAAAAACTATGCAGGTCACCCCATCACTCGGAAACCACATCGGAACATCATAGGAGCCTCCTGTTTCCATGTGTATTAACTTCCGCGAACATACATGTGAACGTTTTCCCACCTGTAGTGTTGCTGTGGAGTTGTGAGGCGTCAAAGTGGAGGCAACAGTATCAAAAGTAGGTTCTGTTCTTTTCCTGTCCTGAGAGAGGAGGTCAGTCTAACCCTTACCTTGTGAGTTCAGTCTTATCCTGACCTGAGCCCAGGGCAGATCAGATGCTTAGATCATGCGACTCCAAGTTGCAAGACACATAATAGAGAGAAGCGTGACTGCTGCATCCATGCAGGCTCTAATCCTGGCTCGCTCGGGCTGGCTGAGCTTTGGCTCCTGGGCTGTAAAGAGAGGATGATAGGAACACCTACTCCAGGGGGTGCCGTGAGCACAAAAGAGAAAATGGGGAAAAATGGGTTTCCTTCATGGTCAGTGCTCAACATATTGTAGGTTCAATGATAAAAAGTGAAACCAACATGCCCACCGTTTTCAATGTCGAAAGTTAAAGAGGGTATCTCAGTGAGTCACCTTGCCAGAGGCTGTAGGGAACTTGCTCCCTTTTAGCACAGAAGCACTTTGCTTCATAGGACAATGGTTCTACCACTTTCCAGGAAGTCCAAAGGCTGATCTCTTGGAAATGCAGCAAAAGGTGAGGTGCGTGCTGACTTCTGGGCTACTCCAGAGGGCAGCTCCAATGCCAGGGATGTTCAAGTTAAGCCAGAATCAAACAGGAAAAACCCACGCTCCTGAGGGAGAGGCTGGCCCTCAAAGGGCAGGGCCCTGCACCTGTCCGCCCCCAGGCCGGCAGGCGGCCTCCGCCGTATGTGAGAAAGCCCCTATCTTGGAAGGGAAATCTCACTAGATGGTTCCTAAGGCAGTTTCGCAGGCTAGAATTTCATAAACGTTTTCACTTGTGAAAACAAAAATCCCTTAAGTGAGTTGTTAACCACAACATAGAGGCTTGTTTATAATGCTAAGTATGTACTTGGAAAACCCCCCAAGAAATCAGAACTGTCACCTTGGTCTGTTAGTTGCATTCTTTGTAAGGATTCTTGGCGTCCGCACTCTGGTTATGCATTTACTGGGCAGTGTGGAAGACACAGAATTAGATGAGGACAGCGTTAGTTCATTGCTGATCAGCCACGGTGAAGAGCATATTTCTTTTCTGTCTTGCTTTCTGGGGACTCTTCACCAAAATTGATCATTTCATAAAAGGGGAAACCCAAGGAGAGAGACTAAAATTTGAATAAAAATTTCAATGCAGAAAAAGTGCAGTTCTGCTTTGTCAATCTAAATGACGTTCTGTGTGACCAACGCATGCCTCCTTCTAGAGGGATGCCCACGCCTGGCTACCTCCACACCGTGGGCCACGGCACACCTGTGCACCATTTCAGTTAGCTGCCAACTCTTTCTTAAGCATCGAAATTATCTGTCCCCCAAACATGTAAATGCATGACTTTAAGACCCCTTCAAAGTTTGCAGACAAAGCTCTCTGTGCATTTGATTTGTGTGGTGTGGCAGATGAGATGGCACACAGGAGGGACGTCCCCAGGGATGGACATGTGGCTTTGCTCTTTTCTGGTGTGTGCAGCAAGGGGTGTGCTAGGGTCCCTCCGAAAAAGAACTTGCTCCTGTTGTGGTTGGCAGTTCCCCCCAGCCGCTCTGGAATCTCTGGCTGAAGAGACGAAGTGCTCCTTCAAAGCAAAGCAATGAGCGGTTACACTTTCACCCACGGAAGAGCAGCGCTGTGACGCAGAAGGGTGGTGACGCAGGGCACCACTCCCTGGGCCCTGGGAATCAGATTCCAGAGACTCTTTCTCACAGAACTGGAAATTCAATTAGCATTTGCTGAGGGAGGTCGGGAGAAAAGGAAGGAAAAGACTAACTCTCCGTGGTGCCATTTCTGTTAGCAGATGAGAGAGACACCCAGGGGCTCAGCACCCACCTGGGACCACAGCAGACGGATGCTGGTGGGGGAGGACTCCGCGGCGCTCTCGTCCTAACTCCTCTTTCTTCCTTTTCAGGGAGGAAGAGATAGTCGCTCTGGATCACCCATGGCTAGACGCTGAAAACCCACCTGGTTCCGGAATCCTGTCCTCAGCTTCTTAATATAACTGCCTTAAAACTTTAATCCCATTTGCCCCCATTACCTAGTTAGAGCAGATGACCTCTCCCCTAATGCCTGTGGAGTTGTGCACGTCCTAGGGTCAGGCACACGGCAGCCTACCGGCAATTTCTGGCCAACAGTTAAATGAAGCAAATGAAAACAGAAAACAGTTCAAACTGTCACTTTCTGTGTGAAGGTCACATTCCTTACCCCACAGTGTGCCCCCAGACGCTCGTGGGTCTTCAGGGGGCCAGGTGCACAGACGTCCCTCCACGTTCACCCCTCCACCCTTGGACTTTCTTTTCGCCGTGACGGTGACACCCTTGCACTTTTGCTGGGCACTGCGATGGAGGCACACAGCTGCAGAGACAGAGGACGTGGGCGGCAGAGAGGACTGTTGACATCCAAGCTTCCTTTGTTTTTTTTTCTATCCTTCTCTCACCTCCTAAAGTAGACTTCATTTTTCCTAACAGGATTAGACAGTCAAGGAGTGGCTTACTGCATGTGGGAGCTTTTGGTATGTGACATGCGGGCTGGGCAGCTGTTAGAGTCCAACGTGGGGCAGCACAGAGAGCGGGGCATGCCCCCAGGTCGTGGCTGCCCACACACCCCAATTAGCTGAATTCGCGTGTGGCAGAGGGAGGAAAAGGAGGCAAATGTGGGCTGGGCAATGGCCTCACACAGGAAACAGGGTCTTCCTGGAGATTTGGTGATGGAGATGTCAAGCAGGCGGCCTCTGGACGTCACTGTTGCCCTGCATGGTGGCCCCAGAGCAGCCTCTACGAACAACCTCGTTTCCAAACCAGAGCCCACAGCCAGAGAGTCCAGGAAGACTTACGCACTCAGAGCAGAAGGGTAGGAGTCCTCTGGACAGCCTCGCAGCCGCGCCAGTCACCCTTAGACACTGGCTGTGACCAGGCGTGCAGGCAGCGGCAGTGCACAGTGGCCAGCACTAACCCTCCCTGAGAAGATAACCGGCTCATCCACTTCCTCCCAGAAGACGCGTCGTAGCGAGTAGGCACAGGCGTGCACCTGCTCCTGAATTACTCACCGAGACACACGGGCTGAGCGGACGGCCCTGTGGAGACAGAGAAGAGCTCTTCTGACCACATCCTTCCTAACACCTGCTGACGTCTCCTTTTGCTCCTCCCTCCCTAACCTACTGACCCACCTTTTGATTTTAGCGCACCCGTGATAGGCCTTCCAAAGAGCCCCACGCTGGCATCACCCTCCCCGAGGACGAAGATGAGGAGTAGTCAGCGTGATGCCAAAACGCGTCTTCTTAATCCCACTCTAATTCTGAATGTTTCGTGTGGGCTTAATATCATGTCTATTAATATATAGCCTCGAAGATGAGAGGGTTACAAAGAACAAAACTCCAGACACAAACCCCCAAATTTTTCAGCAGAAGCACTCTGCGTCGCTGAGCTGAGGTCGGCTCTGCCATCCATACGTGGCCGCACCCAAACAGCACGTGCTGTGACGACGGCTGAACGGAAAGTGTACACTGTTCCTGAATATTGAAATAAAACAATAAACTTTTAATGGTATTTGCATGGGTGTCTTCTTTTGTGTTCTGGGCTGGAGCACACAGGCCCACATCAAGCGAGAGCCAGGTCTGCAGAGCTGCAGAGCTGACGTGACTCGGTGCCTCTGGGTCTCGAGGCAGGGGGCCTGGCGGTGCCTGTTGGAGGGGGTGTCCTCATCAGAGGGTCTATGGTTACTAAAGAAAGTGGAACAGAGGTAGTTGTAGGGCACTGATTCTCTCACCAGGAAAAATATACTTAGTGTCTCTGAAGACAAGCTTCCAAGTCTCTCTGTGTTCTGCCGTGTTGCTAGTGTACACACCCTGCAGGTGTGAACCGGGAGTCTTGGACGATTTCCCCTTGCCACCTTTTTCTCTGAAAGCATGAAAGAGCGTGAAGTGATGTTTTACTTATAGTTGCCTTTGGTTACAAGAATTTTTCTTCAAAAAGACGAAAGTCTCTTTCGTTTTTTCTCTTTCTTTTTTTTTTTTTTTTTTGAGACAGGATCTTACTTTGTCACCCAGGTTGGAGTGCAGTGGTGCAGTCTTGGCTTACTGCAGCCTCAACCTCCCAGGCTCAAGCTATCCTCCTGCCAAAGCCTCCCATGTAGCTGGGACTACAGGTGTGCGCCACCACACCCAGCTAATTTTTGTACTTTTTGTAGAGACAGGATCTCGCCATGTTGCCCAGGCTAGTCTCTTCCTGACCTCAAGTGGATCTGCCCACCTCAGCCTCCCAAAGTGCTAGGATTACAGGCATGAGCCACAGCACCCAGCCTTTGTTTTGCCTTTAATGGAACCCCCAGTTCCCTTCTGTGTCTCAGCAGCAGCTATGACAGATGTCCTGCATTTGTGACCTTTACGGAGGGAACTTCCATGCTGACTGAAGGTAGGATTGCGTGCTCCTGTTTCCTGGGGGTCAGACAGCCTCAGACTCCAGCATAAAGCGCAAGTGTGAGAAGCTTGGGAATATGACTGCATTCATTGCAATAGCAGGAAAAACTGCCGAGGCTGGAGGCATGGCCGCCTGAGCTCGCCTGGCAGGCACGGCAGACAGAAAGCCCACGTCCACCGGTACACTTCTCTGCCCAGACCCCTTCCAACTGAGGAATTTGGAAAATCATGCAAAGATAATTACATTTTAAAAACTGTATTCTTTTCATTGGCAAGTCTATCTTAATGTAACATACATGGAAAATGCATTAAAAGACAAACCAAGGGTACATCGTAAGCTAGCTCTTACCATGACAGTACAATACTTGGTTGAGTATTTTAAAATAAAACACAGCAAGATAGGAACTGAGCCAGGGAGCTTGTGAGCTCACTGAACCCATCCCTGAAGCGGCCCGCCTACTTTCTCCTGAAGGTGACTGGAAATTAACTCACCAGGCTGAGAGCCAAGAGGAGGGGCTGCTGGAGCCCCAGCCTCATGGACGCAGACGCCCTTCCCCACCACCTGCGCAGGCTGTCAGGACCTTCCCCATGGCCTGCACAGGCTGCCAGGACCACGGTCAGTAGAGGCTAGAGGGGCCATGAGGGTCTGTGGAACTGAACATAGAAAGCCGTAGTGATCACGCTTCCATCTGCACAGCCACACCCTGCCATTCAGTGCTGGCCTGCCCATCTGTAGGGGCGGGGAGCGTGTATGAACTTAATAGAACGGTCTCTGAGCTTGGAGCGTGAAGTACCTGGCATGGAGGAAATGAAATCTCTACAGAAGGCTGACAATGAGTCAGTCAAGAAGTGAGCAGAGCAGGTGCTGGTTTAGCCCAGGAGACATACTCTGCCTGGGCCATGAACTATAAATTGGAATTGGGACTATGTGAGAAGAAAGAACCAGGGACTGATGGAGAAACTGTAAAACAGTGAGTGAAAAGTTCTCTCATAGCAATTTTACAGAAGAGAGTGAAGCCATCAGTTCATGTTGGGTGTTTGTTTGTTAGTCTGCTTAGGAAGCCACAAGAGAATGCTACAAACTGGGTGGCTTAAACAACAGACAGTTACTTTCTCAGTTCTAGAGGCTGCAAGTCCAAGATCAAGGTGTCAGTTTCTGGTGAGGCCTCTCTCCTTTGCTTGCAGACGGCCGCCTTCTTGCTGCATCCTCACATGGCAGAGAGAGTGGCCTCAGGTGTCTCTTTCTCATCTAAGGACAACAGTCTTACTGGATAAGAGCCCTGGTCTTATGACCTCATTTAACCTGAATTCCCTCCTTAATGCCCCTGTCTCCAAACACAGTTGCACTGGGAGAGCTTCAAAACACACATTTTTGGAGGACACAGTGCCATCTATAACAGAAATATATTTTCCCTCATGCAACAACAAATATTTTCTAAGCCACCATTTGGCAAGATGTTATAATTAAATCCAAGATTCTGCAGTACTCTTGCCTCTTTCCCAAAAAAAAGACAATATGAAGTGAAGCACGTTGGCTTATTTCTCTATTGTGATTCCTCTATTGTAACCAGTAGTCACTGAAATCCTTAATGATGCGATATGAAGGCAAAGTCGACCCAACAGCACAGGTGAGACTGTGTTAACCAGCCTACAGCTGTGTTAACCCTACAGCTCGCTCCAGCACAAGACGCCAGAGCAACTTCCTGTGACCGCACCTGCCGTAGAAGGAAAATGAATGGTCTGATTTTTTTAGAAACAGCCTAATTTCAACCGGCACTCTCATGCACCTTCTAGGAAACTCCAACCTCATCTCAGTGAGGCAGGCCAAGGCTGCTCCTCCTACAGCCCCTTACCTCAACTTCCCACCACCAGAAAATGGCTCGTTCATCCAGCTCCAGAATCTTACAAGCTCCTGAAGTCAAGACTCCGGGGCATCCACAAAACAGTGACTCCTTCCACTACCTCCAGCACCAGCCAGGGCCACTCCACCTCTCAGCCAAGTTCCTGCTTCTGATTTAAAGTTCATGTGAAAACTAGAGATGACCCTGAGTCGGAATCTACCTTCCAATGTGGTGGCCAGGCTATTAGCTCACCAGTCAGCGGCCTGCCTGCCTGCCTTATGACAGGTTGTGGCAAAAGCCCTTAAGATCATGCCCCTGCCACACAGGTTGGGCAGCTTTCAGGTCTCCTGGGAGACAGTTTCCTCTGTACCGTGGCAAGCAAACTTCAGAGCTATAAGCAATACCAGACTATGGCAAGTGTGGTGTGCTAGGAAGACACCATCACTCAGACATGGGCGGCGCGTGAGTGGGGTCTATAGAGGCCTGCACACGGAGAGTTCTCAGTTCTTGCCTTACAGCTTTTCTGTAAGCTTGAAACTGCTTAAAAAAAAAAAAAAAGAAGGCTGAGCACGGTGGCTCACGCCTGTAATCCCAGCACTTTTGGAGGCTGAAGTGGACAGATTACCTGAGGTCGGGAGTTCAAGATCAGCCTGGCTAACATGGTGAAACCCCGTCTCTAAAAATTAGCCGGTACAATGATGCGTACCTGTAATCCCAGCTATTCGGGAGGCTGAGGCAGGAGAATCACTTGAACCCGGGAGGCGGAGTTTGCAGGGAGCTGAGATGATGCCATTGCACTCCAGCCTGGGCAACAGAGCAAGACTCTGTCTCAAAGAGAAAAAAAATAAAAACAGAAAAGAAAGGACAAAGACTTAGCATTACTAGAGAAAGACTTAGCGTTACTAAAGTTGAGAAAGATTTAGCATTACTAAAGTTGAGAAACATGATTGAAAGGTAACTAGAAAACGTACATGGTGAAGAGTATCTTGAGCCAGGGGCAGTGGCTCCCACGCATACTTTCAGCTGCTCAGGAGGCCAAGGCGGGGAGATCACTTGAAGCCACGACATTGAGACCAGCCTGGCTAACATAGCAAGACCCTGTCTCTAACAAAATAATGAAAATTAGCGGGTGTGGGGTGTGCACCGGTAGTCCCAGCTACTCGGCAGGCTGAGGTGGGAGGATCACTGAAGTCAGGAGGTCGGGGCTGCAGTGAGCCATGATCTGCACTCCCGCCTGGGTGACAAAGTGAGACCCTGCCTCAAAAATAAAAGGAGCATCTCAAGGCAGATGGCCAGCTGTTGTCCATCTCTACCCAGAACTACTAAAAAATTGGCTGAGATAACATTAAGTGAGCCATCTCATGTTAAATACAGAATTTCTTTCTTATAGAGCTTGGTTACCAAGGTAACCAATGACCTCTTTGTTCTAATTTCTAAAATAGTAACGTAAAACTCTCTTCATTGGCCCACAATAGTAACACTGGGGAAGCATCCGTTCATTGGTAGAAGGGGCGTGTGAGGTGTCTCCGTGGGTATGCACTGTCATCTGTCATTTTTTCTGTAGGGCCTTAAGGGATTGAATGGTTTAAAGGTGCCAGGTCACAAGAGAAGGTCCTCAATGATAGGGGCAGCACTGTGGGTGGTGTGGCATAATCAGTAACATTTATTTTAACAACTTCCATGCATATCCTAAGCTGAGCTAGGGCTGGCCACAGAGTCATCCCAGGTTCTCCCCACTTTCCTTTCAGGACAGCCTGCCAGCCTCCTGGCTGCTGGCAGAAGACGTGGGCTCCTGGGTGACAAAGGGGATTTTACTCACAGTAACGGTGGTAGCAAGAAGGTCAGCATTTGTCTGAACATCCGAGGCCCCAGCCCTGAAGCGCGATGCAAAGTGGGCCAGTGGACGCCTGCACGCACGCCTGCCTCGCAGCGCGGGGAGCACACAGCACACTTGCAGGTCCAAGCCTCTGCCTGTGCTTAAGGGACAGCACTCTATTCGCTATCACAGGGAGTCCAGCCTCCGGGTAAAATTCACCTGGAAAAGCACTGCCAATAGTTGAGACAATCCATCAGAGTGGGAACACACTTTTTATAATTTCATAGTTTTGTTAAAAAACAACCAAAAAAAGCTCTTCCCTCACCCACTCTATTTCAAAAACTGTCAGAGCAATATGCCTCCTACAAACACACAAACAAGCAAAAGGAACAGTAAAGCCATTTCTTACCATCCCATCTTAGCCACATTCAGGAAGTCAACATCACTTTAATTTTTTCAGTCCAAAAATATCTGGAGTCCCTACTCAGTGCCAGGAATAAGGTGATCCAAGAAAACATATAGTGTAATGTGTTGTTTCAACAGGATGATGACTCTCAATTACAAACTTCTCTAACAGTTTGGAAATGTAAGGCATAGTAAACTAGATGAATGTGTCTTTACAAAGAGCCCGATGATACACAGTAACTCCATGGGTGCTTCTGGGAAGTCCAGAATCTGGTATCTCTCATAAACAGACACTGATATTATGATGGATGTGCACTGCATTTCAAGTCACTCTTTAATACCTTTCAAACAAGAGAGAAAGCAGAGAGCAGGAGCCTGGGACATCCTCCAGGATTTAAATGCCCTGGACTTGAATATGTTGCCAATTCAGCATTGCTCTATTGTGTTAAGCCATGGCAAACGGGACCTAGAGGAAGTGTCCACCTTTCAACAGTGATAACTCATGCAAAACTCAAAGAAGTAAATATACAGGAGTTTCAAAATAATACAAAAGCTATTTTTATTATTTTTAAAGCCAGCACAGTGGCTTTTGGCATCACTATCCATTTCTAATACAAAACTGGATTAAATAAATATCATCCAATGTATAAATAGACCATGAAACAATTGTGAAGATAAAAAGAGAATTCTTCTGTAAATAAAAAAATTAACTTTAAAATTTTCTTTAGTGGTGAATCAAGAACGAATCCCTATGTCACTTTAGAATTTGTCAATGATGATACAAATCTTAATTGAATACAAAAGTCTTCATGCCGTAAAAAGTGTTACACGTAAAAGATTAAATAGAAAAATCTCTTCTGACTGCCTATTGCTCCTGCCATTCATGCCGATCTTCAGTTTTTAGTACCTGAGTTGTTAGCCATCCATAGAAAGAACTGCCACGATGCCTCTGTGTAGGGAGGGTGAGTGTGTGTTCATCCGTGCATGGGAGTCTGAGGAGGGGAATCCGTTCGGAGAGGGCCAGCCGCCAAACAGGACGTGTCGCTGGCGAGCCACACCGTGACAAAGAACATGTCTCTGCTCGGAATGTGTGGACATCCGACCCATGGAGAGCTCTGTGGTTCCCACTTTCTCCACAATGAAGATGCCAGCTCAGTGGCCTTTGGCATATGGTCTTTCATTAGCATACGGAAAAGACGTGGAGGCCCCAGGTAGAAATACGACATTAAATTGGGTTATGGGTACAGGCCTTTTGAAATTGTCTTCTAAAAAATCCAAAGTGCCTAAGTTACGTGAACACAGATTAGGTGACACAAAGAGAACTCTTCCGTCAGAAGTAGCCATTGCATAATCTCATCTCTGCCTCACTTACTTCCTATGCAGTAGGTCTTGGAAAAGGGATAAATTCGCAATGATCAACGCTTGGATTAACTTTTTTTTAGTGAGGGAAGGGCACGGTATTAATTTTGAAATAAGCTTCAGAAAAAAATGTAACAAGTAGGAATGAGATAGCCTTAATATACACTAAAGGGAGTTCTATATATCTTATCTATTTCCTGAAAAAATCTTATGTACATAAATCTTGAAATTGATTTACATGCCAAACTATTTTATCTTGAATATTTCCAAACATAAATCTGTGTGGTCATTTCATGTTAAAATGTGTATCTTAACGAGTTACAAATATTCTTCTAAAATGAGGAAAACCCACAGCAAGAACAGAAATCCACTTCTACTTTTAAAAATCTTGTACCTGTGCTAACACATGCGTCTCTTGTAATAAATGTGATATAAGAGTTCAAAGGAAGACACAGAACACTAGCTATAATTTCAAAATTCAAGTTTCCTTAAAACATTACAATGGGGGAGTAGAAAATATGCACGAAGGAAACATCCCCTAGTTAAGTGCCGGACAAGCACAGAGGTTTCATGTCCCACCAGCAGAACATTGTCAGGGAGAGGAGAGCAGCGTTTGATGAGCCTCCCACTGGCCTGGCTGCAAGCTGGCAGATGTCGGGTCGTAGGATTTCTTCTATTTAGATACTTTCTAAGTGCCTCAAGTTTTTAAAAGGGGCAAAAGCAGAGCTTGATGGGGTGGGGTAGCATTTGAATCTGCATGTTTGAAAACATTTCCTCATTTTCATCTATTGCCATTCTGTGGAAACGCAGCCGCTCAGGCATTATCTAGCAGGTGGGACTCCACACATGCTACGTGCCTCCTGCTTCCTCGGTACCTGCACCCCAGCTTCACGCTCAGTATCTTTGCACGGGCAGTTCATTCTTTCAGCTCCAGTGCTCCATGGTTACTCGAGCACACAAGCGGGATCAAAACACTTAGGAACTTTCAAAAGGCTCCTCAGTGACTGGGTGCTGTTGAATACAGCAGCAGATGAAAGGGAACAGGAACAGTTCTAGCACATGCACGGGGCACTGTGCTGACGCCCACGACTCGCTGTCGCGGAGCCATGCCCTGATTTTTAAAGTCTGAAGCCTTTCCAGTGGACACTGCAGGGGTAGACGCCTCTGAACTTCACAGAGGTAAAGGAAAATACCACTAAAGTTTTCTCTTAAAAATCTGAACTTGAAATTAATTTACATGCCAAACTATTTAATCTTATTTTCAAACAAAAAAAATTAATCACATTTCCTAACTTCATCTTTTATTTATAATTATTCCAAAGCAGATATGCTATGATGAGATAGTTCTAAAAATACAGTCTTTATCCTCAAAACCCTGGTTATACATGAGGCTAGAAATCTCTTTTCTAGAATTTTTAAAACAACAAGTAAAATATAAAGATCAACCTGTACCCCACAAAGATTCAAGTAAAATGATGTCTTTTCAAAACCTTATATTTTCAAGGAATGTTCTGCAAAAAAGCAGCTTTTTATAATTAGGAAGTAAATCAAAATAATACATAAAATGTCTTGTGTTTGACTGCTAATAAATTGAGAAAAGACACAAAATTGAATTATTGATATTTTCTTTTTCTTTAACCAAAATAAAAGTAGGCTCTAGATTCACCTGTTAAGGCCTTAAACAGTCAATTAACCAATACAATTCACCAAACTAGCTTTCTATACAACTAGGAATTAAACAACCCCTTTTAGAGATGTCCTGAGATGACATTTAATGCTAAAATCAAAATAAATAACCGAGCAAGAACAAAAGTTTAAAATTCCAATAATTTCAACTTTGGGGATATTCGTTCACCAAAATTAATCAACATTTCTAAAATATTTCAATACAAAATTATAAAATAAAAAGTGCATTAAAAGCAGAACCTTTAAAACTCTAGCACAATTACAATTATTCTAAATATGCGTCAGGTTTACACACTGACATTCAAGGAAGGAAACCTCGGGATTGGTAAGAAGTCCAGTATCACAAGAATAAGTCAAATAAGGCTTTTCTTTTTCTTAAAAAAATATACAATACACAAAGCAGTTTGGAAAAGAAGTAATATTATTTAACAATTTTCTGACTTAAATATTTTCACATAACAAAAGTTTTCATATCACCATCAATATTACTTATATACATATGCCGAAAGTGAACAACAACAACAAAATCAAAAGATGCCCTTTCAAAATAACAGTAAAATGTCTATTTCTTTAGGAATCTGAAATGAGCTCCTCTCTTAATATACAAAGTCCATACAATATTTATAATAAAACTACTCTCTTCTGAAACCAAGGAGGCAATGAGAGAAAATAAAGGCAATTATTTTTCAGGAAAAAAATAAAACCCAGCTTTATATTACAATGAAAAAGATATCCATTTATTAATAAAATGAATACAATACTGATCTGAAGTGCTTGTGGGGAGGTGAAACTCAGACGCTCTTTCTGCAATTAGGACTAGTACTTATATTTACAAAATATACTGTTCAGCCACACAGAGGCCCATATATCTGTCTATGTACATATGTATTTATATATAGAACATATAAATAATTTCAAAGGGAAAATTAACATGAAGTAAAGAACCTTCCATCTTTGGAATGCTGTAGGAATGGCGTGCACGCACTCTGCCCGGCACGGGTGGGATTTGGTTTGGGACATGTGTAATGTGGCACCATTGACGATACTAAAGAATTCCCTGAAATCAAAAACACATCTGTTTACGCACGAAGAGAAAGTCCTGGGGTTTTTACGGATTCTCGGCCTCAAGCTACAGATACACTTCTTATTTGCCGGGGTAGACAGGGCCACGGTTGCTTGCTCCTGGCAGACGGTTCTGTGGTTTCCTACCTGCGATGTATGGCTTGTGCTTCTGCAATTATCTAACCCTGGACCTGAACACAGATTGATGCGGTAAGTGTGTCACCAGCCCGTGTGGACAGCTGAATCCCTATTGGTGAGTCAGGTCTACTTGAGTCCCCGTGTTGGCGACCCCCAGACACTGCATTCTTGTAACTAATGATTAAACATTTGTCATGGAGAGAGAATTGGTCCAGCCATCTCTCAAGGTATCAGTCATATTACCTTATGGTAGACTAAAAAGAGTCCATTTTGACTAATTTTCAAAATGCACAGAGAAAAGAGTGGAAAAAACTTCCCTGTGTGTTGTAACATTTTTTTTCTGAACTTCATGCCCCAATCTTAAACTTGCTTTCAAGCTATGCTTCTTATAACCGGAAGCATGAAGGAAAATCTGACGTACTTTTTCCATGTTAGCTTTTTCGTCTTTGCTAATACAAAGAAATCACACTACAATGATAGTAAGACCCAGTTAATTGCTTTGTGAACTAGACGCACTAGCCACGGAGGAGACCAAGGAGGAAACTGCCTGCCGTAGTACCTGAGTTCGGTGATTTGTAGACAGAAGAGAACAACGCGGTGACACTTTTCCCAGTTTTTTTCCTATGAGTCTCTGAAAGACAATGATTCTTTAGATAACTTTATAGCTAAAAAACTATTGTGGTAACATTTTTAACACTTGAAGCTTTAAAACAGAGATTTCAAGTGCTTTGCTATTCACAAAATGTAACTTCAGAAACATTCTTAAAGGTGTACTTCCGACTCGCATCAGAAGACGTGGGTGAGGGTCTGCCACTCGCCCGCGGCCTCCTGCACCACCTCCTCCAGGTGGAGGGTCCGGCTCAGCTCCTCCCCGTCCTGCTCTGGGTGACCTGCGGACTCCTGCAGAGCTCCTGTCATGCAAAGAAAACACAAGCAGCCTCAGACCTTCCAGAGCACAAAATGATAGCCATTTACTAAAGACTTCCTGGGAGACAAGGAATTTCTAAAGTAATTTGCTATTCATTCCAATGAAAAAAGAATAATCTGAGCTGCAGGTTAAACAACTCTGTCAGCAGTAGTTACTGTTAGTGAGTCTGAACGCACACAGAGCACTCGTGATGAATGCATTCCCGATGAGTGCACTCCCATGACAGCTACGTTAACATAGCATCAGGAATGAGCAATTAATAACCAACACACATGATTTTGTAATAAAAAGGAAAGCAGGAAGCACTACAGTGTTAAAGAGAAAAATTATCCCTTTTTCCTTCATAAAAAATTCCCCACAATATAGTGTTCTGCCCTTGGGTTCCCTACACATCTAAATGTCAACCACTGAACACTGCAAGCCGTTGAGCTCCCCTCACAAAGGACACCTCAAACAACCAAGAAACACCTGCAAGCCTCACGGAGCACACCACCACCTCCCACAACAAATAACAAATCTCACAGAGCACACCACCTCCAACACCAAATCACATAACTCAGAGCACACCACCTCCAACACCAAATCACAAATCTCACAGATCACACCACCTCCAACACAAAATCATATAACTCAGAGCACACCACCTCCAACAACAAATAACAAATCTCACAGAGCACACCACCTCCAACACCAAATCATATAACTCAGAGCACACCACCTCCAACAACAAATAACAAATCTCACAGATCACACCACCTCCAACAACAAATAACAAATCTCACAGAGCACACCACCACTTCCAACCAAATCACAAACCTCACAGATCACAGCACCTCCAACAAATCACAAATCTCACAGAGCACACCACCTCCAACACCAAATCACATAACTCAGAGCACACCACCTCCAACACCAAATCATATAACTCAGAGCACACCACCTCCAACAACAAATAACAAATTTCACAGATCACACCACCACTTCCAACAACCAAATAACAAATCTCACAGATCACACCACCTCCAACAACAAATAACAAATCTCACAGAGCACACCACCACTTCCAACCAAATCACAAACCTCACAGATCACAGCACCTCCAACAAATCACAAATCTCACAGATCACACCACCTCCAACACCAAATCACATAACTCAGAGCACACCTCCAACACTAAATCACAAATCTCATAGAGCACACCACCAACAAATCACAAATCTCACAGATCACACCACCTCCAACACCAAATCACAAATCTCACAGATCACACCACCTCCAACACCAAATCACATAACTCAGATCACACCACCTCCAACACCAAATCATATAACTCAGAGCACACCACCTCCAACAACAAATAACAAATCTCACAGAGCACACCACCACTTCCAACCAAATCACAAACCTCACAGATCACAGCACCTCCAACAAATCACAAATCTCACAGATCACACTACCTCCAACACCAAATCACGTAACTCAGAGCACACCACCTCCAACACCAAATCACAAATCTCACAGAGCACACCACCTCCAACACCAAATCACGTAACTCAGAGCACACCACCTCCAATAACAAATAACAAATCTCACAGATCACACCACCTCCAACACCAAATCATATAACTCAGAGCACACCACCTCCAATAACAAATAACAAATCTCACAAAGCACACCACCACTTCCAACCAAATCACAAACCTCACAGATCACAGCACCTCCAACAAATCACAAATCTCACAGATCACACCACCTCCAACACCAAATCACAAATTTCACAGATCACACCACCACTTCCAACAACCAAATAACAAATCTCACAGATCACCCCACCTCCAACAACAAATAACAAATCTCACAGAGCACACCACCACTTCCAACCAAATCACAAACCTCACAGATCACAGCACCTCCAACAAATCACAAATCTCACAGATCACACCACCTCCAACACCAAATCACATAACTCAGAGCACACCTCCAACACTAAATCACAAATCTCATAGAGCACACCACCAACAAATCACAAATCTCACAGATCACACCACCTCCAACAACCAAACCACAAATCTCACAGATCACATCACCTTCAACAACCAAATAACACATCTCATAAATCACATCACCTCCAACAACCAAACCACAGATCTCATGGAGCACACCACCTCCAACAACCAAATCACAAATCTCACAGATCACACCACCACTTCCAACAACCAAATAACAAATTTCACTAATCACAGCACCTCCAATAACCAAATAACACATCTCACGAATCACACCACCTCCAACAACCAAACCACAGATCTCACAGAGCACACCACCTCCAACAACCAAATCACAAATCTCACGAATCACGTCACCTCCAACAACCAAACCACAGATCTCACAGAGCACACCACCTCCAACAACCAAATCACAAATCTCACGAATCACATCACCTCCAACAACCAAACCACAGATCTCACGGAGCACACCACCTCCAACAACCAAATCACACCCGCAAAATGCATAGAGCACCCCAAGGGGTCTACTCAGACTTTAACATTTCTAGTTCCTTGCACAGCTACTGCCACCCTCTGAAACCTAGTCTAGGTCATTTGTTGTCATTCCTTCCTCAGAGATGGATGATACTGCTAGATTCTGTGTAGGAAACAAAGATGAACAAGAGACAGACAGGCAGCAGGATCACACCCCAATATCCACACCCTGAAGGGCATGAACGTTAGCAAATCAAGAGAGAAATCAAGGCCCACATGTTGTCGTGCCAGGTCAACAGGATGCAGACAGGAGCAGTTGGTGCAGATTCTGTTTGCTCTGTGCCCCTGAGCACCAAGATAGCACCTGAACCGCATGCTGCAGGAAAAGGGGCTTCCAGACACGCTGTGAAGACAGACAGAGATGCTATTCTGGGCCTCTGACTGCCCAGGTGCTGACAGCCCCTACAGAAAGCTCTGTCCAGAGAAAAACCAGCTGCTCAGAAATGCTGTGCTTGCTCAGGTTCTGCGCTGCCATTTCGCTCCAATAAATTTCTGCGTCCTTGCCAAAATATATCATAAATTTAATCTAATCAAATTTGTGTGTGTGTGTGTGTGAAAGGGGCAGTCCACAGCCAGCTTCAACAACTGCATACACTAAGTATTAAAGTAACAAAAGCACAGGCTTCCAGAGATCATGGTGGATGGGAGGCAGGACTAGACTCAGGGACAGAGCAGCATGTGGAGGCTCGCACTGTGAATTTTTGCCCCAGAACAACTAGAGGAATAAATCAGGAAACCTGAGAGAACCCATAGACTCTCTGAAGGAAGTGGATTGCTCCTGCAGGACCCAGGAGACACCCCAAATACTCAGCCACAGCAAGACCCGCCCAAGGAGAGTCTGAGCTCAGACACGCATAGCCCAGCCCCCACCCAATGGTCCTTCTCTACCCACTCTGGTAGCGGAAGACAAAGGGCAGATATTCTTGGGAGGTCTAGGGCCCCGCCCACTGCCTGTTCCTCCCTATACTACCATAGCTGATGCGCTCTGGAAAGCACCACCTCCCGGCAGGAGGCCAACCAGCGCAAAAATAGAGCATTAAACCACCAAAGCTAAGAACCCTCACAGAGTCCATCTCAGCCCCCTGCCACCTCCACCGGAACAGGCGCCAGTATCCACAGCTGAGAGACCACGGATGGTTCACATCACAGGACTCTGTGCAGACAGCTCCAGTACCAGCCCGGAGCCGGGTGGACTTGCTGGGCGGCTAGACCAAGAAGAAAGGTAACAATCACTACAGCTCTGTTCTCAGGGAGCCACAGCCACAGGAAAAGGTGGACAGTACCACATCAAGAGAACACCCCGTAGGACCAAAGAATCTGAACAACAGCCTTCAGCCCTAGACCTTCCCTCTGACAGAGCCTACTCAAATGAAAAGGAACCAGAAAACCAACTCTGGTAATATGACAAAACAAGGCTCTTTAACACCCCCCAAAAATCACACTAGCTCACCAGCAATGGATCCAAACCAAGAAGAAATCCCCAATTTACCTGAAAAACAATTCAGGAAGTTAGTTATTAAGCTAATCAGGAAGGCACCAGAGAAAGGTGTAGCCAAAAGTAAGGAAATAAAAAAACGATACAAGAGGTGAAGGGAGAAATATTCAATGAAATTGATAGCCTAAATAAAAAAACAAGGAAAACTTCAGGAAACAACAGACATAGAAATGCAAAATGCTCTGAAAAGTCTCAGCAATAGAACAGAGCAAGTAGAAGAAAGAAATTCAGAGCTCGAAGACAAGGTCTTCAAATTAACCTAATCCAACAAAGACAAAGGAAAAAGAAGAAGAAAATATGAACAAAGCCTCCAAGAAGTCTGGGGATTATATTAAACGACCAAACCTAAGAATAATCGGCATTCCTGAGGAAGAAGAGAAATGTAAAAGTTTGGAAAACATATTTGGGGGAATAATAGAGGAAAACTTCCCCGGCCTTGCTAGACCTAGACATCCAAATACAAGAAGCACAAACAACACCTGGGAAATTCATTGTAAAAAGATCAGTGCTTAGCCACATTGTCATCAGAAACAGCAGCTAAAAAAGCAGAGGGACGTTATATAATGATCAAAGGCCTTGTCCAACAGGAAAATACCACAATCCTAAACATACATGTCCCTAACACAGGCACTCCCAAATTTATAAAACAATTACTAATAGATCTAAGAAATGAGATAGACAGCAACACAATAATAGTGGGACACTTCAATACTCCACTGACAGCACTAGATAGTTCATCAAGACAAAAAGTCAAAAAAGAAACAATGGATTTAAACTATACCTTGGAACAAATGGACTTAACAGATATATATATGTAACATTCCATACAACAATTGCAGAATACACATTGTATTCAACAGCACATGGAACTTTCTCCAAGACAGACCATATGATAGGCCACAAAATGAGCCTCAATAAATTTAAGAAAATGGAAATTATATCAAGCACTCTCTCAGACCACGGTGGAATAAAACTGGAAATAAATTCCAAAAGGAACCTTCGAAACCATGTAAATACATGAAAATTCAATAACCTGCTCCTGAATGATCACTGGGTGAAAAATAAAATCAAGATAGAAATTAAAAAATTATTCGAACTGAATGACAATAGTGACACAACCTATCGTAACCTCTGGGATACAGCAAAGGCAGTGCTAGGAGGAAAGTTCATCGCCCTAAATGTCTACATCAAGCCTGAAAGAGCACACACAGACAATCTAAGGTCATACCTCAAGGAACTAGAGAAATAAGAATAAACCAAAACCAAACCCAGCAGAAGAAAGGAAATAACCAAGATCAGAGCAGAATTAAATGAAATTGAAACAAACAAAAGATAAAATGAAACAAAAAGCTGGTTCTGTGAAAAGATAAATAAAACTGATAGACCATTAGCAAGATTAAGAAGAGAGGAAATCCAAATAAGCTCAGTAAGAAGCAAAACAGGAGATATCACAACTGACACCACAGAATATAAAAGATCACTGAGGCCGGGCGCAGTGGCTCACGCCTGTAAACCCAGCACTTTGGGAGGCCAAGGCAGGCGGATCAAGAGGTCAGGAGATGGAGTCCATCCTGACTAACACGATGAAACCCCGTCTCTACTAAAAATACAAAAAATTAGCTAGGCGCAGTGGCAGGTGCCTGTAGTCCCAGCTGCTCGGGAGGCTGAGGCAGGAGAATGGCGTGAACCCGGGAGGCGGAGCTTGCAGTGAGCTGAGATCGCGCCACTGCACTCCTGCCTGGATGACAGAACGAGACTCCGCCTCAAAAAAAAAAAAAAAAAAAAAGAACAAGATCACTCAAGGCTACTATGAACACCTTTACACACATAAACTAGAAAACCTAGAAGAGATGGACACATTTCTGGAAAGATACAACCCTCCTAGCTTAAATCAGGAAGAACTAGATACCCTTATCAGACCACTAACAAGCAGCAAGATTGAAATGGTAATTTAAAAATTACCAACCAAAAAAAGTCCATGACCAGATGAATTCACAGCAGAATTCTACCAGGCATTCAAAGGAGAATTGGTACCAATTCCACAAGACACAGGAAAAGAGAACTCTCCCTAAATCATTCTCTGGAGCCAGTATCACCCAAATACCGAAACCAAGAAAGGACATAACCAAAAAGGAAAACTACAGACCATTATCCCTGATGAACACAGATGCTAAAATCCTTAACAAAATACTAGCTAACCAAATCCAACACATATCAAAAAGATTCTCCACCACATGATCAAGTGGGTTTCATACCAGGGATGCAGGAATGGTTAAATATACACAAGTCGATAAATGTGATACACCACATAAACAGAATTAAAAACAAAAATCAGATGATCATTTCTACAGATGCAGAAAAAGCATTAGACAAAATCCAGCATCACTTTATGATTAAAACTCCCAGGAAAACCAGCATACAAAGGACATACCTCAATAATAAAAGCCATCTATGACAAGCCCACAGCCAACATAATACTGAAAGATGAAAAGTTAAAAGCATTCCCTCGGAGAACTGAAACAAGACAAGGATGCACACTCTCACCACTCCTCTTCAACATAGCAGTGGAAGTCCTAGCCAGAGCAATCAGAAAAGAGAAGGAAATCAAGGGCATCCAAATTAGTAAAGAGGAAGTCAAACTATCGCTGTTTGCTGATGATATGATTGTTTACCTAGACAACCCAAAAGACTCTTCCAGAAAGCTCCCAGAACTGGTAAAAGAATTCAGCAAAGTTTCCAGATAAAAAATTAATGTACAGAAATCAGTACCTCTTCTATACACCAACAGCAACTAAGCTGAGAAATCAAGAACTCAACCCCTTTTACAATAGCTGGAAAAAACAAAACAAAACAAAAACAAACCAACCAAAAAAAACCTTAGGAATACACCTAATCAAGGATGTAAAAGACCTCCACAAGGAAAACTACAAAACACTGCTGAAAGAAATCACAGATGACACAAACAAATGGAAACACATCCCATGATCATGGTTGGGTAAATCAATATTGTGAAAATGGCCATACTGCCAAAAGCAATCTACAAATTCAACACAATTCCCATCAAAATACCAACATCATCTTCACAGAATTAGAAAAAAACAATTCTAAAATTGATATGGCATTAAAAAAGAGCTCACATAGCCAAAGTAAGACTAAGCAAAAAGAACAAATCTGGAGGCATCACATTACCTGATTTCAAACTATACTATAAGGTCATAGTTACCAAAATAGCATGGTACTGGTATAAAAATAGGCACACAGACCAATGGAACTGAATAGAGAACCCAGAAATAAACCCAAATACTTACAGCCAACGGATCCTCAACAAGGCAAACAAAAACATAAAATGGGGAAAGGACACCCTTCTCAACAAACGGTGCTGGGATAATTGGCGAGCCACATGCAGGAGAATGAAAGTGGATCCTCATCTCTCACTTTATACAAAAATCAACTCAAGATGGATAAAAAAACAGTCTAAGACCTGAAACTATAAAAATTCTAGAAGATAACATTGGAAAAACCCTTCTAGACATTGGCTTAGGCAAGGACCAAGAACACAAAAGTGAATGCAATAAAAACAAGGATAAATAGCTGGGACTTCATTACACTAAAGAGCTTTTGCATGGCAAAAGGAACAGTCAGCAGAGTAAACAGACAACCCACAGAGTGGGAGAAAATCTTCACAATCTATACATCTGACAAAGGACTAATATCCAGAATCTACAACAAATTCAAACTAATCAGTAAGAAAAAAAAAAATAATCCCATCAAAAAGTGGGCTAAGGATATGAATAATCCTCAAAAGAAGATATACAAATGGCCAGCAAACATATGAAAAAACACTCAACATCACTAATAATCAGGCAAATGCATATCAAAACCACAATGTGATACCACTTTACTCCTGCAAGAATGGCCATAATCAAAAAAAAAAAAAAAAAAAAAAATAGTACATGCTAGCACGGATGTGGTGAACAGGGAACACTTCTACACTGCTGGTGGGAATGTAAACTAACACAGCCACTGTGGAAAAGTGTAGAGATTCCTTAAAGAACTAAAAATAGAACTACCATTTGACCCAGCAATCCCACTACTGGGTATCTACCCAGAGGAAAATAAGTCATTGTATGAAAAAGACACTAGCACACGCATGTTTATAGCAGCACAATTCGCAACTGCAAAAACAGGGAACCAACCCAAATGCCCACAAATCAACAAGTGGATAAAGAAACTGTGGTATATATACACAATGGAATACTACTCAGCCAAAAAAAAGGAATTAATTAATGGCATTTGCAACAACCTGGATGAGACTGGAGGCCATTATTCTAAGCGAAGTAACACAGGAATGGAAAACCAAACATCTTACGTTCTCACTCGTAAGTGGGAGATAAGCTATGAGGATACAAAGGCATGAGAGTGACACAATGAACTTTGGGGACTCACAGGGAAAGCATGGGAAGGGATTGAGGGATGAAAGACCTATAAATAGGGTGCAATGTATACTGCTTGGGTGATGGGTGCACCAAAATCTCACAAATCATCACTAAAGAGCTTACCCATGTAACCAAACACTACCTGTTCCCCCAAGAACCTATGGAAATAAAAAAAAATAAAGTACAGGTTTCCAGCCCACACAACTGAGGCTGTACCACATGCAACGCACAATCACCATGTGAACTGAAGGAAACAATGTACGCGAAACACAGGGTGCCTCGCGGGCCACCGAAGCGTACGCACTCCCAGGTGCAGTGTTCTCACCAGCATAGCTGTGCGCCCGCTTCATGTGCAGCTTCATGTTGCTCTTCTGCGTGAAGCCCATTACGCAGTAGGCACACTTGTAGGGCCGCTCCCCCGTGTGCTTCTTCATGTGCACCTGCAGTGCGCTCTTCTGGTTAAAGGCTTTCTCACAAAGCGTGCAATGGAACGGCCGCTCCCCTGTACAGAAAATGGCACATGTCAATGTCTCTAAGAAGAGGGTAGTGGACGCCTGGGCTCTACCCTGAGGTATGAACAAGAGGGACTGAATGTTCCTCTTTTCTCTTAGGCTTTCAGCCTGGCTGTCGTCTGAACAAAGGGCTGGAGGAGCCATGGGGAGACCAGAGGGAGCCTGGCCAGGTCCTAACGACCCCCAGCAGATGGGGCAGAGGGATCAGAGAGCCATGGAAGGGCCACGGTGGACGCAGCCTGTGGAACCCCAGGCCCACGGTGAGTCATCAGATGATCACGACAAAAATGAGCATGGGATGATGTCTTGTCAGGGCAGGGCGGAGACAGAAGGGCTGACACAGAGCTATCATGTACCAGTCAAGAGGCAGAGAGATGGGAGAGCTTGTTTCTTTGTACTGTGTGGTTTTTGTTCTCTAAGACAAAAGGTTTGAGCAGATTTAGGTGGTGTAGGAAAAGCCAGTAGAGAAAAAAAGTTTTAAGATAGAAGAGGAAGATTAAAAATTAAGTTCCCCAGTGACATGAGGACATGGGACCCAGGCACTGGGGGCCGCCGGTTTGCTCTAGCAGGAGGGAAGGAGGGACGTGATGTGGTCAACATCCCAGACACGGCACAGGAGCCTTGCGTGATGCTTCTGTTTCCTACGGTCATAATGTAAGCAGCAAAATCTTCCATGTGAAAAGTTAGTTAAGATGATAAATAGGTCAAAACTCAGGGGAAATAGAACATGTAGACCTTGCTTTATAAATAAAGCATTCCATCGCTCGTGAATATTGTACAGGTGGAATTCTGTTTTCTCGCCCATAGTGTCTACTTCAAAGAGTAAGGAAACAAAAGCGCATCCCTCCCCGTTACCTGTGTGGATGCGGCTGTGGCGCTCCAGCTGGCTTGGTTTGGCAAACGCCTTCTCACAAGTGTCACATTTAAACACTCTTGGCTTCTGGGAGCTCAAAGAGGGGCCGGCCTGGTGTGTCTGCATGTGCTCCTGGGAGACCACACACAGAAACCAAGAAACGAGATCAAAACGGAGCTTTCGCAACCAGAAACAAGAGGAAGTAAATGACTGCAAAGTTCAAGTCAGTAACAAGGATGAAATCAAGGCTAATCTGTGATTTGTGTTCTTAAGGACTTTATCCATTGGTAGTGACAACAGGGTGATGGGCTTGGGGCTTCTCGGGGAGACTCCGGTCCCCATCTGAGCTTTACCGCCTGCTAGTTATGTGGCTTGGCCACATCTGTGTCCCAAATCGGGGTAGAAATATCTCCTTCATCAGCTTTAACTGAGACCAAGGGCGTCAAGCCACGAGCCTAGTGCAGGAGTCCAGGTGAGCTCTCTCCGTTGACTGTGGGGGATCCTGTCCCCGTTTCACACAAGAGTCCACCCAAACGTCACGGCCCGAGGCCACCCATAGGTTGTGGCCCGAGGTCCTGCGGCACCCAGCTGGATGTGTTCAGTGACTCTCACCCACGAGTCCTCGCAGAACACCTGTGATTCCGAAGTGCATTCTCCTGGTGATATGACAACTGCCTCACGGTGGCTCTGGAGGCTTCTAAAGCCAAGAGGAAACTGTTCCCTTCTCACGTTGTGACTGGCAACTTGCCAGAGATACTACATTCATGTGACCGCAAATTTCTCAAAGATCTGATAGCTGCTGCCCTTGCAGGCACCTGAGGATGTGCAACGTGGTTATTTTCCAAAATTGCACAAGCATAATAATTATCCTGATAGAATCCCAGTCTTTAGACCTAACCTCTACCCTGTAAGGCAGGAGTCATGGAAAAGTACATGCTTCCTGTGTGTGTTCAATGTGACTGCCTGTGTTCCAGTTGCAGACGTCGCATTGCTCAAGGCCCAGCACAGCCTGGGAGGTGGATGTAACGAAAGCCGCAGGGTGGGAAAAACAAACTCGGGAAGTGAGTGCGGGAGCCTCCCCAGGACGGCAGACCAGGCAGAGCCAGGACTGCAGGTGAGGCCTGACCAGTGACGACACCACCCCTGATGACACCAATCACCATCAACAGCTAGAGGGCATTCCTCGCCCACTCCGTCTGGGGTTCCCACCCGGTCTGCATTGGATGTAACTACAGTCAGTCACACTGAGCACTAAGCTTCCTGAGGATGGAGCCACCTGTTTCTGGGACCACCTTCTTTGCATACAGCAGTTTAGCACTGTTTGCTAAACTGAAAGGAGGACAGAGAGAGTCCATGGGGGAACAGAGTGTCTGGTGGGACGGAAAGGAAAGCTTTTATAACCTTGGCTTCTGTTTCTCTGACCCCAGAGAGAGAAACTTCCTGCGGTGGTAACAGTACCTGCGGCTGCCACTCTATGCTGCTGACTTTAAAAGAAATACTGAGGAGCTGTACTCCTCAAAGGGAGGAGTTAGGCTTACCCTGCGGCACAGGTTACTGTAAACCTAGTTCTCCCTAGAAAGTGCTCTCTGAGACAATGGTAAATGTTCCTCAAGAAAGAATTTCATCATAAAATAAGTTTGCAGTCACTGGAGTTAATATCATTCTTACTGCAACACACCTGTCGGCCTGGCCCTGCTACAAGGGAGGTGTGAAGTTTTAAGAAGGGGAGGTGTTGTGCCCTGAAGTTGGTGGGGACTCAGCAGAGCCGCCAGCATGGCCATCAGCTCACCGCACCACAGGATGCTAATGCAGTCTTGGGGCAGGGAGATTCACCAGAAGGTTTCAAAAGAAAGAGTCCTGTTGATAGTTTATTTTGCTGTACAGAAGCTCTTAAGTTTAACTGGATCCCATTTACCAACTTTGGCTTGTGTTGCAATTGCTTTTGGCATCTTTGTCATGATATCTTTGCCTGTTCCTCTCTCCGGAATGGTATTGTCTAGGTTATCTTCCAGGGTTTTTAGAGTTGTGGGTTTCACATTTCAGTCTTCAATCCATCTTGAAACAGAAAACCAAGTATCACATGTTCTCACTGATAAGTGGGAGCTAAATGGTGAGAACACATGGATCCACAGAGAGGAGCAACTCACACACACTGGGGCCTCCTTGAGGGAGGAGGGAGAGGAGCAGGAAAAAGTATTGGCTACTTAGCTTAGTACCAGGGTGATGAAATAATCTGTACAACAATCCCCTGTGACCTGAGTATATAACAAACCTGCACATGCACCTCTGAACCTAAAGTGAAAGTAAAAAAAATTAAAAATAAAAAAGAACCCAAGCAGCCAAGCAACAGGCTTCCTTCAGGCACAGAGAGGGAGGAGTGAGGGACTCGGGGCTCACCAGCCCCTGGAGGGACCAGGGAGAGGAGCCACAGCAAGTGCCACAGGTGGGGCCCTGGGCTTCCCAGCCCGGACAGGACAGGGCCATCACCACTGACACCACTGGCCTACAACACACCCAACGCCCGTGTGCCCTACTCCACACTCCAAAACAGCCATCCTGGTCACAGGGATCCAAGGATTCCAGTTCCTGGGACAGGAATTTCTCCTTGAGTAGGACTCTCCCTTCTTCTTATCCTACACTCATTAAAAGACAACAGACACACGAAGGCCACAAACAATCCCCACCCCCCAACATACACAGGAACCCCAAGGGTCCAGCCGTCTTAGCACAGCTTTCCTTCCCGGCCGGCGTGGCATGCCTCTGCCCTCCGCATGGCCTGGCCAAGACTGGTCAGAAATTTCGCAGGCTATCCCTCACTTGGAATTTGTCTGCTTTTCTCATGTCGTGAGGTTTTTGGGAGAAGTGTCATTTTCATCCCACTCTGCCAAGGACAGATGCAGTCTTGATGTGTGGGTACTGACGCTGGCCACGACCTCTGGGCTGGAGTGGTGCTGGCTAGGCATCTGTGCTGCACGCTCCTCTGTGTTCCACCCCTTCCACACCCCATTCCCTTCACATGGAAGACGTAGCGCCCTGGGCTGGACATCAGAGCACCCTGCTGGAATTCTGCCTCCTGCCCACTGTAGCACAGCACCGTCTGTGGGGATGTCCCAGAACTCATCCTCTGCTTCCCACATGCAGGCACTCAGGTCTCCACTGTGCAATGATGGCTCTGCTGCAGTGGAAAGCATGCGCAGCTAAACCTTGGGAGGCTGAAGGGGCATCTTCGGGGCTGGTCCCCAGGGTGGGCACACATACATTTGTTAGGGCTGCCCAATGCCCCTACAGAAAGTTCTACCAAGTCACAGTCTCAACAGCCATTATGTGAGCCAACCTCTGTTTCCTGACAGCCTCGACAATGGGTGCTGACAGACGTTTACATTTCTGCCAGTCTGACAAGGGAGAGAGGGCATTTCAATGTTATTCTAATTTGTGTTGCAAACTGATTGTGAGTTGCAGGTGAACATGCAATCCATCTGTGCAGCAAGCAGACCTCTTACAACCAGCACAACAATAAGTCTACATCTATTGCGCTTTTCCTCAAAAACACATGCCGGATTCCCGGCCGGTGTTAAATCTTGGACTCTGCATCTCTAGCCACCTGGGGGGCACACAGCTGTGCTGCGGCACGGTGGGCCTACCTTGAGGTGCGTGGCGCGCTTGAAGGCCTTCCTGCACACGGGGCAGCCGTGGATGCGCTCCCGGCCGTGCACCTCCTTGCTGTGGTGCATCAGCACTGCCGCCGACGAGAAGGCGCGGTCACACTCCAGGCACTGGTGTGCCCGGCCCTCCTTCTCGGGCTGGTTGCCCGGGGCCAGGTTCCCAGAGACGCCAGCTACCTGGAAAGAGTCAGAAATTCTGTGACTTTCCACTCACTTGGCTGGATTTGTGCAAGTTTGTGAACTGACAGACACCATGGTGATAACAGGGACATTCCTAGCATGGACGCGCCAAGCCCACGCTGCATGTCCTATCATCAGGATAATTTAGTCAGAGGCACCTTCCACACAATATGAGACCAGAATGCACACTGTGTCCTGCAAGATTGAGACCACACAACAGCAGCTAAGGAATGAGCTCTGTGCCGCACAGACCAGGTGCAAAGTCCAGCTCCAACGTGACTGTCTGGGCTACTCTGGGCTAAGTACTTAACCAGTCTGTGCTTGCGTCTTCATGGGAGAACCACCTGCCTACCAAAGGCTGCATATGGCAGGCATTCACTAAATGCTCACTACTGGTAGTAGCTTTAGATAAACAATTCTTAACAACAAAAGGTGTTTTTAGCTTTTAATGGAATTAAACCATTTTTTCCAAACCGTGGATCACAACCAATTAGATTTTCAAATCATCTTAATGGGATGCCACCACCACTTGAAAAAATCATTTTCAAAAATTTTGAAAAAAATTTTTTGAGATGGGGTCTTGCTCTCTTGCCTAGGCTGGAGTTCAGCGGCACAATCACAGCTCACGATAGCCTCAAACTCCTGGGCTCAAGCAATCTTCCCACCTCAACCCTCCCAAATACCTGGGACCACAGGTACGTACCACCTCACCATCATGCCCAGCTAATTTTTTTATTTTTTGTAGAGACAGGGTCTCCTTATGTTGCCCAGGTTGGTCTTAAAACTCCTGAACTCAAGGGATCCTCCTGCCTCTGTCTCCCAAGTGCTGGGATTACAGGTATGAGGCACTGCACCTGGCTGACTCAGCTTTTATAAAGAAGAGATTCCAGTTTTGCAAATGTAAATTTCTATGTGATGGCTTAACAAAACAATTATAACACAAATTAATGAGATCTGTCCACATTTTTATTATTCCTAGTTTATCAAATACTTTTTCATTAATTCTGGAATATAATAAGTAAACATTAAAGAAAAATACTTAAACAACAAAAAAAGATTTATACAGGGTGCTATATTATTAATCTGTGCTGTAATTTGAAAAAATGGAATGGGAAAAAAGGAACAAAGGAAAAGATCAGAAAAGACATTGCAGCCATGTGAGATGTGCAGGAACTGGTGTTATTCTAGAATATGACACCTGCGTCAGGTGTGTGTCTACACGTATCTGTAGGTGTTATTCTATAACATGATACCTGTGTCAGGTGTGTGTGTCTACACGTGAGTATCTGCAGGTGTTATTCTACAATATAACACCTGTGTCGGGTGTGTGTCTACAGGTGAATATCTGTGAGTATAAAGAAAAACGACAGAAACACACGTGTGTTGAGGTCACTGCATATAATATATTCCATGTGAGTCAAAAAAGTCTGAAAAGCACAGGAATAAATGATACTAAAGGCTGGTTGTGTAACCACAGATAAATGCATGCTGACGAACATCAACTCAAACAAAAACCTGTAGTTATGGAGCGGCCTAATGTCCTCCATCAGTGTTACAAAGCATCTACCAGGAGTCGTGGCAATGAACAAAACACACACAGAAAATTGTTTCTGAACCAAACATTTTACTCATGAGATGTGAGAATTCAATATCCGGTCCACATCATTCAAGGAAAGACAAACGAACACACTAAACTTTTTTTTTTTTTTTTTTTTTTTTTTTTTGAGACGGAGTATCGCTCTGTCGCCCAGGCTGGAGTGCAGTGGCGCAATCTCGGCTCACTGCAAGCTCCGCCTCCCGGGTTCACGCCATTCTCCTACCTCAGCCTCCCGAGTAGCTGGGACTACAGGCGCCGCCACCTCGCCTGGCTAGTTTTTTTCTATTTTTTAGTAGAGACGGGGTTTCACCATGGTCTCGATCTCCGCCCGCCTCGGCCTCCCAAAGTGCTGGGATTACAGGCGTGAGCCACTGCGCCCGGCCCACACTAAACTTTAAAAACTATTTCTGCAAAATATTTTTCAGCATAATCGCATCAGAAACAAAGCTTCTGAATCATTGCTACTACTGTGAAACAAATCTCCAATGTTCCGCTGGATTCCATAACTACATATATATAAAAATCTACAGACTGAATTATATTAATAGAATTTTGCTAAAATCATACTTGCCCAAAGGAGAAGGGGAAATTGGTTACAGAATGAGCGTGAGATGATTTTTAAGCCTGAGGCATAAACTTGGCCACAGCTAGAAATAATGTGCTTCCCACAGCAGGTTATTCTGCGTGGGGGTGGGAGGGTAGAAGTGTATATGTCTACCCCCTCCCAAGCATGAGGAGTGTGGCTGTTGGGAAGCAGAAGAGGAAGGAAGGCAGCCTCTCACATCCACCTCCTAATGCGCCCGGAAAGGCCTGGTGCGGATCCAACATCCTCTGCGTCCAGCGGCCAGCACTGGCAGGAACTTAATTTTATTTGCTGAACTGAAACAAGGTCAATATTTCAGAGAAATGCTGCCCACAACACACACCTGGGCACATGATCACCCTTCTGACCCCAAACCTCCCTCTAAAAACCTGCCCCTTACTAAAAAGTTCCCAGCTGAGACCAGCTGATCTCAAGTAACAGGAAATCCAGGTGTAAATGCTCAAAATGATATTCTTCTATTCAGACATGAAGAGTGAGGTAAGACAGATCTAGGTTCAAACGCCAGCTCTGTCTCTATTGGCAGGGTGACTAAGTTATTCAAAGCTACCCTTAAATCTCAGAATCCTTGTGAGTAAAACGGGGCCGTGACACTTCAGACACCTCCCAGGCTGTGGGAAGGGCTCGGCTACATAAGACCACATGCCTAGTGGGAGCCTGGCCTTAGTCACCTGGCCAGCAAGTGTCAGCTCTTTTCTCCTGTAAAACCAGTTCAAAAGAAGGCCATGGCTCCTTAAGCAGTGAGTGAAGGAAGAAAGGCAGTTTGCTGCAGCAGCTCCCCTCTGATTTAATAGCTTGAAGTTGCTAACAAAGTTAGGTCAGGTCTCTTGATCTTTATGGGAAGGGTCAGGCAGAAATTAGTTCATTCGCTTTTGTAAAGACAGGCTGAGTAACGGGGCAGTCTGTCAATGGCTCTCTTAGGATAAAAGACATTTGTACATTGTGAGTACACATCTTGTCAGATCAGTATGGATTTCTCTTCAGATGAACTACGAAGAAAAAGATTTTTAAAAAGCAAAGGTTGTTGCTCTAGGGACTTCACCAGAGAGTGATGTGAGTCCCAGGCCGTAGTAGCTGTTCCAGCACCACCAGCAGTGTCCTCACCTGAGCACTTGCTTTGGGCCAGGACCTGTGCTCCATGTCAGGGAACATTACATGCCCAAATTCTGACCACTATGAGGCAGTCCTAACTACACCTCTGTTTGGGGGTTTGGGTTTTTGTTTGTGTTTGTTTTAAAACACGAACTTGCTCTGTCACCCAGGCTGGAGTACAGTGGTGATCACAGCTCACTGCAGTCTTGAACTCCTGGGCTCAAGCAGTCCTCCTGCCTCAGCCTCCCAAAGTGCTGGGATTGCAGGTGTGAGCTACTGTGCCTGGCCACCTCTGTCTTAAAAACAGGCCATCACACAGATGTAGGATTGCCTGAGGGCTCCTGGCCAGAATGCACGGGAGCAGGGATGTACACACATCACCAGAGGCTGCAGCCAGCACCCCCAGCCACTCCGTAGTGGGTTCGGATAAACCCAGGGTGCTTAAAGTGGTCCCAGCTTCCTCCCAGAAGCACAGGCCAGAGGCAGACCCAGGCATGTGTCTGAAGTCCCTGGTCAGAGCCCAGGTCAGAGCCTGGAAGCATCAATGTGCATTCCATCTGCGTCAAGAGAGCATTAGGATGAAATTAGACCATGATTAAAACCAATTAATGTTGGCAAACAGTGCTACAAGCTAACAAGGGAAACTTACAGAAAACATCTAAGAGAATTTCTCTTGCTAATTATAGGCATACCTTGTTTTCACTGAACTTCGCTTTGTTTGCCCTCCATAGATATCCTGTCATTTTCACAAACTGAAAGTTTGTGGCGATGCTGCTTCGAGCAAGTCTACTGGTGCCATTTTTCCAATGGCACATGCTCACTTCGTGTCTCTGTGTCATATTTTGGTAATTCTCGCAATATTTCAAAGTCTTTCATTACAGCGTATCCGTTACGGTGATCTGTGATTAGTGATCTTTGATGTTACTGTTGTAATTCTGTTGAGGCACCACAAACCCTGACCATATAAAATGGCAAACTTAACCTATAAACGTTTGTGTCTGACTACTTCACCAACTGGCCACCCCACTTCTCCTTGGGGCTCCCTATTCTCTGAGACACAACAACACTGAAATGAGGCCAATTAATGACCCCACAACGGCCTGTAAGTGTTCAAGTGAAAGGAAGAATCACACATCGCTCACTTCAAAAGCTAGAAATGATTCAGCTTAATGAGGAAGGCATATAGAGAGCTGAGAGAGGCTGAAAGCTCAGCCTCTTGTGTCAAACTATTAGCCAACTTGTGAAATGAAGGAAAGGTTCTTGAAGAAAATTAAAAGTGTTATCCAGTGAGCCCATGAATGATAAGAAAGTGGAACTGCACTATTGCTGATAAGCAGAAAGTTTTAACGGCCTAGACAGATCAAAACAGCCACAACCTTCGCTTAAGCCAAAGCCTAATCCAGAGCAAGACTCTAACTCTCTTCCACGTTATGAAGGCCAAGAGGTGAGGAAGCTGCAGAAGAAAAGTTGGAAACTAGCAGAGGTCGGTCCATGAGAACTAAGGAAAGAAGCCACCTCCATAACACAGCAGTGCAAGGTGAAGCAGCAAGTGCTGATGGAGAAGCTGCAGCAAGTTCTCCAGAACATCTAGCCAAGAGCATCGATGAAGGTCACTCCATTAAACAACAGATTTTCAGAGTAGACAGAACAGCTTTATAGTGGAAGAAGATGCCTCTAGGACTTTCATAGCTACAGAAAAGTCAGTGTCTGGCTTCAAAGGACAGGCTGACTCTTTTATGAGGGGCTAGTGCAGCTAGTGACTTGAAGTTGAAGCCAATGCTCATTTACCATTCCAAAAATCCTTAGGGCCCTTAAGAATGATGCTAAATCCATTCTTTCTGTGCTCTACACATGAAACAATAAAGCCTGAATGACAGCACATCTGTTTACAGCATGATTTACTGAATATCTTAAGCCCACTGCTGAGACCTACTGGTCAGAAAAAAATGATTCCTTTCCAAATATTCCTGCTGTGGTCACCCAATGCACCTGGTCACCCAAGAGCTGTGATGGAGATGTACAGAGGGACGAATGTTGCTTTCATGCCTGCTAACATGACATCCACTCTGCAGCCCATGGATCAAGGAGTAATTTCCACTTTCAAGTCTTACTAAGAAATACATCTCATAAGGCTGTAGCTGACACAGATAGTGATTCCTCTGATGGATCTGGGCAGAGTAAAGTGAAAACCTGTGGAAAGGATTCACCACTCTAGATGCCATTAAGAACATTTGTGATTCATGGGAGGAGGTCAAAATATCAACATTAGCAGGAGTTTGGAAGAAGCTGATTCCAGCCCTCATGGATGACTTTGAGAGGTTCAAGACCTCAGCGGAAGAAGTAACTACAGATGTGGAGGAATGGGCAAGAGAATTAGAAGTGGAGCCTGAAGATGACTGAATTGCTGCAATCTCATGGTATATATAACTCAGCAGATAAGGATCTCATGGTATTTACAACTGTGCAGATAAGGAGTTGCTTCTTATGGATGAGCAAATAAAGCAGTTACTTGAGATGGAGTCTACTCCTGGTGATGATGCTGTGAACATTGCTGAAATTACAACAAAAGCTTTAAAAGATTACAGAAACTTGGTAAAGCAGCAGTGGGCTTTGAGAGATGGACTCCAATTCTGAAAGAGGTTCTGCTTTGGGTAAAATGCTATCAAACATCATTGCATGCTATGGGGAAATCTTTCATGAAAGGAAGAATTGATGCAGCAAACTTCACTGTTGTCTTATTTTAAGAAATTGCCGGCCGGGCGCGGTGGCTCAAGCCTGTAATCCCAGCACTTTGGGAGGCCGAGACGGGCGGATCACGAGGTCAGGAGATCGAGACCATCCTGGCTAACACGGTGAAACCCTGTCTCTACTAAAAAATACAAAAAACTAGCCGGGCGAGGTGGCGGGCGCCTGTAGTCCCAGCTACTCGGGAGTCTGAGGCAGGAGAATGGCATAAACTCAGGAGGCGGAGCTTGCAGTGAGCTGAGATCCGGCCACTGCACTCCAGCCTGGGAGACATAGCGAGACTCTGTCTCAAAAAAAAAAAAAAAAAAAAAAGAAATTGCCACAGCCACCCCAAACTTCAACAACCACCATCTTGATCAGTCAGCAGCCATCAACATCAAGACAAGACCCTCCACCAGCAAAAAGATTACAACTTGCTGAAGGCTCAGGTGATTGTCAAAATTTTTAGCAATAAGATATTTTTAAATTAAGGTATGTACATTTTAAAAAAATATTAATGCTGGTCAGGTACAGTGGCTCACGCCTGTAATCCCAGCACTGTGGGAGGCCAAGGTGAGCGATCACTTGAGCTCAGGAGTTTGAGACCAGCCTGGCAACATGGCAAAACCCCATCTCTATTAAAAATACAAAAATTAGCCAGGTGTGGTGGTGCACGCCTGTGATTCCAGCTATCTGGGAGGCTAAGGCAGGAGAATCACTTGAACCCAGGAGGCGGAGGTTGCAGTGAGCTGAGATTGCACCACTGTACCCTAGCCCGGGCAACAGAGCGAGACTCTGTCTCCAAAAAAAAAAAAAAAAAGGGAAAAAAAAAAAGAAATAATACTGCTGAACACTATTATTACAGTATAGTATAAACATCATATGCCCTGGGAAACCAGAAAACTAAATCATAATGTTAATGTATAACTTGCTTTGTTGTGATAACTGCTTTATTGCAGTGGTCTAGAACTGAACGCACGTTATCTCTGAGGTATGCCTGTATTCACTGATACAGATTAGTTATCCACCTCATTTTTATATTTAATTAATCTGTCAAATTTTGAAAAAAATTACACGCTAGACCAAGTATTAATATTTGGTTTCTCTCATTACCATCTACTACTCAAATGGAAGTTAAAATGGAATATATCACTTCAATTGGGACATTTCAAACTAATCTTAACATAGGATTACTCTAAAAAAAATTATTCTTCTAGCTATATTAAACCAAATGCTAAAATCATAATGTTAAAAAATAGCAAAGTAGTTTCATTTACTAGTCACACAAAATACAGGAATTAGGTAAGGTGTGCCTTGGAACTGATTTACGAACTCTCTGAAACATACCAGACTAATAAGGTTTCACTACAAAAGCACCATGAGAAAGAGAGCTTAAAAATATGACCAAGCCGCCAATGCGTTTTCTGTCTCAATGGATGTGTGTGGTCAACAGTTACCTCACCAGGCCTGAGGTGCTCAAACCCTGCACACTCCCCAGTGCCCTTGATCAGCTCCCAAGCATCACCGATAAGCCCCTGGAACATCCTGCTATTAGTAGGTAAGAGTGTATTTCATACCCAGGACCTTGGGCAATGCCACATAGTTTGTGCTGATGATGTGACTTATGGTGAAGGCCTATTTTTGTTTCATCTGGGGACCTGGGCCTCTGCATCAGTTTGATCTGGAGGGGCTGGGGCTTAGAGACCGCATAGCTAAGCCCAGCCACGTGGGCACTCCATGGCCACATATCTGACCCTAATACAGTTCTGGATACCAGAGCTTAGCTGAGCTTCCCAAGTTGGAGACAGTTGGCAGGCGCTGTCACACAACGTTCCTGGGAGAATCAGCAGTGTCTGTGTGACCTCACTGGAGCGGACACCGGGAAGCTTGTGCCTGGGTTCTCTGAACTCCACCCCACATGCCTTTTCCTTCTGCTGGTTCTCATCTGCACCTTTCCATTGTAACCACAAGTATAAACCACAACCACCAACAGATCAGATTTCTCTGAATCCGGTGAGACCTTGTAGTGAATCGTCAAACCTGAGGGCAGTCTTGGGGACCCCAGACACAAATGTGTTAAGTTATACAAACTGAAATTCAGTGAGACGAGCTCTGGTTACTCAGGTCAAACTCCAGGACATCCCCAGTGCTGGTTATATCTCATCTCTTTGTGAAAAAGCCCTTGTCCTACTGAAAAACAGGTAAGTCATTATTTTGAAAACTCATTTGCTAAAAATGTTTAATGCTTCCTAAATTCAGAGATTATTCATCATCTGTGCTTTAATTCTGACCCTGGAAACTTTTAAGCAAAGAGTTTTTAGACTCTTCTATATTTAGACTATTGCTTACTAAATATTCTGTCTCCCAAAAACATGTATCTTAAGAAAAAAGACTAGCCAAATGACAAATAGATCTTGCATATAGATGCACACACACACACACGTATATGAAAATGTATATGACACTTAACAGAACCAGCAAAATTGTTACTAGGAAATCTGCAGAAAGAACTAAGTGCAAGTGGCTGGATATGCAAAGTCTGATCAGTAGGCAAATATAATATTAATAAGTTTAAAATTAGATTTACATATCACTGGTGGCTACATCTAATTTCATGGTACTAAAACCTCACTCCCTAAGAAACAAATCACAAGATGACTGAGATGTCGTACCTGTCATTCAACACACACCCCCGCAGAGCCTATGTCCACTCAGGATTCAGCTGGGGACACCTCAGAAGTCAGCCCCAGCCACCCAGGCCACACAGCACCCCCATGACCCTCTACCACCATCCCTTCTGAATCTGTATGTTTTTAAAAGCGATGAAAGCTCTGTGGATGAAGGAATATCCTGTACCTGGTAGGCTATTTCTTCACAAGCAGCAGACGCTGACTGTGGCGTGTGGCTCACTAGTATGACTTGCGGCGAGCCTGCTCCACCCTGGCCCGAGAGAGAGGGATCCGTGAGGAGTGCTGGGAACTGCTGACCCTGGCAAAAGATTAGTACTATTTCAGAAGTTGTAACATTAGCAAAACAAGTAATAATTTAAAAGATCTTTTATGGTGCAGCTACCTTGGAAAACAAGCTGGTAGCTCCTCAAAAAGTGAACCGTGGAGTCACCACGTAACCCAGCAACCCAAGAGAAGTGAAAACAGAGTCCACTCAAAGCCTTGTACAGAAATGTCCACAGGAGAATTACCCATAACCAAAAAATGGAAACAGCCCAAATGCTCATCAACTGATAAATGCACAAAGTAAATGTGGTATAAGGGAATACTGTTGAGTAATAAAAAGGTAGGAAGTTCTGGTACATGTTACAGCATGGAGGAACCTTAGAAATACTCTAAGGAATGAAAAAGTCAGTCACAAAAGACAACACAGATGATCACATTTCTATGAAATATCCAGAACAGATGCATCTACAGAGACAGAAAGTGGACTGGCAGTTGCCAGGGGCAGAGGTAAGGGTGGGCCAGGGGTCAGGGGAACATGGAGTGATGGCTCATGGCTCCAGGTTTCTTTAAGGGGTGATGAAACGCTCTAAAATTAGACTACAGTGATGGTTGTACAACTCTGTAAATACACTGAAAACCATTCAATTGTATACTTTAAACAATGAGTTGAACTTATATAAATTACATCTCAGAGTCTCTACATGTGTGTATATTTACAACACACTTATTTGCTTAGAAACGCATACACAATTTTGCTATGCTATAGAAAACTACTGTAAGTCTTCTTACCAGCCCAGCACACCTCTAGCTACGAGAATGGATCTGAGAGAATAAGAGAGAATGAGAAAGGTAGGGTGGTATGGGGCACGAGAGCAGAGAGGAAGCTGCAGCTTAAAGGGTCTGAATATCTACTGCAAATGCTGAATTTATAGAGGCAATTCAGCATGCAACTTGAACTGCTGCAATCAGCACTGATTCTAAACATATTTCATACACAGTTAAAACCGTGGCTGATCACAGGAAGCATGGCTGATGTTGTTGGCTCCTGTGCTTTAAGGTGAGGGGTGTTTCTCAATGTCTTAGGGAACTACGCAAGCTGAGGTCCCAAAAGGAAAGTTAAGAATTGAGGAGGGGATGCTGTATTAGTCCGTTTTCATGCTGCTGATAAAGACATGCCTGTGACTGGGCAATTTACAAAATAAAGAGGTTTAATTGGACTGACAGTTCCATGTGGCTGGGGAAGCCTCACAATCATGGTGGAAGGCATGGAGGAGCAAGTCACATCTTACATGGATAGCAGCAAAGAGAGGAGAGCTTGTGCAGGGAAACTCCCCTTTTTATAACCATCAGATCTCATGAGACTTATTCACTATCATGAGAACAGCACGGGAAAGACCTGCCCCCATGAATCAATTACCTCCCACCAGGTTTCTCCCACAACATGTGGGAATTCAAGATGAGATCTGGGTGGGGACATGGCCGAACCATATGAGACACAGTAGAGGAAAAATAGGACTGAGCTGGCATTTTTAAAAACTTCCTCCATCAGAGAATTTCAGGTTCACTTCTTAAGGGAAAGAGTGGCAGGTGGCAAAATAGAAGTCAAAAACATACAAAGTCATCATCAGGGATTCCAGAAAAAGAGAGCTTCTAACTTGATTTGGGTTCCTTACTTCCCATAAGCAGCTTTTTAAAAAAGCAAAATGAGGCTATTTTAGGTATCTCCATATAGCAGCCTAATTTTTTACATAAACATGATCTAAATCGAAAAGTTTTTTCTTTTTTTTTGAGATAAAGTATTGCACTGTCACCCAGGCTGGAGTGCAGTGGCTTGATCTCAGCTCACTGCAATCTCTGCCTCCTGGGTTTAAGTGATTCTCGTGCCTCAGCCTCCTGAGTAGCTGGAATTACAGGCATGTGCCACATGTGTGGCTAATTTTTGCATTTTTAGTAGAGATGGGGTTTTACTATGTTGGCCAGGCTGGTCTCGAACTCCTGACCTCAGGTGATCTGCCTGCCTCAGCCTCCCAAAGTGCTGGGATTATAGGTGTGAGCCACTGCACCCGAAGTTCCTATCTATACTAATAAAGCTTCACGTTCCCTATCCCCCTACATAGAGAAGTTGATTGAATATTGCTATTTTCAAATACCAGTGAATGCTACACTTTTTTGTGACATGTCTGTTGCCAGCTGCTGCCACCACCCTTATCAGACTACCCAATTTGAAAAATTGTATTAATCAACCTGGACTTATTAATTCACATTTATTTTATTAATCAAAGACCAAAAAAACTGGTCAGAAATTCTGATGCACATAAGAACCAACTGGCTCAATAAATTCATATATTCCCAAACTAAAGGTAAGATATTTGAGAGTCTTAGCTTATATAGGTATATCAAGGGAAAAATTACAACTTCTTGCTGTTTTGAAATAGCAAAATTACAGAAATAAAGAACAGAGTGGCAGATGTCAGGGTTAAGAGGGTCTTGAAGTCATTATAAAAAGCAACACAAGGAGTCCTTTAGGTGATGGAAATATTCTGTATCTTGCCTTATCATTGATAATAATTGTTTGTGATATTATACTACAGTTCTGCAACATGCTCCTATTGGGTGAAACTGGATAAGTATATATGGAATCTCTCTGTACTATTTTTTAAAAATTGCCCGTGTGTCTACCATTATCTCAAAATAAAAACTTTAATTAAAAAAACTTGAAAGCAATGTAATTTACTAGCTTATCATTTGCGTTTCAATTGCAAACCTTAAGTATTCTTTTTTTTTTTTTTTCTTTTGAGACAGAGTCATGCTCTATTACCCAGGCTAGAATGCAATGGCACGATCTTGGCTCACTGCAGCCTCCACCTCCCGAGTTCAAGCAATTCTCCTGCCTCAGCCTCCTGAGTAGCTGGGATTACAGGCACATGCCACCACGCCCAGTTAATTTGTTGTATTTTTAGTAGAGATGAGGTTTCACCATGTTGGCCAAACTGGTCTCGAACTCCTGACCTCAGGTGATTCACCAGCCTCGGCCTGCGATTACAGGCGTGAGCCACCACACCCAGCCAACTTTAAGTATTCTTAATGCAAATTTCCTGATTTAAAAATCAGTGTCCAATAAAATCTATACTCAACAATTAGCTATACTTACGGAAGTGATACACAAATCAGCTAAAACAATATAAAGGTTATTTACTTTTGGTTGGTATTATTATTTGCAGTTGGTTTCTTTGCTATATTTGGTTTACACTGAGGTAAAGATTACAGGAATTTGCATTCCCCTGGAGCACATGAACTTTGCAACATGAGAATGTAACAGCAAGCACTGAGTCCCAGCAGAGAGGAATGGGGCAACAGCTGTTGGCCCTGGCAGCTGGGGCAGCTGCGTCAGAGTCACAGGGAGGGTGGGTGATGAAAGCACAGATGCCAGCCTCACCCATGACTACTGAATTAACTTGAGCCTGCTGGGACCCAGGGAAGACAATGTTCAACTAAATCTGAAAAATGCTGTAAAATATGAGCAAGGGCTGGATATTGATGAAAGGTATTCCATGCAATAACACACTTCACTATACTATTACCAAGTACCCATAAATCAACCTCACTTCCTGCTCACATGTACTATAATTTCATTAGAAATACTTTTCTTAGCAGTTCATTTTACTGGCCTATACACAACTCTTAATAAACTTAAAACAAAACATTGTGCCTCAATAAAAATGTGAAGATATTTACATGAGTAAATATGAACAACTTGTAGAGAATGAAGGCTAAGAAAGCCACAAAATTAGGAAACCTTTAAACAGCATGGGCCAGATGACTCTCAGTGTTAAACTTACAACTAACTTGTTACTTCAGAGTCGGCCTCTTTTCCCATCAGGAGTCTGTAATAAGATTTGCCAATTTCTGGGTCACCCCAGTCAAATTTAGACTTAAAAAGCCACATTTATATATCTAAAAGCAAAGTTTTAAATGTTTTGCCCCTGGCCAATTATCTGTAATAATAAGAGGTTTTTTTTTTAAATGACAAGAATTAGTATAAAAGAGAATTCCCCTCATGAATAAGTAAATTACTTCTTCTTGTATTCAGAATAAAAACTAAAAATCATTTTGCTTTCTTGAATAGATTTTCTGTGTGCATGTTTACACCTCCTGATAAAACTGGCAGACTTCAGTGGCTAAGCAGGACACACACTACCAGCGGCCTGCTCCTCCTCCCCGCTGAAGAGTCTGAAGTTTGGAACAAATACATCAAAATTATATTTCAAAATTAGCTAACTTTCTCTGAATTACAATTATCATTTACTCCAATATTCTTCCAAAATTGGGCCCTTTCCAAGTTTTAAATTAGGATTAACTATGCACTTACAAAAACATATACATTCCAAACTTTTTACTATTATGGACTCAAATTTGCCGTTTTTTTTTTTAATTTTTTATTTTTTTTGAGACAGAGTCTCACTCTGTCTATCGCCCAGGCTGGAGTGCAGTGGCGCGATCACAGCTCACTGCAACCTCCACCTCCTGGGTTCATGCTATTCTTCTGCCTCAGTCCCCCAACTAGCTGGGACCTGCCACCACGCCCGGCTAATTTTTTGCGTTTTTAGTAGAGACGGGGTTTCACTGTGTCAGCCAGGATGGTTTCGATCTCCTGACCTCATGATCCGCCCTCCTCGGCCTCCCAAAGTCCTGGGATTAGAGGCGTGAGCCACTGCACCCAGCCACATTTGCCCATTCATTAAGAATACTATTTAGTAAACTAAGACCACCTTTCTTTGTTTTTAGGAACATTTTCTTTCATGGATTTTATAAAGAAATAAAAAATAATCCATAATAAGTTCATGTGACTTTTCTATCTTTTAAATATGTACAGTAATTTCTACATTTATATTACTGTTTCCTTCCGTTCCTTTAGGGAGATTCTTATTTTCCATGCAGAGTGCAGTGTTCAGGGCGGCACAACGCTAAACAGTCTGAGTTCTTCACATTGGATCGCTTCCCCGTGCTGTTAGTCCGTTTCCTCACTCAATTCAAGGAGCATGTGCCACTTTAAGGAATTAATATTAAATCATTCGACATTTATCCCCTAGTGAATGACTCTTAAATGAACAATCGTCATTACACACTGGCTGATTTCTCTTGACCTCCTTCTAATTTTCAGGTTAAATTTTTATTGTCATAAACAATCATAATAATTGACATATTTACAGACATTTTCTTATAGGTTCATTAATCTCTTGACAATAAAAAGGTGGTTTTGTTGCTACAAGGATTCATTATGTTTAGAAAAATACCATTCACAAAGCTAAGAAAGGTTTCATCTGGTTTTTGCAAGTTTTCAGAGTATTAAATCAGCATAAGTCTAAGTTTGCCAGCTAACAGAAAAAAGATTCAAATAAAGCTACACAATTTCTACTGGATATTTTAAAATTACTTATTGGACAATGTATGCTAATTAATCAATTTGGTTTACAAATTTTGCATATGAAGTACAGAAAAGAAGATATAAAATGAACTTAACCCACCAAAGCTTAATAGAAACACGAATGTATCTGGCTAGACACAGGTTCCAGAAGAGCCACCTGGCTCCTGCTGCTCACAAAGCCTCCTGCTCCCACGTCCTCAGGCCAGAGTGGAAGGGCTGAGGGGGGCGGCAGGGAAGCACTAACAGCAGGGTGTGTGGCTGCAGGCACACCCTGGACGCCAGGCACAGGAGCCACCTGCGCAGTGGGTGGGAGGGAGAGGGTGTGGCAAACGAGGTACTTCTGACAGATCAGCAGGCAAAGCCCGAGTCCACGTGACGTGGCAGGTGCCAGGCAGGAGTCAGAGGGGCAGCTGATGGAGTCTGCCCTGAGGCGCTGGGGACCCACGGGACTTCTGTCCCAAAAGCAGCATCCTAAATGAGACAGTGACCCCACCAGGGGATTGGTGTGGAGCCAGGGAGCCTGGGTTGCCTGCTGGTGAGGACAGCAGGCCCAGAAACGGGCCACAGCACGTCCCAGGGTCATCACTGCCACCAAGGCTTCACTCTACAGCCCTTCTTGAAGAACCTCCTTGGAGAACCACCTGCCCGCTCACAAGGCTCCCGGGTGACCCACGTGCACTACACCAGCAGTCCCTACTCTTTTTGGAACCAGGCGGGCTGGTTTCGTGAAGAAAAGTTTTCCACGGATTTGAGGTAGGGGGTGTTGGGAGATGGTTTCAGGATGAAACTGTTCCTCATCAGGCATTAGCTAGATTCTCATAAGGATCACACAACCTAGATCCCTCACATGTGCAGTTCACAACAGGACTCATGCTCCTCTGAGAATGTAATGCCCCAGCTCATTAGACAGGAGGTGGAGCTCAGGCGGTAATGCTCACTGGCCCACACGCACCCCGGCTGTGCGGCCAGATGCTAACAGACCATGGACAGGTACCAGTCCACAGCCTGGGAGTTGGGGGCCGACTGTTCTACAAAAAAGGCATGGGACATGCTGGCAAATATCTGCAGACTTTAAAAATACAACCTGGAAAATACTGAGAACTACTTACTGAACTTTCACTTCAACTGTAGTGGATAATTCTCAAAGTGATAAAACTTAACATACAGAAAATACACTCTCATAATCATTGAAATAAATGCCTTTCTTTAAATTCATCAAACTCAATCCCCACCCTCCAAAAGTTATTCAAAGGCATTTAACTAATTAAAATTTATATTTTAAATAATTTTTACTTCTTTACTATGTCTTTAATTACTATAGTTAAAAGTCTACAATAAGAAACACAGCAGGGACCCTGGGAGCTGACTCACACATATAACAGGACAGTCACCGTGTTCCCAAATGCAGTGCTAGGGTAGTCCAATGCACGTTACGCCCTTAAGGCTTTGCAAGACAACAGGAAGTGTAAGGTCATATTTACAGTCATCACTTAAATATAAAAACATCTTAGCAGCAAATAAAAAGGTGGGAAAGACAAATGGACTCCGAGTTAGTGTACAGACTCCTGTACCTGGATTTGAAGCGTATTCCTTGAATGGTAAATAAGTAAAAGTGCTCTCACATCCAGCCTCCCCCCGCCCACTGCCTGCCCCAGACCTCAGGGGGCTTCACTAGGCCCTGAGACACAGTAACCAAGATCACAGGTAGGAAAGAAGGAGACATGGCTGGTCCATCACAATCATCATGCTTCCTGCATCTAGGAAAGCACACCCCAGTAATTTACAGCTTAGGATGGGAACTTTTTTGTTTATTTGTTTTTGTTTTTGAGATGGAGTCTCACTCTGTTGCCCAGGCTGGAGTGCAGAGGTGCGATCTCGGCTCACAGCAATCTCTACCTCCCGGGTTCAAGTGATTCTCTTGCCTCAGTCTCCCAAGTAGCTGAAATCACAGGTGCCCGCCACCATGCCCGGCTAATTTTTGTATTTTTAGTAGAGACGGAGTTTCCCCCATGTTGGCCAGGCTGGTCTCAAACTCCTAACCTCAAGCCCACCTCGGCTTGCCAAAGTGCTAGGATTACAGGTGTGAGCCACCACACCCAGCCAGTTGACTATTTTTGTTCCAACCACAATTTTAAAACATGATACGAATTGCTAATATTTAGAAGGTGAATTATGTGACAAGCAGGAGTTGATGGTGCTAAGAGCAGGTGAAGAAAGTGTGTTAAACTCCATAAGTAGTCATGCTCTCCGCACAGCTCAGGAGGAATGCCTCTGAGTGAGATGCACGCTCTGCTTCCCAGCACCACATGTGGCTGTCAGGGGTTGCCCGACAGGTCCCTGGGGGCAGGACGTAGGCAGGGCTGCTTGACTACAGGCAGGTCACCCAGAGGGGAGCCCCTGTGTCCAGCGAGCAGGAACCCTGGCATGTGGTGTGCCTGGGCCACCTCAGAAGAGGATAGTGGCTGTGCAGGGGTCCTCGGTGAGGAGCCCTAGGAGAAGCCTATTTGCCAACGACATGTGAGTATCCCACAACCCAGGGAGACTGACTGAACACTGAAGCGATGCAGAGGAAATGCTGCTATTTCACTAATGAAAGGGACTAGAGCTTAGAGAGATCATTTCTTCAGCAAGTGGCTGTGATAGTATTAGGACCAATCCTGCTCTAGATGCCAAAATCTGTTTTTCTTGTACGGTGAGCCTAAGAAGCAGAGACAGAACCATCAAGGAATGTGTTTTGGTGAAAACAGCCTCAGCTTTTGTTTTGAGAGAGAGAAGGTCTCACTCTGTCGTCCAGGCTGGAGTGCAGTGGTGCAATCACGGCTCACTGCAGCATCAACCTCCCAGGCTCACCCAATCCTCCCACCTCAGCCTCTGGAGTACCCAGTACTACGGGTGTGCACTGCCGCGCCTGGCTCAATTCTTTATTTTTTGTAAAGACAAGAGTTTTGCCATGTTGCCATGACTGCTCTCAAACTCCTGGGCTCAAGGAATCCTCCCAGGCCTCAGCCTCCCAAAGTGCTGGGATTACAGGCACGAGCCACCTGTGTCCAGCCTCAGCTTTCTAATTCTGCTGTGTATTTTGCTTCTATTACAGCCAGGAACAGATACATAGAAATCACAATTTACATCAACTAAGAATAGATTTTTTATAGTCAACTATGAAAATTCTGACACAGCCTTATTATAATTAGTCTTCAGCTATCAAAATGCGGGCATAGCTTTGTTACAATTCATCTTCATTATAACGAATCATAATGTATCATTATGATTTTCCTAATTAAACTCTGAAAGGTTTTTCAGCATCTTAGCTCAAGGAATCATGTAAAAATGTACACCCCTTTGGCACAGCACTTCTACTGGTAGGAATTCATGTAAGAATCTCAGTGACTGAGGGCATGAAAATTTCCATGCCACTTATTGAAACCATGAATACAACATAACGCCCATCAATAAACTTCATCTACATGATGTGTACACAAACTTATTTCTGCAGAAAGTTATAAATATGTACCTTATACATTCATATAAAGGTGTAGAAGGATATATACAATAAAATGTTAACTGTGGTTCCATTTGGTGGTGGGATTAAAGCTTTGGGTTTTATGTTTTACCTTATTTTTTTACATTCTTCCTTCCATATTATCTGAATTTTCTTTTTTCCCCTTTTTACATTTACTGTATTATTTTTTAATCAGAAAAAAAGCTACTTCGATTTTGGAAAAAAAAAAATGCTCAGAATATATATTTAGGAAGGAGTCAATGAATAATATTTTCAAAGACCACTTTTTGAAAGGACCTTTGCATCCCTCTCTGAGGAGCACTTGCCTGAGAGGTGATGTTGAGTGTGACAGTGTCCAGGCCTCCAGACAGCATACCCTGAGTATCGGCCAGCGTCAGCGTGACACTAGCGTCACCTCCCACACCCGACGAGGACATGACCAGGTTCTGAGTCGAGATGGCCGATGGAGACATCGGTGTTGTTGAAGGAAGGCTTCCGCTTGTAGTGTTAAGTTCTACAAAAGAGGCGAAGTAAGTAGGTCAATGGGGAGGCCAGACAAGTCCAGGTGTAAGGGCACAGGGAAAGCGATGCTCCCACCTGCATGCAGGAAGCAGCATTCATGCTGCCCGAGGTCTCCAAGCTGCACCAAAGAAATCACAGGGTCTTCAATTCTAATTTTAGGATAAAGCTTTTCTTAGTTTTTAAACATCTTTACGCATGAATATACTGTGCTTCTTAATTATAACACACACAGAGAAAAACCAGTAAACAAAGAGTGAAAATGTGACCCCACAGTTCCAGTCACAGCTACTACTGTAGAATGAAAACTCAGACAACAATTTCCAGGGCACTGTCCCCATCCACAACTAAAGAGAACAGTTGAAGAAAGGAAGCAAGTATGATCCACTGACGAATAACTAGTTCCAAAGCTTACAGGATAAATTTGACCATCTCTGCTCATTTTCTCACTTTCATCACCCTTACTGACTCTTATTCTAAAAGACAGGAGGTCAAAATAAACTTCATGAAATCCTTTAAATATTCATTTATCCTACATGACATCTTAATTTTCTTCGGAAAAGACAACAAAACTGAAATATCCCCCCTTGTAGCCGATGCTAAGAGAAAAGAAGGTACCTGGCAAAGAAAGGTCTTTTCTTTTACAAAACAGACACTCACGCACCTTGCTGACAGATGAGACGGGGTCAGTATGGGATTATCAAAGTCCTGTAGTGGGCACCAGTGAACACAACGTTGAAAGGATAAACACACGGGCACATACACGCACACTCACTTTATCTGACAGTCGAGCCATCCATTCATCTAAAATATGTATTCCTCATCCACTCGTGCCTGCCACTGTGCCAGGTGCTAAGGATGCCGGATGACAACCAAAAGAGAAAAAGCTATTTCCTAACCAGGTTTCAAAACAAAACAAACACGCTCCTGTCAGTACTTTGCTGTGACTTGGGTCACATCAGTCCAGCGCTCTCCTAGGAGTCAGGGGCCAACAGGAAAACTAGGTTACTTACTTGTCGCTGGAGTTCTCCAAATACAATGCCTCCACAGATCCACACTCCTGGGGTCCCACACTGTGCTGCACAGACCTGGAACCTTCAAAAGCAGTAGAACCATTAGCAGGCTGGGAGGCTCGAGCGCTGAAGCAGCCGCCGGGGCTCCACAGATAGCTAGGTCAGACCCTCCCGCCTGCTCCAGCGTCCACACAGAGTGCTGGCGGGAGCCCGAGGAGTGTGGCCTTGTGGAGGATGTCTGCATGCGCTAAGCGTTCCAGTGACCAGTACAGCAGCCGACCTAATAGCTGTCCTCCTAAAATTCCCTCCACACACCCTTACTGCACACTAGCCTGCAGGTACGTTTTTAACATGAGTGGTCAAAACTGTGGAGAGGCTGGGGCGGGGGGCAGGTGGCAGCTGCCAATGAGCTTGCACAGAGGGAGGACAGGGAAGAGAGGCACGTGCCTGTGTATCTCGCCCAGGATCACACATAGAGCCAAGGCGAAGGCAGCACACAGCAAAAATGCAAACCTCACCCCAACTTCTGAAATAAAGGAATCAAAGATCTTCTCCCCACTCCCACCAGTCAACTAATCCTGACTTTCTAGTGATTATTAAGGTATCAGAGATTCTGGGACTGTGCAGCATGAAAAATGTAAAAAGATACAGAAGCCTTGTGTTTGATTAAAGTGAAACCTGACACAAAGTTCAATGAAAACAATAAACAACTTCAGACAGTGCCAACGTTCATATTTCAACTCAGTGAACCTTTAATAATGTCCTAATTCAACGGATTTTCCACAAAGAGGATGATACCAGTTCCAGTACAACTGTCCTCAATATGATTGAAAAGAACACGTGACCAGAGCAGAAAAAAGTTGAAATTTTCTTAAGCATGCAGTTAAATTACAAGCTACAAATAGCTCTTAACTATCTATTTGTTAAAAGCTACAATTTTATATTCAAATTAAATACTCTTAGCATGAAAATGAAGATCCCACGCTGAAGTGAAGATTGTAGACTCTTACTTTTATTCTTCACTTATTTTTCTGAAACCACTGTTCCTCCAGCATGTATAGAGCAATACAAGTCTGACTTTATGATTCTGACTCAAAAATAAGTTAAAAAGATTAATAAACCATACACTCATCAAACCCAACATTATCTTAAATCTCTTGGGATATTGCCTCATAGCTTCTAAGAAAACATAATTTTATAAGGTTCTAAAAATAGCTTAAAAGATATGATATCAGTTTTTTCTTGCAATTAACTTAAATGTGGGAAGAGAGAAGGTGGGGACGACAGAACAGGAGAGAAGCATTGGGGTAGCCCCTCGTTCCCAAGCATCCAGGTCACTCACAGGGACAACTTGTGAGGATAAGAATGTCCTCTTCAGTTTTAATACACGCTGGCAAATAGAAAATGTTAAATTGTTGAACTATTTAAAATTAAAATAAGTGATTATACTTAAATCTAGAAGAAACTAAGGCTGGAATAACCTTACAAATAAATAGAAAACAAATACTGGTCTTTGCTTTCATTGAAAGCAGAACTCAATTTATTCATCAAAATTATCTTAAATTTAAAAGTGGGTGAAGGTAAGAACAAAAAGATAATACTCATTTGAGATGAATTCTTTAAAAAGTTGTGCTAAATTTCTCAAGCCTCTATCAAGACTACGATCTGCTTCTGAGGCAGTACTCACATTCTACGGGAACACGTTTTAAGAAAAACTCTTTGTGTCAGATTTGGGAATGGATGTTGCTGGGATGAAACTCTGAAATAGTCTTCAACTCCTGCATCACAAATCTAAACAAAAGCATGTTTTTATCCTGCATGTGAAATTGTGAGTAATTGTCTCACTTGGATTTATTCGCAAATCCCTAAGTGGTGATACACTTCTTTCAATGCCTTCGATTAAGATGAAACAGCCACAGTTAACCTAGAAGCTGATGAGTCTTAACCAAACCTTGCTTGCATAGAGAATCAAAAAATAATAATAGCCACATACATATTCATTATGCTCAACATAAGTTTGGTAGAGGTTTTTATTTGAGTGTTTACTTTAGAAGAGCCATGTTTAATTTCAAAATAATGTCATTTTAATTTCAGTTATTAGTGGTGTGGCCTCAAGCTAGATCTGAAACTGACTATGACTCTAGATAAATATTGCTCACTAAGAGGCAATCTCCTAACTACTATTACAGAGGTGAGATCCACTACATAATTATAACTAGGACCAATGGGATGTGTAAGCCACTCTAAAAACATCTGCTTAATATCAAGGATTGAGTGGGTCAATATATGAAGAATTGCTTCCTATACCCAGGATTATTCAAAGATGCTAAAGGTATTCAAGAACATAAGACAACTTACTTGATCACATAAAACTAACCTGATATTTAAGAATAGCCGATATTACATTAGTACACAAATATTCTTTAATTATGCATTCATCTTTTAATGTCACCCAATCCCTTGAAAAGCTTTTTTTTTTTTTTATTTTTTATTAATTTAGCAAGAGGGATATAAGCTAAAGTAGCCTGAGAGAGAGTGTGAGAGAGAAAGAGATTGATTTTCTCAGCTGGCTTTTTTTTTTTTCTTCTTGAGACGGAGTTTCGCTCTTGTCACCCAGGCTGGAGTGGAGCAATCTCAGCTCACTGCAACCTCCACCTCCCAGGTTCAGGCAATTCTCCTGCCTCAGCCTCCTGGGTAGCTGGGATTACAGGCGCCCATCACCACGCCCAGCTAATTTGTTATATTTTTAGTGAAGACGGGGTTTCACCATGATAGCCATGCTGGTCTCAAACTCTTGACCTCAGGTGATCCGCCCACCTCGGCTTCCCAAAGTGCTGGGATTACAGGCTTGAGCCACCATGCCCGGCCTCAGCTGGCTCTTTAAAAAAAAGGTCTAAAAGAATAATAATTTTAAAAATGCAAAGCAGCAAAGTGGGTATGTTGCTGTCTGTACAGAAATGTCGGCTGCATAACATGTGGGAGCCTTGAACCCACTGACTGAGGACAGCTCGCCTGCCCTGAGAGGACCCTCACCTGCGTGTGAGACGCTGGTGTGACACTTTCAACATGTGTCTGTGGAGGTGAATTTACAGGTACAGCACTTACTACCGAACTAGCCAGATCGCAGGAGTTTAAAGAAATGCAGGCAGCCAGAGCAGAGCTCTGGAGTGCATGCGCCCTCATTCCATCCAACTTCTCCCTTCGGTCAGAACATCCCCAATTCTGAGTCAAGCAATCTGCTGCACCTGCAAACATCCAGGATCACCAAGAGGCACAAACCACTCCACTCAAACCGAAACCTCTACAACCTGACTTGTCTCTCCATCAATGTGCCAGGGGCTCACTAAGGATGTTGAGCAGAGTTTCCAGGAAGACATGAGGCTGCACCGCTGACAGCCAGTTTCCTGCTCAGTGAGGCCAGCTAGCGGGGCGTGAATCCAGACATCTCACCTAGAGCCCCGCACCATGAGCGACCACCGCTCGCTTCAACCCACACACAAGCAGCACGTCTTCACATTGCAACATGAACCAGGCAGCGGGGGAAAGGTGATGAACTCACAGCCGAGGATTAGAATTCTAGAGATGGGAAGAACACACTGCCTGATCCTTTAAAATCCACAAACTATGAGGTTTAGAAAACATTAGGAGAAAAACATTTGCTATGTAACTTCAACAATACATCATATATTTTGGATCTTCCACACATTAAAATATTCACACCTCCTTGCTTCAGCTAAAGGCCACCACAGGTCATGCAAAGTCGAGCAGCTGGCATGGGGAGAAAAGCTGCTCCACTCCCAAGCCCCTCTCTCAGCTCAGCCAGGACGTCCTCAAAGAAGTCGCAGGGCCACCCCTGTGACATGTGCTCTCTGCACCATCATCTCTCCTTTATATACGGTTACAGCTGTAATTTCACAGTCACTTGTGGATTCTTCAAAAAATGTCTGCATTCCACTTGTTTCTAAGATCCAGAACGCAGGACCAGCTCTGACCTGTCCAGAGTTATATTCCCAGATTTCACACAATTCTTACCACACAGCAGACACTATAATCTTTTATGGAATAAATGAACTACTGGACAAGAGGTCGTTTCAATTAAGAATTAAGCATGAAAAAAGGACTAGCTTTTGGGTACAAACATATCTGAAGATTAGTTTTTTTTCCTCACAAAGTGATATACATAGTTGGAAAATAACAAGGCTAGGAAGTGAACGCAATCTCTACAAGGTGAAAAGAATGAGATAGGTGTGTTATCCTAAACTGTTAACGGTTACTCACAAAATTATCATTATCTCATGTGAGCTCATTTATTACGTTGGTGCAAAAGTAACTGCAGTTTTTGCTGATACTCATATGTTTATTTTCCATAAAATTATATGCTTTAAAATCTTAGAAAGCTGCCTCCTTTCCATTTTTCTATTCTATTTTCAGCTGGTGTCAGAAAATTCTCACTGGAGGGCAGAAGTAATGAGCTGAGTAAGAGACTTCCAGTGCTGGGTTAGAAAGGGACAGCTTTGTACATGGAGTTATTAACATGATAACGTATAAATATATGATGCTTTGTACAGTTGAATAAAATAATTTACTTTCATGACTTAAAAAGTAACATTATCGATTGGTTGGTAACATTAGAGAGAATTTTGTATCCTAGAATTAGACATAAGCCACTAATCCTTACAGAATGGTACTCCATGTGACAAAGAATGATGCTGACATACCTGTCGTGCTACAGGACAGTTTACCTCCTCAGTTACTGTGGGCTGAGCTCTTCAGCTATGACCTCTTATAAGGTCTCTCTTGGCTAACTCTTGGGCGGCGTACCTGAAGAGTTCAATGTTGTACTCTGTGAGAGAAGCTGATCATTGCTTATTGTTAGGGTAGCACCTGTAGATTGATTATTGATTTCAGGTGCTAACAATCTTATGCTCCCGTTTATTAACAGTTCACTATTTCCTTTAGAATTGTGTTGAATAAGTTCTTGACCTAAATGGAAATTAATATTGTGATACCTGAAAACAACATTCTCAGATGCGTACTGGCAAGTGTGTTAAACATACAATTGTATCCTCAAAGCTTTCATTTTCAATTCAGTAAAATTATGGAAAAATGAAAATGAAACCACAAAAATGCATTTCCCTAAATGACAGTATTTGTTCACACTTTTTAAGCTGTGAAGTATTTTAAAAATACTTCTTATGAGTTCTACTTTAACTCAGTATTTAGGCCCTAAAAATCACAGACTTTGTTGAATAAAACTGTCAATGAATTGAAAATATTTCCAAATATAGTGCACGGCCCAGGTATAGCAAAAGCATGTTAAAAGGATCTGAGGGGCATCAGCAGGCAATAACAGACTCTCCCCTCCCTGCCCTCCACTGGGCAGGCTTGCGAGCCCGTGATGCTGCAGTTTCCCGTGTGCTGTGTTCCTATCCTGTGTGTTCTGAATGCTCTCAAGTACACACTAACATGCCTGCAATACATTCCTACTAAAACACATTTGCTTGATTCAAAACCCACTAATGCTAGCTTCATCAGCTACTGTAATGATATAATGAAATCATATAGTATGGCAACTAGAAATGAATATGCGAATAAAAAACCTGTTGGAATTCCAATGGAAACCAAATTGAATGCCTTGGAAAGACCTGGTAAAGAGAAGATACTTTAAACATTTCTGCTGTCAAAATAGGCGTAGGCAAGACAACTACACAAAATCCGAGAGAAAAAGATTCAAAAGACAAAAGTATACTGCACTATGATTGCTTTACAGTGACCTACATTCTCACGCCATGCTGAAGAAGCAGGAACAGGAAATGAAACTGCATGATGAACATGAGTACAGGCAAAAATTTTAAAAAGTAGAAATGTATTATCACCTGAGCAAACCCATATTCAAAAGATCCGGGGATAAATCTCCAAAGTACGCAGGTGTCACTTGTTTGGTTCCCAAATTTTATATACCTTTTTATTAATAACTGGGCTTTTGAAAACATCAGGTACAAGGACTTTCATTGTATCTGGACAGGGTAATTCCGGGAGGCAAAGGACTGTCTTTGCCTTTTACTCAACGTATAACCTTCTTCTGAATGCCAGGACTCATGAACTGCCTAAAGTCTGCAAAACTTAGCTGAAGTGATATGTGCATTCTCTAGTGCTTGTGTGCATTTCTAATCCTATGTATTAATGGAAAAAAGAACATACTACGAAATCTTTGAAAATTTCTATGGAATATCTAGATGCTTTTAACAGGTTACCATAAATTAAATGCTTTCTGCAGCCCTTTCAAAATGGGATAAGGAATTGTATAGTCAATTCTCATTATCCATCATAGTAAGTCAGAAAAAACAATCTTAAGCCCAAAGTTGAAACCAAACTTATTTCATTAACTCATTTAAAGTTTTCTCCTAGAAGCCAAATTCTTTTATTTTTTGTTTTTTTTTTTTGAGATGGAGTCTTGCTCTGTCGCCCAGGCTGGAGTGCAGTGGCCGGATCTCAGCTCACTGCAAGCTCCGCCTTCCCAGTTTACGCCATCCTCCTGCCTCAGCCTCCCAAGTAGTTGGGACTACAGGCGACCGCCACCTCGCCTGGCTAGTTTTTTGTATTTTTTTAGTAGAGATGGGGTTTCACCGTGTTCACCAGGATGGTCTCCATCTCCTGACCTCGTGATCTGCTCGTCTCGGCCTCCCAAAGTGCTGGGATTACAGGCTTGAGCCACCACGCCCGGCCCAAATTCTTAAAAAAATAGTTATATTCATCTACACTTTCAAATATACTAACAAAATAACCAAATGGCCAATAATAAAACACAGGAAGAAAAGAGGCACAATCCACAAACTGAAGAATATATTTTCTTAACTCTGAGCAAGAACCACGCACTATGTGGTTTTGATAGGACCTGGCACAACGCTTCTTATACTAAGTGTATTCGAGAAAGTTAACTGGATCAACCAAACAGCCTTCCTTCAGATATAAATATAATTTTAAAAGGAAGAAGGGTACTGAATTATATAAAATTCAATGTTAATTTTCGCTTTCCAACAGCATCTAAAAACCACTGCATTTCATTCAAGAGCAAAGCTGTACCTAAAAATAGTTCCTCAAATTTCTCACTAATATATTAAAAGAAATAAATACATCTTCCTGAAAAAGAAAGCTTCTGGTTTTCTTATGAATACCTTTTCTTTCAGTTCTGAAATTAATTTCTGCAGAAATATCTCTGAAACAGCAGAAATGCTGCCCTTCCCGGTTGAGTCCATCTAGAATGCTGTCCTTCTCCACAGCTGTGTTTCAGGAAGTGGGGCTGCTTCCCTCTGTCACCTCAGATCTCCACGGAGGTGTTTTGATTCCTAGCAAAACGTTTTTGTTAACAGCATCATCAGGTTACGAGTCTTAAATAAGTTAATATTGAATGAGTTAATATCTGTGGAAGTTACTAGAATAATATCTAGCACTTAGTAAGGGCTATAAAAGTTGTTGAATTAACAAATGACTCTTAGTTAATACAGAGAGTTTATAGTTAAGAGTCATGTGAGCGAAGCACACCAGGAAAATATGTTCAATGCTCACTGAGATCCGAACACGCTATGGGAATTAATGATACGTAAGGACCAAGGAAGCCACACAAGGAGAAAAGTCAGAATATGAGCAGCCTAGCCCTGAAACAGGGAATGAGTCAGCCTGGTGACTGGTGGAGAGAATTAGATTGCCAATTTTAGGTGGGCTTTACTGCCAAAGGGTATTTCCTACCCGTTTATCTATTTTTAAATGTTCTCCCATGTTTCAATTTTTCTGTATAATCCTAGTAGAATTCTGAAGACATACGGTAGAGTGCCATGGGGATCTATAACGCCATAATGTAAAGTTTATACCAGTTTCACGAAGCATGAGTGAGAACCACAAAGCTATGCTTTCTGCTCTGTGCCAAATAAAAATAACTTATTCTCTAAAAATGAGTCAATAAATGAATGAATTAAATAACTGTACTCAAACTGGAAATGACATGAGAAACTATAATTTTTCATTTTTGGTACCAGATCTGAATTAGAACACATTATTTTCACTAAACTTCAACTTCTCCCATAAATTACAAATATGTATTGAGCACAGGCTTTATGCACAGCAGAGTACTGTAGAAAAAGAGATAGTAAGATATACAGTACTTAAATTGCAGGGTGAAAGGATGTTTAAAATAATAACTTACTAACCGGAGATAGTCAGGGTAATTTCCTGTGGAGACCCCGAGGAAGATGTGGCAGTGGGCCCAGCGGCCTGTGCCAGGACCTGGCTCAGGCTGGAGTTGTTGATGGTTAAGGTGATCTCGTGGGGACCGCCGGAGGGGGACACCAGACCTTGCGAAGTCATCACTTGAGTGAGGTCTTGGGTCCCTGATTGTCATTACAAAGCAAAACAAAGTTGAGCTTCAAAAAAATCAATTTCCCCTGTTTTTATATTAAAAATATTTTAGTTAAACTGTTATTAAATATTTCAATGAGAGAAAGATATAAAACAAAGCATCAGTCATCTCTAATTCCTTCATCTAAAAAGAAAGCCTTACGATGAAATGAAGCCAGGATGAAAAGAGTAATTAAATGAAGGTAGTAGTAATTAAGAGCATATACTAAACACATATCATTAATTATAAGAAAAGTTTATTTATTCTCAGGACATTTGATTTATTCTCTTCCACAAAGAGAAGAAAATGACATCATAACATCCTAAAATCAAATATGTGATCGCAAGCAAGAAACTGAAACTCCAGCTGTCAAAATAAGCAAAAGTGAGTGGCTCTTACCACTGCTGTTAGTGGTCAGCACTGAATCCTGCTCAGACAGTGGGCCTATGGTCAGGTTCGCAGAGGTCACTGTGGGCTGTAAGGACAGGCCTGAGATGGGCTGGATGACAACACTGGCAGGGACCGTGCTGTCTGACGTCTGGAGAGAGCTGTTCTGTGGGGCCAGGCCAGGCTCCCCCGTGAGCTGCTGAGCCAACAGGTTGCCCTGCTGTAGTGTCTGCTGCAGAATGCTCGGATCAATCTGAAAAGCAGCACAGGTACTTGTAATGAAAACTTCATGCTTCTGTGTGATGCCAAGAGAATTACAGCACAGGAGACCATGGAAGGTGTCATACCTGCAACGTAATGTTATTAATGCTGGCAGCATCGATTCCAGAAATCTGTACATTTGGTCCAACCAAGTTAGCAGCCAACTGTAACTGGATGCCTTCTAGGGTAGCCAGGCTCCCATCTGTCAGAGACACAGTCAGGTCACCCCCAGCTGGCCAGAGAAAGAGAAAGGGAATGGACGAATATTGTGAATGCTTCTTAAAACTAAAGTAATTCATTTTTTACACAGGGATTTTTAAATACATAAGTTATACACATTATGTCAATACAATCTTGTTGTGGAATACCAACACCTACTTTATACCATATACACACATATGCTGTCTAATCACACTTTATACCATATGCACACATACATTGTCTAATCAGTCTTTATACCATATACACACATACTGTCTAATTACCCTTTATACCATATACACACATACACTGTCTAATCACCCTTTATACCATATAAACACACACTGTCTAATCACCCTTTATACCATATACACACATACTGTCTAATTACCCTTTATACCATACACACACACTATCTAATCACCCTTTATACCATATACACACACACTGTCTAATCACCCTATATACTGTATACACACACTGTCTAATCACTCCAGAAACCTACTTTATACCATATACACACACACTGTCTAATCATCCCAGAAACCTACTTTCTACCATATACACACATACACTAATCATCCATTATACCATATACACACATAAACTGTCTAATCACCCATTATAACATATATACACACAATGTCTAATCACCCCAGAAACCTCCTTTATACCATATACACATACACTGTCTAATCATCCCAGAAACCTACTCTATACCATACACATACACTGTCTAATCATCCCAGAAATCTACTTTATACCGTATACACATACACTGTGTGATCACCCCAGAAACCTACTTTATACCATATACACACACACTGTCTAATCACCCCAGAAACCTACTTTCTACCATATACACATACACTGTCTAATCATCCCAGAAATCTACTTTACACCATATACACATACACTGTGTGATCACCCCAGAAACCTACTTTCTACCATATACACATACACTGTCTAATCATCCATTATACCATATACACACATAAACTGTCTAATCACCCATTATAACATATATACACACAATGCCTAATCACCCCAGAAACCTCCTTTATACCATATACACATACACTACCTAATCATCCCAGAAACCTACTCTATACCATATACACATACACTGTCTAATCATCCCAGAAATCTACTTTATACCGTATACACACATACACTGTCTAATCATCCCAGAAATCTACTTTACACCATATACACATACTGTGTAATCACCCCAGAAACCTCCTTTACACCATATACACACACACTGTCTAATCACCCCAGAAACCTACTTTCTACCATATACACATACACTGTCTAATCATCCATTATACCATATACACACATAAACTGTCTAATCACCCATTATAACATATATACACACAATGTCTAATCACCCCAGAAACCTCCTTTATACCATATACACATACACTACCTAATCATCCCAGAAATCTACTTTACACCATATACACATACACTGTGTGATCACCCCAGAAACCTCCTTTACACCATATACACATACACTGTCTAATCATCCCAGAGCAACTCTGTGAAATAGACACACTTTATACCATTCACAGACACTGTCTAATCACCCCAGAAACCTACTTTCTACCATATACACATACACTGTCTAATCACCCCAGAACGACTCTGTGAAATAGATACTCTCATTACCCACTTTAAATATATCAGAGAGGTAGCTGGAAAAGATTCTACTGATTAGCCGAAGGTTCAAAACAACCACTACTACTGAGTGGTGATCAGGCTGCAATGGTGCCATGAGTCACAGAAACAGAAAGAAGGGCACACAGGACATCTGACTGCCATGTACGACTGCTGCATTTACTGGCAGGTACACAAGTCAACACAACTAGCTAAAACGTCACACTTCTCAAGCACTATGTGACCCAAGAACAAATGGAAAACGGCACTGTATCAAAACCAATGCTAATGAGTATTTAGAAATTACACTTCTCCCTCCTAAATTTATGAGAATGCCAACTGAATAAACAAGTTTACATCCACTAAAAACAAAGGCTAAACAAAGTGCTTAGTGTAAAAAAGCAGCTGTCATGGAAGACAGAACGGGAAATGGATAGGGGCGATGTCTGCAAGATGGAATTCCCATTTTTCTGAATGCCTTATAAGGGAAAGGCTCAAAGAAGGGAAACATGGTGCTATGGTAAACAACATCTCTTCTACTATGGGAACAGACAGAAGCAGCGCAGAACAGTTCAATCACTGAGCTGTTCCCATTCCCCCGGCGCAGTGTTCACCTGACACGGAGGCAGGGAGAATAGCTTGGCCCACCAGTCCTGGTTGCAGCAGATTCTGATCAAACTGTCCTGTTAGAACAGAGTTGTTCATGATAAACACATTAGGGTCAGTAGAGGAGGAGTTGAGGAGGTTTACGGGCTGCAATCCTTCCGACGAGCTTCGAGTCACAGGCTTTCTGGCCTTCTTTGGGTCTGGTTTATAATGAAACTGCATGTGTGTCTTCCTTCTACCCGACGTACGGAAACGCAGCTCGCAGTGCGGGCATTTGAAGGGCTTGGCTCCCGTGTGCAGACGCATGTGGACCTTCAGACTTCCCTTGGTGGAGAAGGCGTTGCTGCAAACGTGACAGCTGAAGAGCTTCTGACCTGAGAAAAGCCCAGCCAAGAATCAGCAAAGGCGATGGCAGCCGCGACACTCACACCCACCCCACTCAGCTGTCAATCTGGATGTAAATATGTTGAATCAGTGGATGGAAGTGCTTTAATGAGAATCCCTTTCACCTATAAGATGTTATGGATGTCACAGGCAATTGTTGCAGGAATTTAACAGTATATTATTTACAATTTGAATTCAGCATTTTCACAACCCTTTGAGCTTTATAGTGTTTCTAAACCACTGCATTATTCTGAGCCTTGATTGGAATATTTGATTTATATTTATCAGAAGCTAATGGGTGGTATGACTTAACAGCCCAGCTCTGAATTACTGTCACTTTTCTTCAATTTTACAAATGGTACTTTAACATCGCAGCATCTCTCTGTCTTCTCTTCTGCCAAACAGGAGCGACCAAAATGCCAGCACAGGTAGGCATCACATTGGGAGAATGTGCAAAGGAAAGTTCTATTCTAGGGTCAAAGAGCTGTGTGCCTAGTATCATGTATCTAGTTCCTGAGGCTCTTTTCATGATTACTGGGTATATCAAAGGCCACGAAGGCTCAGAGCACCACGAGCACAGGCTCCACCCTCCAAGAGCCTCTGGGAGCTGAAAAACTTCCTGGCTGGCTTTTCCCCTTTACTGGTCCAGGAACAAATGCTAATTTTTACAGCATGGCGCACACTAGGATCCACAAAGGGACTAGAGCAATCTACTATCCCAATGCCACCCTGGGTTCCTCAGAAATCACACCTCTACTTCAGAATGGAGAAAGAGGCACTAAAAGGTATTTATCCCGAGACTTCCATTTCTAGTCCTTATCCACATAGCCTACACTGAACTCCAAAACCAAGGAAATGATGAAGCAGCGTGCACCAAGTCATCGTGGATGTCACTGGGCACCTGCTGCATGACAGGCCATGCCCTAGGCCTGGGGGCGCAAAGGTAAATGAGGCCGGGCCCTCCATATCCGCAAACAGTTCACTGCATTACACAAATGTAAATAGACATTTACAAAATAGAGAGACAAATACAGGGAGCCTAAAGAAACAACAGAAAAACTGCACACAGGACAGTCATATAAACAAGCTCAGGGATCTGTTTATCTAGCTCCAAATATTAACCCATCAGAAAAGAATCACAGGGTCAGGTGAATGTGTGAAAGTCCATTTGTTCTTATTGGTTGAATTCTGCTTATAACCAACAATGAAGAATATAAATTGGTCTGATAATCGTAATTCTATGAATCATTATAACAACAGCTCTGCATTCACTGTGCGTTTACCACAGGCCAATCCATTCCTGAGCGTTTAGCAAAGGCCAAACACTTTTCCCAGCTATTTAAATGTCTTAATACTTAAAGCTATTTAAATGTCTGAACTCCCAAAGACAGAGGTACAACTATTAGCCCCATCTTCTGCAGGAGAAACCTGTGGCTGAGAGGAGAACCTTGTCTAGGACCACAGAGCTCACAGGAGGACTACAGGATTCCCAAGCGGGCAAAGGCAGAGCCAGCCTCACCACCGCTAGGATGCACTGTGCGGAATTCCAGAAGCAAAGGCGCAGAAGAGATGAAGATGAGAAAAAGGCCAGGAATACTGGACATTCACTTCTCCCTTTGCAAGATTTCCCCCCAAATAAAAATAATTATGAAATGATAACTGCCATCAGATTTGCTAAGTGCCAGGTTTTACAAAACCTCAACATACTAAATCTCTTTGGCTTAAATGAGACTAACAGGTAATCTTTTTAACAAAGTTATTTACGCATGAGTAAGAATACATGACAATTTTTAAGAAAAATGTAACTTCTGAGACCTAATCCTTTTTTTCCTTAGTGTCATTTGGACAGCTTTCCCTGTGTCACGAATAAAAAAACTTTCATATCACTTTCTTCATGGTGCTTCATTTTTAAGCTTTCTAATTTGGAAAGTATTATGTATGCAAAATACATAGGAACAAAACATACGAAATGCTATCCTAAGATCTCTACCAATGACACAGGAATGTGTTCCTTACCTGTGTGAGTCTTCACATGGCAATCGAGAGTGGATTTCACAGTAAAACTCTTTCCACATTCATCACATTTGTATGGCTTTTCTCCAGTATGGATTCGAACATGCCTATCCAAAAAGCGTTAATTATAGACGCATTGACAAACGACTTCACGATTTGAAATTTATAACTATATAAATTAAAATTAGGTGTTACTACGTTTTGATTAAGTTTGGCCAAGAAAAACTTTAAGCTTCACTCCAAACAAAAAATACTATAAAAAAATCCAAATAACAATGAAAATATTTGCAAGACAAATAATAATAGAGATAATTTCTGTAGGGAGGGGAGCAGTGGCTCACGCCTATAATCCCGACACTGTGGGAGGTTGAGGCGGGCAGATCATCTGAGGTAGGGAGTTCGAGACCAGTCTGGCCAACATAGTAAAATCCCGTCTCTACTGAAAATACAAAAATTAGCGGGCCGTGGTGGCAGGCGCCTGTAATCCCAGCTACTCAGGAGGCTAAGACAGGAGAATCGCTTGAACCCAAGAGGCAGAGCTTGCAGTGAGCTGAGATCCGGCCACTGCACTCCAGCCTGGGCGACAGAGCGAGACTCCGTCTCAAAAAAAAAAAAAAAAAAAAAAGAAAAGAAAAAAAGAAAGAAAACAATTTCCTTAAAAAACCCAAGAACTCTGACAAATCAGCAGGAAATCCCAAACAATATCAGAGTAGAAAAGTGAGCAATGCACAGAGAGCTTACAGAAGAAATACAAACAGTCTAAAAACATATGCAAAGTTGTTCAACCACACTTAGAACCAAAGAAGAGCAGATGAAAATGACATCCTGTTGGCTGGAGCTGTAAAACAGGCACTCAGAGTCTCTGAAAGACAGAGGCACAAGGCCCTCTGGTGGCCTTTGCCAGACTCTACCCTCACTGAGCCATCAGAGGCATACAGGCTCACAGAAGACAATCACGGCAGCGCCCTGCCAGTCATCACACATGGAAACTCAGTGTTCGTCAGGAGGGGTCTGGTAAAATTAATTTGGTATGCCCATGCGACAGAACCCTGCATTGCCATTAAAAAGAATGAAATAGGTTTATAGATCCTGACAAAGAAAAATATCTATGATTCACTGACATGTAAAAATTTAAAAACCAGAATCGTACAACTTAACATTGGTATATGTCCAGACATTTCTGAAAAAAAAAATACTTAAAAAACTGTTAACAGTGGTTATCTCTGGAGAATAGGACACCCTTCAGTACCGTTTTTTGTTTATCATCACATTTACTCACTGGGAGTCTGAACATTGAACTTTTTAAAAATGAAGGCTAGGACAAGAAGAAGAAAACGCAGCTATAAGAATGCCCCGCTCTTGGAGTTAGCAGTGAACCAAGATCACACCACTGAACTCCAGCCTGGGCGACAGAGCGAGACTCGTCCCACTCTTCTGGTCTTTAGCTATAGTCGATGGAGACATGTTTAGCACTTCATGTCACCTTGGAGGCATCTTGTCTCTGCTAATTGGCTGGCACGCCCCACCCACAGGCAGGTCACAAAGTGCTGTCTCAACACCTCCACGTGACACCCTTGCCAGGCCTGACTTTCTCATCTATGACTCCACCACTAACCCCTACTGGAAAACTCTCTATCGGTTAGTTCACGAGTTCCTCTAGGCCACATACAACTGCTGGCCAGACTGGACTCCTTCTTATAAACATCCCAAGTTTTCCATCAGAACCCCTTAGCTCCTGCTCTCCTTAGTTTAACTTTCTATGTCTTATTCCCAACCTCAGATCACACCATCAACTTAGATCCTACCCTGGAACTTCACTACATGGCTTAACGAGAGCTTGCTATTCAAGGGTCCTGTGGCTGCACCACCCAGTGGGACCTGGGCTCTCTTTCTTCTCCAGTCACCTCCCTCATTGTCACTCTCTAGCTGAACATACCCCGCCGTCCTGCTGTGGTCAAAACACAAAGGCCAGCAGTCAAGGTGTGTGCTCACTAGGGTGGCACTGCCAACCCAGCAGTTCCTTGAAACCACCTACCCTTTCCCTGCAGCACCTGCTGCTGCCCTCTGTAGAATAAAGAGTACAAGGAACACACCCTCTTTGGTTTTCTGAAACACCTGCAATATCAAAATCTTTGCAGTTTATTTTACTAAGTTGCTGAATAATTAGTTCTACCTCCTAGAGCAAAACATAAGCTTCCCCCTTATATACAGAAACTCTTCTAATTCTTTAGGAGAATGCTGCTACTTTGGTCTTCCTTTCTCTAGAAAGGAAGGACATTCTGAGAGCCCCTTCTGCTCTTTACCATGGGTCTTGGTTTCCAGATTCTTCATGGTTCTGCTAAACTCGATCTCATGTATCAGCCACTGCTGTTTGGCCAATTGCCAATGAGACTCCCTCCTGTCACGTGATCGTGTCCGGCTTCTCACACTGACTGGCAGGCGTCAGGCGGGAGGGCGCCTGCTGCTCTTCTGCCTGTCCACAAAACTTAGAGCCCTAACTTCCTCAATGGACAGATTTGTTTTCATTGTTTACTACTATGACAACCATACAGAAATAAGCATAAGCAATCTACAGAGAAAACAGACTTTCTTTTTTTTTTTTTTTTTGAGATGGAGTTTCATTCTTGTTGCCCAGGCTGGAGTGCAATGGCATGATCTCAGCTCACTGCAACCTCCACTTCTTGGGTTCAAGCGATTCTCCTGTCTCAGGCTCCTGAGTAGCTGGGATTACAGGCACCCACCACGGCCCCCAGCTAATTTTATACTTTTTAGTAGAGACTGGGTTTCTCCATGTTGGTCAGGCTGGTCTCAAACTCCCGACCTCAGGTGATCCTCCTGCCTCGGCCTCCCAAAGTGCTGGGATTACAGGTGTGCCCCACCGTGCACAGCCAAAAACAGACTGTCTAATTAATATTCTGAATGAGCTTACTACAGAGAAGTAATTCAAGCTTAAAACCACACACTCTTAGTAAGCAAGCTGCCATCACTCAGGTGACACCAGGCTGAGAAACTAATGGCCCTGCTGCAGTGAAAGTCACCAAAGGAGCAGCTGCCTACACCGCCAGTCTTCAGAGCAGAACCCGCGCAGCGTAGCCATGCCCTCACCTCACCAGGTCGCTGGGCTTCTTGAAGCTCTTGGGGCAGTATGTGCAGCAGTTGGCATGCTTGGGCTCATCCTGCAGCTCCGCCTGCTTGTCCCTCAGCTCGCTGATGCGGTCCTTTTCTGCCGCAGACTGCACCAGAACCTTCTCCGACACCGTGGCGCTCTCCTGCGGCCGGATCTTGGCTAACTGGGCTGTCTCCTCCTCTGTGAAAGTGATGACCTCAGGACGAGACTTCCGTGATGCATTTCTGTCAGAATGTTCTTCCTCCTCCTCCATACAAATGTCTATACAAAATCAAGGAAAAGGGATCACAAAATTCTAATGAAGAAAACTTAATTAGCAAAACAATTAAAACTAAATAGGTATGTATGTAATGAAAATCAATAACTCAACCAAGCTATTTTTATGATGGTAGAGAGTTGCTATATTTTCCCACCTCTATTGAGAAACTTAGGTCATGGAAAGAAAACAGCCAAGGGTACTGGAAAGTAAGGGGCGGAGGATGAACAGAGGTTGGTGAGGAGGTGAAAACATCCACTTAGATAGAAGGAATAAGCTCTAATGTTTGATAGCAGAGTAGGGTGATACAGTTAAAAACAATGTATAGTTCAAAGCAGCTACAGGAGAGAACTTGAAATGTTCCCATACTTAGAAACTGATAAATACTTAAGGTGACAAATACCCCAAATACTCTGATTTGATCATTCCACATTCTATACTTGAAACAAATTATCACATGTACGTCATAAATATGTACAAATATTATGTAATAAAAAAAAAACCAAGTCAAGGGCTTCCCTTAGGAGAGCGATGACCAACATTAGGAAGATGCTCAGATTAAAGACCTGCTTCTACCCCTCCCTGCAAATTCAGGAGTAAGCTTTGAGGCTGATAGTGTCCACACAAGCTATTGGTATTCATAAATACAGATATTAATTTATTAATAAGGGCAAAAAATGAATTATCCTGGGATTTTTAAAAACCAGAAGCCCAAAAATGGGAGACGAAATTAATAAATTGCAAATGGTCCCCAACTAAAAACAATTACTATAAAGAAGAAAATAAAACTTTAAAAATATATATGGTTGGCCCTCTGTATCTGTGCCTTCCACATCCATAGATTCAACCAACTGCAGTTAGAACATACTCACAGATATTTTTTCTCTTGTTATTACTCAATAAACAATATGCTATGATGGCTATTCACAACCAGGTGCAGTGGCTCACGCCTGTAATTCCACTGCTTTGGGAAGCTGAGATGGAAAGATGGCTTCAGGCCAGGAGTGTGAGACCAGCCTGAGTCACATACCAAGACTCCATCTTTACCAGAAATTTAAAAATTAACCAGGCACGGTGGCACGGACCTGTAGCCCTAGCACATTGGGAGGCCAAGTTGGGGCTTGGCACAGAAGTTCAAGGCAGAAGTTGCTCTGCCTAGGCAACAGAGCAAGATCCCGTCTCTACAAAAAAAATTTTTTTTAATTAGCCAGGAATGGTGGTGAACCTGTAGCCCCAGCTACTCAGGAGCCTGAGGTGGGAGGATTGCTTGAACCCAGGAGTTCAAGGCTGCAGTGAATTACCATTAAGCTATTGTACTCCCGCCTGGGTGACAGAGTGAGACCCTGTCTCTCAAAGAACCTCAAACTATTTACATAGCATTTATATTATATTCAGTATTATAAGTGATCTAGAGATGGTTTAAAGTATACAAGAGGATGCGTGTAGGTTACATGCAGATACTATGCTGTTTGATATCAGGAACTTCAGCATCTGCAGATTTTGGTGTCCTCAGGAATCGAGGAACAAATCCTCAGCTGATACTGAAAGAGAACTATACGCGTAAGTATTCACTCCTAAATGAAAAATAAGGATGCATTCCAAATGATTAAAAAAAGAATAATAGAGAGGAAAAAAAGTTTGGCTGGGAGCAGGGAAGTCATTATTGTACGACTGACTGAAAAAAACTTACAACTCAACAGAAACACTAAATTGCAAAGTGAACAGTGATTAATTCACCAAATAAGTAAATTTAAAAACCAACTAGATAATTTTTCTTACCATATAAAATGAAAAAAAGATGAGAGATGGGTGCAGGGGGGGAAGAAGATAGAGAGGGGAGCAAAGGACAGCAAGGGTGTGGGTTGAGGGAGAAAGTCATGGAGGATAAAGCCAGTGGACTCAATGTCCATCTTGCAGAAATTCCAGAAAAAGATACAGCAAACTAAAATTTCACATTATACCAATAAAGCTTGGAATGCTCTGAGGGTAGCTTATAGATAGCAGCCCCACCAACACTCATGAGGAGATAAGGAGGTAACTCTGTTAACATTCTTTAAGGAACTGAGAACACAATCAGTATAGCACAGGCTGGAGAGAGACAGAACAACAAAATTAAGCACGATAGACAGACAGCATGAAACAGACAGCAAGTGTTAGAAGCAGGCTGACGTCGCAATAAATGTGAGGGAATTTAACCCCTATCTAAGTCTCTAGGTTTGGGCAAAACAATGCAATTTAACACATGACTTTTCTCCTATGGACAAGAGTTCATCTGCAGTTTCCCCCACAATGATCCAAGGAACATAAGACATATAAAGGTGAATCTAAATAAATATGTAGCAGTGAGATGAAGCCCAAACAGAACCCCCAAATTGATGCTAGAATTAGTAGCATTAGAAGCTTTATTAATTGACGGGAAGGAATATGTAAAGAGGCTTAGAGATTATTTGTATTTGGCTGATAAATTAACACTCTCCAAATGACAGGGTTCTAGAAATAATGCCTGTATGTCCCATAGCCTTTAACTCATTTGAAGGAAACGGCCATTTTCTTTTTATACTTTATGAAATCTAATGACAGAATTTTTAAAATGGAAAGAAAGGCTTTAATAAGTATCATCGGACTGAAGAGTTTGAACTCTCTCAGTATAACAGGTCAGAAACTTTTATTCCAGAATTATCTACTAAAGAAATGAGGTGCACAGTGGCTCTGGCCATGGTTAAGTCACAGTTTTTGTTACTTTGAGGGAGTTTAGGCAAGTTTTACAGACTTATTCCTCAAAACAGAAGAGAAAGGTAGACTACCATAACCCACCGGGGACCCTGGACGGTCTCACTGTGATCTTTCAGTCAGATGGTGGCAAAGCAGACAGAGGGGGCAGTACCTTGAGAGAGGATGATAGGCCACCAGCAGGTCTGACCTCTGATGACAGTCCCCATTTAGCAGCCCTGTCTCCACACAGCCACTGACACAAGATTCACTGACAACATTGCATACCAACTGTGCCAGGACAGGATGGCTGCAGCATAGGCAAGAGCCCAGGCCCACACATACACTCAGACCAGCCATGACCTCCAAGAGTATCAGCACTAACATGGATTTTAAAATGGCAATCTGTGTGCTGGCACAATGTGTCAAAATATAAAATGTGCTCCATTCTTTTTTTTTTTTTTTTGAGACGGAGTCTCGCTCTGTCGCCCAGGTTGGAATGCAGTGGCCGGATCTCAGCTCACTGCAAGCGCCGCCTCCCGGGTTTACGCCATTCTCCTGCCTCAGCCTCCCAAGTAGCTGGGACTACAGGCGCCCGCCACCACGCCCGGCTAGTTTTTTTTGTATTTTTTCAGTAGAGACGAGGTTTCACCGTGTTAGCCAGGATGGTCTCGATCTCCTGACCTCGAGATCCACCCGTCTCGGCCTCCCAAAGTGCTGGGATTACAGGCTTGAGCCACCGTGCCCGGCCGCTCCATTCTTAACTCTATAATTTCATTGTGGAACTTACTAAAAAGAAGTTGTCTCTTATAAGCACAAAAAGTATAATCACAAAAATAATACTTAGGATTTTTCCGCTTGGTATGGGACTTGGGAGAATTAACTTGTCTAATGTTTTGCTGGCTGGTGTACAAAATGAGATTAATCCCTCTAACTATGCAGTGTGTTGTGTCTATTACATGAGACAATGTAATGGTAAGCACAGGTTTTGCCAAGGTTACAGTACTCCATAAATGCTACCATTACCATTTCAGTGAAAGACCAGATATTAGCTACACATCCATTAATCCATCAACGGAAAATTATATAATAAAATATGATGGAATTCCATGGAGTCATCTGAACTGATGTAGATCTGTGTTCAGTAAAGTAAATATGCCTATAATAAACTTTAGTAGATGGAAAATTAAGCACACTACAACACTATTTAGAGCAAGATACCATATTTGTTAAAAAGCATTAAAGTCTCTAACAACATGTGCACGTAAGCATGAAAGGAAGAGCACAGTGTGAGAGCGAATGCTCATTCAGCGTGTGGTGATTTGTAAGAGCAGATGTTTTCTTCATTGCGCCTCTGAATTTTTCTTCCAAGAGCATGTACAGCTTTCCTAATCAGAAAATAAAATTAACTATTAAAAACTCAGGGTGCTACAGAACTTAATCTGTACATAGCCAGGTTAAAATACTCACGGTGATTTGTGAATGGATTTATTCCTAAATTAGCATTGGGTTCATACACCTTGAATCAACAAACGGAAAATACCTCCTCCTTCTGTCTCTCCAGTGGCTGACACGGCAGAGGGGACGGCTTGGTGTCTCTTCATGTGCTTTTTACAGTGCACTGTGGTTCGGAAACCCTCCTCACAGAACGGACACTTGTAAGGCTTCATGCTCATATGTGTGGCCATGTGCCGGGTGAGGCTGCCATTGGTGGTGAAGGAAGCATTGCACACGCTGCAGCTGAACGCCTTCACTCCTACACGCACAGAAACAGAGAAAAAATGGCCGGAACCGATCCTATTTCATTACCTTAAAACCAGAAGCAGTCAAAACCAAAGATATGTTTAATAAGCCACAACATTATCCTGAGGCTTAGTAGAGTTTGGTTTAAAAAAAAGTAAATCACAAAATTATAGACAGTTTATTTGGTGTGGGTTTCCAATTTTTAGAAATGGGATTGTTTTAAGAACATGGAAGTTAACACAGGACATCTTACTGCCTTCTCTACTGAAATCAGCAGGCTCTGTGAAGTCACAGTCTCCAAAACAAATCAAGTCCTCTCTGCCTTCAGTCTTTTACCTTTAAACTGGCAACATGTGGATTCTACCCCAGAAATGTTTTTTCCAATCCATCTTTTCATCACTTCCACAGCACATGAGGTATACTAGGCATTAAGAACTAGTCTATAAATCTTCTATACAGCTTTATTTTCAAATAAAGTCCCATATAGAAGGCCTTCTCTCCTCTGGACCAATGACACAGAACCAAGTAACCAGCTACTTTCTTCCTATTTCTGTCTTTCTTCCACTGTTCCTTATAAAAGTCATATATTGCTGCTCTCTGGTCCTTCAAAGTACCATATAAATGACTCCCAGCAAGCTTTCCAATAACCACTAAAACCACTCCCCAATCATCAACCTATGGACCAGTCAATAAAACTTTTCCTTATTTTGCTTGGCTATATGTTTCTAAGCAGTATATCTTCATTTTCAAATAAAGCCTTATATAAAATATACACTGATATTAAACTTATTATTAATATACTGAATATATTAAAGATAAAATATGTTAAAAATATTTTTAACTGGACACTATGTATCTGATAAAGGTCCAGTAATCAGACTATAAAAACCTCTTACAACTCAATAAAGCAAATAATCCAATTTTAAAATGGGCATAAGATTAGAACAGACATTTCTCAGTGTCTGTGAAAGACGTTTAACTTGATCAGCCATCAGAGAAATGCAAATCAAAGCAAAACCACAATGGCACGTGGGAAGGCTCATGACCATCCACAAGGCCGGTCATGAGAGAAGCAATAATAGCCATTGGCGAGGATGTGGGGAAACCAGAGCCCTCCCACCCTACCGTGGGCTGTCAAATACCACAGCCACAGTGGAAAACAGTTCCATAAACTCAAATGTTTTAACAGAGTTAACGTATGACCAAACAATTCCACTCCTAGGTAGAGCAATGAGCCCATGTCCACACAAAAACTTACATACAAATGTTCACAGGATTACTTATAATAAACAAAATATGGAAATAACTCCAATGTCCATCAACTGACGAATGGATCAATAAGACGTGGCATATCCTACAATGGAAAGTAATGAGGTTCTGATCCACCTATACAGCACGGATGAAACTTGAGCACACTGTGCTGTGAAAGCAGCAGACACAAAATGCCACATATTTCTATAAAATACCCAGAACAAGCAAACCTCTAAAGACAGAGGTAGATACTGGGCGCCTGAGGTTCTGGGCATTGAGGGGAAATGGGGAGTGACTGTTAATGGGTACAGAGTTTCTTTTGTGTGTAATAAAAATGTCCTAAAATTACAGTTTTGATGGTTGCAGAACTCTACAAACATACTAAAAATCACTGAATTGTACATTTTCAGTGGGTTAGTTGAATGGTATATGGATTATATCTCCATAAAGCTTTTTTCTTTAAAGGACTAATCTCCAAGTATAAGGCAGACAATGACCTGTGTGTGTCTTCTCGTGAGACTTAAGCACCCCGGAGGAAACAAAGCCACGTCCACAGAGTTTGCACTTGTAGGGCTTCTCCCCAGTGTGCGACCGCACGTGCTGCTTCAGGTGACTGGACTTCTTAAAGCCTTTGTTGCAATAGTCACACCTGCAAACATACAGAACCCAGACCACGTTAATTCATAGCACAATTACAAATACAGCACCTGAGACGGGAAGGAAAGCAAACAAGCTTCACCAACAACCATGAAACCTTTAGGCACAACTGTTACAGCACCTGAGACGGGAAGGAAAGCAAACAAGCTTCACCAACAACCATGAAACATTTAGGCACAACTGTTACAGAATCTAGGTGTGCTCTCCAACATTGAAGAAATTATAAACTATAAAATATTGCCGACAATCATTTGTTAGACCAGATTCTTATAATCTTAAATGTATTACTTTAACAGCAAATCCTGTAACTCCCCAGCAGACATAAATTTGATTAATTAGAAACTCTCACTAAGCATAACAGGAAGAAAATGTATGCACTCTTTTCTTGAAGTCATTAGACACTGTGAATCCTTCCATCGCCTCTGAGGCAGAATCACCCCTGCATCTAGTCACTCGTAAATGCCAATCCATGTACTCCTTTGGTTTATAAAATACAAAACAGAGTGTACTGGAGTTATGCTGAATAATATATCAATATGCAGTATTATTTCCCCTTCAGTTGTTACTGAATAGACTAATGTTATCTTAAGGATTAAAATAATCATAAATTTCAAAACTTCTACTCACATATTATTAAAAGCTTATTGCATTAGTATGTCTCTTTTGTCCATTCTCAAGTTTTAATATCCAGTAAGAAGTTAGAGATGTCCCGACACTATAACCTAAGTCAAGACTGGGTGCCCACATAGAGGCAACTAACTTTCCTCTCAAGTCCAAATTCAACTAAAAGCTGGAAGTGTCTGAATACATTCTGAAAATTCACTCTTGTAAATTTGGTTTGGCGGTGGCTCACGCCTGTAATCCCAGCACTTTGGACAGTATATACTGCTGAGCCAGCGGACGGACATCTAAAAAGCTGTCTTTCTAATTGTGCTGTACCTTGGTACACAGATTGTCATATGTAAAGCACATGAAGAGTCTTGAACTAAAAGGCACAATATAAATTTAAGTAATTTCTGAAAATGGAAAAATAATGACTTAAAACAGTGACGGGAAGCTATAGCAGAATACTTCAAACAAACTGAAGACTGCTGCATCCAAATCCTGGCCCACTCGCTTATTTGCTGTAAAAAGTTTAGCAAGTTAATCTCTTTTGTCTCAGATCCCTTATTTACAGAATATGGATGACAATGGAACTGTTTTGAACAGTTTTGAGAGAATGAAATTGCAGAGCCCTTGGAGCAGGGCAAGCACACAACAGCATCTGTCACTGCAGCATCCGTTGCTGGGAGCCGGCAGTACCATGAGCTGGTCTGTGCAGACAACTACCTGTAAGAGCGCCTGCTCTGGTCCTCGCTGTCCTCCAGAAACTGGGAACCTTGTGTCTGCAGGTCTAGTTCCTCTTGGGATGACTCCTGAATCAAGCGAGTTGTCTAAAATTTAAGAGAAGTATAAAGCAAACTACTTGAATATCTGTGAATAAACATAAAACAACTCAGCAGCTAAGAACTAAGGATAAGAACATTCATAAACTGTGGATTTAAGAGGGAGAAACCCCAAATAGTCCATTGTAATCATTTGGGCCAGAGCAATAATAAAGATCACTTACACAGATTTTATTAAATGAAGATCTATTTATTTCCCATTACCCTACCTTAATACAAAGCTTAATCAACCATAAAACTGATTATTTTATATATTTTAATAAGAGATTCCCCTTCCATCTGCTCTACTCTTATTGACAGCGAATAAAACCCCACCTTCAGAGAGTATAATATTGTCTCCTCTTGTCACACAAACCAGAGGGTGAGAAGGACATGTTCTCCACCCCCAAGAACGGTACCACGCATGCTTGGAGCAGCCACACTGACCCCATCCCTTCCTGACGGTGGCATTACAACCCATGCTACCACAGCAAGGACGAGCAAAAATCCAGTCAATGTTTTCTAACCACTCTATAACAGACCCACGCTCACACTGAGCAGAGGTAAGCTCCACTGACCTTCAGAAGGCCTGGAGTCACAGGACAGACTGTGAGCAGTGGAGTCATCCACCCCTGTGCAGCAACTGCACGTTGCTGTAAGCAAGGGCTTGTGTCTCATTTGTTTACCTGACTTCCAAAACCAACTTAGATAAACCACAACAACAGAACTGAGTTTGCACAGTTTTATTTAGAGAGCTCTGGAGTAAAGTCAGCTGCTAAGAAGTACGTTCTCCACTTCCCAGATTCAGCATCTGCTGCCTGTTTGTAGTTTCTAGCTATGAGGAAAATGTTCTGAAATTTTCATGGGAGGATCCAGCCCTACCACTTGGGCAAAGCTACCAATGGTGGATTTTAAAGAGGGATAACAATTGGTCAATCATTTCTCATCGCTATTAAGAAATTTCCAAAGCAGAAAAATGAAAATAAAAACCAAAATTAAAATGTCTCTAACTAGGTATAAGAGATAAAATTTTACATGATGCATGTAAATGTTTTTTAATGTCAGCATTCATTATATTTTCCTTCTAACATGTTTAAAAGTCCACAATTAAAAATGTTTAGGTTTTGTGCCTAAAGCAACATAGTATCTTTCAACAGGTTATTACCTAACACTCTAGTAAATTCTTAGCTTTTAATCACAAATGCAAGGCCACACCATGGCACGGAAACCTTTAAGTAAAATTAAAATGTTTTAAGGAAAAAGAAAGCCCGATGTACTAACACTGAGGATTTCCCAGGTAATGCAGTAACCTTAATGTTACAAGAAGTGAGCACACCTCTTAGGAAATTTTAAATAATCACAGGGAAGAATAAAATAGCACCTGCTAAATACTGCCACGTATGCACCCCTCTGTCCATACTCACTACATTCATCCCATCAGAGCTGGGAGCCTGCAGCAAGCTCTGCTGGTGGAAGCTTGTGGAGAGGGCCTGAGACTCAAGTGTGCTGGAATCCTGTAGCTGTTGGACAGGTGGAAACTGAGGCTGCTGATGGTACGTGTCAGTCACTGTAAAACCTGAAATAAATTAGAAAAGAGGAGTTCTACAAAAATACTAAAGTTACATTAAAATGTTTTTTTAAAAGGGTTTATAAATTTAAAATGTCTAAAGAGGCATTTCTTTTTTTTTTTTTTTTTTTTTTTGAGACGGAGTCTCGCTCTGTCGCCCAGGCTGGAGTGCAGTGGCCAGATCTCAGCTCACTGCAAGCTCCGCCTCCCGGGTTTACGCCATTCTCCTGCCTCAGCCTCCGGAGTAGCTGGGACTACAGGCGCCCGACACCTCGCCCGGCTAGTTTTTTGTATTTTTAGTAGAGACGGGGTTTCACCGTGTTAGCCAGGATGGTCTCGATCTCCTGACCTTGTGATCCTCCCGTCTCGGCCTCCCACAGTGCTGGGATTACAGGCTTGAGCCACCGCGCCCGGCCAAAAGAGGCATTTCTATTTTCTGAATTAGAATCAGGACTAGCTGTTATTAGCAAGCTTTAACATTGTTTGCTAACAGGCAGGAGGCTGTGCTCAGCAGACATTACAGCAGCAGAGGCTTTACAGAACCAGCCACCACAAAGTTCTAATTTCTACTCAGCCACCTTTTCTTGGCTGGAAACTACGTGTAGAATGGCTGCAAAGGTCACTTTCCAGAAGACCTGAGCAGACCACAAAATAGTATGCATCAACAACAAATATCTCTACAATGCATGCAAAAAGTTATTTGGTTTGAAACCATACATTTTAGAAGGGCCTTAAGAGAAAACATGTAAGGCTGTCGTAAAATTAAATTTAACTGAGGTACACTGACAAATTTCATTGAAAATCCACCACTGACCTTGGGGTAGCCCTGCCGGTTCGAAGGACTGTTGCGCAGGGGTCTGCTCTTCAAACTGGTCTATGTGCCCTCGCAGAGGGTCCTGTGGAGCCACAAACCCATCTAAGGATGAGATGCAAAAAGGGGGACTCATACATTTGGAAGTTATTTCACATCTGCAAATCTGCCCAAAAGTACACTTTGGCGAGTCTTCAAATATCAGACACCTTATTTTGAAGAGACAACAGGGAAAATTTATATACATATATATGCTTAAAGCATTCTCTTTGCATTTCTAGAATATCATCCCTGAAAGCCTTTAGCATCTGTCTTAGGCATTATTCCATCAAACAATATTCTAACATGCTATTACATTCCATAATTGTTTAGAACCTTTTTGGGTGTGCATGGTTGCAGGTACCATAGGGTAAGTGTATAATCCTACCCAAAGACTAAATACATTTGAGACATCCATAAAACAAAACAGTAAACTGGTCAGCACATTGTCTGTTGACATGCCTGTGTGAAATAAGAAGCCTGTGCCAGACGCAAGCCAGCTATGCCACTAATCACACAGTCTACAGTTGACCTGACATTGTTTTTTGCAGCCAAACTTTACTGATGAAGGAAGCGATGTACTACTTTATATTCTGGTTCAGAAGCCTAATCTCACTGCAGACCAGTCACCAACAGTTCACTGACCTACATTAATCTTTGAATCTACATGGAGTGCACTTTGTAGAATACTAAAGATCACACAGATGTACACTTGAAAGATGTTCTCAATATATTGGGCATAAAAGTAGGTCACAAAATAGTATGCACTGCAAGATCCTATTTGTATAACTCTTTTTTTTTTTTTTTTGAGATGGAGTCTCACTCACTCTGTTGTCCAGGCTGGAGTGCAGTGGTGCCAGCTCGGCTCACTGCAACCTCCACCTCCCAGGTTCAAGCAATTCTCTTGCCTCGGCCTCCTACGTAGCTGGGATTACAGGTATGCACCACCACACCCAGCTAATTTTTGTAATTTTAGTACAGATAGGGTTTCACCATGGCCAGGCTGGTCTTGAACTGCTGCCCTTAAGTGATCCATCTGCCTTGGCCTCCCAAAGTGCTGAGATTACAGGCATGAGCCACCACACCCAACCTTATTTATATAATTATAGATGCATACCAAACACACACACACACACACACACACCCCTGCATATTTGTATGGAAAAAAAGTGGAAGCACCTATATCAAAATAAGGATGGTAGATTTTGCTGTAGTCCTAAAATTTCAACTACTTCCTAACAAGATTTTGAATATTTCCTAACAAGAAGTCTGATCATTCTGTTTTTGTTTAAAAAAAAAAAGAACTTCCCCTAAGAAATCTAATAAAATTGAAGAGTAAAAATCTAAGAGGACATGGAATGATATCAAATACTCAAATTCAATCTCTCTCACATACAGCACAAATTGTTTTAAAAGTCAGTGATCCACGGGATCACTCAAAGTTAAATATCCTGAAACATTTACCTTCATCTGCTTCCAAGGGCTGATCTGTCAACTGCTGGCCCAGCCCTGCTTCCTCTGTGCCCACCACGTGCTGAGGCTCCAGGTCCAACATGGCCTCGGGGTTTGCTGCGACCACCTCTGCCGTCTGTGGCAGCTCGTCGCTCTCGATCTCCACCTGCATCTGAGTGGAGGCCTGCATGCTCTGCTGGTCCACAGTGCTATCGTCTATTGAGGCTGCCTGCTGATGCTGTTGGAGCTGCTGGGCAAGTTCGTATCTTCAGAAAAATTAATGACAGTTCATCAGACTAGATGCTGTCAAAGGTTACTTGCGTGGGATACTACAGTGAAAAAGTTGTCATTGATTAAATAACATTTTTTATTAATGATTTCATTTTGAAGTCATGATGGCAATTCAGATAAAAATGAACACATTAGTAACTCTGAAGAGAGCTCGTTTGCCTCATCTTTAAGTGCTTCCACTGGCTACAAGACACGAGGCACAAACGGAGGATAAAGGACAATACACACCCGAATGCCTAATAGTTTAAACACATTAAAAAGATGTCTCGTGTTTAAAAGTAAAACTCTCCCAACTCAAGTTCGGCAATGAGTCTAAGTATTCAGAAAAATAATTGTACTAAATGAGACGACACCTTTATAGACTGCTCTAAATCTGACAACACATGTGGTGCACAGACAGAGAGGCTCCAGCCTCATCACCTACTGTCTCTCACAGCCCGGGCCACAGGCGCTTTATCGGACCAATGATCCAAATGTTGCTGCCAGCAACATTTACACACACAAAGTGTATCCGGCATATATTCATCAAAGTCAGCGATTTCTCTTTCAAAGGAAAAGATGAACAATGAATTCATCAATGAACTGAGAACTTGAAAAAAAAAAAAAAGAAAAAGAAAAAAACATCACACAATTATCTGTCTAACAGGCTGGCTACTACAAAGAATATCTAAGACAAAGAGCTGGTTGGGTGCGTGGCTCACACCTGTAATCCCAGCACTTTGGGATGCCAAGGCTGGCAGATCACCTGAGGTCAGGAGTTCAAGGCCAGCCTGGCCAACATGGTGAAACTCCATCTCTACTACAAATACAAAAATTAGCCAGGCACAGGGGTATGAGCCAGTAATCCCAGCTACTCAGGAGGCTGAGGCAGGAGGTTGCAGTGAACCAAAATCGCATCACGGCACTCCAGCCTGGACAACAGAGCGAGACTCCATCTCAAACAAACAAACAAAAACACCCACACACACAAAAAAAGTGCCGCCTGGTCCCCTCTTCTGCCTCTGCACACACAGACCACACAAGCTGTGTCACAGGCTCTATTCCAGTGTCTTAGTAATCTGCCTACTCAGAATTTCACTCTCAGTTCCAAACAAAATTTTCCCTCTTCGTTTTCTAATATCCAAAATAGCAATTCATAACTACCTTTACTGTGGAAAGGAGAACAAAAATGTGTCGCATGACGGAGAAGAGTCAGAAAACGCATGCCTGCACCTACACTGTGATGCCTCCACACAGCAGCACAGTGGCAAGCAGAGGTCTGTATAAGCCACCCTAACCTACGCACCCGTGTGTCACATGCTAACTGATGGAGGCTTGTTTTCTGTTTGTTTCCTTGGTTGTTTGCTTTTTCCCATAAATTTGACTATAGTAACCTTCTTTACCTATCTTTAGTATATGTGATATTTTGGGAATTTCCAACAATTCAGACAAAGGAATGAAACCCTGGCTGGATGCTCTCCTTGTAGGCAGACTCCAAATGCACACAATCTGTAAAAGCAAAGCACTGCAGCTCTGCAACGACAGGCTGATCTGCTTAGTGTCCTCTCAAAGCTCTACACTGATCTCCTACACGTGTCCCTCGAAACTGATGACAAATAATGGCCATACGATATACCACTTAATAAAGGTGACTCCGCAATTATGCCATTGGTCACTGGGTCTGGAAACAAGGGCCTGAACACCCACATTCCCAATACTACCACAAAAAGTACACTGGAAAAGGCTGGCTTCCTAACTAAAAAAAGATTTGATTTAAACATTCCACTGAGCAAGCAAGCACCCAAGCTCCATTCTTCTTAGCATGGTAAGCTCTCGGGCCAACTGGGGACCCGTCACCCTGCTACAGCGAGCAGAAACACAAGTACCTTCAACATCCATGTGCCCCCAAGTTCCCCAGTTCCCAAACACATGCAGTGCCCTGCACAGGATTCCCTCCACAAAATGCAGTGAAGTATAACTGGATATGTAATTGACAGGAGTCCACTATATAACACCGCCAATACCACACTCCCTGGGTGGTTTCAAGCAGCAGGTAAATTTCTCGGCTCAGCAATCAATGATGCTGAAATCAAAAATGTCAATTCTGTTCAGGGTGCTTAGGCATTCAGATCAATAATATCAAAAAACACTATCACAGTTAACTTATTCTAATATTTAGGGTTTTGCTTTGTAGGCGACATCCAGGCAGACATATCTGGGTTAAAATGCTGTCTCAAAGCAAATGTTTCAGGGCAGCAGCTTTAGGCCTAGTGACTCTCCCTTTCACGTCTCCTAAGCTGTGGTCACCCTACCCAGGTTTTACAGTACCACACGGAATTCTGCGGCTTCACAGAAATACTCATCAAATAGGCCCTAGCACTAGTCAGAAATGCATCTCTTCCGGATTACGTCCACATAGAGATGAGCTAGCCTTCCAACCATGTGGAAATATAAGCTAGGCTGAATGAAAAGTTTATGGAATATCTAAAACATGTATCCTTTAAAGTCAGCAACACAGAATAATTACCATTCTGATTTGCTGATGACAGGCCTAGAAATCACAGGGTCTTTAAGATTCTCTTTTCTGAAATATTCACTATCTGACTATACTAGATACAGTCCAGCATTTCATCTAATTATCAACTAACAGCTTTAAAAGAGAGCTTTACAGAATATAAACTGCTTCATTATTAAATTAAAAATGAAAATGCTAATGCTTCAGTCTATGGCTCCCATTAGATCCTTAGACACTAATACTTACATTTCTTGAGCCCATATAGTACAAGCTAGAAATAATCATGTAAGAATCAAAGACAATTATTTCCTAAAAACACTCCCCATCATCTACTGGAAATTATAAAGATGATAAAAAGTGACCATTAGAATTACACCCACCTGTGGGTTTTCATGTGCTTTTTGCAATTTAGTGAAGTCTTAAATGTTTTTTGACAATAGGGACACATATAGGGACGAAGGTCGTTGTGGATACCCATGTGTCGCCGTAAGCTGCCACCAGTAGTGAAAGCCCCATTACATATCAGACACTTGAAAGATTTCAGTCCTGTGTGTGTTCGGATGTGTGCTTTGAGCACACCTGCAGAAACAAAGCCTCTTCCACACTGAGAACATTTAAAAGGTTTTTCACCTGTATGGGATCTTAAAAAAAAAATACACATTTTAATGAATAAGTTTCTTATACTTTTATAATGCTTTGTGACTAGAATGCACTCTTGCATTTCGCTTCACTTCATCATCACATTTTTTAAAGCTAAGCAGCAATGCTGGAGCTTTTCACATTTTACAGGTGAGGAAGCCTGAGACTCAAGAGTGCTTAAATGAATTGCCTCAAGTCACACGACTGAGACAAAGCTAGAAGCCAAGTCTTTTTCTAAGTTATATACTTTTTTCATGACATCACACTGTCTCTCATGATCAAGGTTTGACTTCCTTTTCACTGTGGCTAGTACTAAGAATTCACTTAAACTCCGATAAACACATCTGAAAAACATAAACGGAAGTCTAAAAATAAACCAAATACTTCTTTGATATTTCTTGGAAACTGCAAACATTGAAATTTAATGAGCATATACATAAATTCCAGGGGCAATTTTGTAGAATATTTTAGTCAAGACATTAAAGAATAAAAATATTAATTACCAATAAATGTTTTGGAGTCAAATGAGACATCTTAAATACCAAAAGCTAATGCTACCATCCTAAATACTTCTAGAAGTCATCAGGTCACTAAGTCAGTTTAATTATACTAAATATTTCCACCTGTGAATCCGTTACCTTACCTGATGTGTTGTTTAAGGTGGCAAGATTTTTTATATGCACGATGACAGTAAAAACACTTGTATGGTCTATCTGCTTCATTAACAAAATTATTATTAAAATAGCTTTGGAAAAACTGGTTTTTTGGAATGGGCTGGATAAGACCTACAAACCAAAAGAAAAGCAGACATAATTCACTGTCAATGCTAGTAATAAAATTAAATGTCACAAGGCATATGTTTTACCCAGAAGATGAAAATTCTGATGTTAGACTTTAATGTTGCAACTATTTTATTTTAATTGTGTTAGAAACTGGCTATTCAAAGAATACCTATGGGGAAACATAATAAATTAATACATTTATAATATAACATTACAAATTAATTTATAAATTAATATAAATATTATAAATATATATTAATGTTCATTTTTTCAACATGAGAAATATCTAGTCACAATTACTTCCTTTGATTCCACAGCCAATTTTTAATGAATTTCTACATTTACTTTCTATCTGGGCATTTGTCAATATGGAATGTACATAACGATGTCCAAAATTCAGGATAAGCACGATTTTAATACCTTGTTTATTCAGTATGAATACTGCACACTAGGTACTATAATAAACTGAAAACAAAAGTGACTATAACATGATCTTTTGTTCAACAAAGGTTAGCGTTTTCACAGATATCACTAAAGGGATATCTACAAACAACAAAACTACTAATTTAAATATTTCACATTTTATATACATTTACTAAATAAAGAATTCCTTCAGGTTGACCATCTAATAAATATGACTTGATCAAGCTACTGCATTATATCAGGAATTCAGGACAAACTTAGGTATAAACTTTCGAATTCCTTAAGAGTCACTTGGAACGCTAAGAGGAAGACGCACACAGTCTTCTATCAGCCTCTGTCAGCCTTGGGCTGCTCCTTCTGCCCAGACAAGGAAGCACTGGCCAAGATTCTGTCCTCTGCCCACAGCTCTCCATTCCCAGTCCTCTCTCCTCCCTCAGTTGTACCTTAACTTCTATGCAATGATTAGCAGGATGCACCTCTGAACACACTCTGCTTTCCCTGACTTTCCATAAAAATACAGATTCCATTTCAATTTCTTCCCCTAAAACCCACTTCTCCCAGCTTTCCTAGTTGCATGCCTGGAACAGTCTTCTCCTGGTCCCCAAGGCTGGGGAGGCCCGGACTTCTGAGAGTTCCCTTCCCTCTCTTGTACCCGGCATTTGCCAGTCCTGATGATCAACACCACTCCCATGTCTCTTAAACTTGCATCTTCGCTTCTTTTTCCACTGCCACCAATCGCAACAGTGAAACAATTACAAAGCTGGAGGGAGTCTGACAGCCCAACCAATTTCACTCAGCTCATTATTAGATTTAAAGAAATTCACCTATGCTTCCTGAAGCTTGCATCACAACCCTGCTTAGTTTTCAAAAAGTATTCAGAACTCTCCCTTGTGATATAATCCACACAGCACAACCCCTAAGACTGCCAACCCTTTTCTCATCTCACAAGCCTTCTGGACAATCAGAGCTGTGTCAAAGACCTCTCTTCGGGCAGCTCTGACACCACCCTGTGCTTGACAGCACAGTCTCACTTTTTCCTAAGAACTCGTTCTGCTCAAAAGAGAAAAATGCAGACTGGGCATAGTGGCTCAGGCCTGTAATCCCAGCACTTTGGGAGGCCGAGGTGAGTGGATCACCTGAGGTCAGGAGTTCGAGACCAGCCTGGCCAACACGGAGAAACCCCGTCTCTACTTAAAAATAAAAATAAAAATAAAAAAATACAAAAATTAGCCAGGCATGGTGGCACAGGCCTGTAGTCCTAGTTACTCAGGAAGCAGAGGCAGGAGAATCGCTTGAACCTGGGAGGCGGAGGTTGCAGTGAGCCGAGATCGCACCACTGCACTCCAGCCTGGGTGACAGTGAGACTCTGTCTCAAGAAAGGAAAGAAAAAAGAAGAAAAATGCAGGCAACCAGCCCACGCCCACCACCTTCCCTAGGACACACATGCCAGGACACGCAGACTGAATGCCATGCCTGCTTCTCAAAAACAGTCACGGCACAACCCTGGATGCAGGTTTCCTCTTCTACAGTGCCCTCAGTCAAGGACTCCCTTAGACTAGCGCTAGCTTCCTCTACGAGCATTCTACTTTCATTTACTCTCACAACACTATTCTATGCTAAACCTCATCTTACCATGTTTTTATCAAACTCTGTCCCTCAAAGATTGTGACAGCCAAGTCTTTTCTACAGCCTCTAAGGAGCCCAGAGTCTGAGAGAAGAGATGAACACAAATACAAATAACAAAATTAAGCATAAGACAAAGTTACAATATTTTACAATTTACAGTGTGAAACTCCCTCTAGCAATCATTTCCCTCATATGTCTCCATCAGCCTAAACCAAAGAATTCACCTTCCCCTATATGGTCTAAGATACAGGTATCTGTGAAGCCAACAAGCAAAATATATCCCATTTTAACCACGAAACATGTCTGAAGAGTCAAGACTCTAACTCAACTGAAGATTCAAAAACTTGAAGTCAAGAAACCCATGGGAATATAACTTGATTTATGGCAACCTGAAAGAAGAAACTGGTCTGTTGTTTCATTTTGTAAGCAACCAAAACTGGTCAAGGATATCAAAGTATTCTAAGCTACCAAGGGGGTTTTGATCCCATTCTATGCTCAAAAACAGTTAAATACCATAATAATTATAGTTCCTAGGAAGCTTAGTATAATTCATATATCAAATTATCAGACTTTTTTTATTTTTACTTTTTTGAGACAGAGTTTCACTCTTGTTCCCCAGGCTGGAGTGCAGTGGTGCAATCTTGGCTCACTGCGACCTCTGCCTCCTGGGTTCAAGCCATTCTCCTGGCTCAGCCTCCTGAGTAGCTGGGATTATTGGTGCCTGCCACCATGCCTGGCTAATTTAGGTATTGGTAGTAGAGATAGGGTTTTGCCATGTTGGCCAGGCTGGTCTCAAACTCCTGACCTCAAGTGATCGCCCACCTCGGCCTTCCAAAGTGCTAGGATCACAGGCGCGAGCCACTGCGCCCAGCCAGACTGGTGTTTTGGAGAAGATGATCTTTTACTATCTTGTCAATTTGTTGTGTATTTTGGAGTTTTCTATTTCTTCTATGGTCAATTCTGCCAAGTATATTATTCTAGAAAAGATTCATTTTTCTATTTCCTTTTCTATTTCTTCTACAGTCCGTTCTGCCAAGCATATTATTCTAGAAAAGATTCATTTCATCAAAATTTTCAAATATGTTAGCAAAAAGTTGTAGAGTATTTGCAAACAATTGTTACCTCATTTGTATCTGTGCTTACAACTTCTTTATCATTCCTAATACTATGTTTTCTCACATTTCTTTATTAGTGACAAGTCATCTATTTTTTCTGTTCATTTTTGTAAGTTTTGTAAAACTTCAGTTCACTACAGTTTTGTCTTCTATCTCCAATTCCATTATATGTACTAATTCAGGGGTCCCCAAGCCCCAGTCTGCCTGTTAGGAACCGGGCCACACAGCAGGAGGTAAACAGCAGGTGAGTGAGCTTTACCATCTGAGCTCTGCCTCCTGTCAAATCTGCGGCATGTTAGATTCTCACAGGAGTGCAAACCCTACTGTGAACTGTGCATGTGAGGGATCTAGGCTGCGCGCTCCTGAGAATCTAATGTCTGATGATCTCAGTGGAACAGTTTTACCCTGAAACCATTCCCCTCACCTGATCCCCCATCTGTGGAAAAACTGTCTTCTGCAAAACCAATCCCTGATGACAAAAAGGTTGGGAACTGCTGTATTAATTCCTTTCTGCTACTTTCTTTTAATTTTCCTAGTCTTTTAAGTTAAATATTTTACTTATTTTCAATCTGTCTTATTTTCTAATAATACTCAAAAGTCTTAATTTTTCCTAGGACAGCTTTGATCTATCCAATCTGTTTATATAATACTCATATCTGTAGTATGTAGTATCTGTTTTGAGTCCTTCTTTTCATGTAATGAAATTTTGGATGGCTATTTTATAAGTTTTTCAGTGAACTGTAATCAAAGATTGTATCCTACACAAAATCAACTTCTGAGAATTTACTGAAATTTTTCTGTATCCTAGAATGTGATCAACTTCTGTTTCATGCATAATTAAAAGTGTGTAATTTAAGGCAAAAGGTTCTATGAAGCTATAAGTAACCCTTTGGATTTGTGTGCTCAAATCTTCAGTTTTAGGGGTTTATTTAAGTTGACCTGTCTAACTGAGGATCTTTCACTACACTTGAGAATTTGAGTATTTCCTTTCTTTGAATTTTTTTGGTTTATATATTTTGATGTTAAACTCTTAGATTCACACAAGTTTATGGCTGTTGATCATCTTATTGGTGGCCCCCAATTTTTAACAATCTAAAATCTCTCTATACAATAATTTGCAATTATTGTAAATAAAGGTTATGCTTTGGAATAAATGAATTATATTTTGTTTAATATTAATTTTGCTTATAGATTGAATTATCTTTCCTAGGAAAGTAGTGAAATACAGAAACTGCATAAAAATGTAAATTCACACATTAATAAGTGCTATGGCCTAAATGTTTGTGGTCCCCCAAAATTCATGTAGTAAGAGGTAGGACCTTTGGGAGGACATAGCCAGAAGGCACCATCTGTGAGGAAGAGAGACCTCACTAGACACTCAATCTGCCAGCACCATGACCTTGGACTTCCCAGCCTCTAGACCTGTGAGAAGTAAACTTCTAGTATTTATAAGCTACACAGTTAGTGGTATTTTTGATTCAGGAGCTCAAACAAATTAAGACAATGAGGTTTCTTAAGTTTTGTTCTAGCACTGACAAACAAAATTTTTCTGAAGATTCTAACAAGCACTGTTTTCTTTCTAGATCGTTAACAAAATCATAGTTTGGATTGATTATAATAACACTGAACCTAAAAAGAAAAGCAGGCAGATTTTTCTTTTCCTTTTTAATTCAAAGATTAAAGTAAACCAAATAATCTGTAACACAGCACAAAGAACCTAAAGATGAAAACAACAACGTGCACTGTGTGTTTCACATAAAAACCACTTGTCATTTTTGATGGTTCCACTGAGGTAGCAATGTTTCTTCAATGAGGACTTACACACTACTGTTTTCACTTACACATTATTTGTCTCTAATCCAAGAAAACAATTTGAGCAGTAGTTTGGATACAACTTAGATTTTAATCTTGATTGTAAAACATACTAGCCCATAAAGCAAAACAAGGCTTAACACAGACTTCATTAATACTATGCCTAAAAAACTATTTAACTACACAGACCATATGTGCATACACAATTCACAAAATACCAAAGAAAATAGTACTCGATAAATTGTAAAGACATCCTACAATCCATCTTACCTAAGTCAGTTATGAGAATTGGTTCCTGCAAAGGAATGTCAGGGACTGGAACGTTCGTCTTGCCAACACGAACCTTTGCAGGTTTACGCTGGTGCCTCATTTTCCTTAATTCCGTATGTTTAAAGTGGGAAGCAATGTGAGTCTTCCTATGGCCCGAGGTTCGAAATTTTTTGTCACAGTGAGGACAAGCAAAAGGTCTAACTCCTAATAAAAATGAAATCACATTTTAGAATTATTTCCAGAAATTACATCTCAACAGCAAATGCCAACATAAAATGTTAGTACTTCCAATATTGATTTGCACCTTCAATGTATTAAGCCATGCTTATAATTTAATGGATATTGTATATTATTTTCCCTTGTTTGTATACAGTGCATATTATAGATATTAAGGCACGTAATGAGAATATTTTAAGTTAAAAAAGAACATTTCATATTTTTAGGACAAAGTCGTACATTGTAAAATATGGATAGTAGTTCTTAAGGACGTTACAGTATGTAAGGATGCTCTCTCTCTTATGTCATCATCTGTAAAGTGGCTTAAGGACACCTGCCTCCAGGGCTGCTGCTGAGATTACTTAAGCTAATGTTTAAACAGCACTTAGCAATGTCTCACATTTTGCAAATAAACAATAAATAGCAGTTGTCACTGATTGTAAATGATGATAATAGTACTAATATCTTAATGCTCCTCTCACTACTGTGCCCCATTTCTAAAGAATATCTCCTTGTTTTACAATTTTATTAGCAAATGAAAATGTAAATTCCAAAGAAACACATACAATAAAATTGAGTAACTTCAGCTTTGTCAAATACTCATCAACATTTTCAGCCCAGAGGAGGATCCCTGAGGAAATTTGGGAGATATTGCCAGTGAGTATAGGGTTTCTTTGCAGGGTGATAAAAACGTTCCAAAATCAGACAGTGGTGTAGGGTGTACAATTCAGAATTGTACACATTAAAATGGTAAATACTATGATATGTAAATTACATCTCAATAAATATGTCATTAAAAAAATGGAGCTCCATAATGAAAGATTTCACACCTTAATACTGATCAGAAAGCCTCCATACAAACAGGTCCCTGGTCCTCCCCCGGCCCAGCTACAGTCTTCAGGTCTTCCCAGATCAAACGTAGATTACACGTTGTGTCCTCAGAAAGGCTCACTCAGTCTAACTCTAAATCTGATCCGGACAGAAGTCTCTTTTCAACCTCTGTAATTCTACGTTCATTTATAAGTGTTGCTTGTTTTTAATGCCTCCCCCAGCAAATCCTTAGCTCCATGGAGCTCAAAGTTGCACCTGTTTTCTTTACCTGTAGATACCTCATGCCCAGCCTATAGAAGAGACTCAGCAAGTGCTGATGAAAAGACAGAAATGCATCCTCCAAGTAGTCAATTATTGCTCGCCCAGGTGCTGCGACTCAATCCCTTCTCAGCACCTGTGTGCAGTACCTATTGGTAGTTCCTGTGTGTGGCACTGTGTTTGGTACCACGTGTGGTACTTGTGTGTGGTACTGTGTTTGGTACTGTATGCACTACTTGTGTGCAGTACTGTGTTTGGTACTGTGGGCAGTGCCTATATACGGTACTGTGTTTGGTGCTGTGCATGACGCCTGAGTGCAGTACTGTTTGGTACTGTGTGTAGTACCTGTGTGCAGCACTGTGTTTGGTACCTAAGTGCAGTACCGTGTGTGTGGTACTATATGCAGTACTGTGTGTGGTACTGTATGCAGTCCCTGTGGGCAGTACTTGTGTGTAGTACTGTGTTTAGTACTATATGCAGTACCTGTGTGTAGTACTGTGTTTGGTACACTATGTACTACTTGTGTGAAGTACTGTTTGGTACTGTGTGAGGTGCCTATATGTGGTACTGTGTTTGGTACTGTGCATGATGCCTGTGTGCAGTACTGTGTTTGGTACTGTGTGCATTACCAGTGGGCAGTACTGTTTGGTACCTGTGTGCAGTACTATGTTTGGTACCCAAGTGCAGTACTGTCTGTGGTACTGTGTGCAGTCCCTGTGGGCAGTACCTGTCTGCAGCACTATGTTGGGTATTGTGTGCAGTACCTGTGGGCAGTACTGTTTGGTACCTACGTGCAGTACTGTGTTTGGTGCCTAAGTGCGGTACTGTGTATGTGGCACTGTGTGCAGTACTGTGCATGATACTGTATACAGTGTCTGTGGGAAGTACTTGTGTATACTATGTTTAGTACTGTGTTGGGTACTGTATGCAGTACTATGTTTGGTACTATGTGCAGTGCTTGTGCACATTACCTATGCACGGTAGTGTTTAGTACTGTATTGGTTACTGTGTGCAGTACTGTGCTTGGTACTATGTGCAGTAGCTGTGTGCAGTACCTACGCACAGTACTGTGTGGTCCCTGTGGCCAGTACCTGTGTGGGTGCAGCACTGCAGGCCATATCTGTGTGCAGTACCTGTGTGCTGTACTGTGTTTGGTACCTGTGTTTGGTACTGTGTGTGGTCCCTGTGGGCAGTGCCTGTGTGAGTGCAGCTCTGCAGGCTGTACCTGTGTGCAGTACTGTGTTTGGTACTGCACATAATGCCTGTGTGCAGTAGTGTTTGGTACTGTGTGCGGTACTTGTGTGCAGTATTGTGTTTGGTACTATGCTTGGTACCTGTGTGCAGTACCTGTGTTTGGTACTATGTGTGATCTCTGTGGGCAGTGCCTGTGTGGGTACAGCACTGCAGGCTGTACTTGTGTGTGGTACTGTGGTACCTGTGTGCGATACCTGTATTTAGTACTGTGTTTGGTACTGTTTGACATGAGTTTGGTACCTGTGTGCAGTACCTGTATTTGGTACTGTGTGTGTTCCCTGTGGGCAATGCCTGCGTGTGTGCAGCATGGCAGGCTGTACTTGTGTGTGGTACTGTGTTTGGTACCTGTGTGCAGTACCTGTATTTAGTACTGTGTTTGATACTGAGTTTAGTACCTGTGTGCAGAACCTGTGTTTGGTACCGTGCGTGGTCCCCGTGGGCAATGCCTGTGTGGGTGCAGCACTGCAGGCTGTATTTGTGTGTGGTACTGTGTTTGGTACCTGTGTGTGGTACCTGTATTTAGTACTGTGTTTGGTACTGTGCTTGGTACTGAGTTTAGTACCTGTGTGCAGTACCTGTGTTTGGTACTGTGTGCAGTCCCTGTGGCCAGGGCCCATGTCATTGCAGCATGTGGGCCATAGTTGTGTGGGGTATTGTGTTTGGTACCTGCCTTTGGTAGTTGTGTGCAGTCTCTGTGGGCAGTACCAGTGTGGGTACAGCACTGTGGGCCATACCTCTGTGCGATACTGTGTGCAGTCCTTGAGGACAGTACTTGTGAGCAGCACCTGTGCAAAGTGCTGTATTGAGTACTATGTGCAATACCTGTGTTTGGTACTTCTGGGCAGTGCCTGTGTGGGGGCAGCACTGTGGGCCATACCTGTGAGCAGTACTGTGTTCAGTACTATGTGCAGTACTGTGTTCAGTACTATGTGCAGTACTGTGTGCAGTACCTGTACACAGTGCTGTGTTGGATACCGTGTGCAGTACTGTGCAGTTCCTGTGGGCAGTACTTGTGTGCAGTACCTGTGCACAGTGCTGTGTGGGGTACTGTGTGTGGTATCTGTGTTTGGTACCTGTGGGCAGTACCTGTGTGGGTGCAGCACTGCGGCCCACACCTATGCGCAGTAATGTGTGTGATACTTTGTGCAATCCCTGTGGGCGGTACTTGTGTGTAGTACCTGTGCGCCTACTGTGTGCCATACCTGTGTTTGGTACATGTGCGCAGTACCGTGTGCCGCCCCAGTGGCCAGTGCCCATGTGGGCCCAGCCCTGAGGCCGTACCTGTGTGCAGGCGGATGTGCACCTTGAGGCTGCCCGAGGTGGAGAAGCTCTTCATGCAGTACTGGCACTTGAACGCCTTGATGCCGGTGTGCGTCTTGATGTGGGCTGTCAGCGTGCTCTTCACCGCAAAGGCGCGGAAGCACTGCGGGCACTTGAAGGGCTTCTCGTGGGTGTGAATGCGGATGTGGCGCACCAGGTCGCTGGGCTTGCGGAACTCCTTGGCGCAGTAGGGACACACGTGCCAGCGCACGCCGTTCTCCTCACGGATGGAGCCTGCGAAGGGAGAGGACACGTCCCGCTCGGCCTGGACGCCCCGCCCAGTGTCGGGTCCAGGGCCCCCTGCGGTCCCTACGGAAAGCTGCACGCATGAGCAGTTATGGGAAAGCTTGGAATTCCCAGGATCACAGACATCATCGAGGGCTATGAGTTAATCTCGCTGAAACCCCTAACAGTCGGGGAAAACACAATTCACAGTGTCTGAGAAAGAGCGCCCGCTGAGAAGGTGATCGATTCTGTAGGTCCAGCAGTACCAGGACACAGTCGGCTCCCTCTCAATGAAAATGAAAGTAGATGGGATCCAATGACCCCATGCTTAACGCAGGGAACGGGAAGAGAAGGAATGACGCTGGAATAAGTATTTATTGGGCCTACTGTATATCACCAACAAAAAATAATAGAAATGCAAATGTTAAGAAATGGTAAATTCATATGCTATAAAAGGAAATTTGTAAAGAGTTAAGACAGTATATATCAATTGATGATGAAATATAAGTGGATCTGTCTCATATTATTCAATTTTGAATCAAGTTTAAAACTATTTCTAATAGAAAAAAAATCATGAATTGATGGAAATAGAGTAAGTACACCTGTCCCTCTGTTTTCAGCAGGAAACAGTGCCAAGACCCCAGTGGATGCCTGAAAGCCCAGATAGTAGGGAGCCCTATGTACACTACGTCTTTCCATCTGAGAACCAAGCCAGCTACCGAGTGGCGAATGCAGCAGCATGAGTGCATGGGACAAAGGGATGACCTGTGTCTCCCTCACCCCTCTCAGGATGGAGCAGGACAGTGGACGGGGAAATGGTAAGCAGTTTACAGCTTATGAACTGTTTATTTCTGGAATTTTCCATTTAATATTTTTGAGAATTTGGTTGAATGCAGGTAACTAAAACTTAGAATCACTTTATTTTTAAAAATTTTGATTAGATTTATTCATCTGAAATTAAGGTAGCATCTACAGTGACTATACAGATAACTCACATAAAGAATCCACATGAAATCAGATTTTGGCCACATTAATGAAATTCACCAGAACATTTTAAGTAAAGTTTATTCAACTGTGTCTGTACCAACACAGTTTTCTTAGGGAAAAAGAAAACCTGTTTCCTTCTCTCTTATCATGAAATATACGGAATTCTCCATATATGCAAGTAAATCTGTAAAGATAGAAAACGTACTTTCTTGAATATTCTTTGCAAGAATAATTCACATAAAAAAAAAAAGGTGGGCTGGGCGCAGTGGCTCACCGCCATAATCCCAACACTCTGGGAGGCTAAGGCAGACAGACAGCTTGAGCTCAGTAGTTTGAGATCAGCATGGGCAACATGGCAAAATTCTGTCTCTACAGAAACATTTTAAAACAATTAGCTGGGTGTGGTGGTGCATGCCTGTGGTCCCACATACTCAGGAGGCTGAGGTGGAAGGATGACTTGAGCCCAGGACGCAGAAGTTGCGGTGGGCTATGATTGTACCACTGCACTCCAGCCTGGGTGACAGAGCCAGACCCTGTCTCAAAGAGAAAAAAGGAAAGAAAGAAAGGTAGAAAAAAAGAATGAAAAATAATACATTTTTTAAACACAGTGACAGAATGTAAATAAAAACAAACAAAGGCACAGACACAAATCACGGGGGTAAATATGGACAAGGAAATAAGGGAACTGGTTTTAAAAGGTGAGACATTTGTGGTGATAGTGCATAAAGATATCTAAAATTTAAGACTGCTTAAAATTAATAGGTAAAAATTAATTCAGAAATATGCATAATTACCTAAAGGTCTTATCATGACAAATCAAAAATGCAAGGTAGAAAAGGGTATGAGAGACTATATCTACTAGTGAAAATTAGGACACCATTCCCCAGAAATCAGATTTTTTTCCAAACCAAAATGAAACTATAGCTCAAGTTACGCAAAATGACATAATCTAAATCTGCCACCAGGTTCTAATATCTGGGAATAGACTAGAACAGAGACTACGAACTGGAAGTCCTGAAGCTGTCTCCAAATCTGGCCTGCATATGTTTTGTTTCACCCACACAATGTTAAAAAAGAAAATGGAATCCAGATCCCCAACTCTGACAAATGGAAAGTTCCGGAAAGCTAGATCTGCAATCCCACATGGCAAGCTTTCCTGGAATTGGGCAGTAGCTTCCCTCTTTAAATAGTAAGGCCAGGTGCGCTGGCTCACACCTGTAATCCCAGCACTTTGGGAGGCCGAGACGGGTGGATCACCTTAAGTCGGGAGTTCGAAACCAGCCTGACCAACATGAAGAAACCCCGTCTCTACTAAAAATACAAAATTTGCTGGGTGTGGTGGCACATGCCTGTAATCCCAGCTACTCGGGAGGCTGAGGCAGGACAATCACTTGAACCCGGGAGGCAGAGGTTATGGTGAGCCAAGATTGTACCATTGCACTCCAGCCTGGGCAACAAGAGCAAAACTCCGTCTCAATAAGTATACATATAAAAGATTAAATCAAAGATTTAGTTTAAAACATTAAATTATGACGAAGCACAGTGGCTCATGACTGTAATACCAGCACTTTGGGAGGCCAAGGCAGGAGGACTGCTCCAGGCCAGGAGTTCAAGACCAGTCTGGGCAATATAGCAAGACTCTGTCTCTACAAAAATAAAAATAACAAAATTAGCCAGGTGTGGTGGTGCACACCTATAGTCCTAACCACTCGGGAGGCTGAGGCAGGAGGATCGCTTCAGCCTGGGAGGTCGAGGATGCAGTGAGCTATGATCATGACACTGCACTGCAGTCTGGGCAACAAAGTGAGACCCTGCCTCAAAAAAAAAAAACCTATTAAATTATAAAAGTCAGATATAAGAGACGTCATCCATAATGTCCGTGATGAAGTCTAAATATCACCCAAGCCCAAAGTCACTAAACATTGACAAACTTAGCTACACATATATATAAATTTCTCCCCAGTTAAAAAAAGTTTTTCAGCTCAAAAAGGTAAACAAATTAGAAAAAAAAGTACAACTGACCCTTGAACAACTCGGAGGTTAGGGGCACTGACCCCCAATGCAGTTTAAAATCTGCCTATAAGATACCCCAAAAACTTAACTATCAATAGCCTCCTGCTGACCAGAAGACTTGCCAGCAACATCAACAGTTAACACATATTTTGTATCTTATACAACTGTAATCTTACAATAAAGCTAGAGAAAAAATGTTATTCAGAAAAGCATAAAGAAGAGAAAATACATCTCCGATTCATTAAGCGGAAGTGGTTTTCCTCTCTGTCTACATGTTGAGTGGGCTGAGGAAGTGGGGGGTCTTGTTCTCTCGGGGTGGCAGAGGCGGAGTAAAACCTGCATAAGTGGACCTTTCAGTTCAAATTTGTGTTGTCTAGGAGTAAACTGTATCTCACAAATATAGGTCACAAAATACTAGCATCTTTAATACCTATGGACAAAAGAAGTCAAGAGTTAGTCTTATAGGAAAATACAGGTACTCTTTAACATGAAAAGCTCTCAACCTTACTCCCTGTAAGAAAAATGCAAATTCAACATACAATAAGATACCATCTTCTAACCTATCAGATGAGTAAAAAAAGTCCCCAAATTTTGATAATTTCTTGAAAAGGCTGTGGGAAACAGGTGCTCCAACAATTGCTCCTAGAAGGTAAATCTACATGACTACATGAAAGTTAACTGTTTATCAAAACTTACTCCTTTTCACCAAAAGGAAAGTGTAACTGTTTACAAAATCCTTTTCATTTGTTATCAAGTACATTACTGATACCAATGATAAAATTTCAACAAGGTCGGTACAGTAGACAATAGTTCTGGTCCATTTTAATTTCCTGATATTGATGATTTTACTATGATTATGTACAAGGATGTCCTCGATTTTAGGAAATAGACATAAAGTATCTACAGTTAAAAGGGCATTATATCTACAAGTCACTCTTAGTAAATTCAGGAAAAATAGAGGTAAACAGCGAAAACAAATGTAGTAAAATGTTAACATTTGGGGGAATATGGATGAAGGGTATATGGGAATTCCTTGTATTGTTTTGAAACATTTCCGCTAAGACTGAAATTATTCTAAAACTGAAATGTCCTTACAGATAAACGTACATGTGTGAAATGATGCAGCTACACTCATGGCCACTGCAGCATCATTCATGTTAGCAAATGGCTGCAAATTGGTTACATTACGATACATTCACAAAATGAAACACTATTCAAGTATTTTGAAAAATAAGATATCAAGTGGAAAAAAGTAACCTGAAAAATATAATCACATTATATTATACTTCTAGAAGGAAGCCACTCGTCCTCCTAGAAAACAATCACACAGATGCCTGTGCTTGTTTAAAAGACACAGAAGACAGTAGTGGTGAGCTTCCCTGGGGAGGGGTGGCAGAAGACTCCTCACAGAAGTTCTGTGTACACGACTGTGTCTTTTGAATTGTGTGGCATGAGCATGTTTCACCTATTTAAAAATAATTTTAAAACACATATATTCATTAAGCACTTATTATTGGTCAGGTACCACCATACTATCCACTTTACATGGATCCTGCCATTTGTTTCTCTTTCATTTATTCTATCCTTAGTCCCACCTTACAGATGAGAAGCTGACAGCTTAAAAGTTAACTGACTTGCCCAGGACCAGATGGCCAGTGAAGTCCATGCGATCCTAGCACCTAAGTGCAGTTTTCACAAGGAGGCCTGTCTTCCCAGTGTCTTCAAGCACAGCATGACAAGTGCCAAGTGCCATGCCAGACATCAAAAGGTATCTGCCCTGGAACGGACTGTGGTCTAGGGGAGAAGCGGGCAGGGCAGTGTAACCAACCATGTATGGCAGAGCATCAGAGGTGCCAAGACAGATGTGTGCATGGATGCACACCAGGAATGCAAAGACAATGCTGATTACTTCCGCAGGAGAAGGCTCAGAAACTTCTGCAGAAATAAGGTGGCCCTGTGGGTGAGCTTCGAAGGCAGATATTTGCCAAGAAGGACACAGCCTGAGGTACATTTATCAGATAAAAGCAGTAGCAAAAGCCAGGTGTGAAGGTAAGTCCCAGAAACTTCTAGTTCAATATGGCTGGGGTAAAGGATGTCTGGTGGGACTAGCAAGAGTCAGAAGTGCAGGCAGGGCTAAATTACAGAAAGCCTTCCATGCTGCAGAAAGTTTCTTGGTAAGAGAGAAAAAAAGCCTAGACGTGTTCTCTTCAGTCTTCAGTTAGCTCCTATGCAAGAGAAGGTGCCATGGGCCATCCAGTCAGCTTTATCTCCAGCATTAACTGGGCCATCAGGAGGACGAGGATGACCAAAGAGGAAGGCCACTGGCCAGACATGGGTAGGGTAGCCAGGCAGGGGCAATGTAGTAACCAGAAAGACATCTGTGGGTTCTTCTGTGGGATCAGAGAGCACCTACTGTAATCAGAAAATTCCAAGTAGAGCACCTGGGATGGATGTGCCTGCTCTTTTGGGGCAAAATCCAAATGCTGGTTCCAACAAAGGACCCTGGCCTGCTGGGAGCATCAAAAGATTCCCCCAGATGCCTGACAGGTACATACAGAAGTTCTAGCCCAGAAGACAGTCATGGTGACACAAAGTCTTTCTGCTTTCAAGGACCAGAACATCAAATATTCAGAAGTAACTACTATCCAACAACTAATTAGAGAGGGACTCATATCTCAGTGTCACACACAAATGCAGACTCCCCAGCCAGAGAAGACCTTTACGTGAAATACAACAGCCCGAGTCACCTTCTTGACTTTTGTTACAGAATATCTCACTGCACAGCCTAAGTGTGTGTGTGTGTTTGTTTTTTGAGACGGAGTCTTGCCCTGTCGCCCAGGCTGGAGTGCACAATCTCAGGTCACTGCAAGCTCTGCCTCCCGGGTTCACGCCATTCTCCTGCCTCAGCCTCCCGAGTAGCTGGGACTACAGGCGCCGCCACCACGCCTGGCTAGTTTTTTTGTATTTTTAGTAGAGATGGGGTTTCACCATATTAGCCAGGATGGTCTCGATCTCCTGACCTTGTAATCTGCCTGCCTCAGCCTCCCAAAGTGCTGGGATTACAGGTGTGAGCCACCGCACCCAGCATTTGTTTGTTTTTTATGTTTTTGTTTGTTTGTTTTAAAAAAAAAAAACTCTCTCAGTAGCAGACCTACTAGAACACTGGGAACACTTCATTCAAACCTGGTGGAACCACAGCAGCAGCAAAATCTTACCAAATAATCATTATACAAATCAGAAGTGACAGGTCAGTGCTGGGTCTCGGGGCTTCACACAAAAGCCTCTGACATGGTTTGGCTCTGTGTCCCCACCCAAATCTCACCTTGAATGCTAATAATCCCCACATGTCATGGGAGGGACCTGGTGGGAGGTAACTGAATCATGGGGGTGGGTTTCTCCTATGCTGTTCTCTTGGCAGTAAGTCTGATGGGGTCTGATGGTTTTATAAACGGTAGTTACCCTACACATGCCTCTCTTTCCTGTAGCCGTGTAAGATGTGACTGCCATGATTGTGAGGCCTCCCCAGCCATGTGGAACTATGAGTCAATTAAACCTCTTTCCTTTATAGATTACCCAGTCTCTGGTATGTCTTTATTACAAGCATGAGAACAGACTAACACAGCCTCTTACATAAACCTGGCCCTCAACTAATGACAGATTTCTAGATATGCTGCTAGGACTGGGCCAACAGAAGCATGCAACTGGATATCTGAAACTGTAAATCAAGGAACGGATCCTGCTGATGAAATGGAGCTAGTAGAATCTTTTTATTTATTTATTTATGTATGTATGTATTTAGACATGGAGTCTCACTCTGTCACCCAGGCTGGAGTGCAGTGGTATGATCGCAGCTCACTGCAACCTCTGCCTCCTAGGTTCAAGCCATTCTCCTTCCTCAGCCTCCTGAGTAGGTGGGACTACAGGTGCGCACCATCACACCCAGCTAATTTTTGTATTTTTAGTAGAGGCAGGTTTCACCATGTTGGCCAGGCTGGTCTCGAACTCCTGACCTCAGGAGATCCACCCACCTTGGCTTCCCAAAGTGCGGGGATTACAGGTGTGAGCCACCATGCCCGGCCAGTAGAATCTTTTTAACAAATACTACAGTCTGCTGGGTTTTTCAGCACTGACCAGGAAGATGATGTTGATTTTCTGGCCAGGTTTTCTTGGCTGGTCACAGGAAAGAGACAGTCACTGATAGTTAGCTGGACTACGTGAATTAAGAATGGGAATATCAAGATGCTCAAGAGGCACTAGGAGCTGCTGAAACAAGGGTGGCACCGACGCTGAGGTGACCAGCTCTTGACGACAGGACCTCCTCTAAGATACTGGCTTTTGCTGTGATTATGTTCAGATTTTGAAACATCTTAAGAGTGCTCTCAGATCAGCAGAAGGCTGGCACAGCAGCAATCATGTTAGTTGTCACAAAGGAACTTATGATGAAGACCATATCTTTGAAAATGAGAGTAACGATGAAGCCATGTTTGTCAACGATAAAAAAACAACAGAAGTTACTGTTGGACCAGCCAGCTCAAGCTTCACCAGTTACTGCTGGCTCCTGCGCAGTTTATATTTCGACACCGCAGCACTAGCAGGCTACACGGTTTATAGAGGCTGCAGGAGCAGCAAGCTTGCTATAGAAATTGGCAGAAGCTCCTCCAAGATCGCATGGTGCCTCCTTCTCAGGTGCTGGTTCAATGGCTGGTGCTTTGCAAATATGACACAGCTGTTGGTAATGTCAGGAGTGAACTCTTATCAGCATATATCTGTGACATGAGTTTTTCGGAACTTGTCAGACAGGAAAGTTCCTCACAACTGAACCTCAACACATTCTGTGGGTATTAATGGCTTTCTTAGATCACCGGGGGTCTGCAACACTCTAGTGCAAAAGCATGCAGCAGAACTGCTTATGCTTCTGTTCTTCAGATTTGTCAGATCTCTCAAGAAACAATGAATCCTTTCATTGAGGATATTCTGAATAGAACAGAAGACTTATCAGGGCTTTCTCCACTGAGAAGCGTTAGCAGTCCTTACTGAAGAACAACCAACTATTTGTTTATGAGACAGCTGGAGTACCAATTATGGACAGCAAACACCCATCAAAAAGGAAGCAAGCATTAACTGAGGAATCCGTGGACTCCACTGATGGACAAATTTAAACTTCTGTTAGGAACACTGATGCTGACAGCAGAGGAAGAAAGGGCAACATCTATAACAGACTGCCTCAACCATGCTGCTGGACTTGCCACAGCAGCAAGCAGCCTGGGGAATGGCATGGCTGTTCCGAGGCTCTGAGCTGTTTACAGATACTCTCATCAGCCCTCAGCTGTGCCTCACAGAAGGATATGCTCAGAAGCAGAGTTCCCATGCTCCTCCTCATTGCATGATTACTTGCCTGGAGGAAGAAGTCCTTCTATTCCTCTTGTCTGCTCAGACACGTGCTCAAAGACTACGAAGGAAGAGACCCCCAGCAACTCATTCCTTTTATCAAGCAGATTACAGCCAAGCCTAAGACACAGGTATCCCCATTGTATGACAGATGCTCATGCCTCTGCTCATGCAGTTGTTGAAGAATTGTTCTGATCAGCAGAAGAAAACCACCAGTCTGCTGCTGAGAAAGGCAGATGCTGCGGAGGAGTTACTTTGCCTCCCTTCTGTTAGTCACAGGCAGTGGAATGAGTGAAGGTACAGAGAACAGAGAATGAGTGCTGGTTACTTTCTCACAGGAGCAGCTGAATATCCAGATCCAAGTGCACAGAAATAGGTTTTGTCCTTCAAAGTTGAGAACCTCAGGGAGGTTCAGAGGGACTATGGAATTTCTTGCTCCTGTTTATAAGCGCATTGCCCCCATGTGGTTCCCAGAACCTTGAAAACAAATCTCTGTCCTGGCAGATGCACAAACAGTGCTGGCTGATGTGGCTACACAGCGACACTGAGAACAGTGCATCTCAGATGCAGCCCAGGATGCACTGAGCATCTTTACCAAGGAAACCTGCCCTCCTCACATGCTGCCCCAGAAATGATTTAGGAGTTTGATCAAGTGCTTCAGCAGCCTGAAGCTAAAGTTTTACAAGAATTATTTAAAGTACTCTTCCAGGGAGGAAACCCTAAGGACTGCATCTCCTTGGGTCTACTTCACGATGAGAATTCCAGTTAATAATTTAGGGGGAAAAAACATTTTTGTGTGCCATTCACACTAGCATTTTTAACACTGCTTTGGGCTTACTGCAGTACACTTACTGAGGATTTTCTGATATGAGGTCTGTTGCACTCATGGATGCAGACCCCACAGAGAAGGAGAAGGGCTACCTGCACTTAACCTTTACGCAATTATAAAAATCAAATTTATCTGAGCTGTAAGCACTTGGCAGACCACAAACAACAAAAGAAGAACATGGGAGAAGGTTTGTTACAGGGAATTTTAAAAAGCACATTTGCAGAGATAATGATTTTAAAAAGCAGATGAGTCTAAGAGCCACACCATCCTGGAGCCCGTGGACTGAAACAGGACAGTAGGATGCCGGTCAATTACAGACCAGTACAGTATACCGAAGTTCACAGCGATGACCCCAGGTCATCAAGAAGTGGCTAAGTTAACAAGATCACACTCTGATCTAAGAAGGTAAAGTATGCAACGACTTTTAGAAAAGTTTCCATACACAATAGTTTCACTATACCATACCATTTTCATCCTTAAAGGAATCAATCATCAGCTTTCCAGAACACCATTCACCATGATTTCTAGATAGCCAGTATTTCACCACAATAAATGTCTTTTTTTTTTTTTTTTTTTTTTTTTGAGACAGAGTCTCACACTGTTGCCAGGGCTAGAGTCCAATGGCATGATCTCGGCTCACTGCAAACTCCGCCTCCCGGGTTCAAGCGATTATCCTGCCTCAGCCTTCCGAGTAGCTGAGATTATAGGTGCTTGCTACCACACCCAGCTAATTTTTTGTATTTTTAACAGAGATGGGGTTTCACTGTGTTGGCCAGGTTGGTCTCGAACTCCTGACCTCGTGATCCACCTGCCTTGGCCTCCCAAAGTGCTGGGATTACAGGCATGAGCCACTGCACCTGGTCATAAATTTCAAACTTTACTAAAAATTTACAATGATTTATATGTCACAAGTTGTATGACAACTATAAAAGCATTGTTAAATTTTTACTATAACTTCTTCAAACAAAGCAAATCCCGCCAAAAACATTCAATCTGATAAAAGTGAATAAATCAAAAGCAATAATTTTACATGGTGGAGTATGCTTAACTTAGGAACATAATGAAGGTTAGTTATAAGCAATTAATGCTATGACTTATGAGACAAGAATAGTTTTCCTCATGGTCTTTCTAAGATATCAAATGATATTCCATCCTTGGAGAGGCATTTTCAGATATAATCACTATGTTAAAAGTGCACTGGTCATTGAAAAGTTTTAATTAAAAGGAACATCTTTAAATAGAAACATGTTCCCAGGCAAAGAGTGGTAGCTCATGCCTGTAATCCTAGCATTTTGGGAGGCTGGGGCAAGAGGATCACTTGAGGCCAGGAGTTTAAGACCAGCCTGGGCAACATAGCAAGACCTCAGCTCTACAAAAAAAAAGTTTTTCACTAGCCATATGTGGTGGCACATGCCTGCAGTCCCAGCTACTCAGGAGGTTGAGGCAGGAGGATTACTTGAGCCCAGGAGTTCAAGGCTACAGTGAGCTATAATCGCACCACTGTACTCTAGCCTGGACAACAGAGCAAGACCCAGTCTCAAAAAAAAAAAAGGTCCCCATGGTTTTCTCATAACCATATTAGAGAGGTCACTTAACAAAAACAAAAACAGAAACAAAACAAAAAAAAAGCACTGGCTCCAACTTGTACTAGGGATCCCATGAATGTAATGGGTAATTATTACAACTGCATGCACTTGCTCAGTATTCTACATGTGTATTTGATTGATTCAAGTAGTCCAGAAATTACCTAATCGTTATCAACTCTGTAAACACAGCACTCCAAACTAGAACACCGTACAGGAAGGTTTCCTGCAATTCCATGTGGAATTCCTTGGCTAGCGCTTGGTGCAGGGAGAAAGCTGCTTCTAGCACATGCGGGTGAAGGTCTGGAAGGAGCAGCACAGGGTGGCGCTCACCTTCTCGGTCTAAGGATCATGGCTATGTGGTACTTTCAGGAAGGAGAAGGTCTGACATGGCTCCTCACTCAGTGGCTTGCTGGCCAGGTGAAAGCATCTAATTTAGCACAATAAGTAGAGACAGTGGCCCATGGGACTCAGGCGGGCACTCGCACACAGGTAATAAATCTGCATCAGATTATCAGGAACACATAACACAACTGTAACCTGGAAGGCTACCACACAGCTCATCAAAATACATGGAAATGGCTCCTGTTTCCCTTTCTTGCCCTGCTAGATACCAGGAAACTGTGTGGGAGAAACTGCTTAGATTCCAGCATCCTGTCTTTCACTTGGGGAGAAGAAGCCAGATCAAGGGGAAGAAGAGCAGGACTTGTGTTGTTTGAGAAACAAGAACTTCACAATCATGTTATAAATGAGAAAATGTATTCTAGGAAAGAAGTGTTAACAGAAATGGCAATGTTATTCCATGCTTTGTTGCAAGAATGCACTTGTTCCCCAAGACACCTGGGAAAGGTTTTTACAGGAACAGTTTTGCCAAAAAGACAAGAATCTATCTTTTTCAAGAAAGATGTAGTAAATTCCTGCTCCTGCAGAAAGAGCCATATTGAGCACTGTGGAGTGTTCAGAAATGAAAGGGCTGTATTCCCAGCCAGAAAGAGCTTATTACCTAGAAGGGACATTAGACTGCATCTGTGCACAATTAACATGAGAGAATGCAGGAATCCTAAACACTCTAAGTGCTGTGGGAGATAGGACAAGAAAAAGCACCTCTCAGAGTCCGTCCATGAGGAGGAGTACTGAAGATGCTTGAATGACGGAGCATTAAAGATGCTTGAATGATGGCCAAGATTTGACAGAGACCAGAGGGAGAAGGAAAAGGAAGGCATCCTTGCTGCAGAAAGCCTGCAGAAAGCATGATGTGCAGAAACACAGGGACGCCTAGAAACAGTAGGAATCCAGTTTCAGTATGATGTATAGTAAGTTTGTGCCTAGAAGCACAGAGGGAGGAAGGATTGGAAATGCAGGCTGGACAGGTGATAGGATACTCAGGAGCCAAGAAATGGATCTTGGAGTGTAACGGGAAAGGGTGAGGTGTGGAGGAGGGAGCTGTGCTGCAGGGGTCCTTTGAAGAAGAGGAAAGGACTAGTCAGAAGCTACTAGAATCACATGGCTGGATGCCAGAAGCACCAAGGGCGAGAATAACTGAAGCAAAGCCGTGGATCTCAGTGGAGAGGAGGCACCTAAGCAGAGCAGAGAGAGAACAGTCAGAGACAACAAGCTTTCGAGCCCTGGCGAGGAGTCAGGACAAACTGAATACAGGAAAGAAGCCAGGTTAAGGAGAAGAGATAAATTTAAGAAATTTTATGGCTGTTATTTTTATTTTTAAATACCAACCAATTACAGCTAGCTACAAAACATTCAACAAACATATCCTATCACCTTCAGAGGAAAAAAGGGCATATTTCTTAAAAACCAGAAATATGCTATCCCAATGTCTAAACTTTAAAGTTTAGCAAAATTACCAGGTAGAAATGGTGATTTCTTCTTTATCATTTTTTTTTCTTTTTTATCCAGTTTCTCCGGGCTTTCCTGTTCTTTTTCTTGCTCTGCGTCTGTAGGGTCCGTCTGCTCATTTGAAACGCTGGAAACATCTGGGTTTTGAACCTGTGGTGCAGAGGTCTTGGCATGGCTGGAGTCATTAGGATGTGCTGCAACTGGAATTGAAGACAGCCCACTGTTTTCTAAGGCTTGCTAAGACAGAACAAAACTAAAAGGTTAGAAGATAACGATGGCCCAAATCTGCCTACCAAAATCAATCACAAAGCTTTACCTATAGAATTCTAATTCCACTCCAAGAAACAAGAATCTACAATTCCAAGTAATCACTTAGCAGTGAGGCTTCCAACCCTTTGAGGCTGTAACATCTTTTCTGATATATGACATTCTGCCCCCACCCAAAATAATATAAGCATTTATATTTCTAATTAAAATTTATTTGACTTTCAGAAATCTTACCTCACACAACTTTGGTTGTCTCTAAATAAATCTGGGAATCCCTATCTGAAGGCTTTTGAGTTACACTGGGCTTAACTTTAAGGTATCGGCTGTAGAATGACACCCTGAGATTCCTCATACCCCTGGCCAGCTCTTCCCCATGAAAGTATAGGAGGAAGGTTAAACAAGTAACAGAGAGACAGGAGGAGAAGGAAGGCCCCCTCTTTTTAGAAGCGAAGAGCTAGTGTGAAGTAGCGGTGGACTAGAAGGCTGGGGGCTCTGTGCTCCTGCCCCACCCCTCTCCCACATGTGTAGGTGCTGCCCACACACCTGAGAGAAGGCCAGGCAGTATGAACGCTCTCAGAATTGTCGACACCCATGACTGCCTCCAAATTATAAACCAGAACCTCAAGAATAAAATACTTTTTCCACCTCTGTCAACATAAATAGATACAACTTCTGAAAAGGCTGTTCTTTTCAAGTAAGTTCATTTACAGAAAAAAAAATAAAAGTTTATGATTTTTTTAATGTATAGATGAATAAATCATTTGAATGTTGTGCCATCCATAAGCAATTAAGTAGGCATATTAATTTCTTTCAGTTCAGGCACATTTTTCATGAGGATACCCTGACTTTGACAAGTCCTACAGATTTATTTCTCAATGATCATCCCCGGTTTCTGGCCCAGCGCGAGCGCGTAAGCCTCACACCGCAGGGAAGCGTGCTTCACCTGTAAAATGTCCTGGTTGATGCCCACTGTGATGCTCAGCTGCTGCCCAGCCTGCGGGGACTGCCCTGACTCCACTGGCCCCGGCTCTGAGAGCTCCAGGAGCTGCTGGATGACGTCACTCACTGCCTGGGAGCTTGGCTGGCTTGAGGCTGACGTGGCTTGGGCTTCTGTCTGTTGAAGAGGTAACGTCTGAAAGAGTGTGGCCTGAAACACAGAAACATTTTCATTAAAAATACAATTTTGCTCTTCAATTTAAAAAGGAAAATTTTTAAAAAAAAGGCAATACCCTTCTTAAGGGTGTTAAAATCTAAAAGTATCCTAACACATAAATTTTAAATATCATGTCTCACTGATTCTTGTGTTTGGCACGATATTGGCTCTTAACATACACAATAAATTGTTCGAATGCAATTTTTTACAGTTTTTTCAAGTGGGCAGTAGAGACTCAAGATAGCAGATTGAGCGCATGAACCCTCACCTTCCTGTTAGCTCATAAAATTGAAGTGAAGGAATTTTAAAAATATCAAGTTATACAAATTTAAAAAGTAGGAAAGAAACCACTGCAGTCAAAATAATTCAACACATTTGTGAAAAATTCTTCCTGCAGGGAGACTGGAGGAATAAATGCACGGTAATGCTACAGCCAAGAAAACTTAAGTCAGAGGAAAGGGTTGTGATGGGAGAGCCAGTCCCACCCCTGCAGGGCTTGGGAATCCGAAACATCCCACCCAGAAGACGACGGATGGCAGGGAAACTACCCGTACAACACTGTGCGGGTGGGGACAGCACACTCTACCTTTGTCAAAACCCATAGAATGGACAACTCTGAGAGTGAACCCTGACAGAAACTACGGACTTTGGTTAATAATAATAATATATCCACATTCATTCACCAGTTGTAACAAACGTACCCGACCAATGTACCATGTCAGAAATGGGGGAAACTGAGCACGAGAGCAAGAGGGTATATGGTAGATCTCTGCACTTTCTGCCGAAATTGTCTGTAAACCCAAAACTGCCCTAAAATTCAAGTCTGTCAATTTAGAAAATAAAAATAAAAACAGAACAAAAAGTATTAGGACCAAAAATGAACGCCCCTGTCTTCCTCCACGGAGGAAGTGGCGGACAGGCACGCACTTTGAGGCAAAAAAAAAAAAAAAAAGGAATCTCTAAATATCTTTTATCACTAAAAAAGATAAAAAAGAATAAATGACCTGGGAAGAACTAGGGCACCTTTTGTGGCACTAAATTCCCAGACTAAGTATAAGTGTTCTGCCACCAGGGTCCCGTGAAGGGCTGGTTCCCCTGGCCACTCACACTCAGTGACCCCTGGATCAACAAGCACCATCCACGTGTCAACAGTTCACACACAGGCTAGTGCTGCCCTTTCCTAAAACACAAACAGGCAACCAAAGATGATGAGGTAGGCCCAGGAGAGAGAAGGGGAGATGACCCCAGGCAAGTAACTCAACGAGCACAAAAAACTTTTTAAAACACAATGCTTATTGGATTTCAGAAAAAGTACATCAAACAAGAAAAAAAAACTTGTGAAAAAGAAACAATCAGATCATCACAAAGCAGAGCTTTCAGAAATTAAAAATCTTACTTAAAAAAAAAAAATCAAAAGAGTCATAAGATAAAACTGAGGAGACCTCTCCAGGCCAGGCCTGGTGGCTCATGCCCGTAATCTCAGGGCTTTGGGAGGTTGAGGTGGGAGGATCGCTTGAGGCCAGAAGTTTGAGACCAGCTTGGGCAACATAGTGAGACCTTGTCTCTACAAAAAATTTAAAAATTAGTCGAGCATGGTGGCATGCACCTGTAGTGCCAGGTACTCGAGAGGCTGAGACAGGAGGATTACTTGAGCCCAGGAGTTCAAGGTTACAGTGAGCTATAATCACGCCACTGCACTCCAGCCTGGCTGACAGACAAAAAAACCTCAGGGCTGAAAAAGGCCAAGAGTTAGAAAATGTGAAAGGTAAAATAAGAGACACGTAGAGTCAATCCTGGCAGCTGGACACTGATTCCTAGAGCATCCTGAAAAAGAATATATACAATTTAACTTCTAATGTTCTTACCTGCCCAAATAAGAGTATAAGGTAAGGGAGATTCCAGGTTTCTAAATCCCTATAACTACATTTCTTTCTATTGAGAATATAAATGTTTAAAATGATCTGGACTATTATTCCAGATTATTCACTACATCTATGTTTTGATTTGCATATTGCCAAAGGAAATGATGAAAATTAATATTTGGTTGATTTACACAACATTAAAAATTTTATTAAAAAAAATTCAGACCAAAATAGAATGTTGAAGACATAATTAGTGGACTCTCCAGCTTTATAATTCATTTTACAACATTCTATCTGGTCAAGAATAAACTGAGGAACCATCCCACACTGCAAATATTATGAAAAAAGAAAAGAAAAAACGAACATTAAAGGTAAACCTAATATTTAAAAACTAAGTATTAATTAGACTTATTTTCCATACTGGTAGGAGGCAACTGTTGACATAACACAACCAAGTAACTGCATTCATAAGCATACATTAAAACTTCCGACGCTTGTATTTAACGTCTACTACTATTAAGATACCATAGCTGATGCTTAAATTTTACCATTTATTAATCTGTTGAGAGGCTAGTGCAGTACAAGTAACTAAATGAGGCTGAGATAAGATGCCTACAGAAAAAATAAGTGTGTGTATGTCCCTGTGTATGTGTGTGCGCACGCGCGCACCTGTCTACACACAGTCTCTCTGTGTGTAGGCATATGTATTTAGAGTCATATAATTTTTAACTACATGTACTTAAAAATATAATTTAGTTTCAAAAGTCCAAAGACTTGGGAAAAAGTATCACTGTCACATAAGAAAAGAGAAATATTACCTAAAAAGGGTAATTAATTCTTAAATTATAATGTAAAGACAAAGAATATTCAATAATCATCAATAACATTGTAGAAATTATTTCACAAATTAATGATTACAGTTTGCCTTATTTTTACAGGTTCAGATGACAGTCTGAATCAAAGTCATCTAATTCTCAAATTTAAAAAGATTGACTTTAATTCTTTAAAAATTTGCACCTTTTCTCCATATAAAAAATTTTCATAGCCCCTTTCCACTACTAAATGTTCAATTGTAAAGGTCATATTGAAAACGACAGATTTTAGTTTAAAAAGAAGTTCTTCCAAATTACTAAACTTACCGTTAAAACATGAGCAGTCTCTGTGGAACTTGTTGAATTCTGTGGCCCACCCATGTGCATCTTGCTGATATGCGTGTTTAAGCTGCCTAAACTTTTAAATACACAACTACATTCTGTACAGTTATAGGTAGGACCATTCTTGACCTTAAAGAATAAAAAAGAAAAAAATGATGTTTCACAATTGTTAAATTTAAACATTTAAATTATGGCAAATCATAATTTACCATTCCATTCAAAATGACAGAAATAATCTAACCCTTCAACATTACCTTTTTTCTTTTAAATTAGATAGTTCTAGAATCAATGACCCAACTCTTTAAACAATATTGCCGGTATAAGATGAATTGAAATTTCAGTCTTTTCTATAAAGTAGAAATTATTCAAGAGTGAGAAAACACATTTTTCAATTATTGTAATTTAATAAAAACAAACTGTCAGGCATAAGATGTTCTTGGTTTTTTAAACAGCTGAATACAATGTTCAATAGTGAAAGCCAGACAGTTATATATAAATACATATTACACCAAATATGCTTTCAGATGGCCAAAACCACAGAGGTTAGGAAAGACGGTCATAATGATATATGAACTTTTCATCAATTTTGATATTCTGTATCAACAACAACTTTTTTTTTTTTTTTGACACGGAGTCTCGCTCTGTCCCCCAGGCTGGAGTGCAGCGGCCGGATCTCATCAATTTTGATATTCTGTATCAACAACTAATTTTCTTTTTTGTGAGATGCTCTGTCGCCCAGGCTGGAGTGTAGTAGCGCGATCTTGGTTCACTGCAACCTCTACCTCCCAGGTCAAGTGATTCTTCTGCCTCAGCCTCCCGAGTAGCTGGGATTACAAGCGCCTGCCACCGTGCCCAGCTAATTTTTGTATTTTAGTAGAGATGTGGTTTTGCCATATTGGCCAGGCTGGTCTCGAACTCCTGACCTCAGGTGATCCACCTGTCTCGGCCTCCCAAAGTCCTGGGATTACAGACGTGAGCCATCACACGTCTAACAACTAATTTTGGCCTAACAACTAATTTTAAAACTATGATAAATCCAGAAACTATGGAAACCAGTAAAATGAGTAAGAACAGCTATGAACAGAGAAAATATCTAAAATATTATTTCTCTATTACTAAAACCCAGTGTTAGTTACTGTAGAACTATGAAGGCTAGCTTGAAAACTCATCGGCCCCCTCTGAACTTGAGTAAGACTTCCATTCTGTTTGTGGTACCTAAGAAGCAAATTCAGATTCCTCATAGGACTGGATAATATTTACGAACCAACTTTTAGAGGCTGTTTCTGGAACAACCCATTCTAGTACAGGTCCAAGAGCACCTCTCAGTGGCGACAGGCAAGTCTCTGGGCCCTTTAGTATAGGGGGAGTTTTCTACACTCAAGAGTACTAGCAAGTACCTCACAAGGCTGCTCTAAGGTTCCAGTGAGGTATGCCTGTGTGCTACACAAATACACGATCCTTCCTATGCAATCATCTTCACCCAGAGGCAACACCACAAGAATGACTTACAACAGCCCAAATGTATTCTTCTGAAATCTAAAGGTAACCTCAGTACCTCACTAATACTGACATGCCTTCCTAATGTCTCTGGGTCTTAGATATGAAAAAGATTAACTCATTGAACACGGAACTCTGAATCTGTTCATAAAACTACGTGAGATGGGCAGGGGTTTTTTCTCAATTTAGATTCTCTTTTTCATTTTAGACATTCTGTTTATCTAAGATCAAAGACAGCTTCTACTTGTTTTTATTAAATTTGGATAGTGAGTGTTAACTCTTAAGTTCACTTCAGTGTTAGTTAAGGTATTACTCTAAGGAAAAAATTAAGAGATACACATTTGCTCTTAAGAATATGATAGTTTTTGTTCTGCAAAATCATTTCATAGGATATATTGATCCATGATATAAGTATTTGTGTTGTTTAAATATTTCTTTGTATTCACAATTAGAATATAAATCAGTAAGTCATGACGGTTAGTTAGAGCAAAGGTTGACCTGCTTTACAGAAATACTTGCAGAGGATCTACACAACAGTATGCTCTGCAGACAACAGAAAATTACCATGGGAAATCATCATTTTCGTCGAAAGCGTGGACAAGCAGCATGGAAGGAAATGAACAGAGCAGGTCTCTGTCCAAGAGGGAATGGACATGTACCATATGAGCTCTGTAGTATTAGCAGTAAGAAAAACACTTTTTTCTCAATTTTATTTCTTACCTTTTAATTTCTTACACTTGCCTGTGTTTCAAGTTTTCTAAAGGGATGAAATACATTATTGAGAATGATGGACTATAACCAACAAAGGTATTAGGATTATTTTCAAATATTTATTCACCAAAGCCATGCTGTCAGCAAGAAGACAAAAAGAGAGTAGTTTATATTTCTTCCACATGTAATAAACCAAAAAAATTCCCACGTATGTATTTTCTAAAACAGGGTCTGCTCGGCACAAAATCAATCTGCATTTTTTTAAATGGAAAATAATTTCTCAGGTCCGTTTTTAACCCAAAAGATACCTACTGTCCCCTGAGAAATACTGCTTATGCCCCCAACCCATGTTTACCTCTGAGTGGACTCGCTGCACATGCGACTGAAGATTCCCTTTCTGAGAGAAGGCGGCAGGACAGAAGGCACAGGCGTGGGGCTTTTCACCTGTGTGCTTGATCATGTGGGTCTGCAGTGCCCCCTTCTGGTTAAAAGCTTTTCCACATTCACTACATTTAAACGGCCTTTCACCTAGAGAGGGAGAAAAATGATCAAAATATAATTTCATATTGTATGGGCATCTTACGGATTAAAAAGAACAACACTGAAGTTACCCAAACCTATCCCTCTGGCCAGAATGTCTCCCCAGAACTCCAGATGCATATATACAAGTGTCTACTCTAAATATCAAAATTAACACGTCAAAACCGCACTTGTCCATCTCCCAAACTGTTCCACCTGCGGGCTTCATCAGGCAATGCCATCTTTCCAGGCGATCAGCAAAAAACCTTGGAGTCATCCTTATCTTCGGTTTCTCTCACGTTTCACACTCAATAATAACTTCAAAATACAGCCAGAGCAGCCCTGCTTCCTGTCTAAACCCCCATCACTCAAAGCTTCTGAAACCACCTCCAACTTGACTCACTGCTTCCACCCTGGCCCCTTCCTAGGCTGCTCTCAAAACAACAGACACAATGACCCTCTTTAAGTCCGAGCAAGTCACTTGTCTGCTGAAAATCCTCAAAGGCTTCCAAATCCCCCCCAGAGTAAAATCAAAGTTCTTCAAATACTCAGCAGAGGAGGTGCCAGTGCTGTGGTTCCCCGACCAGCTGTTGTCAGCTCCCCTGCCCCTGCTCTCTCGCTCCCTCTACCCACTTCTGCCACCGCCCTCAGACACACCAGGCAGGTTTCCACTTCTGGGCCTCTGAAATCCACCACCTGGGTGGTTCTCCCCCAAGTATCCCCAAGACTTGCTCTCTCAGATTCTTCAGGCCTTTACTCAAATTCCCCTTTGCACTGAGCACTTTCCAGTCCATTCTATTTAACATTAAAATCTCCCCTGTCCTCCCTGGGAACCCCTGGCCCCGTTCTCTGCTTGATTCTTCTGCAGACTTCTCAGCATTTGACCTTTTACATTTTACTCAATGTTCATCTCCCCTCCCTAGAATGCAGGCTCCAAGAAGGCAAGCGCTTGTGCACTGCAGCTCTTCAGCACCTAGAACAGGGCCTCGTGCACACCAGCACACAGCACAGATCTGATGAATGAAGGAATGAGCGAAAAGACAAAATCGAGTTAGGTAAGAGCCTAACTGCAAGGCTACTTAAATTTCTAGTCTTCCTAAATTTTCACTCCCTAAGAAACCGAAAGCAGCTGAGTTCATAGTAACGTCAGATCCCTGCTTCTCTGAACAGCTTTAGGGTTAAATAAATGAATGAGATATAACAAGCTTGGGGACAGTACACAAATGGGAAACAACCCTGCTTTAACTCTGAGGGGCAAGGGTGTGAAAGAGGAAGACAGGCAGTCAGGAGGCACAGTGAGAGTGTGGCCCGGTCACGGCACTGCCCGTATGGGGACAGGACAAGAGGACAGGCAGGCAGGAGGCACAGTGAGAGTGCGGCCCAGTCACAGCACTGCCCGCATGGGGACAGGAGAGGAGGACAGGCAGGCAGGAGGCACAGTGAGAGTGTGCCCTGGTCATGGCACTGCCTACATGGGGACAGGAGAGGAGGGCAGGTGGGCAGGAGGCACAGCGAGAGTGTGCCCTGGTCATGGCACTGCCTGCATGGGGACAGGAGAGGAGGGCAGGTGGGCAGGAGGCACAGCGAGAGTGTGGTCCGGTCACAGCACTGCCTGTGAGGAGACACCCTTCCTGTTCTAGATGATGATGCTGCAATGTACTCAGCCTCCTTTGGACAGGAGTTCTGCTGGGTCACACACAGTCCAGGCATGGTCCAGTAGGATTCTGGTCACACCCCGCTCACATCATCACACACACTGCGAGGCACAACCATTGGAAGACCAAGCCCAGAACACAGAACTGCCTGAACGGCAAGCGGGCACTCCCTGCTACCTCCACCCGGGCCCGCCAGCCTCCTGTTTAAACCACACCGGCCTATGTGACTCCTGGGGCTGGGACCTGCTGCTCTCTCCAGGCAGCTCACAAGCCAACTGGAGCAACAGTGACATATGCTTCAAGTTCAATGCAGGAAGAGTATGCATCACAGAATCCCAGAATGACACAAAGTATGTGATTCTCCACGCATGTGTCTCTCTAGGAGTGAAAGTATGCTTATGATGTATGTATATTTATGTATGTGTAGAAAATATCTAATGGGTTAGATATCAAACTGTTAAAGGTAAATGACATCTGAGAAGTGAACACGAGAAGGATTTGCTTTACTTTTTACTTTCTCTCTACTTTGGGTAAAGTTTGTAACATTTTTAAACTATTTTTTCATTGATTAAAACTTCAAAGACTACACACTAAAGCTGAATACTCTACAGACAAAATGTATTAGCACATTTACAAAAGCACTGTTTTCTTTCTCTCTTACTCTAGAAAATAAAAACTGATGCTCTAAAAATATCAACTTTATGCTGACATATAAACAAACGCTGAAATCATCTGAATGACTCTACAAAACTCTACACAGAAATATTCACTAAAACTCTGAAAAAAAAAAGCAATGTAACATAATTAGAACTGATTGACAAACAATAGCAGCCAAGCAAAATAGCTGTGAGATTTTTTACTTTGTCACTATAAAAGAAAACCAAATCAAGAAATACAGAAGAAAACAAAATGACAAAGCACGGATCATTTTAATTGCAAATCTCAAATACTAAAAATATTTGTACAATTTTCCTTTTTCCTTCCCTGGAGATCATGTGTGTTACTAATACAATATTATAAACGGGCTGCTCTTTACAAGATGGCAAAGAGTATTCAGCTATGAATGCTGTACTCACTTTCAAATATTCAAGCAAAACTAATGAACAAGATAAGGCATGGAGAAAGAAAGTTTTATTATTCAATGTTTCACAGCTTAGTGAAGGCAAAATTACAAAAGAATATGAAAATCCACTGCTTTCTTGTTTTTTATTTTATTTGGTTTTAATTTTATTATTTTTAAGAGTCAGGGCCTTCTTGCTGTGTCACCCAGGCTGGAGTGCAATGGCACAATCATAGCTCACTGCAGCCTCAAACTCTCAGGCTCAAGCAATCCTCCCACCTCACGGCTACAGGTGGGTGCTACCACGCCTGGCTAAGTTTTTTATTTTTTGTAAAGATAGGATCTCACTATGTTGCCTGTGCTAGTCTTGAACTCCTGGCCTGAAGAGATCCCCTCACCTCAGCTTCCCAAAGTGCTGGGATTACGGATGTGAGCCACCACATCCAGTCTTTCTTTGTTAATTTAGCTCTAATTAGCACAGTGTAATATCTGACATACAGTAAAAATAAATGAGGGAATAAATAAATACCATACCAATAATAATAACAGTAATATCAACCCCAAATTATTAACAGCCTACCATGTATCAAGCACTTTTCAATGAGCACTACGCACATTTTTTAATTTATAATTTAGGACAACTATACACAGATAAAAGAGCCACATTTTTCAAGTGAGGAAATAAAATAACACAAAGAGTAACTAATTTCAGCAAGATTACCCAGCGAACTATGGGAAAGCTGGGATCAGATTCCAAGTCGAGCTAGCACAAAGGCACCTGTTCTTCCCTTCAAGCCACAGTCAGTCACCCAGAAGCCCGTGCTTTCATACCTGTGTGTATCCTAATGTGTCGCGTTAACTGGCTTGGCTTTTGAAACGTCTTTCCACAGTGCGGACATGAATACGTGAATCCACTTCTGTCGATGTTCCGGTTATAAGACCTTGTACTTGATACCCTAGTGTAATAAAGGGGGGCAAAATACACGGTAAGACATCTCCCTTGTACCTTGTAACATAAAGTCAAAATGAAAATCCTACCAGAAAATTTGGCTAACTAGTCATCAGAACCTGTTTTAATAAATCAATCACATATATGTATGTGTCTGTGTGTATATGCGTTAGTTTTAAAAATCATAAAACTCATTTTTCTCTATTTTTGATGAAAAAAATGTGTTTTTTCTGGTCAAAAACTGAAATTGGGGTGGGGGAGCAAAATGTCTCTTCTAGACAAAACTTTACCTGTGATGATCAGAAACAAAGATGCTACGGGTATAATTTCTACACTGACACCTGACCCACACCATCTCCTCCAGTCTCTTGCTCTCATTACCATCTGCACACCAATGACGTCCAAACTCCTGCCTCCAGCAACTCTGCCTCCTCCTCTGGCTCCAGCCCTGGACAGCCAACTCTCGCTTGGCATTGCCTCATGGGTGGTGTCCAAAACAGAACCCTTCATTGATTCCCAACCTGCTCCTTTCCATGTCAAGACATGAAAGCTCCCTCTTGCTCAAGTTTAAGTCTCAAGAGTCCCGCTGGATTTTTCTAGTCCATCTCCAAAAGCTGCCAGTCTTACTCTGAAACACCCACAAATGTGGACACGACTCTCCACCCTCCAGCCACCATCACGGCCTCAGAACGGGTTCGGCTCTCCAGTGCACTGCTTCCACAGCCTCCAAAAAGGTCTCCCTGCTTTTGACTCCTGCCCACACACCAGGCCCAGTGCCATCCAAAAGTCTGGTCACGCCATTCCCTTTGTGCAAAACCCTCCAAGAGCTTCCGTCCCACTCATGGGAAATGCACATCCCCAGCCCCGCCAGGCAGGCTCTCCTCACACCAGCCACCTTCCTGCCCCTCACACCAGCCACCTTCCTGCCCCTCGCACCAGCCACCTTCCTGCTCCTCACACCAGCCACCTTCCTGCCCCTCACACCAGCCACCTTCCTGCCCCTCACGCCAGCCACCTTCCTGCTCCTCACACCAGCCACCTTCCTGCCTCCCATACCAGCCACCTTCCTGCTCCTCACACCAGGGAGGCTCTGCTTCCACCAACGCACTCCCTCAGCCTGAAAGGCACGTCCCCTAAGGCTGCAGGGCTCCCTGCTCCTCACCCCAGTCTCCTTCCAAAAGCCCCACTCAGAAAGGCCCACGCAGTACAGCCGCCTTCCCAGTCTCCCTCAGCCACACTGCACACAGCCATCCCACTGTCCTTCTTTCTTGACACGCACCACTATCTGAAACTGTGGTACTGGCTAACCCACTCACTTGGTCACTGCCTATCTCCCAACTAAAGGGCAGTTCTGTGAGGGCGAGGCTTCGTCTGTCTGGTTTGCCCCTCAGTCTGGAAAGACCTAGAAGCCAGAACTGTCTAAGTGCCACAAGCACCTAAACATTTTCAATCATCTTTCAAACCTCCAAGGAAACATCAAAAATGCCTGTGTCAAAGCCTCATCAGAATAAAAATCTGGAATGTATAGAGACCATGTATTATTATATTTGGGGATTTAAAAAATCACTGAAATTACCATCCAATTGGCTGGGGAAAAAAGAAAAAAAAAATCACTGAAATCATAAAGTATTAGGTGCATACCACATTAGTCAACAAGAGGCAAAATGAAAAAGAAAGACAGGAGACAGCTGATCATGTGGACGTCCAGTCCACATTTCTCAAACACAATGTCTAAGAGGATAAATAAACATCAGAGTCTTCAGGCATTTTATAAACTGTGTTAATCAACTGCCACGGGACTTCTTAATAAAAAAAGTACAGATATTTCCTAAACATTGTGGCTTAGAAGGATGGCAAGCTAAATTGATAATATAGTAGTTAAAATGATAATCGATACTGCCTTTATTTTATTTTATTTTTAGAGACAGAGTTTCACTCTGTTGCCCAGGCTGGAGTGCAGTGGCACGATCTCGGCTCACTGCAACCTCCACCTTCTCAGTACAAGCAATTCTCCTGCCTCAGCCTCCCGAGTAGCTGGGACTACAGGCATGTGCCACCATACCTGGCTAATTTTTGTATTTTTAGTAAGTACGGAGTTTCACCATGTTGGCCAGGCTGGTCTCAAACTCCTGACCTCAGGTGATCTGCCTGCCCCGGCCTCCCAAAGTGCTGGGATTACAAGCGTGAGCTACTGTGCCTGGCCTGATACTGCCTTTTAGAGTTTGTTGGAGAAAGCTAAATTGTGTGAAAACTGATTATCACCATTAGCTAACTTGAGCAAAAGGGCAAGGAAGAATATTTTATTTCACTTTATTAAGAAACAGAAATAGGCCGGGCGCGGTGGCTCAAGCCTGTAATCCCAGCACTTTGGGAGGCCGAGAGGGTGAATCACGAGGTCAGGAGATCGAGACCATCCTGGCTAACATGGTGAAACCCTGTCTCTACTAAAAAAAATACAAAAAACTAGCTGGGCGAGGTGGCGGGCACCTGTAGTCCCAGCTACTCAGGAGGCTGAGGCAGGAGAATGGCGTAAACCCGGGAGGTGGAGCTTGCAGTGAGCTGAGATCTGGCCACTGCACTCCAGCCTGGGCAACAGAGCCAGACTCCATCTCAAAAAAAAAAAAAAAAACAGAAATATCAGTAAAAATATATATTATCAGGAATTAGGTAAAATACAAATTTTTTAAAAACGTTAAGTTTGAATAAGAATAAATGTATAAATGCATTCAAATATAGTCAGTTGTTAAGATTATGAGCTCTAAAATCAGACTATTAGGGTTTAAATTTCAAACTCCTGACTTATAAGCCACAAAATCTCATGAAACTACTTGGTCCCTCTAATCTTGGTTTTCTCATCTGCAAAATGGGAACATAACAGTACTGTGGCCTAACAGGGTTGTTGTGATGATGAAATGAGGTTCTGTTTATATACACGCTAAGAACGGTGTCAGGCACATATGAGTTTTAACAGCTGGGTACTACAAACTAATTTATTAAAAGGAGTACTAATTAAACCCTTGTGAGTCTAGTTTACATATTTTGTTACCTACCCATAAACATGTATTGCCAGTACCCTGTTCTACAGCTTTCAACATTATAATACTAGGTAAACACTTCTACTCACATAGCCTGACGCTATTCATTAATGTGTAGGATGCACCGTGCATGTTATAAAAGACATTCTAACAACAAATTATCTGTGGGGTTCCACTTTGCTGGGTTCTTGCTGCAAGTATTTCTACTGGGTCATAGCAAAGTACGCCAGCTTTTAACATATTAGATGGATTTTTGACCAAGCCCATGTAATGACTCATATTACCTAATTTTGTAATGAGTCTTCATGTGTTCCTTCAGCTCTGAGGAGGTCTCGAACTCTTTCTTGCAGGCCTTGCAGGCATGCTGCCGGGTTCCAGCCAGCTCCTGGCGGTGCTCCTCCATGTGCACGGCCAGCTGACTCTGCAGAGTAAACTCATCCCCACACTCAGAACAGATGAGATTCTGGAACAGAAAACCCATCGGTGAGCAGAGCAAACCTTTCAAAACCACTCCTTCTTCAAAGAACTGGTATGATCAACAGTAAACACACAAATTAAATGAAAACTACTTGGTCCCTCTAATCTTGGTTTTGATCTAATACTTTCCTCTGGAACAAGCATCACTTTCATCTCTCAAAAATGTATTTGAATATACAAAAATCATTTCTTTATTGGAAGAAAAAGATGGAAACACTGGGAAAAGGGTGAGAGAGCAACACAATTTTTGAGCAAAATGAGTTCTGTTTTGAACTGGTATTGGGCAATGGCACTGGGTCCGCCTATTCCGTGAGCACTTTAGAGAAGCAGGATGACCTCAGCACTACACGGGGTCAGGAAAGAATTCAAACTAAGATTATGGTTTAAGAGATGACCTTGAAACAAAATGACAGCTTTCAAGTTTTTAATAGATAGATCGCATCATTGTCTCACTGAGGCTGTTAATTGATACTACCTCTAGTTATACTGCAGAAAAAGACAAAGAAAAGTGAAATATTTTGAGAAATCCAAAAATCATGTAAATAACTTTAAAGTAGTATTATTGTATAATAATTTAAGGAAATAATAAACTACTAGATTTTTAGTGACTTGTTGATAAAAGAAAATTTGTTCTAGGAAACTCCCCACAAAAGAAACTATCATAATTTGACACAGCTCTTTAAAAAAATAAAAAAGTCTGCAGTCCCGAATGCATATGGCAAAAGAAAATGCACGGCTTTCATTGCCAATGATTCTCCACCGCGCCTCCTGTCTCAAAATCACATCGCAAAACCCCCTGCAGCCCGCTCCTCTCTGTACTGTTACTGCCCTGGTTCACATCCACCCTCTTTTCACTTACTCTTTTACCAGATGATCTGATTCATGTGTTTCAGGGATATCTACACGGATATTACTCAGGCATTTGTTGGATCTGTCTGAGTTACAACCCCAGTTTATGCACAACGTACTCAGATGGTGTAAGCAGGATCCAGCACCTCCCAGGCCAAAGCCAAGACCTGACAGCTTACAGACGGCTACATCACCGTCTTTCTGCTTTCCCTCCTGCAAGCCAAAAAGAGCCAGGATGCTCCTCCTTCCCCCTGCCCGCCCTGGCAACACTTAAGGAAGTCTTCCACAAGGAGAACAACACCCCATGTATAGTCACAGGCCACTAGGACAACAGGCCTTCCGCTCACTGTATTCTCCATACAGAGTTAACATCACGTCTCTCACCTAGAAGCAGAGGCTGTCCTGGGGTAATTCTCATGATGCTAAGTGGCCACAGGAAATCATCAAGAGAAATGCATGGCATTTTAATCTGTCTCCACCTTGCTGAAGATATGATCATCTCTAAAAGACCAGAGTGTGCAATGCTAGGTACTGACTGCCTCAAGGCTGCTTTCCTGTCCACCCCCAGCCCTAGGATGGCAGCATGTGTTCACCAGACTCTGCGTGCGTGGGATTTCCCCTTTCTCAGATCCCACCACATCGTCATCCTGTCCCGTCCTGGCCTTCTCAGAAGCCATGCTTCTTTTCCTAGTGCAGTGTGCCTCTGCTGACCTCAGGTACTGCTCAACACACAAAATAAACCCAAAACCCACCCCACAAAACGCTGCTCTTCTCTCAACACTTATAGAACCTGATCCATCACTATTCATTTCTACGTGCTACTGAGATGATCAATAAATGTGAACAATGTCTTCCGTGAGAAAGCTGTTTTGTGTGAGTGTGTGTGGGCATGCACGCGTTGTTTCTCCAAACATTCTATAACACCCCTTAAAGGAAGTGATTTACTCAAAAAATAATGTGACCTTCAATAATTATGTGACTTTAAGAAAAATTCCTAAGTGATTTAAAAACTACAGTAATTTTTCTGGTTTACTCTTCCGGGTTTGAGATTTATTTGGACAGAGGAGTGACCACTATGAATTTTAGACTATAAATCTCAATAGGGCAGTAACTAAAAATTAGATTTCGGTGTTCTGAAAGTAAAAACTTAAAAATGGAACACCTTAAACTAAAAAGTCAATTATAGTTCCTAAGTACATATAAGAAGACATGTTTACAGGTTATTTTTTAAACCAATTTTAATGAGGCATACTTTACATATAACAAATGCACCCATTTTAACTCTAACTTTTTACTACTACAATCCAATGTTGATCATTTCAGAGTTTAACCCTTAGAAAGCAATTTTAGTCCTATTTCCAAGTTTTCAGGGGACCCTGCACTGGTACCCCCAATACTGTCTGCACCCAAAAAACTGCTGGGTGCTTCGCCGACTTTCATTTCACCTCATCTTCAATCTCACTGAAGGAGCAACAGTCGCTCCCCCAGACCTCAATGCACCTGCACTTTCTACCAAACGGAGCAGCTTTCTTCAGAAGGCTCTCTGACTGTCCTAAGTGGTGAATAGTTTAAAAAGCAATAATTCCAACAGCTGTCACTAGTTGAATTCTCTACCTGCCAGGAACTGTGCTGGGCCATTTTATGTTCGGAGTAAGTTTCTTGGAGACAATGTATTGTTAGATCATATGAGAGGTTTTTTTTGTTTTGTTTTGTTTTGTTTCATGGAGTTTCACTTCATTGCCCAGGCTGGAGTGCAATGGCATGATCTCAGCTCACTGCAACCTCCACCTCCCGGGTTCAAGCAATTCTCCTGCCTCATCCTCCCGAGTAACTGGGATTACAGGCATCCGCCACAACGCCCAGCTGATTTTTGTATTTTTAGTAGAGATGGGGTTTCACCATGTTGGCCAGGCTGGTCTCGAACTCCTGACCTCAGGTGACCCACCCACCTCGGCCTCCCAAAGTGCTGGGATTACAGGTATGAGCCACCTTGCCTGGCCAGCAAGGTCTTTTAATTCACGTACTTACATTTAAAATAATTATTGGTATCTGAAGTCTGTCATTATTTGTTGTTCATTCATGTTTCTTTTCCTCTGCTTCTCTTCGTCCCTTCCTGAATTACTTTTTGGAATTTCTTAGAATTCATTTTGATTTATTAGTAGTATTTTTTAGTACATTGCTTCGTACAGCATTCTTGGAGATTGTTCTAGGTAGGATTATACATACGGAACTTATCACAATCTACTGGCATCGACATTTTACCACCTTGAGAGAAGTACAGAAAACCTTATTTCCATTCAAAGTCTTGCACCCTTTCCCCTCTTTAAATATCACTGTCCTATTTCCTCCATGTACACTGAGCACACCAGATGATAATTTCTGCTTTGACCATTAACTATGATTTAAGAATTCATAAGGAGAAGAACATTGTATTATACTCACCCCAATTTTGTATTCTTACTCATTCTTTTTGTATTAGGGTTTTCCAGAGAAACAGAACAAAGAGAACGCAGGTGCATGTTTGTGTTTGTACATATTTGTTGGCCACGCACGGTGGCTCACGCCTGTAATCCCAGCACATTGGGAGGCCAAGGCAGGCGGATCACCTGAGGTCAGGAGTTCAAGACCAGCCTGGCCAACATGGTGAAACCCCATCTCTACTAAAAATATAAAAACTAGCTGGGTGCGGTGGTGGACACCTGTAATCCCAGCTACTCAGGAGGTTGAGGCAGGAGAATTGCTTGAATCCAGGAGACGGAGGCTGCAGTGAGCCGACACAATGCCACTGCACTCCAGCCTCCGCAACAGAGTGAGACACTGTCTCAAAAAACAAACAAACAAACAAAAAACATATTTGTTGTAAGAAATTGGCTCTCATGATTATGGAGGCTGACAAGCCCCAAATCTGCAGTGTGGGATGGCAGATGGAGACCTAGGAGAGCTGATAATGTAAGTGACATCCAAAGGCCACCTGCGGGAGAATCTCCCTCACTTGGGGAAGTCAGTCTTTCATTCTATTCAGGTCTGACTGAAGGAGGCTCACCCACATCATGGAGGGCAATCTGCTTACTCAATGGTTTAAATGTTAATCTCATCCAAAAACACTCTCCACATTCACACATAAAATTAACCACCACACCATTCTTCTTTTTTTTCTGAAGTTCCAAGCCTCCTTCTGGTGTCATTTCCTTTCTGTTTGGAGAACTTCTTTTAATGATTCTTTAAGGGTAAGTCTGCTAGCAAGTTTGTTTTCCTTCATCTAAGAAAGTCTTTATTTCACCTTCGTTCCTGAAGGACATTTTACCACATATAGAATTTGTAGCCAGGCATGGTGGCTCACACGTGTAATCCCAGGACTTTGGAGGCAGAGGTGGGAGGATTGCTTGAGCCCATGAGTTTGAGACCAGCCTGGGCAACACAGCAAGACTCCATCTCTAATTTAAAAAAAAAAAAAGATTTTGTAATTGACAATTATTTTCTTTCAGCAATTGAAAAATTTTGTGCTTTTTCTTTTAGCTTCCATGGAGGCAGATGAGAAATTCGCTGTCACCTGAATTGGTGTCCTTCTGTAAACAAAAGATCATTTCTCTCTAGTCTCTCACAAGATTTTTTTCTGAGGTTTAGTTTTCAAATGTTTGATTATGATATGTCTTGGTGTGTATTTCTTTGGGTTTATCCTGTTTTGAATTCTTAAATCTGTGAGTTATGACTTTTACCAAGTCTAGGTCATTTTCAGCCATTATTTCTTCTAATACATTTCCAGCCCCACACTCCTTCTCCTATCCTTCTGTGATGACCATGATGCAAATGTAGAATTTTCTGTTATTGTCCCCAAGTTCCCTGAGGCCCTATTAATTTTTCTAGTTCTTCTCTGTTGCTCAGCCGAGGTCATTCCTGCTGCTCTATCTTCAGGTTCTCCTCTGATTCTCTTCTGTCCTCTCTGGTCCACCAGGGAGCCCTTCTACTGAGTTCTTTAGTTCAATCATGGGATTTTTCAGTTCTATAATTTCCCTTTGGTTCTTTCTTCTATTTCTTTCTTCCGTTTTTTCATTTGTTTCAAAACTCATAAAGCATTTTCTTGATAGCTGCTTTAAAGTACTTGTCAGATAATTCCAATGTCCAGGCCCTCTTCATGTTGGTATCGCTCTTTCCTTGTTCCAGTCGGGACTGTGCTGGCTCGTGTCTGTGTCCTGGACACTTTGGGTGTTAAACTGTGGGACCAGTTCTCGGGCTCTCCTTTCACCAGCAGCTGCCCTGTTCAGATGCAGTGTAAGGACCAGCAGCAGTGGAGACCCACTTCGCAGAGCTCCACTGACCCCAGAGGGGAGGAAAGCACAGAGCAGACTTGTCCGTCTTGCATGGTTCCATCTCACCACTGATGGGGAGGAAAGCCCAGCTCCTTACTGGACCCACTGACACACTCTAGAGGGAGAATCAGAACACTGCCTGCTCCTGCTAAGGGAGGATGGGAGGCGGGCTTCCAGATAGACTCTGCCCACACGCTGGGAGGGGAATTCTGGGCATCTCCTCCCTCTGCCAGGAGAATCCCCCTCCTGGATGCAAAGTTAGCTCCTGCTTGGGCCCAACGGGAAATCGAAGTGCTGCCAGCTCCCAAAGGATGGGGGCAGAATGGGGTAGAAGTTCAATGCTGCACTCGGCTCCGCCAAGCAGCTTTTCAGTTGGCATTTCACTGGAACTGAATAAATACCATAAAAAGATTTTCTATTCTGTTGGACCCATCTTTTCCCAGTACTGGCTGAGGGAAACCAGCTTTTCTTGGAGTGTTTTTCTTCTCCGCTTGTTGGCAGAAGGCTGCAGGCTCCTTCAACACCCTGTCCAGGTGTCTGGGAGGAAGAAAAGAAACCCAGGACAGGCACGATGGCTCACGCCTGTAATCCCAGGACTTTGGGAGGCCGAGGCGGGCGGATCACGAGGTCAGGAGATCGAGACCATCCTGGCTAACACGGTGAAACCCTGTCTACTAAAAATACAAAAACTAGCCAGACGCGGTGGCGGCGCCTGTAGTCCCAGCTACTCTGGAGGCTGAGGCAGGAGAACTGCTTGAACCCAGGAGACAGAGCTTGCAGTAAGCCGGATGGTGCCACTGCACTCCAGCCTGGGCAACAAGAGAGAAACTCTGTCTCAGAAAAAAAAAAAAAAAAAAATCCCAGGGAGCTGACGGCCACGTTATTCCTCAGGTCCCTCCAACTGTCCGCCACCTATGGTGCCTTTCAGAGTCGCTCTGTGCCTGCTGGCTGGTTATCTCTAACGACAATAAGTGATACGGGGGACCCCTAGGAGAAGGAAGCTGCTCCATCATGGCTGGGACCTTAGAGGTTATTTTTAAATACAACTAAAGGTCAGAAATTATCCCTCTAGTTACTATTAATATGCCATATTCAAATCAATTAACTGAAAAACCAAACACAAAATGCAAAGGCAGCGAGGAATATATTATTTTGACATACAGGAAAAGACTTATAACTGTGCTCCAATACTGATTCTTCTTTTCTTACGCAATAATAGACTTACTGGCTGAGCACACAGCTAATCAGCTCAGCACTATTTGGGGGCCGCCCCAACCACCAGATCACTGGCGTGATGACTACGTTCTACCCAACTGGATGTGAGCAGGACTGAAATGCATCTTCCAGATCATATCTTTAAAGAGAGGCAGTGCACATTCCTCCTCCCATTCCCACTGTAAACTATGCGACAGAAGCAAAGAACTCACAGAGATAGCAAATGAAGATGCTGGACAAGCCTGAGGGCAGGGCTGCCCTACCAGCTCTATACCACATACGCCAGGCTGCCAGGTGAGGCACAGTCACAAACCCTCACCTAAGCACCGACACAACGGTAGGAAAAAAGAGAGCCAACATATTGTCAACATGTTATTATAGAACAAGCACAGTGAGGCCTTTTTCCCCTCTGCTCATGTAAATCTTGAGCTCAGTATGAGGTTGCTAAGGTCAGGTGGCTGAATATGATAGCCCAACTTCCAGAACCCTTCCTCTGGCAGCACAGACACGCAGTGCCAAGGAAGAAGTGAAGCATCCTCACAGCTCCCTCACCAGCTTCATGCCAGAGTTCAGCAAAGCCTCTTCCACGACTCTTCCCTGCTTTCTTCTCCTGTTATCACGTATTAATCAAAGCAGCCTGCTGTGTGCTGAAGGGAGAAACCAGAAGCAGGGGTGAGTAGTAACAGAAATGTAAAGTCAAGCAATTTCAGAAAATACAATATTTCCCAAAGTCTTTTCAAAAAAATTTAAAAACGAGTCAGAAGCTAAGGAATGTGTAAGTTCTTACAACCACAATAGCGAGAGACGAAGGGAGCTGGAGTTTTATAAACAGAACTGAGGGTTCGGATGAGAGTAGGCTGCACAAAGTTCAGATGATGCGGTCCTACTCAGGACACCACGGCATAACAAAACTACACAACAGCAGAGGCAGGGACTGAAGCAAACAGCAAAGAATGTGAGCACCACTGTGGGAAGTGATATGGACAAGAACCTGGCCCGTCTGTGGAAGAGAAAACAGGACGAAGGGAAGGTTTTCAAAATAAGGTATAAATACTTTAGAACATCTGCAAATGACAGATGACAGTTGTTTCTCTTTCCAGTTACGGAGGAAATCACAGTGAATTATCAAAAGGCACATCTGAAGCAACTTCAGGATGGAAAACGGCAAAGCTCGCTGTTCTGGTGACCCCATTAGATGGGTGTAGCCTTATAGGTAAATCTTTACCCTTCATGTCATCCTCGGGTTGGGCCACCCAGAGCGTGTGGCGTGCGCAGACTCTTCAACCACCTTTACCCACCTGTGTCATCCTAACAGAGGATTCACACATACCCCTCCAGTTTCACCTCTCTGCCTAGACCACACGGCTCAACATTTCAGCTCTCCCGCCAACGTTCCCACGGCCCTGACTCCTTTGCTATTCCAGATCACACACTTCAGAAGCCCCCACCTCCAGGCAAACCACCATCTCTACTCCTCCCAGCGGCTAAGTGGCGGAAAGGAGACCACCCCCCCGCCCAGCCCAGACTCCACAACCAGATGGGCTCTCAGTTTCCGGGGCCGCCCACGGATGTGCCCCACTCAGGCTCTGCTCCCATTTCCCAAAATAGGCCTCCCGTGCAGATCTCTAGATGCCTCGGGCCACCCCATGTTTTTGGTGAAGACAGTAATGTTTCCATTTCCCAGAGAAACGGGGGGTCTAAGGCCTCAGCCCCAACCCATGAACTGAGGCACCGCAGTGCACCATGACAAGCTTATGAGGAGGCCCAGGAACAGGTCACACGTTCAAGGAAAACGGCGGTGCTCCACACTGTCCAATGACACCCAGAAACTAGATTGAGGTACTTCAGTTTCAATAACATCACGTCTTTGTGAAGCTAAGTTTCCGCGGTTGCTGTGGTTAGAGATCAAAGATGGAGTGAAGAATCATGTGGAACAGAAAACTCCAAAATCAATGTGAAAATGACTGCAAATAGGAAACGCAAGGATATAGAGGCTGTGCAGTACCCAACACACCTGGGTTGGTCTTTCAAATAACCATTAAGTTATTAAGACAAATACTTACTAGATCATACAGATCTAACTGGTTAATACACAGACCCTTGGGTTCTGCCTGAAAGTCTATGAAAAACTTCATGAGACACTAAGAAAGCACAGTCTGAGGAAGGCTGGGAACGCGTGCGAGACATACCAGGAGCTGCTCCAATTCTGCCTCCACCTGAGCCCTCTCCCCCTTCCTCCTCCACCCGCACCTGCCTCCACCTGAGCCCTCTCCCCCTTCCTCCTCCACCTGCACCCGCCTCCACCTGAGCCCCTTCCACTTCTTCCAGGGTCAAAAGAGAAGTCTCTCATCCATTCAAAACTAACTGCTCCCTTGTAAAATGTCACTCTTTTCCCCTCCAGATAGGGACCTCTGAAAATGGATATTACAGCAATGTTAAACTGTGATCACTGTTTTGTGAAATAAAGAAAACTGTCTGTGTTTTTAGGGGCTACATCCTGAAGTACTTAGTGGTAAAATAACGTGAAATCTGTAGCTTACTCGAAAATTGTTCAAAAAAGGGAGAAGGGGGGAGGTGAGATCTGACAAATTTATCAATTGGTGAGTCCAGGAAAAGGTTATACAAATATCCATTGTACTATTATTTAAAATCTTCACTTTGGAATCTTTCAAAATAAAAAGCTAGGTGAATATGCCATGACTACACACTATGAAAACAAATAAATGATATAAGGGTGATTTTTTTTAAAAACTGTGCATATGCTAGTTGCGAACAACACAGAATCAAAAACTTATTACCCATTATTATGTGTAGATGAGGCTGCATAGAGAATCAGGAAGGATGGCAGGGAAAACTAACACACACAAATGCATCGCCTTCCTACAGGCAAGTAACACACAACATACGGCCAAAACACCTCCCTACACAGTATCAGTAGAATCTTAAAATACTTAAGAAATGTAAAAAGTGTACTGAATCCATAGTAATCAAACATCGCTGATGTTTTCACATTTCGTGTTCTCATAAAGATTGAACATTATAAACATGTTCAGTTCTCCCCTGAACCTAAATATTTAGTACAATAAAAACACCAGCCTATATTTAACTATATAAAATTCTAAATTTTACATGTTATGATAAGCCAGAAAAAGAAAATAATATACAAACATTTGCCAGCCTGGGCAAGAGAGCCAGACTCCGCCTCAAAAAAAAAAAAAATATATATATATATATATATATATATATACACAAACATTTGCTTCTCATTACAAAGCGAGATACAGCAGAGATACACTAGAAAAGCAGGAAGGCAGCCCAGGAAAGGCCGAGGCGAGTGGGCGGGCAAGGGTGCAGGAGACAGGCTCTCCTCCAAATGTACCTGCCTGTGTCACTTTGACTTTTACCATTTGGTTAATATCCACATATTCAAAAACTAAACCCCAAGCCTTCCACTCTCCTCTGCTTTGAACTGTGTCTTTTGGTCAGATAATGTAACCTGAAGGAGGGCGGTCAACTGAGGGCCTGGAATCATAAGAATGGGAAGGGAGAGGTCCTACATGGCAGCAAACTGAAGCAGGTGACCCTGCTGACTTCACAAAACCACGGCAGAGGAGGAAGACCATATTTAATTATGCCTGCCATCTAAAGCAGGGTCGGGTGGCTGGCTTGAGATATGTGGACATCCTGAGGGCTGTTGGATAGGAAGACCACGGGGGTCCCGGCGGAGCAAACGGCTCCTTCAGAGCAGCCAGGATGAGAGAGTGAGTGATGATGCTGGTGCTGGCAGGCGCCGGGTCCTGGGAGAGAAGGAGCCCACATAGGAACTGGGGGAAGGCCCTGCAAGAGGAGCCCACACAGGAACTACGGGGAAGCGGGGAGGTCCTGCGAGAGAAGGAGCCCACATAGGAACTGGGGGGAGGTGGGGAGGCCCTGCGAGAGAAGGAGTCCACATAGGAACTGGGGGGACTTGGGGAGGCCCTGCGAGAGAAGGGGTCCACGTGGGAAGTAGGGGTAGGCGGGGAGGCCCCGCGGGGATAGGCTACACTGCAGCATCAGTGTGGACGCGTGCCTTCCATGAGAGTTCTGCTCTGTATGTATAAGGATCTGTACCAGGCAGATCTGTGTGGGATGTTCCAGACGTGTGGGATATTTTAGAAAATAATTTTAGAATTGGGAAGCATTTCTAATCAAGCCACAAGAACCAGAATCTATAAATGAACAGATTGAAAATTTGAGTCCATCACAATTTAAAAATTTCTGCCAGGAAGAGAAAAATAACGAAACCAGAAAGCAAGAAAGAATTCTATCACGCAAGGTAGAAAAACCTAACTTTCCAGGAATGTAAATACTTTACACAAGTCTGCAAGAATAAGACCAATAATCCCCACACAACCACCTTGCAAAAAAATTGTTTAATTAAAATTAAAAAAATTATTCATGGCTAATAAACATGGAAAGATGCTAAGCTGCACTCATAATTAAAGAAATATAAATTAAAACAAAAACATACCATCTTTAAATTACCAGATTGGAGGAGACAACTTTTACAACAGAGTATTGAAAATGATATGGCCGGCCGGGTGCAGTGGTTCACGGCTGTAATCTCAGCACTTTGGGAGGCCGAGGCAGGTGGATTACCTGAGGTCAGGAATTTGAGACCAGCCTGGCCAATGTGGCGAAGCCCCATCTCTACTAAAAATACAAAAATTAGTCAGGCATGGTGGCAGGCACCTGCAATTCCAGCTACTCAGGAGGCTAAGGCAGAAGAATTGCTTGAACCCGGGAGGCAGAGGTTGCAGTGGGTTAAGATTGTGCCACTGTACTCTAGCCTAGGCAACAGTGCAAAACTCTGTCTCCAAAAAAAAGCAAGAAAATGGGCTGGGCACAGTGGCTCACACCTATAATCCAACCACTACTTGACACCAGGAGTTCAAGAGCAGCCTGGACAACATGGTGAGACCTGATTTCTTTTTTTTTTAAGTAATAATTTTTTTAAAGAGAAAGAAAATGGTATGAAGAAATGAGCAATTTTATATACCATTTATTGGCTGGAGGATAAACTGATAAAATCTCTTTGGAAAACAATCTGACAATATCAAAATTTTGAATTCACATATCCTTTGACCTAACAACTCCATTTCCAGGAATATACCTCACATTTCTATTAACCCAGGGTTTCCTCAACCTCACACTACTGATGTTCTGGGCCAGGTCACTCGTAGCAATGGAGGCTGTGCTGGGCACTGCAGGGTGTTCGGCAGCATCCTCTACTCATGAGATAACAGAAGCACCCCACCCACGCCCAGCCCCACAACAGTGATAACCAAACGTCCTCTGGGATACCACACTACCCATCCTGAGAACTCAAACATGGACAGAAACATTTGCTCACCATAGCTTTGTCTGGAAAAGGCTGGAAATGACCTACATACCTAACAGCAGTGACTTGCTAATCATGACACACGTATAAACAATATAATACCATGCATCTGTTAAAAAGAAAGCAACAGCTCTCCGATTAACAGATGTGGAATTACACTTAAGATACACAGTTAACTGATGAAAAGGCACAGAATATTATGAGTTGACTAATAAGGGTATAGAGATTTGTATAGGCATCAAATGTCCCTGGAAGGATACAGAAGCAACTGCTAATGAAAGTTGTTTCTGAGGAGCAAAACTGGAACTTAGGAACCCAAAGGAGATGTAACTTTTTGCTCTCTAAAACCTTCTCTACTGTTTGATTTCTTACTGTGTGCACGTAGGACTTATTCCAAAATATATTAATACACCATTATTTAATACATTTTCTGCTTTTAAGAAATTAAACTGGCCGGGCACAGTGGCTCATACCTGTAATCCCAGCACTCTGGGAGGCTGAGGTGGGCAGATCAGTTGAGGTCAGGAGTTCAAAACAAGCCTGGCCAACATGGGGAAACCCCATCTCTACTAAAAATACAAAAATTAGCTGGATATGGTGGGGTGCCTATAATCCCAGCTACTCAGGAGGCTGAGGCAGGAGAATCGCTTGAACCTGGGAGGCGGAGGCTGCCGTGAGCCAAGATCCGCCACTGTACTACAACCTGGGGAATAGAACGCGACTCCTCCCCACAAAAATATAAATATAAATATAGCCATTTGTGAATAGCACTATCGATGAGTGAGACAGGCATTCCTAAACTCTGCAAGAGAAGGTGTTAAATTGGCATGTACTTTCTAGAATGTCGTATGGCATTCTATAAAGAACTTGGGAGAAAAAAGTCTTATTTATTAGTTGAATTAATCTAACTGTAGGAATCTATCCTAAGGAAAGAATTAAAGATGCATAAGAAGATTCATATGCAAAGATGTATTACTTATAATATTAAAAAATATAAACAATGTAAATGTTAAACAACGATGAAAATTATTACATTTTATTATGCTAAATCCAGATGCTGAGGACTTTTTTTTGTAGTGACAGTCTATGTTGCCCAGGCTAGTCTCAAACTCCTGAGCTCAAGTGCCTTGGCCTCCCAAAGTGCTGGGATTACAAACATGAGCTGCCACACCTGCCCAAGATACTGCAGATTTTAATAATTTAAAATATTAATATTTGATAATCAGTGATAACTTTGATGATGAGTCAAAAGAGGGAGTATGTATTTACAATATGTTATGGAAAAAGGTAGGTTACAAAAGTAATCTGTGTAATGACATAATCCTATTTTTGTATTTAAAAAACTATTTTAAACATAAACTATTAAGAAAAGCATGTTATAGAAAAAAAGTTTGAAATACCACAAATGTATTCTCTCCACATAGTATGTTTTCTTTCTTATAATTTTTTTAACTAACTGATTTTTAAATTGATAAGTAAAACTGTACATATTTATGGTGTACCACATGATGTTTTGGTATAAGTATATGTTGTGGAATGAGTAAATCCACCTATTTTACATGCGTTATCTCACATACATATTTCTTGGGGAGAGAACACTTAAAATCTACTCTCACAGCAATTTTCTTTTTCTTCTTCTTTTTTTTTTTTTTAAAGACAAAGTCTTGCTCTGTTGCCCAGGCTGGAGTGCAGTAGCATGATCTCAGCTCACTGCAACCTCCACCTCCTGGGTTCAAGTGGTTCTCCCACCTCAGTCTCCTGGGTAGCTGGGATTATAGGTGCCTGCCACCATGCCTGGCTAATTTTTGTATTTTTAGTAGAGACAGGGTTTTACCATGTTGGCAAGGCTGGTCTTGGACTCCTGACCTCAAGTGATCTGCCCGCCTCCACCTCCCAAAGTGCTGGGATTACAGACGTGAGCCACCGTGTCCAGCCAGTAATTTTCAAACATACAATGTATTCTTACTAATGTAGTCCCCATGATGTACAACAGATCTCTTGAACTTACTCCTCCCATCTAACTGAAATATTGTGGCCTTTGACCAACATCTCCCCAATCCCCCCAACCCCCAGCCTCTGGTAACCACCACTTTGCTGTTTCTATGTGTTCAGCTTTGTTCAAGTCCACTATGGGTGCTTTTAATGTTACCTTTTTTACTAATTTTTTTCCAAAATAAATATGCGTTACTTGTATTATAAGATTTTAAGAGATAAAAATAAGTTACTTTAAAATAAAAATTAGGCCGGGCACAGTGGCTCATGCCTGTATTCTCAGCACTTTGGGAGGCCAGGGTGGGCAGATAACGAGGTCAAGAGATTGAGACCGTTCTGGTCAACATGGTGAAATCTCATCTCTACTAAAAGTACAAAAATGAGCTGGGTGTGGTGGCACGCACCTGTAGTCCCAGCTACTCAGGAGGCTGAGGCAGGAGGATTGCTTGAACCCAGGAGGCGGAGGTTGCAGTGAGCCGAGATTGTGCCACTGCACTCCAGCCTGGCAATAGAGCAAGATTCCATCTCAAAAAATAAATAAAATAAATAAATAAAATAAAAATTAAAGACATTGATAAAAACAGGACCCAAAATCATGTAGAAAGTATGAAGTCAGGCCAGGCACGGTGGCTCACACCTGTAATCCCAGCATTTTGGGAGGCCATGGCAGGTGGATCACCTGAGGTCAGGAGTTCAAGACCAGCTTGGCGAACCTGGCAAAATCCCCATCTCTACTAAAAATACAAAAATTAGCCAGGCATGGTGGCAAGCGCCTGTAATCCCAGCTACTTTGGAGGCTGTGGCAGGAGAATCGCTTGAACCTGGGAGGCGGAGGTTGAAGTGAGCTAAGATGGTGCCATTGCACTCCAGCCTGGGCAACAAAAGCAAAACTCCATCTCAAAAAAAAACAGAAAGTGTGAAGTCAGCTTTCATGATGTAAATTTTATACAGGTACTCCCTGATTTATGATGTGATTACATCCTGATAAACCCATGGTGAACTGAAAATATCACAAGCCAAAAGCGTGTGGCTGACAGGGAGTTGCAGTTCGCTGCCTCTGCCTAACATCACAAGAGAAGTAAGGTTTCTAAGAAATGTGTTTGCTTTCACACCACCGCAAAGTAAAAAAAAACATTAAGTCTAAACCATCTTCAGTCAGGGATCATCTGAATATGCAATTTCAATACTGTGTTTTTCTGTGTCAGTAAGAAAATATACCAAATAGTTATCAATAATTATCTCAGAGTTAGAGATGACTTTCTCCTTTAACTTTTTGTATCTTCCTAATTTTTTACAGTAATAATGCAAAGGGGGAGTCTAGAGAAGCTTTTCTTGTTTTTTGTTTTTGTTTTTGTTTTATAGAGATGGGGTCTCACTATATTGTCCAGGCTGGTTTCAAACTCCTGGCCACAAGCAATTTTCCTATCTCAGCTTCCCAAAAGCTGGGCTAAAGGGCATGAGCCACTGCACCTAACCAAGGAGGAGCATATTTTTTAAGCAACAGCCATTGGCACTTTAGATTCAGCCCCCAACCCAGCACTGTGGCCTATCATCCTTAAAGCTGTCCTAGACATCGGGCCTGTGGAGCTCCCAGGAGTTGTCACTTTGGTGTATAAGCTGCTTGGGGCCATCATGAAATGATTCTCTTCCCTCAGATTCTCAAAGGTCAGAGGACCCAGGAGCAAGCAAGGAGATTCTACCATGTTCAGAAGCAGAAAAGTTACTTTTGGCCACGGCAGAATCATATAAAAGTTAGTTTCTGTTTACAAAGAGGGGGGTGAGGCGCCAGGAAGAGCCTCTGCCAGCCAATGTGGATATATTTTGATCCTTCAGATACACTACACATTAAAATGTCTCTAACCTAAGGCATTGACAGGGCCAGAAAATAAAATGTTTTATCAGTCAACTGGCGTCAAGGCAAATCTAATGACAATTCGCTCCTTGAAATCTACACAAAAGGCTTTGAAAACGAGTTTATACCTAAAATCCTCCTCACTCATGATCAGATGTATTTTAACAATCATTTAACAAAGTATATGCAAAATGATGACGATTACCTCTTCCTTTTCATGTAGCATAATATGCGCTTTGAGACTAGCCACTCTGGAGAATTTCTTGTTACATACAGGGCAGGTAGGATCTTCCCCGCTGTGAGTGCATTTATGAAGTGTCAGGTTGAATTCAACATTAAATGTTTGGGGGCACTGGTCACATCGATGTGGCTATTTGGAGAGAAAAGTGAAGAAGCCACTGAAATACAATCTTTTCACAGATGCTTGTTCAATAAATGTTATGAAAATATTCACAAGTACCATAATGTACAGACAATCTACAGAAACTTCTGAAGTCTCCTCTGGCCCATAAGTCAATAAATCCAAAATAAACACAGTCAAGCACCTGATAGAATTACTGAGAGGATTATAAGGATGAAAACACATACATACGCGTAGGAAATATTTCTAGTAAGAAATGCTGTATATAAGCTGTTTTCTTTCAACGAGTGTAAGTGTTTGACAATGAAACACCTTTCAAAGATAACCTTTAAAACGTGTTATTAAAACATACTTCTGTGCCCAGGCACAGTGGCTCACGCCTGTAATCCCAGCACTTTGGGAGGCCGAGGCGGGCAGACCACTTGAGCTTAAGAGTTCGAGACCAGCCTGGCCAACATGGTGAAACCCCATCTCTACTAAAAATACAAAAATTAGCCAGGTAAGATGGCGGGCGCCTATAGTCCCAGCTACTTGGGAGGCTGAGGCAAGAGAATCGCTTGAACCTGGGAGGCCAAGGTTGCACCACTGCACTCCAGCCTGGGCAACAGGGCGAGACTCTGTCCCAAAAAAAAAAAAAAAAGTTTCTTTCTCCATGTGTTTGCAAGACATGGGTTTGTGTTGAATGTCTAAATATGCATGCTTACATTTGTCGTTTCTAAGGGTGTATGGATACTGGTGTTAAATGAACACACAGAGAAAGAAACATATTCTAATAATGTATTCTCAGCATTTGCTTCCAAACATTTTCTCTGTCAAACTCTTCTAATTCATTGAAATAATAGAGTTTATGATGAATCTTTAAAAAAAAAAAAAAATGCATATAAATTTATTGGATTGTAGTCTGAAAAATTTCAACTCATTAAGTTGGATTTTTCCCATTTCTGACCAACTCCACTATTATAAACAAAATCACTGCAAGCAGGCTGGGGCCAGTGGCTCACGCCTGTAATCCTAGCACTTTGGGAGGCCGAGGTGGGTGGATCGCCCTGAGGTCAGGAGTTTGAGACCAATCTGGCCAACATAGCGAAAGCCCGTCTCTACTAAAAATATAAAAATGAGCCAGGTGTGCTGGCATGTGCCTGTAATCCCAGCTACTTGGGAAGCTGAGGCAGGAGAATCGCTTGAACCTGGGAGGAGGAGGTTGCAGTGAGCCAAGATGGTGCTACTCTCCAGTCCAGGCAACAGAGTGAAACTCCATCTCAAAAAAAAAAAAAAAACACTTCAAGTAAAATAATCATACAAAATTTTACTAGATTTTAACAGAGTTGCTTATCTAGGTCTAAGATTTTCCCAAAATGGAAGGTATTCTTCTATTCAATTGTAAAAAGATAATCACTGGTATTTCTCTCTGAAGTGACAAGATCCTAATGAGGAATAAGTCAGTATCTTCAGATTGTCAAACCTGAGAAAATAATACTGGTGCATACTGGTATATTATATTTATATATTATCATAGCTATAGCAGCACCATTTGTGCTGAAAGTCAAGCCTGAGACGGTCATATCCCGTTCTCTAAAGGAGGTCCTGGTGTTTTTCTGGTCTCAAATGGCTCACTAGCTTACAAGCTCCTACCTAGAGAAAAGTTGACAATCACTTTTTTAATTATAGTTTTAACTGCCACTTTCCATCTATCAGGCAAATCATTCCATTAAGGCACTAAAATTCTTGACATATCCCACAAGAGGTACTGCAAAAAAGAGTTCAAATTTCTATTTAAGATAGTATTTAATATTTGCTCCCTCCTGAAATACAACCTAAGACATCTATAATACCATTTTTTAATGCAAGATCACTTAAAGATAAAACTCTCCACTGGAGAAAAATACTTCCAAACACACCACTTCTATGTTCAGTCATACAGGAAATTGAAACTACTTTTAAAAAGTCATATTTTTAAAATAATTATTTGTCCACAAATAAATAACTTCAATATACAAATTCACCAGGACAAGCTCTCACTCTCTCATCTTATCAAATAAATTCTAACTTTTAAAAAGGCCAAAATATTTCTTTGTACAACATAAAATGTTCTACTATTTAGGAATCTAAATTAAAAGTTTTGATTTTACTTATTCATTTTTACAATACCTCCAGTTTCAACGCTCACATTCCTGACATCACCTTTGAAAATACATACCTTGTCATTTCGCTCGTGATCCCTCATGTGGCGTTGAAACTGGGATTCTTTTGGAAAAGATAGTAGACAGATTTCACATTTATGGAAGTTTGGAACTTGATAGGCATAATTAGTGTTCTCCGCATTCAATGTTAAAACTCCATCTATAAAATTGCATAAGTATAGACAATAAATACCAGTTGTTATTCTCATCACATAAATAAAACCAAATTATTGGTTATTGTTTAAAAACAAAATTTTATCAGAGATTTATGAGAGATTTAGATGAAATTAATGATATACTGAATTTTTTAAATTGACATGTTTTAAAGTTAGAAATGAGAAACGTTGAGATTACTAAGATATGGGACAACAGAATTCTAAATACTTATTGGTTGGCTCTTCAGAAGCTTAAACTAAATTCCTGAGGCTTCACAGTCACACACACACCAAAACACACAAAAGCCATAATGATGCTTCTTAAACCATGTGAACCTACTGAATAGTGTTTCAAAGTCACTACAAACCACTGAGGCATTTCACCTCCAAATCACTTTAAGATTCTATCAATAATACACGTTGTTTCTTAAATCACTCAGTAAACAAAACTCTAGTAGAAATATTAAAGCCTTTAAATGCTAATTCACAAACTCAATGTCTCTCAAAACTGCTGCAAAACCAGATTAAGTCAAAAAGAAAAACTGCTGCAAAACCAGATTAAGTCAAAAAGAAAACGTGCAGTGGCTCATGCCTTTTATTTCAGCACTTCGGGAAGACAAGGGCAGGAGAATTGTTTGAGGCCTGGAGTTCAAGACCAGCCTGAGCAGCACAGTGAGAATCCATCTCTACTAAAATTAGCTAGGCATGGTGGCACGTACCTGTAGTCCTACCCATTCGGGAGGCTAAGGATCTCTTGAGACCAAGAGATTCAAGCTGTAGTGCGACCTATGATCGCACCACTGCACCCCAGCCTGGGCCACAGAGCAAGACCCTGTCTCTTAAAAATAAAACCTTTGCTCTCTCATATATAGACATAGCTTAGGAGGTTCAGGAAGACAAGAGATTGCAATGCCTCAGACAATCCTCAATTTTTACAAAGAGTTTCTATAAACCCACCCAGGTAAAGTGCTTTTAACTTAAAAGTATTTTCGGCCAGACGGGTTGGCTCACGCCTGTAATCCCAGCACTTTGAGAGGCCGAGGCGGGCAGATCACGAGGTCAGGAGATTGAGACCATCCTGGCTAACAAGGTGAAACCCGGTCTCTACTAAAAATACAAAAAATTAGCTGGGCATGGTGGCGGGCACCTGGTTCCAGCTACTTGGGAGGCCGAGGCAGGAGAATGGTGTGAACCCGGGAGGCAGAGCTTGCAATGAGCTGAGATCACACCACTGCACTCCAGCCTGGGGGACAGAGCGAGACTCTATCTCAAAAAAAAAAAAAAAAAGTATTTTCAAGTAAGACTATATACGACAAATAACAGGATAATCACAAAACTCGTCTAAAATGCCATAAAATAAAGATGCCCTAAATCTCTACAATTTTTTAAAATAAATATACTTCAAGTATTATAATTTGGACATAAATATGTAATATACTTTGCTATGTGAAGACCAGAAATACGTTGCACACAGTTACTTGTATCAAATTTGACCCAAAAATATCAGACTTCAGAAATTTGGGAGTAGAGTACGGGGTAAGCTGAAGAACCAAGTAGCTCAGGAAAGCCCCTTGTTCTCACGAGTCTGTGTGGTAAACACAGGCACTCGAAATGTTCTATAGACCTTGAAATCTTTGTTTTGAGAAAACAGCCTGCAGTTCCCATTTCTGCCAAAAGTCTCCTGGTGGAAGGTTGAATCTGCCTTGTAGCAAGGACCTGGAGATTCTAACAGACAGGAGGTAGGTGAAGCCCACGTGGGAGGGGCACAGAGACAGGGTGGAGGAAGTCAGCAACAGCTGCAAACATTATTCTGGCAGAACCTTGAGAAAAGGCAAATTCCGGCTTCAAGAAATACAATGCAATTCAAAAGACTGCAATTTCATACATAAAAAGTGCATCTACTAAGAAAAAGATACGCATAATTTTTATTCCATTTATTCTTAACTATGTTCACATCCTGTTCAAAGACCATACTTTCAAAATTTCTACACTAAAACTAATAGCAAATGTTTTATGACTTCCCAGGCCCAAATAAAATGATTGTTGGGGCCGGGCATGTTGGCTCATGCCTGTAATCCCAACACTTTGGGAGGCCAAGGCAGGCGGATCACGAGGTCAGCAGATCAAGACCATCCTGGCTAACATGGTGAAACCCCGTCTCTACTAAAAATACAAAAAAAACCCAACCATCCGGGGGTGGTGTGCGCCTGTAGTCCCAGCTACTCAGGAGGCTGAGGCAGGAGAATGGCATGAACCCGGGAGGCGGAGCTTGCAGTGAGCTGAAATTGTACCACTGCACTCCAGCCTGGGTGACAGAGCGAGACCCCGTCTCAAAAAAAAATTAATAAATTAAAATAAAATGATTGTTGGGACCATAGCAATTGATATACAATTCCCTTGGAAAACTGTGTAATATGGTAAGAAATAGTTTAGAGGTTAGGAAGAGACAAATAAAATGTCTGTTGAAAACTGGATTTTTTTTTTTTTTTTTTTTTTTGAGACGGAGTCTCGCTCTGTTGCCCAGGCTGGAGTGCAGTGGCTGGATCTCAGCTCACTACAAGCTCCGCCTCTCGGGTTCACGCCATTCTCCTGCTTCAGCCTCCTGAGTAGCTGGGACTACAGGCGCCCGCCACCACGCCCGGCTAATTTTTTGCATTTTTTAGTAGAGACGGGGTTTCACCGTGTTAGCCAGGATGGTCTCGATCTCCTGACCTCGTGATCTGCCCGTCTCGGCCCCCCAAAGTGCTGGGATTACAGGCTTGAGCCACCGCACCCAGCTGAAAACTGGATTTTAAGAACACAGTTACAAGTGTTTTAACCTAAAAGCTGAGTACATTAATAAAAGAGTTCCTCAACTTAATTTCTGAAATGCAAAATTAAAAAGCTATCTCAGGACGATAAAACAATTTTCACAGCCTCTATGTTGAAAATACTTAATATGTTGACCAAAAATGAGAAGGAATTAACTGAAATTGATAGATAAAACCCTAGGAGACATGAACTATATATTTAAAATTGAAAAATGATGTTGAGGCCAGGCACAGTGGTTCATGCCTGTAATTCCAGCACTTCGTGAGCCCGAGGTAGGTGGATCACCAGACGTCAGGAGTTTGAGACCAGCCTGGCAACATGGTAAACACTCCCTCTCTGCGAAAAATACAAAAAGTAGCCAGGCTTGATGGCGCACGTCTGTAATCCCAGCTACTAGGGAGGCTGAGGCAGGAGAATCACTTGAACCCAGGAGGCAGAGGTTGCAGTGAGCCAAGATTGTGCCACTGCACTTCAGCCTGGGCAACAGAGGGAGGCTCCATCTCAAAAAAAAAAAAAAAGAAGGAAAAATGACGTTGATTTACTTATGAATTAAGACTTTTCCAGAAAAAGAGTTATCTTAAGAAGCAAGACTTTGCTCCTTAACAAACTCAAAACATAATAATTTCAGTGAGTCTCTTCTTCCAAACAGTGATATAACACAATATTAATTTGGTTCAGACACAAACTTAAAAGAGTAATTCAAATTAAAATATGACTGGAAAATTGTTTAAAAACAACATGGTTTCAGTGTCCACACTGAGCATAATTTTGAAACCCAATGGCAGTCTAGACTCTCGCTCTGCCTAGGGGCACACCTTTGTACAGGGAGCCAGTTCCCTTCGCTCTGCAGAAGCACCTTCCACCCTGGCACCTTCCTGCCAGGACGTGGTGGCCTCCACTGTCCCCACTTCGCTTGCTTTCCTTCTGCTCAGAGTCAGCCCTTTCTGGGCAGTGTCCCAGGCCTCAAATAACACCTTTGGTCCATCCTGCCTTCAAGTTCATTCAAATTTCTGGTCCCCAGAGTATCTGTTGTTCAGAAAGAGGTCTATTAAATTAATGCATCCTGACTGGGCATGGTGGCTCATGCCTGTAATACCAGCACTTTGGAAGACAAAGGCAGAAGAACTGCTTGAGGCCAGTTTGAGACCATTCTGGGCAATATAGCGAGACTCTGTCTCTATTTTTTAAAAAGAGACAGAGTCTCTTTAATTAATGAATCCTTAAATAAGGGCTTTTAACTGAGAGGAGCCCCAGCAAGGCTGCAGGAGACTGTGGACCCTGCTGGAACAGCATACCCACACCTGCACATATGCACACATGTCTCCACACACCTCCGTTGTGCAGGGGTCTCTGCAGCCACAGAGGTCATCAAATCCATTAGGGGACCAGTGATCAAAGAAAGATGTGATCAAATGAATGACTGCCTCTTCATGGAGATGGCCTTTTGGGGGATAGCTGCTTTTTTTTTTTTTTTTTTAAAACACAGAGTCTCGCTCTGTTACCCAGGCTGGAGTGCAACGGTGCAATCTCCACTCACTGCAACCTTCACCTCCCGGGTTCAAGTGATTCTCCTGCCTCAGCCTCCCAAGTAGCTGGGATTACAGGCGTGCACCACCACACCTGGCTAATTTTTGTATTTTTACTAGAGACGGGCTTTCACCATGTTGGTCAGGCTGGTCTCGATCTCCTGACCTCGTGATCCACCTGCCTCTGCCTCCCAAAGTGCTAGGATTTCAGGTATGAGCCACCGTGCCCAGCCCCAGCTGCATTTTTTTAAAAGGCAGCTAAAAGAAGGACTTGAGATTTTTAGCAGGAGACATTCCTAATGCCTCCCAAGTCAGAATACGTATTCTCTGCCACTCCTGCACAAACACACATACCAAAATACGCACAAAACTGCCTGCATTTAACTGTTATCAAATCCAAGATCTAGAATAGTACTTTTCAGCTCTGTTTCTGCCCCCTAAGAAGACAGAGGGTAGGTCACCGTAAGAGTTCACTGCACACAGGGGATGCATATGTAGAATTCCAAGCAGTTTACCCACACAGCCACCTCACACATAAAAATACGACCACTGTTCACTTGATTCACCCTTTCTGCTACCAAGAACTTTAAACTATCAAAATTAAACAAAAACGGATTGCACAATGAGCAGCTTTGTTTGCCTTAAGTAGAGACTAGTTTCAAAATCAGTTCAAGTTTTTACATAAATATTCTAAATAGAATAATAGCTGTCTACCACTCCAAAAATAAGAAAGCCTATCTCAGAGTTGTGTGGAATAAATAAGACAATGTTTCCTGTAGCTACTGGGACAAGGGCCTGCCAATAACTTAGGACCAGGGCCATCTCTTTATCCAATGCCCTACCCATCACTCCATAATCCTGCTATTCCATGACTGTATTCAGGCCTGGTTTGTCATGACTTGGAACTAGATAAGCTACCTTAAAAATTGCTTTTCTACCCCGATCAGGCCCAGCAATCAGGCTAACTAGCTAAATCTTACTGGCAAAGTTCTTTTATGCCCCGCCTAGAGACCCTACATTAATCTATAGAAAATGTCTATTTACTGTATGCTGAGTTCCAACAAACTGACTGCACTTACAGCATTCCATGGAGTTAACTCAGATTGGCCTCTTATGACAAACTCTTCAGCAGTGTGCATTTAAAATCTCAGTTATCCATAAATCTTGATGATGTATTTCATATTAAAATGAGAGATATAACAGTTTCAGTTTCTGAGTACTTTCTAAAATAACTGAGCTAACCCCCAAGCTTTTTTTGTTTTTACATTTTGAATAAAAATCGTTCTAAAATATGGTTGATCTTCCTCACTCTGCTCTTAGTGTGCACCACCCTCAGAACCCTACTCCGTCATCCCCTATTTCTCCGAGACAACAGCCCTCTGGCCAGGCACGCACACTGCTCCCACACTCTCATCCTGAGACCAGATGCTGTCGTCACAAGTACGCCTGGAACACCTGACAGGCATCAGGCCACTCCAAATTGCTATCACTTTAGGTTATCTCTACCATCCTTTCTCTACTTTTCCTTTTTTTTTTTTTTTTTTGAGATGGAGTCTCACTCTGTCACCCAGGCTGGAGTTGAGTGGTGCGATCTCCACTCACTGCAACCTCCGCCTCCCAAGTTCAAGCGATTCTCCTGCCTCAGTCTCTGGAGTAGCTGGGATTACAGGCCTGTGCCACCATGCCTGGCTAATTTTTGCATTTTTAGTAGAGACAGGGTTTCACCACATTGGTTAGGCTGGTCTCAAACTCCTGATGCTGCCTTGGCCTCCCAAAGTGCTGGGATTACAGGCGTGAGACACCGTGCCCAGCCTCTTCTTTAATTTAAAACTCCCTTCTACCTTCTTCCCTGTGATGGGATTACAAGCGTGAGCCACTGCGCCTGGTCTCTTCTTTACTTTTTCTTTTCTTTTTTTTTTTTTTTTTTTTTTTTTTGAGACGCAGTCTCCCTCTGCAGCCCAGGCTGAAGTGCAGTGGCACAATCTTGGCTCACTGCAACCTCCACTTCCCAGGTTCAAGTGATTCTCCTGCCTCAGCCTCCTGAGTAGCTGGGACTACAGGCACACGCCACCACGCCGGGCTAATTTTTGTATTTTTAGTAGAGACGGGGTTTCACCGTGTTAGTCAGAATGGTCCGGAACTCCTGACCTCGTGATCCGCCCACTTCTGCCTCCCACAGTGCTGGGATTATAGGAGTGAGCCACTCTGCCTGGCCTCTTCTTTTATTTAAAAGTCCCTTCTACTTTCTTCCCTGTTTCTACTGCTTCTCCCACATTTGTCAGCATTCAGGTTTTAACACAGTTGGACTTTATCAGGTAAAACTCTGAAGTGTTTGGATCCTGGAACCCTTTCTGCTTCACAAAGCCTGGCATGTAATGTGTACCTAACAAATACACGTTAAATATTTGGAGATAGATTGGCGCTTATGGCTTTTTTTTTTTTAACCTCTTCCCAGTTGTCTGAAGCTCCCAAAACCAATTTATCTGATTCCCACCTTTCAGTCTCACTGGCTCATGCCCTCCACCTCAAAACTGCCTACATTAGATTGAATTTTTCCAGCTTGTTAAGTACCTTTTGACTATTTTATTTTATACACACATACCTGGGCCACGTGGTGTTCCCAGGAGCTGGCTGAAATAAGTCTGCATTATTTTCCTTGTAGAGTCCCTCAGAAAGCCAAATGCTCAGACTGGGTAACAGCACCAGCCACAGGCACCTGCTTTCTTCCAAGAAGGAGCACTCACCTGTCACTCAAAAAGCACCTGCACTGAGAAGTAGGGAGAACCAGAGAAGACCCCTGCCCTTTCTGAATTTTACCAATTATCTATTCAAATGTATGTACTCATAAGTGGGTACTCAAGGAAATGAAATGTAACTCATATGGAAAATTCACCCCAACCTGTATTCAACAGGAAAAGTAAGATGTTTTGAATAGCATCACTTCTTTTTTTTTTTGAGACAGAGTTTCACTCTTGTTGCCCAGGCTGGAGTCTGGAGTGCAACGGTGCGTGATCTCTGCTCACCGCAATCTCCGCCTCCCAGGTTCAACCAACTCTTCTGCCTCAGCCTCCCGAGTAACTGGGATTACAGGCATGCGCCACCACACCTGTATAATTTTGTATTTTTAGTACAGATGGGGTTTCTCTATGTTGATCAGGCTGGTGTCGAACTCCCGACCTCACGTGATCCGCCGACCTCGGCCTCCCAAAATACTGGGATTACAGGCGTGAGCCACCACACCCGGCCTGTATCCCTCATTTTTTAAAGAAACATCAACTCCCTTTGAAATACTTGCTTGACTACCTATAAATTTGTATTTCTTTTTTTTTTTTTTTTTTTTTTTTTTGAGACGGAGTCTGGCTCTGTCGCCCAGGCTGGAGTGCAGTGGCCGGATCTCAGCTCACTGCAAGCTCCGCCTCCCGGGTTTACGCCATTCTCCTGCCTCAGCCTCCCGAGTAGCTGGGACTACAGGCGCCGCCACCACGCCTGGCTAGTTTTTTGTATTTTTTAGTAGAGACGGGGTTTCACCGTGTTAGCCAGGATGGTCTCGATCTCCTGACCTCGTGATCCGCCCGTCTCGGCCTCCCAAAGTGCTGGGATTACAGGCTTGAGCCACCGCGCCCGGCCTAAATTTGTATTTCTAAAGAAAGACTACAAACTTGGGTAGATGTATGTTCAGGCACTACACACACAGTACCCAAATTGAACAAAACCACAGCATATTAAATAACAACAAAATAACACCTCAAGTGTCTATAGTCTCACTTTAACCAGAACTCTAAGAATTCTAGGCTCAGGACCTGAAAGTAGCAGGGCCTTTCTAAAAATGACCCAGCAGCATATGGCAAAGTAGAGTGCTTCCGTTGACAATGCAAAAAACTAATTTTTTTTTTTTTTTTTTTTTTTTTTTTTCTGAGACGGAGTCTTGCTCTGTAGCCCGGGCTGGACTGCAGTGGCCGGATCTCAGCTCACTGCAAGCTCCGCCTCCCGGGTTTACGCCATTCTCCTGCCTCAGCCTCCGGAGTAGCTGGGACTACAGGCGCCGCCACCTCGCCCGGCTAGTTTTTTGTATTTTTAGTAGAGACGGGGTTTCACCGTGTTAGCCAGGATGGTCTCGATCTCCTGACCTCGTGATCCGCCCGTCTCGGCCTCCCAAAGTGCTGGGATTACAGGCTTGAGCCACCGCGCCCGGCCTAATTTTCTATATATATCATAATTTCTTGTTTTGTTTGCTGTCATTATTCTGTTTTCACCTCTACAAACATACAATTTGTGTGAACATCAAAACAATACACATATTAACTTTTAGATCAAGTAGAGCTAAAAAGCGCCACAGAGAACTGTGGAGAGCCCATTCTGAGATTCTGTCCCCATTTTCAATAAAACATGCATCTTGAAAGGTGGGTATCTGTACATCAAAATATGGATACACGGCAGAGACTGGGAAGACACTGATAAATACAGCACTTGGAGTCAGACGACTTGAGGGTGAGTCTCATTCCTGCCAAGTTAGGAGTTGTGAGTCTCCAGCAAGCCGAATAAACTCTCTCAGCCTGATTCTTCACCCAAAGATAAGGATAATGATTTCTGTCCTACCTACTCACAGGGTTGTTAAGATCCAAGTTACATCGTAAATGTGAAATAACTTTTAAAATACTTTTGAAGGTGCATACCCATCAGATGGCTACAATTAAAAAGACAGACAATACCACAGATCAATGAGGAGATGAAGTAACCGGAAATCTCATATACTGCCAGAGAGCATGAAAATTGCTATAGCCACTCTTGAAAACTATTTAGCAGCATCAACTAAAGCTAAATACATGCATAACTTATAATCCAGCAGTTCCACTCCTAGGTACATCTCCAACAGAAATGTGTGTGTGCACTGAAAAGCCATGTTTAAAACATTCACAGTAGCCCAATTTATAACAGCAGCAACAAAAAACAACACAAATGCCCTCCAACAACAGAATGGGCAAATATGTTGCAGCAGATTTTATGATGGAATACTAATAAACAGTGAGAATGAGCAAACTTCTGCTCTACACAAAAACATGGATGAATCTCACATTTTTACCAAAAGAAGCCAGATGTAAGAAAACAATCTGTATGGTTTCATTTTATTTCAAAAGTTCAACAAATAAGCAAAACTAACCTATGTTGTTAGAAATCAGGAAAGTGGCTAGTCGCAATGAGGAGGGTCCTTACTGGGATGGAGCACAATTAAGATTTCTTAGGGTGCCACTTTCTTCTTTCTTTTCTTTTCTCTTCTTTTTTTTTTAAGACAGAGTCTCACTCTGTCACCCAGGCTGGAGTGCAGTGATGCAATCTCGGCTCACTGCAAGCGCCGCCTCCCAGGTTCACGCCATTCTCCTGCCTCAGCCTCCCGAGTAGGTACAACTACAGGCCCCTGCCACCGCGCCCAGCTAACTTTTTTGTATTTTTAGTAGAGACGGGGTTTCACCATGTTAGCCAGGAAGGTCTCGATCTCCTGACCTCATGATCTGCCGTCTCGGCCTCCCAAAGAGCTGGGATTACAGGTGTGAGCCACCGCACACGGTCAGGTGCCACTGTCTTCTTTCTTAATCTAGGTGCTGACTATGTAAGTGAGTTCTCTTTGTGAAAAATTCATTGAACCAACCACAATTTCTGCTCTTCTCTGTGTGTTACATATCAATATAGTTTACTCAAAAGTAAAGTGCTATAATACATAACTTTCTTTTCTCTTCCTGTCTTTTCTTCTAGATTGGGGGTCAAGTAACTATGGCCTAGCCTTTTTGGTACACAAAGGTTTGCTGAAACTCAGGCATATAGCAGATCTGAGTGGTTACAACAGAGGCCGTACAACCTACAAAGCCTAAAACATTTACCATCTGACCCTTGACAGAAAGAATACTTGCCAACTCCTGCACTAAATTGTAAACTGTGACTCCATCTGGAATCATAGCCATCACGACTGCAATCCCTGAAATTTCCACGACTTTCCACAGGTCACAGCACTCCTCCCACCACAGTGAAGTCCGTGAGTGATAAAGGCATTAAAGGTTTATATGCACTATGCATTATTTTCCACAGTAAAAAACTCTAATGTTTACTTAACCACAATCTCCCTAAAGCTGATAAGGCCCTTTGTCTTAGTCATGGGATAGAAAGACTGGTTGTTCTCCTAAATAATAATTTTATGAAAATTAACACAATAAAGACAGTTGTCTCTTTCTCACTTTTGTGCCCAAGACCAATGTACTTCACTCCACGTTTTTAACCCATCCACTGAATGTTCTCTGCCAAGCATTTTCAAGCTGATAAATGTGATGATGATGAGTATTTGAGCCTAGTTTGCTGCCCAGTGATGCAAAAGTATATATTTTATAAAAATGTGCAGTGTCTTCTAAGTATGACATGTACCACCAGCAATTTGTGAGGTGACATTAAGTGACACACAAATAACTAATTCTAATGGCTATCTAATCATTTCAATGTGTCTTGACATAAAGTATCATTGACACACATCAAAACAGTATGATATATTGGCAAAAGGACAGAGACACTAGTGAGAGTTCAGAAGTAAACACATATATTTATCATCCATTGATTTTTGACAAGAATGCCAGTACCATTCAATGAGGCAAGAACAGTCTCTTCAATAAATAGTTCTAGCCGAAGTGGATATACACAGGTTAAAAAATGAATTCAAAGCCGGGCGCGGTGGCTCAAGCCTGTAATCCCAGCACTTTGGGAAGCTGAGGCGGGTGGATCAACTGACATCGGGAGTTCAAGACCAGCCTGGCCAACATGGTGAAACCCTGTCTCTACTAAAATAACCAAAAATTAGCCGGGCATGGTGGCACACATTTATAATCCCAGCTACTCAGAAGGCTGAGGCAGGAGAATTGCTTGAACCCAGGAGGCAGAGGTTGCAGTGAGCCGAGATTCCACCACTGCACTCCAGCCTGGGCAACAAGAGTGAAACTCTGTCTCAAAAAACTTTAAAAAAAGAAAACAAAAAAAAGAATTCAGACCTTCACCTCATACCATATACAAAAATTAAATCACATCAAAGACTTCAATTTAAGGACTAAAACTATAAATCTCCTAGAAGAAAAACATAAGGGACAAGCTTCATGACTATGGATTTGGCAACGGTATCTTAAATTTGACACGAAAAGCTACAAATAACCAAAGGAAAAAAACATAAATGGCACTCTATTAAAATTCAAAACTTTTGTGAAGGCTGGGCACGGTGGCTCACGCCTGTAATCCCAGCACTTTGAGAGGCTGAGGGGGGCGGATCACTTGAGGCCAGGAGTTTGAGACCAGCCTGGCCAACATGGCAAAACCCCATCCCTACTAAAAATACAAAAATTAGCCAGGGGTGGTGGCACACGCTTGTAATCCCAGCTACTCCAGAGGCTGAGGCAGGAGAATTGCTTGAACCTGGAAGACAGGTTGCTGTGAGCTGAGACTGCACCACTGCACTCCAGCCTGGGCATCAGAGCAAGACTGTGTCTCAAAAAAACAAATAAATAAATGAAAATAAAACCTTTGTGCATCAAAGGGCACTAGCAAGGAGAAAAGCGTCACGCATGGTGGCTCACACCTGCAGTCCCAGCTACTTGGGAGGCTAAGGCAGGAGGATAATTTGAGGCCAGGAGTTTAAGGTCAACATAGCAAGATCCTGTCTTTAAAAAATAAAACATAAAAATTTAGCCAGGCATGGTGGTGGGCACCTGTACTCCTAGCTACTTGGGAAATTGAGGCAGGAGAATCACTTGCGCCCAGGAGTTTGGGGCTGCAATGAGCTATGCTTCGCACCACTGCACTCCAGCCTGGACAACTGAAAGAGTGAGACCCTGCCTCAAAGAAAAAAAATTATAAAGACTGTACAGGCCAGGCGTGGTGGCTCACGCCTGTAATCCCAGCACTTTGGGAGGCCAAGGTGGGTGGATCACAAGGTCAGAAGTTCGAGACCAGCCTGGTCAACATGGTGAAACCCTGTCTCTACTAAAAATACAAAAATTAGCTGGGCGTGGTGGCGGGCGCCTGTAATCCCAGCTACTCAAGAGGCTGAGGCAGGAGAATCGCTTGAACCTGGAAGACAGGTTGCTGTGAGCTGAGACTGCACCACTGCACTCCAGCCTAGGCAACAGAGCAAGACTTCGTCTCAAAAAAAACAAAATAAAACAAAACAAAACAAAGTATAAATAGCAGGCTAATGAATGGAGAGGTATAAATGGCACTTAAAAATACTTTATTGAGCCAAAAGAAGGCAAGAAAGAAAGGGGAATATAAAATGATGAATCAAGTAGAAAACTACTACTCAAAACAGCCTTAAATGTACTTAAAATCAGCGTATCAATTAAAGATAAAGATCATCAGGCCGTACTTAGAAAAGTTAACTATAGGCTGCTTGCAAGAGATACAACTTACATATAAGGATAGAAAGACAAAGTAAAAGAATTGAAAAAGAAATACCGTTAGAACACTAACCAAAGCAGTCATGATGTAGGTGTACCAATATCGAACAAAGGAGGCTTTAAGGCAAAAATCATTACTAGATATAAAGTATGACTTATTTCATAATGATAAAAGGCTTACTATACTAGGAAAATATAAGATCTTTAAATTTGTAAGGTTAAAAATGTAGCTCAAGATATAAAGATTGACAGAATATAAGAATAGATAAATTCACAATCACAGGAGAATTTAATATTTAATACACTTTTCTGAGTAACTAACAGAAAAAAAAAGATACATGTTCTTATCAACTGCACATGGAACATTTACCAAATAAAACCACATAACATGAAAAGACCCAAGAAGGTTTCAAATAATTAAGTAATTCAAGGTAAGTTCTCTGACAACAATTCAAGTAAACTAGAAATCAATAACAATGAAGGTAATTTTAAAATTAGGCCACATCTTTTTCAATAACTTATGAGAAATCACAATAGAAATCAGAAAATAATCTTGAATTTAGTGAAGACAAGAATAAACCATATCAAAACTTGGTGGATGCAGTTAAAACTATAGAAATGCCAATAGCCTTAATACCTACAACCTTAAATGTATATATTAGAAAATAAGAAAGGCTGAAAATTAGTTAAGTATCCATATCAAGAAGATGAGAAGAAAAATAAATAAAATAAAATAAAATGTAGGTACAGAACTAGAAGCGGTGTGTATATAGTTTTCTTCCCTTTTGTGGCCATGACTGAAGTGGGAACAGCCAAAATGAAGTTCAATCCCTTTGTGACTTCTGACCAAAGTAAAAACCACAAAAGGCATTTCAATGCACCTTCCCACATTCACAGGAAGATTTTTGTCTTCCCTTCTTTCCAAAGAGCTGAGAGACAAGTACAATGTTCAATCAATGCCCATCCGAAAGGATGATGTTCAGGTTATACAAGGACACTATAAAGGTCAGCAAACTGGCAAAGTAGTCCGGGTTTACAGGAAGAAATATGTCCTCTACACTGAACGGGTGCAGCAGGAAAAGGCTAATGGCACAACTGTGCATGAAGGCATTCACCCCAGCAAGGTGGTTCTCACTAGGCCAAAACTGGACACAGACCGCAAAAAGATCCTTGTACAGAAGGCCACATCTCGCCAAGTAGAAAAGTAAAAGGGCAAATATAAGGAAGAAACAATCGAGTAGATGCAGGAACAAAGTAGTCTTATATACAAACTTTCATTAAAGCCTGAAATGAAAAAAAAAAAAAAAAAAAAAAAAAAACCCTAAGGAAAGTAGGAGGAGGAAAATGCAAAAGGGAAGAAACTACTGGTATGTAAAAAAAACATCTATTAATCAAATTGAAAGTCCAAACTTGGTTCTTTGAGAAGATTGTTAAAATTGATAAACCCTGTCATGATTAAGAAAAAAATAAGAAAAAGCACAATCTCCATCATCAGAGAAAAGAGGAGGGCCATCACTACAGAGCCTACAGTCATAAAAAGATAATGGGAACTACTTATGAATAATGTTCTGTTAATAAATTGTAAAATATTAGATGGGTCTTACAAACAAAACTTACCAAAACTGACACAAAGTAAAATTTTAAACTTCAGTTGTCTCATTTATACTCAAGAAATTGAATCTGCAATTTAAAATTTTCCCCAAAAGGCCTAGGCATGGTGGCTTATGCCTGTAATCCCAGCACTTTGGGAGGCCAAGGTGAGAGGACTGCCTGAGCCCAGGAGTTTTCAAGACAAGCCTAGACAACATGACAAGACCTCATGTCTATTTTTTTACATTATTTTAAAAATTAAAAATATAAAATTTCCCCAAAGAAATCTCAAAGACCAGATGATTCTAACAGGGAATTCTACCAAAGATTTAAAAACAATATAATGCCAACCTTATTATAAACTCTTACAGAGAAAAGAAAATAAAGGAAGACTTTCCAACCTATTTTATGAAGCCAGCAAAATACTGATATCAAAACTTGAGAATGGCAACATAAAAAAATAAAACTGTAGTCTAATGTGACTCATAAACACAGATATAGAAAGCATAAAGTATGTACAAATCAAATCCAGATATACAAAAAAGAATTTTGCTTGTATCCCAGGGATACAAGTTTGACTTACCATTAGAAAAATCAACATTTTCTACCCTATCAACAAAATATAAGAGAAAAACCACACGATCACCACAATAAATACAAAACAAACATGATAAAATTCAAGACTCATTCATGATACAAAACACTTAGCAAAACAGAAATAAAACTTATGTAATTGGATAATATCTACCTCCACTCCCCCCGCAAAAAAGCCCACAACAAGCACCCTAGTTAATTATACAATTTTTCTCCTGCAGTTGGGAACGAGTCAAGAATGTCCCTTATTCACCACATTCATTCACCATTATAGAAGAGATCCTAGCCAGTACAATGAGCCAGAAAAAATAGTAACAAAAGTGATAAAAATTACAAATGAAGAAATAAAACTGTCAATATTTACAAATGTGATTATAGAAAAAATTCCAAAAGAGTCTACAAACTATCACAAATAATAAATATGTAAAAGACTTTAGAACGATATCAATTTTTAAAATCCAATTGTATTTCTATAAACAAGAAACATACAGAAAATGAAATTTTTAAAATACCATCAACAATAGTTTCAGGAAATATCAAATATCTAGGAGTAAATTTAACAATATTTGTATAAGTCCTCTATCTTGAAGTCCCAAAACATGACTGAGAGACGATAACGAGGAAAGAAATGATTGGAGAGATTGTGTTTAGATTCAAAGACGCAAGACTGTAAAGACATTAGCTCCACCCACATTATCTATATAGTCAATATAATGTGATCAAGATCCCAGCAAGTTTTTTTTATAAAAATGTATATGCTTATTCAAAAAGCTACATGAAATTGAAAAGTACCAACAATTGTCAAGATGATCGCAAAAATTAAAAACTAAATGGAGGACTTATATTTCCCATACTAGATACCAAGACTCAGAATACTCAGAATAGCATAATTAAGACAGCGTGAAATTGACTAGCCAGGAACAAAAAAAAACAATGGAAAAGAATCGAGTACAGAACAATTCTTCGCCTGATTTGCAACCACGTAAAAAGACAAAAATGGTATTTCCAACAAATACTGCAGATTAATTGGATAACTATATGTAAAAAAAAATCCTGACCTTTCCCTCTTCAAATCACATTCAGATGAAGTGTCAGTCTAAGGTGAGACATATGGCTGGGTGCAGCAGTTCACACCTGTAATTTCAGCATTTTGGGAGGCCAAGGTGGGCGGACCACTTAAGGCCAGGAGTTGGAGGCCAGCCTGGCCAACATGGTGAAACCTCATCTCTACTGAAAATACAAAAAATTAGCCAAGTGTGGTGGTACGCACCTGTAATCTGAGCTACTCAGGAGGTTGAGGTACAAGAATCACTTGAACCCAGGAAGCAGAGGTGCAGTGAGCCAAGATCACGCCACTGCACTCGAGCCTGGGTGACAGAGCAAGACCCCCTCTCAAAAAAACAAAATAAAGATGTAAAGCAATAAAGCCTCTAGACGAAAACATAGGAAAATATTACAGTGGTCAAATATTATTTAAATAGATCCAAAAAATACTAAAGGACTGACAAACTGGTATTAAGAACTTGTTTAATTGATTAGAGCGTATCTTTAAAAGAGTGAATAGGAGACTACAAAAAACTCATCCAGAGTATATAAAGAACTCCTATACATCAGTAATAAAACAGCATACAGCCCTTCACCAAAGAAGATACACAGATGGCAAATAAGCCTATGAGAAGATGCTCAACATCATATGGTGAAAATTAAACACATGATGGAAATTGCAAATCAAAATGAGATATCCAGTACACTCCTAACAGAATGGCTAAAATCCAAAAAACTAATTAATCCCAAATGCTGATTAGGATGTACAACAGAAAGTCTCATTCATTCCTGGTGAGAATACAAAATGGTACAACCACTTTGGAAAACAGCTTGGCAGCCTGTTAGAAAAAACTACATAGTTTTCCCATACAATTCAGCAGTCACAGTCCCCGAGATTTACCCCAGTGACTTGAGAACTTACATCCAACACTAACCAGCACACACATATTCATAGCAACTTTACTCATATTGCTAAAAACTGGAAGCAACCAAGATGTTCTTCAAAATGTAAATGGATAAATGTGATACATCCATACAGTGGAATATTATTCAGCAACAAAATGAAATACCTATCAAGCCTTGAAAAGACGTGGAGGAATGCAAATGAATGTTGCTTACTCAAAACCAATCTGAAAGGTTGCATACTGAACGCTTCCAACTATGTGACATTCTGGGGAAGGCAAAACTACAAGGACAATAAAAATATCAGTGCTTGCCATTGATCGGGGAAGGGATGGATGAATAGATGGAGCAAAAGGCAGTGAAACTATTCTGTATGACACTGTACGGCAGATATGCATTTGTCCAACCCATGGAATGCACAACACAGAAAACATATCCTAATGCAAACGATGGGCTTTAGTTAATAACAATGTATCAACATTGGCTAAACTTATTACACTAATGCAAGATGTTACTAATACGAGAAACTGTGAGGAGAGACAGGACAGAAGGTGTCTCCATACTATCTGCTCCATATTATCTGCTCAATTTTGGGTAAGCATGAAACTGCTCTAGAAAAGAAAGCATTAATTTTAAAATACATATGTCCCAGTAGAAAAACAGGTCAAGGTCTTCAACAGAGCTTAGCAAAAGAGAACAAATGGCTGACAAACATAAAAACCGTATTAGCACAGAACTCAACATAAAAATCAAAATGAGATACCATTATACATACCAAAACAGCTAAGCAATAAAGGGACAGGCCAAACTTGTCCAATCCACAGCCCACATGCAGCCCAGGATGGCTTTGAATATGGCCCAATACAAATTCATAAACTGGCCTAAAACATTATGAGATTTTTTTTGCAATTTTTTTTTTTTTAACCTCACCAGCTACCATTAGTGTTAGCATATTTTATGTATGGCCCAACACAGTTCTTCCAATGTGGCCCAGGGAAGTCGAAAGACTGAATCCCCCCGGAGAGGCGATACTAAGTGCTACTGAGCCTGCGGAACAAGTGCTCGCACGCCCCCTGCTGGTAGGAGAGGAAGCCGGGACTGTCACTGGGAGACTGGCTGGCTGTATTCACTATGGCCCAGAAATACATAAAAGTTTGTAGCAACACTTATTCAAAAGAGCCAAAAACTAGAAATAACCCAAATATCAAGAGGAGAAGAGTAATTTATGGCAGGTTCATATAATGGAATACTATATACCTATCAAAAAAACACAGTTCTGCTGCATAGCAACAGGAATAATCTCATAAAAATAAATATTGAATGAATCAAGCCAGAAAAAATATGGGTTCATACTATAATTTCAATTTACTTCAAAAACAGCTAAAGCTGGCCGGGCACACTGGCTCACACCTGTAATCTCAGCACTTTGGGAGGCCAAGGTGGATGGATCACGAGGTCAGGAGATCAAGACCAGCCTGGCCAATAGGGGGAAACCCTGTCTCTACTAACATACAAAAAACTAGCCAGGTGTGGTGGCGCGTGCCTGTAATCCCAGCTACTCAGGAGGCTGAGGCAGGAGAATCACGTGAACCCAGGAGACAGAGGTTGCACTGAGTGGAAATCGCACCACAGAACTCCAGCCTGGCGACAGGGTGAGGCTCCATCTCAAAAAAGAAAAACTGAAACAAAAACAGGTAAAGCTAACATGTGGTATCAGAAGCCAGGACAGTGCGGGGAGGGCCAGTGACTGCGAGGGGCACAAACGCTCTGGCTGCTGGCTCCACAGGAAAACTCATGAAACTCCTCACCTACAACTTGTGCACTTTCCTAGGCAGATGTTTTTTGTGAATAAAATAGTTACTTAAATGTAACAACAAAGAGGTTTCAAATAAATATACACATTTCTAGCTTCTCTTAGCAATCATAAGCTGGCTGGGCACAATGGCTCATGCCTGTAATCCCAACACTTTGGGAGGCTGAGGCAGGGGATCGCTTGGGTCCAGGAAGTTGAGACCAGCTTGAGCAACATGGCGAAACCCCGTTTCTACAAAAAATACAAAAATTAGCCAGGCATGGTGGCGCAAGGGTATAGTCCCAGCTACTCAGGAGGCTGAAGTGGGAGGATGGCTTGAGTCCGGGAGGCAGAGATTACAGTGAGCTGAGATCATGGTACTGCACTCCAGCCTGGGCGCAGAGCGAGACTCCGTCAAAAAATAAATAAATAAATAAATTCCTCCCCCAGGAGATTCCATAATGCTGAGCTGCCAAGGGTGAGAACCATGCTGCAGGCCTTGCCATGATACTTCACGTGAAGAAAAGTTCTATAACAAAAAATAGCTTGAAAAACACTGCTACTTTCTTGAAAGCAGAGACACACTATCTCTGTACACACAGACAACGTAAAGGCATGAAATATAAAAAGCATTCCAAAAGTATGGAATTGACTTTATCTAATAAGGAATTATGGTTTACACTAAAGCTTTTCCCAAGCTCGTTTTGTATGAAAGACCAAGGTTTCGAACCCATGTGATATCACTACTTAATGCCAGGATTATAAAATATTTAGAGGTTATCTAATCACACTTCCTTCAAAATACTAAATACTCCACGGTGGCTCACACATGTAATCCTAACACTTTGGGAGGCCAAGGCGGGCAGATTGTCTCAGCTCAGAAGTTCAAGACCAGCCTGGGCAACATGGTGAAACCCTGTCTCTACTAAAATACAAAAAATTAGCTGGGCACGACGGCATGTGCCTGTGGTCTCAGCAACTCGGGAGGCTGAGACTGGAGAATTGTTTGAACCCGGGAGGCGGAGGTTGCAGTGAGCCCAGATCACGCCACTGCACACCAGCCTGGGCAACAGAGCGAGACTTCGTCTCCAAAATAAATACTCCAAATTTCTGCCTACCTAAAAAGTTCAATTATGGAGAGTGGAGGGTTTCATCCTTGGATAGATACCTGATATTGTTAGAAAGTTACTATTTTAAGCAGAAGTTGTCTCCCTGAAGCAAGTAAGTACTCCACTGTTACCATAAGCCTAAGGGTATTACAGCTCTGGCTACCTCCTGCCTCTTAAAAAAATAAAGTTTGGTGTGACAGGTGGCTCACACCTGTAATCCCAGCACTTTTGGAGGCCAAGGCAGGTGGATCACCTGAGGTCAGAAGTTCAAGAACAGCCTGGCCAACATGGTGAAACCCCATCTCTACTAAAAATACAAAAAATTAGCCAGTCGTGGTGGCATGCGCCTGTAATCCCAACTACTCGGGAGGCTGAGGTGGGAGAACCACTTGAACCCGGGAGGTGGAGGTTGCAGTGAACCAAGATCGTGCCACTGCACTCCAGCCTGGGCGACAGAACAAGACCCTGTCTCAAAGAAAAAAAAGGTCAAGTCCTACTACCCCTAGCTTACGCTGGTGGTGCCCTCCCCTTGGGCTCTTGAATTCATCGAAGAAAACTGAAAATTCCTGAACTGGTAACCTAATCAGGAAAAGACTTGTTTATCCATTGGGCTTATGGTCTGCCTGTCTCCACTCTCTGGAAATGAACTAAGTATTACAAATATCCCTCCAAAAGGAAAAAGAAACAGCAGGAGGCCAACTAAAGGCACAAGCTAAAAAGAAAAATTTTGCACCATTCCATTGGAAAAAACAGATGGAAGTCATACAAGATTCCAAAATGTGGTTTCCCTCAAGGTCACATTATTGTTAAAATAATTACGATAAAGAAAAAAAGCATATCTCACTCATCCTTCTGCCCCCAGGATAGTGCCAGGGACACAGCAAGTGCTGAATGAATGCTGCCCATCAATGCCGGTGAGACTCACTTCTCATGTCCTGACTACTTCAACTAATCTTCTTTCAGTGGGCCTCTTCTTATTCATTTCTTTAGATTTCAATTTTAACATCATTTTCTCCAGGAAGCCTAGACTTCAAGTGCCCGATCTGTCACCATGAACCACTATAAGGATACCTAGGATCATGTCTCTTTTCAGCTTTGTGTGCCTAGACCCCAGCACAGGGCTCACTTATCACAGGAAGTGCTTTAAAAATAGTTGTGGAGCTGGGCACAGTGGCTCGTACCTGTAATCCCCACATTTTGGGAGGCCACGGTGGGGGATCACGAGGTCAGGAGTTCGAGACCATCCTGGCTAACATGGTGAAACCCCGTCTCTACTAAAAATCCAAAAAAATTAGCCGGACATGGCGGCATGCGCCTGTAGTCCCATCTACTCGGGAGGCTGAGGCAGGAGAATCACTTGAACCCGGGAGGCAGAGGTTGCAGTGAGCCAAGATTGTGCCACTGCACTCCAGCCTGGGCAATAAGAGCAAAACTCTGTCTCAACAACAACAACAAAAAGTTGTTGAATACAGGAATTAATGCACATGTAGGGCTTTATATTTATCAAGGCAGAACACTAAAATGCACGCCTTTTTTTTTTTTTTTTTTTTTTTTTAAGACTGAGTCTCCCTCTGTCACCCAGGCTGCAGTGCAGTGGCGCAGTCTCAGCTCACTGCAACCTCCATCTCCTGGGCTCAAGTGATTCTTATGCCTCAGCACTCCCAAGTAGCTGGCACTACAGGCGCCAGCCACCATGCCTGGCTAATTTTGGTATTTTTTTTTTAGTACAGATGGGGTTTCACCATGTGGGCCAGGCTGGTCTCGAACTCCTGGCCTCAAGTGATCTGCCCACCTCAGCCTCCCAAAGTGCTGGGATTACAGGTGTGAGCCACGGTGACAGGCCTAAAATTCATGCTTTGTATTCAAATGGAGATCCAGTTCCCAACTGCCACTCAGAAACTAGGTGGACTTTCCAAACCAGGTTTCCAGGTTGGGTGCGGTGTCTCACACCTATAATCCCAGCACTTTAGTAGGCCGAGGCGGGCAGATCATTTGAGGCCAGGAGTTTGAGATCAGCCTGATCAACATGGTGAAACCCTGTCTCTACTAAAAATACAAAAGAAAAAAGAAAAAAAAAAAAAAAAAAGCCAGCCACGGTGGCTCACGCCTGTAATACCAGCTACTCAGGAGGCTGAGACAGGAGAATTGCTTGAACCCAGGAGACAGAGGTTGCAATGAGCTGAGATCGTGCCACTGTACTCCAGTCTGGGCAATAGAGACTCCAACTCAAAAAGAAAAAAAAATCAGGTATCCGCTCTGAGCTTAATTCCCCGATCTGTAAAAATCCCTACATCCCTTGCAGTTTTCTTAGGAATAAAATTCATAATAAGGCAATAGAGAAAACAAAACCACCTCACTTATGAGAAACATGATTAACACAGTAACTGATAGAGCAATGTTCCTCATTTTGGTTTCAGGTCCCTTTTATACATTCTTAAATGCAGCCCTCAGCTGGAAGCAGTGGCTCATGCCTGTAATCGCAAAACTGGGAGGCTGAGGTGGGACGATCACTCGAGCCTAGGAGTTCAAGACCAGCCTGGGCAACATTGTGAGACCTCATCTCTATTTAAAACAAAACAAAAAAAACAGAGGCCCTCAAAGTCTTTTAGTTTATGTAAGTTATATCTATTGATGTTTGTCCTATTATAAATTAAAACTAATCAATTTTTAAACTATTTCTCCATTTAAAATGTCTACTACGTTAACATATTTTTATGAAAAATATATCTTCCCCAAAAATAGAAAGAATGGTTTTCATTTTTACAAATCTTTGTAATGTCTCGATTAATAGAAGACAACTAGATTGTCATATCTATTCTGCATTTTCTCTGGTGCAACCTGTTCCTTTTGACTGTGATATATAAAGGTAATGCAGCCTCACTCTTAGGTACCGCCACCACCACCTAGATTTGTGCTATGATGTCAGCAGTTGTGCCAAAAATTGCAAAATTTAACGGCGTGAAAAAGCCTAATTGTCTTAGTCTCACTATGGTATTTACCTTACAGAATCCTGAAAACATCTTGGAGAACCCCCATGGGTCCAGGAACCACAGTTTGAGAACCACTTTGCTACAGGAGGACTGGTGTTAAGAAGGGAAAGGTTACTTTTAAGCAGGTTTGAGGAAGGCCTCTCTGAAGACACTAAAGCACCTGGAGCCACAGACTAGCAAAAGGTGTTTCTCAGACTAGGAAATGACAAATGCCCTGAGACAAAAACTAAAGTGGCATCAAGGAAAACAGAAGACTGCATGCCAGAGCAAGGAAAGAGAGAAGAGCCAGACAAGGCCCGATCAGCAGGATCCCGGAGGAGTGTGGGTTTCTGTTAAAGGGATGAGGAGGCCAATGCAGGGTTTTAATCAGGGTGTGGCCATCTGATTTACATTTAACAAGATCATCCACGCTGCCAAGTGACCGATTTATTTATAGGAGCCCAGAACTAGCAGGGCCCAGGAAGAGGGCTACAGCCCTCCAGCCCAGAGAGGGCGGCTGGGCCAGGGAGCGCCTCTGGAGATGGAAAGAGGAGGGCCCACTGGAAATCCATTCCCGAGGTAGGAGCTGCAAGACTAAATCAGGAAGTGTGTTGGGGGATAAAAGAAATGGAGTAATTCTTGAGGCCTGAGAGTGAAACACCAGGTGGAGAGGGATACCATCAGTGAGATGTGGATACTGGGGGAATGGGTGCCCCACCTGTGGCCATGGAAATTTTACATTCTTTCTCTGTGCTAAGCCTTCTTCCAAGTAACTGAGACACCACACCTTACATTATTTTTGGCAGACGGCATATTAACAACACAAAACAAAAAAATTAAACTAACCAAATAAGGTCAAGGCCAAAACTCAACAGTGGGAGAGGCAACCAAGACCTCCTTCCAGACACCATCAACCATTAATCAAAATTCTGAGCACTGCTGTTAGCCAACTACATACAAATCTGCATACCCGGGTCAGAGTGCAGCCAACATCTCTCCCGCAGCCCACAAAGGCCCATCAGGTGTGCGAACGCTCGCTGAAACGCCTGTTGGCCACCAACGTTTCCCTAATGTGCATGTGTGTTAACTCTACCAAGTGCAATCACGACAAGAACTCCTGGTTCGGTGTGGCCTATGGAGTAAGTTTACACTGATTCCTACCCATTACCTCTTTCTTCCTAAACACAAAATTAGCATCACCCTTGTAGTTTCCAAACCCGACCTTTCTCTGGGGTATCTGTGTTCTCTGGTCACAAGCTCTTTAATGAGCCTCAGTTTACTCATCCCAAGAAAAGGGGAACACTTGAGTCACTAAGCTAACCAGTCACATAAAAATAATGGAGGTCAAGGCATAACACACCAACTCCCATACGGAGTCCTAGGCGCCTACTCCCCCTTAGAGCCCCTTCAGAACCTTTTCCAAACGCGGACCGCCGCTCCAGCTGCACGGGTGACCAGGCCCAGGAACCGGGCCTGCCGGGGGAAGACTCGCGTCCAAGGCCGCACGGGAACCACAGCGCCCGCGAGAAAAGGCGCGGCGCCCCCCTACCCCACTGCCCTCGACCTGGGAACCGCGGCACCGGCGAGCGCGCCCCGTTCCCCCTGCGCCGTGAAGTCCGCTCCTCAAGCTCCGGGCTGGGGCGGAAAGCAGGTCAATTCCTGACTGCTGGAAGGGCCAAGGTTTGGGGGTGGCCGGTTGTGTGTTTGCCTGCTTTTAAATTCTGGGCCTTTCTTCCTTGGAAAACAAAATCCGAGTTATTTTATGACTTTAGCAAAGTACCATGGAGCATAAATTATTGGGGAAAACACTTCCTGACGCCTACTGTGTGCACGATCTAGTGCTCCCCACATAACACTGACGCCTACTGTATGCACGACCCACAGCGCTCTCCAGAAGCTCCAGGTTCAATATCCCTGGATCACAATGGCGCCTACTGTTTGCACGACCCACAGCACTCTCCAAATGCCCAGGGTTCCAGCTCCCCGGATCACAATGGCGCCTAATGTATGCACTATCCACAGCGTCTCCAAAGGCTCAGGGTTCAAGTTCCCGGATCACAATGGCGCCTACTGTATGCACGACCCACAGCGCTCCCCAGATAACATTGGAGCCTACTGTGTGCACGACCCTGAGCTTCCCGGACAACGCTGGCGCCTACTGTGTGCACGACCCCGCGCTCCACGGCCTCCCTGTGGGCCGAGCCCAACGTCCCCGGGGCAGCCGGCGCCGCGCTAGATCGGGCGGGGGCGCCGTCCGGGAGGAGCCCGGGGAGCGGTGTCCGCAGGCCGGGGCTCTAGCCAGGCCGCCTCCCCGGCGCGCCCCGCGGCCCTCCCGCCCCGGGACGGAACACGGGGCGGCCACTTTCCCTCAAGTTTAGCGCGGGCCGCAACAGGGCCGGCGGGGGCAGGGCGCGCGGAGGAGGCGGCCGCCTGCTCCCTCACCCGCCTCCCGCCTCCCGCCTCAGCCGCCGCCCGGCCCAGGAAAGTAGGCCCAGCGCGCGGAGGGGCCGGGCGGCGACTCGCCCGTATCATTCCGCCCGCGCTGCGGCCCGCCCGGCCAGTCGGCGGCGGCGGCGGCCCGGGTCTGCGCGGCCCCCGCCCCCGCCCCGCCGCTCCCGGCGCCCCCCGCGCCGCATCCGGGGACTGGCAGGGCGCGGGCCCCGCACCGGCCGCCGGCGGGGCGCGAGGGCGCGGCCGCGGGCCTTACCGGAGTCGCCGCGCGCCTTGCTCTCCCTGGGCTTCGGGGGGCGGCCCCGCGGCATCGTCGGCGGCCCGGCTCGCACCCACACCCACTCACACTCACTCACACTCACACTCACACGCGGCGACGGAGGCGCGCACGCGCGGGCACCGCGGCGGGGGCGCGCCCAGCCGGCGGCAGAGGCGGGCGGAGCGGCCCGGCGGCGGGCGGCCCGGTCCGAGAGCCGCCGGGCTCACGGGGGAAAGGCGCCCGAACGCGCGCACCGGAGCTCTCGAACCGCGCCGGCCTCGGCGGGTTCCATGGCCCGCGGGCCGCGGTGGGGGCGTTAGGCGCGGGCGCGGTGGGGGCGGGGGCGGCGCGGGGCGCATGCGCGGCGCCGCGGGGCCTTCGCGGACGGAGGGGAGCGATGGGGTCACCGGGCCGGGCCGCGAGCCCTGGAGCTCGGCCAGGCGTAGACCCCGGGCCAGCCCCGCGCCTCTGTGGCCCGGGCGCCTCGTGCGTGTCCGCGAGCTCGCGTGCGCGCGTCACCTCGGACCCCAACATGGCTTGGAGGGCGGCCCTACCCGCGCCGCCCTAGTGCTGCGAAGGGCCTGGGAGCCCAAACCCGGAACCGCTGCCTGGGACTGGGAAGACGACCTGGCCAGAAGTCGGTAATGTTCCTTTCCCTGGGGGCAGTGCATTAAAATGGACCATTTCACGTGTGTTGGTCTTGTGTGTTGTTGCCGGCGCTAACTTGCACGAAATGGTAACGAACAGGCAGCGCAGCAGCCTAGCGCCGGGTGGAGAGGCCGGCAGATCCCAGGGAAAGCGACCTTACTCTGTCACCTGGGCTGGAGTGCAGTGGCGCAAATTAAAGTGTGCAATCTGATACGTCTTGACACATGTATACACTGTGAAACCATCTTCACAATCGACAGTGAATATGTGCCTCCCATCTCTCTCTAACCCTTTCCTCTCTCCTTCCTTCCCTCCTCCCCCTCCCACCCATCTGCTTTTTGTCACTAAGTTTGAGTTTCCTAGTTTTTAAATATCTTTTTATAGAGAGTGGGTCTCGCTTGCCCTGTCACTCAGGCTGGAGTGCAGTGACACTATCGGGGCTCACTGTAGCCTCAAACTCCTGCCGTTAAGCAATCCTCCTGCTTCAGCCTCCTGAGTAGCTGGGACTACAGGTGAGCACCACCATGCCTAGCTTTTTTTTTTCTTTACATATGGGGTCTCTCTATGTTGCCCAGGCTGCTCTGGAACTCCTGGCTTCAGTTGATCCTCTAGCTCAGCTTCCCAAAGTGTTGGGATTACCAGTGTGAGCCACTGTGCCTAGCCTGTTTTTCTTGGTGTTTTATAAAAGTGGAATCGTATCGCAAATAGTCTTTAGGGAAGTAGGGCCTGTTCATTGGGCATAATTATGTTGGAATTCACCTATATATTGATAAATACTTAAGTCCTTTTTATTGCTGAGCGGTGTTTAGGAGTCATTCTTGCTTATTCATTCTTGCAGCTTTCTTCACTCAATCTCATCAAAGATATATCTCCAATACATAAACCAAATCTAAGCCACTCCCACTTATATTTCCTCCTGAGCCATGCTCTCTCACCTAGATGACGGATACAGCCTAGTACGAATATTTCCAATTATGAAATGTATTAACACCACCAGCTTTCTTTCCTGTGTGTACTTTCAGAGTTAAGGTGAGTTTAAGCAGTGTGTGTGGCCGGGTGTGGTGGCTCACGCCAGCACTTTGGGAGGCCGAGGTGGGCAGATCACGAGGTCAGGAGATCGAGACCATCCTGGCTAACACGGTGAAACCCCATCCCTACTAAAAATAAAAAAAAATTAAAAATTAACCAGGCGTGGTGGTGGGCGCCTGTAGTCCCAGCTACTCAGGAGGCTGAGGCAGGAGAATGGCGTGAACCCAGGAGGCGGAGCTTGCAGTGAGCCGAGATGGCGCCACCACACTCCAGCCTGGGCGACAGAGTGAGACTCCCTCTCAAAAAAAAGGAAGTGTATGTGTATGTTGTTTGTTTATTTTTAAGACAAGGTCGGCTTCTGTTGCCCCGGCTGGAGTGCAGTGACACTGTCCCTGCTTACTGCACACTCTGCCTCCAGGGCTCGAGTGATCCTCCCACCTCAGCACCCCAAATAACTGGGACTATAAGTGCTCCCCACTATGCCCAGCTAATTTTTTGTAGAGATGGGGTTTCACCATTTTGTCTAGGCTGGTCTCAATCTCCTGAGCGCACCCACCTGGCTTCCCAAAGTGCTGAGATTACAGGCATGAGCCACCAGACCTGGCCAAGTATTTATTTTTTAAATCCAATTTGATAATCTTTGTCTTGAATGAGAGCGGTGGCTCCCAAATTTGCTGCACTTCAGAAGAATCTGGAAAGCTTTTAAAAGTCCCAATGCCGTGTTCATACTTCACATCAATAAATCTGATGGGAATGGGAACCGTGCGTTGGTGGTGGTTTTTAAGATCTGCAGGTAATTTTCCGATGTACAGCAAAACTTAAGAGCTAGATCATTTAGTACATTTGTACAAATTACTGATATTTTTACATTTAAAGATGTCTTTTTATACTTTCCATTTGACTCACATGTTTTATGTTCTTTACGCCTTTCTTGATTTCTTTTGGATTACTGATGTTTAAAAATTATCAGTAATTTTTAAATTTAAAAATTTTTAAATTTGAGACCAGGCGAGGTGGATCACACCTGTAATCCCAGTACTTTGGGAGGCTGAGGTGGGTGGGTCGCTTGAGCTCAGGACTTCACGACCAGTCTGGGCAACATGGCAAAACCCCATCTCTACCAAAAATACAAAAAATTGGCCAGGCATGGTGACGTGTGTCTGTGGTGCCAGCCACTCAAGAGGCTGAGGTGGGAAGATCACTTGAGCCTGGGAGGTTGCAGTGAGCTGAGATTGCATCACTGAACTCCAGCCTGGGTAACAGAGTGGGACTGTCTCAAAAAACATTATATATATTTACAGATATATATAATATATACTATATTACATATATTTATATATAAAGCTATGTGTATTTACATATATATAGCTGATTTATATATATAAATAGCCTTTAGTGGTACACTTGAGATTATAACATGCATTCTTGACTTACCAATGTCTAATGTAAATTAGTATTTTTTCCTCTTCCCAGACAATGCTAAAAGAGTTTATTGGATATTTTAGTTATTTCCATATTTAAAACTCCACAAGACACATTACAGTTGATGTTCATTTTGATGGCCCACATATATGCCACTACCATTGCGTTTTATCCTTCTGTGACTTTCTAGGGTCATTTCCCTTCCACCTGAAGTACCCCCACTATTATTTCCTTTAGAGGAGGTCTGCTCATCCTCTCAGTTGTGTTTGTCTGAAGATACTTGTATTTAATTTTTTTTCTTACAAAATATTTTTTCTGAGTATGGAATTCTAGGTTGTCAGCTAGTTTCTTTCAACACATTAATGATGTAACTCCACTGTCATATGCATCCATATTTTCTGCTGTTTTTTGAAATAAATATTGACTGCGTTTAAGTTTTTCTCTGTCTTCAGTTTTCTTCAGTTTAACTATAGTTTATCTGAATGTGTATATCTTTTTATTCATCTTCTTGGGAATTGATTGGACTAAGTGTCTGGATTGTCGTATGTCTTCAATTTTGGAAAAATCTTGGCTATTACATACTCAAATACTGCTTCTGCCCAAATAGCTCTCTTCTAACCTACCAGAGCTCTAATTAAACATATATTGGAGGCCGGGCACGGTGGCTTACGCCTGTAATCCCAACACTGTGGGAGTCCGAGACGGGCATATCACTAAGTCAGGAGATCGAGACCATCCTGGCTAACATGGTGAAACCCTGTCTGTACTAAAAATACAAAAAAAAATCAGCCGCGTGTGGTGGTGGGCACCTGTAGTCCCAGCTACTCCCGAGGCTGAGGCAGGGGAATGGCCTGAACCCGGGAGGCAGAGCTTGAGTGAGTGGAGATTTGCACCCCTGCACTCTAGCCTGGGCAACAGAGCAAGACTCCATCTCAAAAAAAAAACCAATATGTTCTAGGCTGGGTGCAGTGGCTCACACCTGTAATTTCCAGCACTTTGGGAGGCCGAAGCAGGTGGATCACCTGAGGTCAGGAGTTCGAGACCAGCCTGACCAACATGGTGAAACTCCATCTTTACTCCAAATGTGAAAATTAGACAGACATGGTGGTGCGTGCCTGTAATCCCAGCTACTTGGGAGGCTAAGGCAGGAGAATCACTTGAACCTGGGAGGTGGAGGTTGCACTGAGCTGTGATCATGCACTCCAGCCTGGATGACACACTGAGTCTCCAAAAAAAAAAAAAAAAAAAATGTTCTAGCTCACTTTAACGTCATGAGCCTAATTATTATTCCTGATAATTCTACGGTGTGGAGCACCTGTACATCTTTTTTATTATTCCTGATAATTCTACGGTGTGGAGTGCCTGTGCGTCTTTTCTTTTTTGGTCTCTCATTTGTGCTGGTTCTTGTGTTGCCCTGCCTTCTTGTTTGTCTAGATACAAGAAATGACTTGGAAAATTATATAAAAAGTAATTTAAGGTATAAGATGATATTTTTCAATAAAAGATTTTCATCTACTTCTGCCAGCTTCCTGGCATTCTGTGACCACCTTTGTTTTATTTCAGACCGGACAGCCGGCACCACCCAGTGATTCAAGGATGGCCATAGCCCAGTGCAGGGGCAGATTTGCTTCCAGTTTGCCCTTACTCCTCTGTACAGTCCGTAGGGTTTTCAGCTCTCAGTGCTTAGCAGTTTCATAGGGCCCCCACCCTTGGTACTCTGGATTAAAAAAAAAATACCTAGGCAAAAACAGTTTACGAATGCTGACTCACCTGTCTTCTCCCGAATCCTGGGCTGACAATTTCTATCTAGCCTGTGAGCACTTCGTTGCCCTCAGTAGGAGTTTAGTCTGATTCAGCTAGTTGGCCACAACCAGGAGAGAAATGTCCTTATATCCATTCTCTCTAACCTATGTCGATCAGGCCCCCACCCACCCATGTCACATCTTCAACCATGTGACTTCAAGGTCACAGTGATCTCCACACTGCCATACACAGTAGTCCATGCTGGTCCTCCAACCTCCCAGGTGCGTCTGGCAGCTCGCCACTTTCGGCTCTGACTTCACTGCCGTCCTCAGCCTCCTAGGCTGGTCCTCAGCTCCTCCCAGCCCCTTAACACTGCAGGGATCATTCTGGGCTTGTGCTGTAGCCACTCCTTGATGATCTCAATGACCTGCATTCACACGTCGGCCCTGTGCTGATGGCTGTCTACCTGCATCTCCATCTAGCTGAACTCCAGGCTCCGGCCCAGAGAAGCAAGAAAAGAGCAAAACAAGCGAGTTACTCACATGTGCATCAGGCATACACACGGAAGTGCTCAAAGGGGTCGTTCAAATTTGAGATCTATTTATTTATTTATTTATTTTTGAGACAGATTCTCTCTGTCGCCCAGGCTGGGCTACAGTGGCACAATCTCCGCTCACTGAAGCCTCCACCTCCTGGGTTCAAGTGATTCTCCCACCTCAGCCTCCCGAGTAGCAGGGATTATAGGCATGCCCCACCACACCCAGCTAATTTTTGTATTTTTAGTAGAGATGGAGTTTCACCATGTTGACCAGGCTGGTCTCGAACTCCTGGCCTCAAGTGATTTGCCTGCGTCAGCCTTCCAAAGTGCTGGGATTACAGGTGGCAGCCACCACACCTGGCCTTAAGGTATAGATCCCTAACTTAGTAGGGAAGAGGAGTGGATACAAAGGACACTTGTAGAAAATAAAATGACTTTTTGGAAAGATAAGAGGCCGTTTAGAAAAACAAGATAGCCGGGCATGGTGGCTCACACCTGTAATCCCAGCACATTGAGAGGCCAAGGCAGGCAGATCACTTGAGGTCAGGAGTTCGAGACTCTGGCCAACATGGTGAAACCCCCATCTCTACTAAAAATATAAAAATTAGCCGGGTATGGTGGTGTGCACCTGTAATCGCAGCTACTCAGGAGGCTGAGGCTGGAGAATCACTTGAACCCAGGAGGCAGAGGTTGCAGTGAGCCGAGATCACGCCACTGCACTCCAGCCTGGGTGACAGCGAGACTCTGTCTCTGATGTCTTATGTCAGTGTCTGGGTGTGGTGCTGGCTCTTCACCACTGAGATTAGAGAGTTGCTTTTGACAGGGGATTTATGACAGTTGGGTTCTTTCTTCTCTTTTTCTTTTCTTTTCTTTTTTTTTTGAGACGGAGTCTCACTCTGTCGCCCAGGCTGGAGTGCAGTGGCGCGATCTTGGCTCACTGCAACCTCCAGCTCCGGGGTTCAAGCAATTCTGCCTCAGCCTCCCAAGTGGCTGCGATCACAGGCGTGCACCACCACGCCCAGCAATTTTTTTTTTTTCATATTTTTAGTAGAGACAGGGTTTCACCGTGTTGGCCAGCCTGGTTTCAGATGGCCAGCCCACCTCAGCCTCTCAGAGTGCTGGGATTACAGGCGTGAGCCGCTGCCGAGGACCGGTATTTGGTTTTCTATTCCTGTGTTAATTCACTTAGGATAATGGCTCCACCTGTATCCATGTTGCTGCAAAGGACATGACTTAGTTGTTTTTTATAGCTATGTAAACTGCCTTCAGCTTGAAGTAACTAATATGCCAATGTGGCATATTTTGGGGTGCCACGTCCTGCTCCCTTTCATTAGTCTCCCCACCAGTTTCCCTGCTTCTTCCCTGTTGACCCCTTCTCCAGTAAGAGAAGATGGAACATATCAGCATTTTGTGAGGATTTTACGAGATAAAACATGTCAAGCATTTATTGAGTGGCAGGTAGTGAGCACATTGATCATTGATGAGACTCCCGTGAGTGTTGCTGGTGACAGTACAACATCAGAGCCACTCCCACCACCTCGCTCAGCCCCCTCAGCGGGTGTCCTTCCTTTCCAGGATGAAAACTCACAAAAGTCCCATTATTTTGCCGATGACTTTTAGATATTAATGTCCTGAAGTCACTTTCAGTTAACTCGGCTGGGCCTGGTGGCTCATACCTGTAATCCCAGCACTTTGAGAGGCTGAGGCAGGTGGATCATTTGAGTCCAGGAGTTCGAGACGAGCCTGGGAAACATGGCAAACCCTATCTCTACTAAAAATACAAAAATGAGCCGAGCATGGTGGTACACACCTGTAATCCCAGCTACTGGGGAGGCTGAGGTGGGAAAATCAATCCCCTGAGCCTGGAGGTTGAGGCTGCAGTGAACCGAGGTCCTGCCACTGTACTCCATCCAGCCTGGGCAACACAGCGAGACCCTATCTCAAAAAAATAAAGTCTTGATTCAGTCTAATATATTAATCAATTCTCCTCTTATTGATAAAAGAATACATGGTAAAGGAGTACAAAGGTAAACTTCCCTTCCTCCCCAGTTACGACCACTTGTAGCTATTATATTTCTGCCTGTTGGTGCTGCAGGCTTCTCTCTTTCTTCATAATATCTAATATGTATTAGAGTATTTCTAATTTCTTAACAGCTTTACTGAGGCATAAATGAGATCCAACAAACCACACATACCTAAAACTTACAATTTGATACATTTTAGCATATGTATACACCCATGAAACTACCTACCACTCCAATCAAGATAATAGACATTTGACGGGATGTTGGCTCACACCTGTAATCCCAGCACTGCGGGAGGCCGAGGTGGGCAGATCACTTGAGGTTAGGAGTTCCAGACCAGCCTGGCCAACATGGTGAAACCCTGTCTCTACTAAAAATACAACAAATTAGCTGGATGTGATCGCTGGAACCCAGAAGGCGGAGTTTGCAGTGAGCCGAGATTATGCTACTGCATTCCAGCCTAGGCGGGAAAAAAAGATAACGAAGATAGGCATCACCCCCCAAAAGATACCATTTGTTTACTGTCTCTCAGACATCAGTGTTCCTTGCTATCTGATGTCTAAAGTCATGACAGTGATTTTTTTCATGTGGTTTGTCTAGTTTTTTTTAAAATTGGGTTAAATTCAGTCCCTTTCATTCCATTTTGAGTGGGGAAGACCTGAATTATTTTTTAAGGGAATGAATGAATACCTCACTATATTAGTTGGGGTTCTCCAGAGAAACAGAATCAATAAGCTATATAAAAGATATAAAAGAGGAGACATTATAGGAATTGGTTCACATGACTGTGGAGGCTGAGATGTCCCCCGTCTGCCATCTGCAAGCTGGAAAACCAGGAATGCCAGTGCAGTCATTCATTCTGAGGCCAAAGGGCTAAGACCAGGAGCTCAACATCCTGGGGACAATGGAAGTCACAGCTTGAGGTAAAAGGGCAAATTGGCCCTTCTCAACCCTTTTTGTTCTTCTTTCTGGGCCCTCAAGTGATTAGATGATGCCCACCCTCGATACTGAGGGTGGAGTTTCGTCACCCTGTTGAACAAGCCAAACGCTAATCTCTTCTGCATATGCCCTCACAGACACACCCAGAAATACATAAAATTAACCTTCACACTCCTTAAAATCATTAAAAAGCATTAAAAGCAAAGGAAATTTGGTTGTTGAAAACTTGCTTGTTGGTCTGTCTTAGCTCTGCCAGTTTCTGAGTCTTTCAAAAGTTACGTAGTTGAACCCAAACAACTGTCCTTGAAAAAGAAGGATATAATTGAAAGCCTCGTGTTTCTTGATTTCAAAACCTACAACAAAGCTACAGTAATTAGCTTTGAGCAGTGGTGTATGCTTAAAATCCCAGCTACTTGGGAGGCTGAAGTGGGAGGATCACTTGAGCCCAGGAGTTTGAGGCAGCATAGTGAGACTATGTCTCTAGAAAAAAAAAAAGGCAGTCAGGTGCAGTGGCTCGTGCCTGTAAATCCCAGCACTTTGAGAGGCTGAGGCAGGAGGAATGCTTGAGGCCAGGAGTTCAAGACCAACCTGGCCAAGCCAATATAGTGAGACCACATCTCTGAAAAGAAAAAATAATAATAAGAAAAAACTGGCCGGGCACGGTGGCTCAAACCTGTAATCCCTTTGGGAGGCCAAGACGGGTGGATCATGAGGTCAGGAGATTGAGACCGTGCTGGCTAACACAGTGAAACTCCATCTCTACTAAAAATACAAAAAAACTAGCCGGGCGTGGTGGCGGCGCCTGTAGTCCCAGCTACTCGGGAGGCTGAGGCAGGAGAATGGCATAAACCCGGGAGGCGGAGCTTGCAGTGAGCTGAGATCCGGCCACTGCACTCCAGCCTGGGCGACAGAGCAAGACTCCGTCTCAAAAAGGAAAAAGAAAAAGAAAAAGCTACAGTAACCAAAACTGTGGCACTGACAGACAGATATACAGTCCAATAGAATGGAATTGAGAGCCCAGAAATAGTCCGTCACATGTTGGTCAGTTTTCAACAGGAGTGCCAAAACCACTCCATGGGGAAAGGACAGTTTTTTCAGCAAATGTCATTAGAAAAGCTGGATGTTCACAGGCGAAAAAGATACTGTTGGACCTTTACCTTCTACCACATACAAAAATTACTAAAAATGGATCAAAGACCTAACTATAAAACTTAAGCAAAACTATAAAAGTTTTAGAACGTAAAGACCTAAAAAAGCTAAAACTATAAAACTCTTAGAAGAAATGAGTTTTATAGGAGAAATGCTTCATGACACTGGATTTGGCAGTGATTTCTTGGATATGATACTGTCAGAGGCATTTGAACCAGAGCAACTCCATCTTGAATAGGAGCTGGGTAAAAGGCTGAGACCGACTGGGCTGCATTCGCAGACGGTTAAGGCGTTCTAAGTCACAGGATGAGATAGGAGGTGGGCACAAGATACAGGTTATAGGCTGGGCACAGTGGCTCATGCCTGTAATCCCAGCACTTTGGAAGGCCAAGGCAGGTGAATCACTGGAGGCCAGGAGTTGAAGACCAGCCTAGCCAATGTGGTGAAACCCCGTCTCTACAAAAAATACAAAATGAGCCAGGTGTGGTGGTGCACACCTGTAATCCCAACTACTCGGAAGGCTGAGGCAGGATAATCCCTTGAACCCGGGAAGTGGAGGTTGCAGCAAGCTGAGATCGCACCACTGCACTCCAGCCTGGGCGATAGAGTGAGACTCTGTCTCAAAAAACAAACAAACAACAAAAAAAAAGATACAGGTTGGCTGGGCACGGTGGCTCACGCCTGTAATCCCAGCACTTCGGGAGGCAGAGGCGGGCGGATCACCTGAGGTCAGGAGTTCGAGACCCAACTTACCAACATGGTGAAACCCCATCTCTACTAAAAATGCAAAAATTAGCCAGGCGTGGTGGTGGGCACCTGTAATCCCAGCTGCTCAGGAGGCTGAGGCAGGAAAATCACTTGAACCCTGGAGGCGGAGCTTGCAGTGAGCTGAGATCACGCCATCGCACTCCAGCCTGGTGGACGAGCAAGACGTCATCTCCGGAAAAAAAAAAAAAAAAAAGATACAGGTTATAAAGAGCTTGCCGATAAAACAGGTTGCAGTAAAGAAACAGCTAAAACCCACCAAAACCAAGATGGCGACGAGAGTGACCTCTGGTCGTTCTCACGGCTACGCTCCCACCAGCGCCATGACAGTTTACAAATGCTATGACAATGTCAGGAAGTTACCCTACATGGTCTAAAAAGAGGAGGCATGAATAATCTACCCTTTTTTAGCATATCATCAAAGGTTTCTATGAGAATAGATACAGGCCAGCGTGGTGGCTCACACCCGTAATCTCAGCACTTTGGGAGGCCCAGGCAATAGGGTGGCTCCAGCTTAGGAGTTTGAGACCAGCCTGTCCAACATGGTGAAACCCCGTCTCTACTAAAAGTACAAAAATCAGTCAGGCGTGGTGGCACATGCCTGTAATTCCAGCTATGTGAGAGGCTGAGGCACAAGAATCACTTGAACCTGGAAGGCAGAGGTTGCAGTGAGCCGAGATCACGCCACTGCACTCCAGCCTGGGCAACAGAGCAAGACTCTTGTCTCAAAAAAAAAAAGAAAAAGAAAAGAAAAAAACATTCAGGCCCAGTGCAGTGGCCCACACCTGTAATCCCAACACTTTGGGTGGCCAAGGTAGGGGCTCTCTTGCTCTCTTGAGTCCAGGAGTTGGACACCAGCCTGAACAACATAAGGAGACCCTGACTTTTTTTTGTTTTTTTTGAGATGAAGTCTTGAGTGCAGTGGTGCGATCTCAGCTCAGTGCAAGCTCCGCCTCCTGGGTTCATGCCATTCTCCTGCTGCATTCTCAGCCTCCCGAGTAGCGCCTGCCACCGTGCCTGGCCAATTTTTTTTTTTATTTTTTATTTTTTGAGACGGAGTCTCGCTCTGTTGCCCAAGCTGGAGTGCAGTGACTGGATCTCGGCTCACTGCAAGCTCTGCCTCACGCCATTCTCCTGCCTCAGCCTCCCGAGTAGCTGGGACTACAGGCGCCCACCACCACGCCCGGCTAGTTTTTTTGTATTTTTAGTAAAGACGGGGTTTCACCGTGTTAGCCAGGATGGTCTCCATCTCCTGACCTCGTGATCCGCCTACCTCGGCTTCCCAAAGTGCTGGGATTACAGCCGTGAGCCACCATGCCCGGCCTACTCTATTTTTTTTTAAAAATTAGCCAGGCATGGTGGCAAGTGCTTGTGGTCTGATCTTGAGAGACTGAGGCAAGAGGATCGCTTGAGCCCAGGAGGTCGAGGCTGCAGTGAGCCGTGATTGTACTACTGCACTCCAGCCTGGGCAACAGAGTGAGACCTTGTCTCGAGAGAAAAAAAAAAAAAATATATATATATATATATAGCTTCATGACACTTGTTAAAGACAGTAAGGAAGGCGTTAGTCAAGCCGGGGCATGACCTGTACTCAAGGGACCACTTTGTAGGGACCTTGAGTAGGGACCACTTTGCAGTGGGGCATAGAGACTGGTCCCAACTCCAAGTACAAAAAGAAAAAGTGGGCATTTATAGCTAAGGAGAAAGCGGAAAGTCACTGGATGAAAACTTACTAAGAGGAGACATCAGAGATGAGGGGGGACTCTGGCTAAACCAACCTCACAGGACCCGCAGAGGGCAGGCCCCGGAGATCAGATGTGGCCTGGCGGACGATGGAGGGTGAGGAACCTGATCAGATATCGAGGGTGGGGGGTGTAGCTAAACTGGCTGAACAGGACTCTTGCTAAAATTGGACCATGCAGAGATAACACAGAAGTCCAAAAGTCAGGACCTAGTTGAAAAAGCACCCAGAGGCTAGAATGGAGAGAAGAAAAAAAGAGGGAAAAAAGAAAAAGCACCCCAAGGAGGCTGAATGGAGTTAGGCGGAGGAGATGATAGTCTCTGGCATCGCTCATCTCTGCACTCAGCATTAGCACTCACCATTAGCACTCAGCACCCTGGGAAGCCGAGTTAGGTGGAGGAGATAGTCTCTGGCGCCGCTCATCTCTGCATTCAGCATTAGCACTCAGCACCCCGGGAAGCCTACCGAGATCACAAAGGCGAAAAAAGTGCTTTCATCCTTAACCCAGTCCTTATCCACAACCCCCTCCCCAAGGGCATGACAATGCCAGTGCTCCTGTTCCCTAAGCTGACCTCCCTGGGGAAAGAAGAAGAATGCTTTTCATTTGAGATGAATGGGACACATACCATGGAATGTCAGGCAGTGTGAATGGGATACAATGGTGAAAAAAAACCACCCCCAGTCTTAAGACACCTGCAGGTTTTGTGGGAAAGGTAGAAGCAGCAAATACTACAACACAAGGGGGAAAGGTAAGTGGAACTGGAGAGATCAGCCCTGTGGGCTCCCTTCCAGAGCCCAGTGACCCCAACCACCCTGGATTTTGAAGGCTGATCAAGTGCAGTGCATGGGGGAGAACAGAAGGAGATGCCTTCAGCTTCACAGGTGTTTGCTGGGGTGATAGTGGCTTCGAAAATCAAGACCCCTTGGAGACTGGAAAAAAACCTACATGCAAACAATTGCTCTGGGCGTTGCGGCAGTAAAGTCGCTTCTGCTTTTTATTGCATAATTAAAATACCTCCATTTAATAACTTGGTTTTTTTGTTTTTTGGTTTTTTTTAGATGGAGTCTCACTCTGTTGCCCAGGCTGGAGAACAATGGCGCAGTCTCGGCTCACTGTAACCTCTGCCTCCCGGGTTCAAGCGATTCTCCTGCCTCAACCTCCCGAGTAGCTGGGACTACGGGCGCATGCCACCACACCCAGCTATTTTTTAGTAGAGATGGGATTTCACCATATTGGCCAGGCTGGTCTCGAACTCCTGACTTCATGATCCGCCCGCCTTGGCCTCCCAAAGGGCTGGGATTACAGGCGTGAGCCACCGTGCCCAGCCTTAATAGCTTTTTTTTTAGAGGATGTCAAGTTAATGGAATGTATTCTGGTTCAGAAAATAAAACTCTTAGGTTTTCAAAAATTAGCAACCCCAGGATTACCAAGGGTCTGCTTACTGTTTACAGTATGTGAATCCTACTTTTCACATTTGTAAAGACTGGGATTTTCTGGGAGCTGAACTGCAGGAGTCCGCAGGCCACCTGTTAGGACTGTGCACACTCCTCCACAAACATGCCTATAGGGGGATCCTTGGCTCTCTCTGCAGGGCTGCGTTGGGTGTGCACCAGCTGGGAAGGAAGGATCTGTGGGAACAGCAATCAAAGCCACAGCAGGCCTCCCAGGGTGTTACTGGTGGGGAAAACAACCAGCTTCCTCGTCCCTCCCTCCAGTATGGCAACCACCGCCCTCAGACTCAGAGATACCTGGAGGAGTGTGATCGGGCTGACCTGTTGCTCTTATCTGGAATTCTTTTAGGCTGATGGGAAATCACTTCATTTCTTTCTTTCTTTTCTTTTCTTTTTTTTTTTTTTTTTTGAGACAGGATCTTGTTTTGTCAACCAGGCCTGAGTGCAGGTTCAGGTGATTCTTCCGCCTCAGCCTCTCCAAGTAGCCTGAGTAGCTGAGAAAACAGATGCGTGCCACCATGCCCGGTTAATTTTTGGACATTTTGCAGTGATGTGGTTTCACCATGTTGTCCAGTCTGATCTTGAACTCTTGAGCTCAAGGGATCCTCCCACCCTGGCCTCCCAAAGCATTGAGATTACAGGTATGAGCCACCGTGCCCGGCTACCCAGGAGATTACTAATTTTTGGCATAAATCCATCCAAAACTATTCATTAGTTTATCCACCCGACATTGATTTATTATTCCTGACTGCAGCCAACAACACTGTGAATACTTACCCTGCCTCAAGCTCTGTTCTAGGTCCTGGAATATTCATGAAAACTTGCTTATCTGCCCTCTGGCAGGTGAGAAAACTTTGTAAGAACTTTCAATAGTAAAAAGTATGAGAAGATGTACAACAGATCTGGGACTATTTGTAACATAAACCCGGCAGAGGATGTAGGAGAAGTGGAAGGCCCTGAAGAGGGCCCTGCACACGCCGGACAGGCCTCCAACAGAGAAGATACACAACCTGGCCCAGCACAGTGGCTCACGCCTGTAATCCCAGCACTTTGGGAGGTTGAGGCAGGTGGATCACCTGAGGTCAGGAGTTCGAGATCAGCCTGGCCAACACGGTGAAACCCCGTCTCTACTAAAAATAAAAAAAAATTAGCCGGGTTTGGTGCAGGCTTGCAGTCCCAGCTGAGGCAGGAGAATCGCTTGAACCTGGGAGGTGGAGGTTGCAGTGAGCCAAGATCACGCTTCTGCACTCCAGCCTGGATGACAGAGAGAGACTCTGTCTCAAAATAAATAAAATAAACACACAATTTACACCATAGCCACCAGAGTGATTGTCCAGGTTGTATTTCTGCTGACATCAACCCTTCATGCCTTCCTCTCGCCGCCTCTTCCAGTTGCACCTCCCTCGGTCCTCTTTGGAGCCTCGCTGACACCCACGCTTCTCTGTGGTGCATCCCCATGGGGATTTACCCTGTGATTTATTTTATTTATTGATTGATTATTTTTGAGACAGAGTTTCGCTCTTGTTGCCCAGGCTGGAGTGCAATGGCACAATCCCAGCTCACTGCAACCTCTGCCTCCTGGGTTCAAGCGATTCTCCAGTCTCAGCCTCCCAAGTAGCTGGGATTATAGATGTGTGCCACCACGCCCAGCTAATTTTTGTATTTTAGTAGAGACGGGGTTTCACCACGTTGGCCAGGCTGCTCTCAAACTCCTGACCTCAGGTGATCTGCCCTCCTCGGCCTCCTGAAGTGGTGGGATGACAGGCGTGAGCCACTGCTCCAGCAAATCTTAATCAGACAAAACTCAGCCCCAACTCCAGTAGTTGATGCAGGGGTGGAATTTGATTCTGCTTCTTCCTTACTGTTATTTTACGCAAGGGGGTGGAGCGTGTGCATGTTGGGGACGGAACAGGGGGAAAGGCACATGGTCCGCTGGACCAGAGGGGTCGTTACATAGGTCAGAAATCAGGTTACTCTTGGAGAAAGAAACTACTGAGAATCAACCCAAAGGGAATTAAATGAACACCTATAAAGGAATGTGGGGACTTACAAAGCATGGGGCTGAGAAGACGCCAGCCGGCAAGGGTGGGTCCAGTAGTCAGAGGAAGCTGCTCCCTGAGGCAGCGAGAACCGAGGCTCGTATGTCACAGTTGGTCATCGTACAATGACCAAAACCTATTCAACCACATCATCATCTGTTGAAAGTTAAACTGAATTTTAATACATTATTACACTTCTTTTCATATTTTTAGGGTTAACCTGAAGGGCTACTCTACTTGGAGCCTGAACAAAGAGAAGTCAGGATTAGGCTTTTGTGCAAAGGAGACATCAAATTTGGGGAACATGAATGTCTTGAGCAATGGAGAGGCAGGCCGAGGTCGCTCAGCGATTTTCCAGGCGTTCCTTAGCACGCTCAGCTTTTCTCAGATTGCATTCAGTGGTTCTTAACTCAGAGGGATTTTGCCTCTCAGGACATTTGGTGATGTCTGGAGACATTTTTCGTTGTCACACTGAGAGGAAGCACTACCGACACGTCGTAGGTAGAGAGCAGTGGTGCTGCTAAACCTCCTATAGTACACAGAACAGCCCCATGAAGAATGACCTGGCTGGGGCCTGAGATCATTGCTTTACCTGGAGGTGCACCCAGTCAGCCAGGGGAACGAAGCAGTATCTGTGGACTGAGCAGAGAGGGCCCTGGGCAGATCCTGGATGTGTGCACATGATGGCCCCAGGCGGGCGGCAGAGGAGGTTGAGGTGCTGAGTCAGAGGAGGTTCCTGAAGGCACCCACAAGGGGGCCGCTTGGTGGAACTGCAGGCCTGGTCCTGAGCAGCATGGCTTGGAGCTGTCTGGACAGGCCTGCAGAGAAGGGCGTCTACCTTACTGAGGTCAACCCACACACATCCAGTAGTCACAAGGCTGCTGTCGCAACGGGCTGCCTGGCCTATCTTGTGATGATGTTTGTTTTTATACGTAATGTTACGCTTTGTTTATGGACAAGCAATGGAGGCTGGTGAGGCCTCCCTGGGCCTGTTATACACCCAGAGGGCCCTGTGTCCACCTCAGGCCTCATTCTCTCCTGAGAAGAGAGTCCAGTGGCCGGAAGACGTCCCTCCCCTCCTGTTTGTGTTCTCTCCTGCCCTCTCTCTGCTTCTGCTTTTAAGAAACACCTGTTGGCCAGGCATGGTGGCTCATGCCTTTAATCCCAGCACTTTGGGAGGCTGAGGCGGGCAGATCATGAGGTCAGGAGTTCAAGACCAGCCTGGCCAACATAGTGAAACCTCTGTCTCTACTAAAAATGCAAAAATTAGCTGGGCATGATGGTGCATGCCTGTAGTCCCAGCTACTCAGGAGGATGAGGTGGGAGAATCACTTGTACCTGGGAGGCTGAGATTGCAGTGAGCCAGGACCATGCCACTACACTCCAGCCCGGGCTACAGAGCAAGACGCCTTCTAAAGGAAAAAAAAAAAAAAAAAATGATGATCTGGAAGCCTGAGTGTAGCTAACTGGTGCACAGATGAAAGTGAAATGTGTGATGTTTCCTAGGGCCCCACTAAGACTTCCCTGAGCCACAGGAGGCTCTCACCAGTGTGTAAGCCAAGGTGCTGGGGAAGGGATGAATGGGTATGTCTCGCATTTTCCCAGCTGTCTCTCCCTTCCCCTTCCTCCTTGCTCTGGGAGACTTCTTTGTGGATTCCTTCCCAGGACTTGGTCTGAATTCCCTAATAGACGTTCTCCTGGCAGGACGAATCCCCCTTTGCAGCACTCGGGAACTGCCTGCTCATCTATAGCTGTCTCTGGTCCACCTCTCCTCTCTTTCAACTAAAGCCCTCACGTGCCAAACCATCCTTGGTGGATCTCGTCCACAGCATGAAGTAGGCCCTTGGAGTTGTCGACGGACTAGTTTCACTATTAGTGACTCATAGCATCTCACTCATTTCCTGTTCATCAGTAGGAGGCAGCAGTCTGCACTTTTGCATCACATTTCGAAGGCATCTGTATGTTTGTCCTTGTGGAGAACACGTTGACTATTATATCCTCTAGGTCCATGAATGACCCTCATGCTCAGTAAAAGTGGATTCACGCTGGCACAGTCTGTTTGTTTTATTGTGACACATAGAACATTATAGGTTTTGGTGAATAAAAGTTAACTAAATTGAAGTCATTCTTGTAAAATGAAAATACATTTTTCAGCTGTTCTTAACTTTTAAATATAGATACACACTATGTCTTATGAAATAGTAAATGGAAAACACGATTCAAAAAGCTCTATTTTGCTAGATAATTTGCATAAAGGGCATATGAACAACACAAGTCCACAACACAACCTGTTACACAGGCACTCAAGTTCGTCTGCAGATTTGGTTTTCTTTTCTCTTTTCTTTTTTTTGAGATGGAATTTTATTCTTGATGCCCAGGCTGGAGTGCAATGGCGCGATCTCGGCTCACTGCAACTTCTGCCTCCCGGGTTCAAGCGATTCTCCTGCCTCAGCCCCCCGAGTAACCGGGATTACAGGCATGCGTCACCACGCTGGGCTAATTTTGTATTTTTAATAGAGACGGGATTTCTCTATGCTGATCAGGCTGGTCTCGAACTCCCGACCTCAGGTGATCCACCCGCCTCGGCCTCCCAAAGTGCTGGGATTACAGACGTGAGCCACCGCACCCAGCCTACAGATTTGGTTTTCAATGTCACTTGACATGCACAAAGTACAGGTGACCAAGCAACTTTATTCTTTTTTTTTTTCTTTTTCTTTTTTTGGACAGAGTCTCGCTCTGTCACCCAGGCTGGAGTGCAGTGGCACGATCCCAGCTCACTACAACTTCCGCTTCCCGGGTTCAAGCGATTCTCCCACCTCAGCCTCCCAAGTAGCTGGGATTATAGGCACGGACCACCATGCCTGGCTAATGTTCGTATTTTTAGTAGAGACAGGGTTTCACCATATTGGTCAGACTGGTCTCGAACTCCTGACCTCAGGTGATCCGCCCGCCTCAGTCTCCCAAAGTGCGGGGATTACAGGCGTGAGCCACCGCGCCCGGCCACAAGCACCTCTTTACTTTATCTCCTATGTTTGCAATTAAAATGAAAAAACTGTATAAATATTCTTATTTAATTAACAAGTAATGAGTCATTTTTAGTAAATGGACCTAAATACCTTAAGCAAGCCATCAAGTGTCAGAGAGATGTAAGCTACCATTGAGAGCCTTTCGGGACGTATGGAAGGAACCTGTTTGCAATGACAACATGATGTGGGTGGTGCCTACTTACACTGAAAGATTCGGATGGGGTTTTCAGAGTGCCCGCCTCCTCTTCCAGGACTCTGATGCCACTTTCCTCTTGCGCCCTCTGGTGTCTGTCTGCTTTTCTGCTCCCCCTATTTCTACCTGAGGACTTTTCTGTGCCTTTCATTCATCCTCCATCTGTGTGCCCCATGGCACTGACTTCAAAGCCCCTGATGGCACCGAAACTCAGTGGTGTGAATGAACACTGCAGTGCTACTGGGGATGTATTCTCCATTTGTACTTAAAGAGTTATGTCAAAACCTAAACTGTAGGACTGACGGATAATGATAATCTGTCTAAGGCAAAAACATAAGCTTAACTACCTATCCTAATATAACAGGAAACTAAACTATTTATATTGAACTGAATTCTCCTACATTTACAATCAGATACCTGCACCTTCCTGGACAGGCAAGAGACACTCCCAAACTGCGCTGTATCCTAGTATATAATACTTTCGGCCAACCTACATGTGTAACTTACATCATTTTCAGAATACGAATGCTTCAAGTGGCATATTAGACATTAATAATTTGAGCAATGAAATTAACTGGTACAGAATATAGAGGTAAATAATAAAAGAAGTAATTAAAATCTTTGTTCCATCTGTTCATATTAGCTATACACGTTCTCAAGTCCCAAAGAAAAGATATTATTTAAAAGCAATTTTAAAATATATTTAAAAATTAGCACCCTATAGTTCTCATTTAATAAGTTAAATGGGTAATTAATTGGTGTTTTATTTCAATAGAAGCTTATTTCAAAAAGCTTTCCACAGAGTTATTTTGTGTAAAATGGTAATTATGCCCACAATTTTTTAAATGAAGCTTGCAGAAAGGGCTCGTTTTGGCCATAAACATAATTTTCATTGCTATTTCCCTTAAAGACAAATGTTTCCTTCACTGAAATAGACTTTTGGAAATTGTTTAATTATTTTTACATTGACAATTGAGTATCCTCATTAATTACTACATTGCCACTGTTACCTCAGAAGTATTTGGTGTTTTCTTAAGTTCTTTAAGCTCTTTATTTTATTTTATTTTATTTTATTTTTTTGTTTGTTTGTTTGTTTTGAGACAGAGTCTTGCTCTGTCACTCAGGCTGGAGTGCAGCAGCCTGATCTGGGCTCCCTGCAACCTCTGCCTTCCAGGTTCAAGTGATTCTCCTGCCTCAGTCTCCTGAGTAGCTGGGATTACAGGCTCGCACCACCAAACCTGGCTAATTTTGGTATTTTTAGTAGAGACAAGGTTTTGCCATGTTGCCCAGGCTGGTCTCAAACTCCTGACCTCAAGTGACCCACCTGCCTGGGACTAAGTTCTTTAAGCTCTTAATGTAGAGTCTGAAAAGAGGGTTTCAGTCTGGGATTAAGTGGCTTTTTATTTATTTATTTATTTATTTATTTATTTATTTATTTTTTGAGACAGAGTCTCCTGCCTCAGCCCCCCTAGTAGCTGGGACTACAGGCGGGCACCACCATGCCCAGCTAGTTTTTGTATTTTTAGTAGAGACAGGGTTTCGCCATGTTGGCCTGGCTGGTCTCAAACTCCTGACCTCAGGTGATCCGCCCACCTGGGCTTCCTAAAGTGCAGGGATAACACATGTGAGCCACCTCTCCCGGCCAAGAGCCAATTATTTAATATTCCTAACTTTTTAACATATCCTAAAATACAACTCGACACCCACATTCAGGAGTTCAGGCGTTCGCAGATGCTCTTTTGTTGGCTGCCCTCCTCTCTCCCGCTCTGCTCCAGCCCCGCCCCAGCCTCCGACCCTGGGGACCGCTGTCTGGCTGCCGAGGAAGCTGCGCCGCACCGGCCTCTGCCGCCACCTGGCGCCCGGCCGGGGCACGACGCCCTGGACAGCCTCCCTAATAACACGAGCCGCGCACCCCCGTGGGCGCCCCTGCCCCTCGCGGCCACGCGCCTCAGCGCCCCTTCCGTGGGCTGCCCGTCTCACCCCCAGTCCCACTCCCGCGTGGACCCGGGTTCCCTCTGGGTTGAAAGCAGGGAACCTGCAAGGCTCACTCATCCTAAAAAGGACCTTAATCCTGCTAGCCTCCAGGAGCCCCGCACCCTGCTCGCCCTGGTCCCGGGCAAGGCACCCCATCCCGCCATCCCACACCCCAGAGCGGATCCAGGGCTAAATTCTCCCCGTAGCTCCGTCAGGGCCCTGAATGACCCCCGCACACCCGTGCGCACTTCCCCGGGGCCGGCCTGACTCCTACACCTGCAGCCCCTTCTTCACCCAGGCCCTCAGCTGTTCTCAAAGCCAGTGTCAAGACTGTACCTGTCACGGTCCGACTGCACCTGTCACGGTCCTGCGTGGTCCCCAGACAGTCCGCGCCCAGACCCATCCTACTGGATCGCCCAGAGGCCTCAACGGAGGGCTGTGCTTTCTTTTTTCTTTTTTTCTTTCTTTTTTAGGGGGGTAAGGGAGGCAGGGTGTTGAGCCTTGCTCTGTCGCTCAGGCTGGAGTGCTGTGGCGCGATCTCGGCTCACTGCAACCTCTGTCTCCCGGGTTCAAGCAATTTCCTGCCTCAGCCTCCCGAGTAGCTGGGACTACAGGCACCCCCCACCAACATCACACTCAGCTAATGTTTTTAGAGATGGGGTTTCGTCGTGTTGGCTAGGCTGGTCTTGAACTCCTGACCTCAAGTTATCCTCCCGCCTCAACCTTCCTAAGTGCTGAGATTACAGGCATGAGCCACTGCTCTGGCCCTTAAAATCCACTTTTCATTGCACATCACAATACAATTGAGAAATGGTTTGTCGTTGTTATGTAGAATAAGAGATGACCCTTCAAAATGATGATTGTAAAAAATTTTTGCTCAGCTCATGAGGCACCAACTTACTGGGACTTTTTACCTTTCCAATTTGCTTCAAATGCCAAACGACCATTGAATGTTCAACGCTGAGCTGTCAGCGACTTCTCCTGTAGCTGTAAGAGGATCAGCTTTGATGATTGCCGTCAACTGATCACTGTCAACTTCTGACTGCCGGCCTCTATTTGCAAAACTTCTCGAACTACCGCCGCACTGTGTGTGCCCTGGCAGTTCCTGGGCCAAACGCCTTGTTGGTGTTGCCAGTTGTCTCTTCTGCATTTTGACCTCAAATAAAAAAATTGCTCGAATTTGCTTTTTGTCTAACATCATTTCCATAGTCTAAAATCAACATAAAATAAACAGCAATAAGTCATTAGCAAAAAAACATAAAGCAAGAAATGCCCATTAATGATTAATGCCCATAAATTAAGAAATGCCCATCATGTTTATTTAAGAGCATATTCCAATATCAAACAGCAAATTCCAACAGTGCAAAAACCACAATTACTTTTGCATTCACCTAAAATTGGAACGACACAGAGAAGACTAGCATGGCCCCTAAAAAATACATACATAAAAACAAACTGCAGAAGGGATTATTTTATTTAGTTTAATTTGTTTTGTTTGTTTATTTGTTTAGACCTACATACTGGTCAGTTTTTCATCCTCACATTTTTGTGTGTCTGACCTTCATCTGGCATCGTATTCCTTCTGCCTGATTTACAGGTATATTCTTTACAAATTTTCTTAGTGAGGATGTCTAGTGGCAAACACTCATTTTGTTTACCTGAGAATGTCTTTATCTTACCCTAATTCTTTTTTTTTTTTTTTTAAGACTAGATCTCACTCTGTTGCCCAAGTTGAAGTGCAGTGGCGCAATCATAGGTCATGGTATCCTCCATCTCCTGGGCTCAAATGATCAATGATCCTCCCGCCTCAGCCTCCCGAGTAGCTGGAACTACAGGCATTCACTGCCACGCCCAGCTAACATTTAAAAAATTTTATTAGAGACAAGGTCTCACTATGTTACCCAGGTGGTCCTGAACTCTTGAGTTCAAGCTCCCTGCCTCCCAAAGTGCTGGGATTACAGGCGTGAGCCACTGCACCCGTATTTTGCTCTCTTTTTTTTTTTTGAGACGGAGTTTTGCTCTTGTTGCCCAGGCTGGAGTGCAATATCTCAGCTCACCGCAGCCTCCGCCTCCTGGATTCAAGTGATTCTACTGCCTCAGCCTCCCAAGTACCTGGGATTACAGGCACGCACCACACGCCCGGCTAATTTTTTTTTGTACTTTTAGTAGAGATGGGGTTTCACCATGTCGGTCAGGCTGGTCTTGAACTCGTAACCTCAGGTGACCCACTCACCTTGACCTCCCAAAGTGCTGGGATTACAGGCATGAGCCACCGCGCCCGACGCTCTAAATATTAAAATATATCTTTTTTCTACTTATAGTATTTTAGGTACACAATTATTTTCTTTCAGCCCACTAACAATATTCCATTTTTAGCTCTGCCTCTGTTGTGGGTGATGAAAATAGATCTCTGTTCATTTGAACATCTCCATCTTCTTCACTGGCTGCTTTGGAGGCTTCTCTTAGTTGTTGGTGCTTGATAATTCATTATGGTGTGCCTAAGTGTGGATTCATGTATTCCATTTACTTATTCATTAGAAATTCTCAGGAATTATAATAATTATAATAAATTATAATTATAATATATATTTTTATTTATGTATATTTTAGATATTTATATTTTTATATATTTATATATTATTTATATATAATTATAATTATAACAAATATAATAATTATTATTATCATCATCATTTTTGAGACAGAGTCTCACTCTGTTGTCCAGGCTGGAGTGCAGTGGCATGATCTTGGCTCACTGCAACCTCCGCCTCCTGAGCTCAAGCGATTCTCCTGCCTCAGCCTCCCGAGTAGCTGGGATTACAGGTGCCCACCACTACTCCCAGCTAAATTTTGTATTTTAGTAGAGACGGGGTTTCACCATGTTGGTCAGGCTGGTCTCGAACTCCCGACCTCAGGTAATCCACCCGCCTCTGCCTCCCAAAGTGCTGGGATTACAGGCGTCAGTCACCGTACTCGGCCTCTCAGGAATTATTTCTGAGGAATCATTCTTAGAAATATTTGTACAAATATAATCTTAGCCTTATTCTTTCTCTTTCCTCTGAAATTCCAACACCCATATGATAGGCCTTGTCATTGCATTCTCCAAGTTTCTTAACTTTTTTTTCATATTTTCTATCTCTTTTTCTCTCTATACTGCATTCTGGGTAATTTTATTAGATTCATTTTGTACTTCAATTTTATCTTCTTCTATGTCTTCCGTTAAACCTCTCCATTTGCTTTGATAATTTAATTATTTTTTGTCTTTGTAATTTGGTTCTTTTTCAAATGTGCTTGGTCAATATTTTTTGATTTTTTAATTCTAAAATTAAAAAAATGCACAAAAAGTTGAAATAATAGTATAATGAACTGTTATTTATCAGTTGTTAATATTTTTGCTATATTTGTTTTATCTATTTTTCTATAGATTATTTTGCTAAAAGAATCTAAATAAGTTGCAGACATGACATTTGACTCCTAAGTACTTCAGTGGAAAAGAAGCTTCTAAGAATACTGGCATTTTTTTACAAATCCAGAATTCCGTCATTATGCCTAAGTACCAATCATCTCCTAACATCATTTAATACCTACTTCGCATTCACATTTGCTTGATTGTCCCTAAAATGTCTTCTTTTTCCAAGGATTTAATAAGGGTTCATGTCTTACATTTTTGTTATGCCTCATTTTAATAGCTTTTATGAGATATAATTGACCTATGTGAAACTGCACATATTAAAGGGATAGGTTTTGACATGTGTGTAGATGTGAAACTTTCATTACAACCAATGCGTGAACATATCCTGTCACTCCTAAACATCTTCTTGTTCTCCTTTGTACTCTTTCTACTCCCTGCTCCCCAATTCCCAGGCAATTACTGATCTTTTATCAGTCACTACAGATTAGATTTCATTTTCTAGCATTTTTAGTGAATGGAATTATACACTAAATCTTCTTTTCTGTTTGGCTTCTTTCGCCTTGAATAGTTATCTTCAGATTTATCCATGTTGTTGCATGAATTAATACTCGTTCCTTTGAACTGCAGATAGGGTGAAATTCATACCTCAGTAAGACTGAGTTATCCAACCTATGAACACAGTACATCTCTCCATCTATTCAAGTTTCCTTTAATTTCTCCCAGTGATATTCTGCAATTTGCAATGTTCAGATATTGTCCATATTTTGCAAAATACATCACTAAATGTTTCATATTTTTGATATTATGTTAAAATATATTGTTTATGTAGTTTCAAATTTATTGTTGTTTTTTAAAGATTGGCTCTGTATCCTGTAAGCTTACTAAACTTGTTTATAAATTGTTGTAGCTTTTTTGTTGATTCCAAAAGGATTTTTCAGCTAAAGAAATGTGTTTTCTGGCCAGGTGTGGTGGCACATGCCTGTAATCCCAGTTACTTGGGAGGCTGAGCCAGGAAAATCGCTTGAACCCTGGAGGCAGAGGTTGCAGTGAGCTGAGATCATGTGCCACTGCACTCCAGCCTGGGCAAAAACAGTGAGACTCCAGGAAAGAAGGAAGAAAGGAAGGAAGGGAGGAAGGGAAGGAGGGAGGGAGGGAAAGAGGGAAAGAAAGAGAAAGAAAGAGAGAGAGAGGGAGGGAGGGAGACAGGGAAGGAAGAAAGAAAGGAAGAAAGAAAGAAAGCTATTATCTGATAGCTTTCCTGCTATTAGAGAGAAAAATTAGTCTTTCATCATTAATTATTATGCTAGCTATAGTGGTTTTTTTGTTTTTGTTTTTGTTTTTTTATATAGAAGCCCTTTATCCTATTGAAGACATGCCCTTCCTTTCCTCCTAGTTTGTGAGTGTTTCATGCATGAATGCTGGATTGGATTTGCTAAAATTGTGTTAAGAAGTTTTGCATTTATATTCAGGAAGGCTCTCAGCCTGTCCTTTTGTTGTTGTCTTTTTTTGTGTGTGTGTGAGATGGAGTCTCGCTCTGTCACCCAGGCTGGAGTGCAGGGGTGCGATCTCGGCTCACTGCAACCTCTGCCTCCCGGGTTCACGCCATTCTCCTGCCTCAGCCTCCCGAGTAGCTGGGACTACAGGTGCCTGCCCCCACGCCCAGCTAATTTTTTGTATTTTTAGTAGAGACGGGGTTTCACTGTGTTAGCCAGGATGGTCTTGATCTCCTGACCTTGTGATTTGCCCACCTCAGCCTCCCAAAGTGCTGGGATTACAGGCATGAGCCACCGTGCCTGGCCTTGTTGTTGTCTTTCTTGGAATATGTTTTTTGGGTCTTTGTATCAGGGCAACACTGGTCTCTGAATTGGGAAGTATTTCTCTCTCGACTCTTTTGGAACAGTTTAGTATTCGCACAGTTTTCAAGTCATAGAAACAATGTTTCGGCTTTTGGATTTGTTGGTGGTTTGTTCTCAGCTGCCAAGGATGAAACACCAGCAGATAGGGTACAAGCTATGCAAGGGTAATGAAGAAGGAAAAAGGTTTGGCATCGATCATTTGCTGCCAGACACTGTTACATGTTGTTGTTGTTGTTGTTCATTGAGACAGAGTCTCACTCTGTTGTCCAGGATGGAGTGCAGTGGCACGATCTCAGTTCACTGCAACCTCTGTCTCCCAGGCTCAAGTGATTCTCCTGCCTCAGCCTCCCAAGTAGCTGGGACTACAGATATGCACCACCACGCTTGGCTAATTTTCGTGTTTTTAGTAGAGATGGGGTTTCACCATGTTGGCCAGGTTGGTCTTTAACTCCTGACCTGAAGCAATCTGCATGCCTCAGCCTCCCAAAGTGCTGGGATTACAGGTGTGAGCCACCGTGCCTGGCCTGTTACATGTTTAATCTCTTCTCATTGTCTCACAATTTCTTGAAGAGTGTAAGATGACTCTCATTTTACAAGTTTGTTAAGAGAGGTTAAATATTCGCCTAAAATAGCACAGTAAGTCTTGGAGTTGGGATGGAAAAGCAGACTCAAGGCCTCTAGAGGCCCTGCACTTTCTTACACCAGGTAAGCAGGGTGAAGAATATACCTAGTAGTTCAGGAAACTGTGATCTGTAAATTTAATTTGAGTTCACTCTAGAGTTGTTTAATTTCAGATTCCAAATTGAACTAAATCCTGACACTGGCCTGAAGTTTGCTGAATCAAGTTGAGCCTAAAGCTGCCTCCTAACGTATTTTAAGTTCAGCCTAAAGGTTTCTCTGTCCGTCTTGTGAACTATGTAGCAAGTGGAGATGTAAACAGACCATAGCCTACACCTGTTTTGGCCAATCAAATGTAGCCAACTGTTTGAACTGTGTTTTGGTTTGTTTTTAGACAGAGTTTCGCTCTTGTTGCCCAGGCTGGAGTGCAGTGGCGTGATCTCGGCTCACCCCAACCTCTGCCTCCCAGGTTCAAGCAACTCTTCTGCGTCAGCCTCCCAAGTAGCTGGGATTACAGGCACACGCCACCACGCCCGGCTAATTTTGTATTTTTAGTAGAGATAGGATTTTTCCATGTTGGTCAAGCTGGCCTTGAACTCACAACCTCAGGTGATCCACTCACCTAGGGTTCCCAGAGATGTTCAGATCCGCAGCCCACTGCTTTTTTTCCGTATGATCTTTACCCACACCAGCTCTGATTCCAGTTTTTTGAGTTTATACCCGGATCCTGCACCACCCTTCTCCAGCCTCTGGTCCTTGCCACTGTTTCTTTCTTCATCTGCACCAAGGACTGAGGCAGAAGTAACAATCTGTTTGAACAATGTCTACATTCAGAACATACTAGAAGATACAGCACACTTCTTACACGGATCAGCAATTTAGCGATGTTATCTTTTCATTTTATTGCTTAGAGCTTTACGTGGGCGGGAGGCTCGTTTGGCCATAAAAAGAACTGCCAAGCACAGGTACGCCATGACCCTGCAGGTTCCTGGGGAGAGACAGCACATATTCTTTGGAGAGGACAGTTAAATATGTCCCCTCTGACACAACTACACAGAGCCTTTTCCAAGCTCTGCAGCCATCCTCCCCACCTAGTGAAATAAAATGTAATAGACTTCTGTTGTTTAATTGCACTTAATACACCTTTTTTTCTCTTTCAACCACTTTGAACAAACTTATATATTGTCAAGAAATCTTTTGAGTTTCCATTTCTATAAAACATTCTGGGACAGTGTACAGTACAAACTTCAGTGACACAAACTACCATTTGGAAGTATGATCTATGTGTGTATTTCCACTTAAGTAAGTAAGAACACGTAGTTCCATGGAAATGTTACCCTGTAGCAATTTTCCAGGCCTCCTAGCCTTCAGCCCTGACTAATGGCTTCAGTTCATTCTTCCAGAAAATTAAAGAAGCTGTTGTCATTCTGTGGTGGATACAAAGTTAGATAATTTTTCTCCCGAAAAGATAAAACACATAAATATTCTTATATTTGGAGGCAGGAAAATCTCATCTGTTCAATTCCTCCCAGAAATGAGAGGTTTAATGCAAGCTGAGCCTCTGTACCAGCCAACTAACTTCACCTGCCCAGGGGGACAGGAAGCAGCAGCATGGACCATTTCCTTTCCACACACCCACTCCTCCTGATCACTTTACTTTCATTAATTTATTTACTTTAGAGACAAGATCTCATTCTGTTGCCCAGGCTGCAGTGCAGTGAAGTGACCATAGCTCACTGCAGCCTTGAACTTTAGGGCTCAAGCGATCCTCCCACCTCAGCCTCCCAAGTGTCGGGATTACATGCATAAGCCACTGTACCAGCCACCCATTCTTACTTTAAATTGCAGGAAGCAATTGCAGTCAATGTTTTTGGGAGTGACGGCTGCTCTGTGAAGCTTAAAAATTCCAACATATTTTCTTCCATAGATTCCTGAAAGATGCTGAGAGCCTTTCACTTCACAGAAAAACACAGGTGTCAAGCCATGTGACCCCAGGAAGAATCACGTGACCTTTCTAGGTCTCAAATTGTAAAATGAGAAAGTTGAACTAGCTGCTTTCTGAACTCGTCACAAAGTTTAATATTCTATGACTTTTCTAGGATTGAACAATAAAACATCAAGCACTTTTTTTTTTTTTAGAAAATATGTTGAATGATGGTTATAAGTCAATGGCCCTTGAACCCATCCATTTCTAGAGTTCAGAGTGTTCCTGTCTGCTCGTTTGATCACAGCTGGGAGAGTGCACTTGGCTATAATAAAAATAAAAATGTACTAATGATTCACGAGTATACTTACAGCCATCTTTCTTTATGCAGATCACTGATAGCACGGAACTGCCCCTCTCCCGGGAGGTAGGGTACACAGAGGGCAGCCACCTCGAAAGAGAAGACAGCGCTCTCCAAGCGGCTTCAATCCTCAACATAGCCAGCCTATTGCCGGCCAGTCTTCATCTGGAGCCCAAGGTACATGGGAAAATAGGCGCTGTTCCTCCTCAACCATCCCAGCCTTCTCCTCCTGTCCCTGCTGACCTCAGTCCCACCAGCCAGCATGCATGCTGAGTATTGCTCTCCCCCTACCATCCCAACCTTCTTCCCCATCGCTTCCCACTTCAGCCCCTCCTACCAGCACGCATGCTGAGTGTGCTCTCCTCGCCCACCCCCAGACTGCTTGCCCCATCATCAAGACTCCCGTGGCATCTTCAGATTCAAAACCTTCTCAGGGGCATCCTCAATTCTCCTTAGCAGACCCAGGTCTCAGCTCACACCTGCACCTGCCATGGGCTTCATCACAGACGTGTCTGCCCTCTGGACTTTCTGGCAGCCGCTCACGCCGCTTTGCCCCAGGTTTCCATGCAGCTGTGCCATGCCTGGGTTCTGCACCTCACACCCTGGGTGTTTCTCTGAAGCTGACTCTCTCAGTGTCCTCTCCTCAAGCTCCTGCGCTATCCTTCCCCTTCCCTGCAGGTGGGTGCTCCTCAAGCTTCCTGCCTGGCCAAGCCCCCCACTGCTCCTCTTGGGCGTGCTTCTGGGAGTGCATCTGTGGCTCCCCAAGTGCGCTTCCAGTCCTGACCCCTCCGGTGCACCCCACACCTACATTTCCAAATACCCAGGGATCCGTGCAGCAAAGTCCTACCACCACACCACAGTCATGCTGTCACACCCAAACTCCCTGCTCCATCCAATCTGCCTCTCTTCTAGCGACCATCTTGCTTCCCTGGGTGGCACTCCTTGATTCCCTGGCGAATCTGTCTGATCAGTCAGCTGGCCTGGACCACTGTTGTGGGAAACTGAGGACTAGAGAGACTGATAGGGAGAACAGGAGGATGGTTTATTTAAGGTACTCACCAGCGTAGTGGATTCATATCCAAAGAGCTGAGCATTGAACAAAGACCGAGCGGGGTTTTTATAAGCAAACTTACAGAAGCAAACAAAAGCAGTTAATCATATGGTAGGTCACATAATCTATAGCATAGCATAACTTAACTTGTGGCCTTGCATAGCTTGTAGCTTGTAACTGCATTGAAAGAAAAACAAGAACTGGCTAAATACAGACATTTGTAAAACATAGTTATGCCTAAGAAGCCAGGGAAAGGAGTAGCAGTAAAGGAATTTGTCTTTTTCCCCTTTTTTTTCCCCTTCAACTTTGCCCTGGAAGAGGGTGGCGGTGGGGGTGGTGTCTGGAGCCCATTCCTTTGGCCTTGGTTTCTTAAACAGCATTATCCTATAACTGTCTTTGAAGTGAGCTTGCTAGGCAGAAGAAAACTTGTCCTTTTCTTTTTAACCCTTGCCTTGCCTGTTACTTTCCTTGGAGTGAATAAATGCATATTTATTTTTAAATTTCTGCCTCATCATGACGTCACTGGCGTGGTTGCCAGGCTCAGCTTGCCACCTCTTCCTGTCTGGTCCTGCTGCTGCAGCCTGGTGTGACACCTGCACCCTCTTGACCCCTGGCTTTTGTCACCTCGTGAACCTCTGCTTCCAGGCTCTCCTCTCACAGTCCTTCTGCTCTCCTGCCATCAGAGTCTCAACTCTCACCTTTAAGCCTGACCTTTTCTCTCCTAAGCTAAAATATTACGATGGTTTGCCAACTCTTGCACTAAGGATTTAAACATAGAACATGCGATACTTAAGATGTGCAAAATGTTAGAAGTCTTGCTATGGACACCTGTATGCTCAGCAGCACCTCCACAACATGAGGCTGGAGCCCTGTGTCCTCACAGCTGCTGCAGTGCCTAACTCCAGGGCCCCCGTCCAGTCCTGTTTGCTATGCAACAAGAGTTGTGCTGTGAAAGGAGGTCTGCCTATCACTCTCCCCTGTTTTCTTCCTCCTTCGGGGACGTGATCCACAGAGAGAGCTGGGAGTTTATCATTACCAGCCATTTCTTTATCCTTTGCTGCCTCTTATCTCTAAGCTACATATAGCACTGTTTTGCCTGCTTTATATAAGTGATATCATGTTGTACATATCTTTATGCATCATTTTTTACTTTCAATTTCTTTCTTTTCTTTCTTTCCTTTTCTCCTTTCTTTGCTTCTCTTTCTTTCTCCCTTTCTTTCTCTCTTTCTTCCTTCCTTCTTTTCTTTTTTTTTCTTTTCTTTTTTGAGAGAGTCTCACTCTGTCGCCCAGGCTGGAGTGCAGTGGCACCATCTTGGCTCACTGTAGTCTCTGCCTCCTGGATTCAAGCAATTCTTCTGACCTCAGGTGATCTGCCTGCCTTGCCCTCCCAAAGTGCTAGGATTACAGGCGTGAGACATCACACCCAACCTCAATTTCTTTTTAATAGAGATAGGGTCTCACTCTGTTGCCCAGGCTGGAGTGCAGTGGTGCAGTCACCACTCACTGCAGCCTCCACCTCCCGGGCTCATGGGATCCTCCCCCATCAGAGTCCTACTCAGCCAGGACTACAGGTGTGCCCCGCCATGGCTGGCTAATTCACTTTCAATTTTGTTCATTTTCACTGCTATGTAGAATTCCATTGTATACTATACAATAATCTTCTCATCTATTCTCCCATAGATGGAATTTTTGTAATTTCTAATTTTTCAAAAAATTATAAATAATATTACTTTAGTTCATGTCACTGAAACTTTGGCCTGGGCAACAGAGCAAGACCCTGTCTCAAAAAAAAAAATCACTTTAAACATTTTTGTGCATGTCTCTGTGTATATAAATGTCCTGGAATGTAAAAGTGGACATTCTAGGGTTTTAAATCATTTTCAACATGATTGAAATAATTTACTTTCTTGCCAGCAGTGCCTGAAAATTCCTGCTGTGCATCTTCATCTTCATTTGGTGTGATTAGACTTCCCAATATTTACTAAACTCTGGGCTTTTCAGTTTTGGGAATTTCTAAGGAGGTTAAACTTCTCTTCATTTTTCTTTCCTTCTCACTGATCTGCCTTCTTATTTTTCTCTATTTTAAAAATCAGGTGTATATATTGTAATCTAGCTATTGTAATGATATATTTGAGATACTAGTATTCTATCAGATAAATGTGTTATAAATATCTTTGCCATTCTGTGGCTAATTTAGCTTATTTTGTCACTTAGTAGATTCAAGTTTTGAGTGTAATGTAATTTTTTTTTTTTATGGAGCCTGGCTCTGTGGCCCAGGTTGGAGTGGCAGTGGCACGATATTGGTTCACTGCAACCTCTGCCTCCCGGGTTCAAGCAATTCTCCTGCCAACGCGCCCAGCTAATTCTTTGTAATAGACAATTTTGTTTTTACAGTTTTACATTTACAGAATATTTGAGCAGCTAATAAAGTTTTCATCCACACCCCCCCCCACAACATTTCCCCTATTAATATTATCCTGCATTTGTGTGGTACCGTTATTTGTTACAATTTTTTTTCGAGATGGAGTTTTTGCTCTGTTGCCCAGGCTAGAGTGCAATGGTGCAATCTTGGTTCACTGCAACCTCCACCTCCTGGGTTCAAGCGATTCCCCTGCCTCAGCCTCCTGAGCAGTTGGGATTACAGGTGCCCTCCAGCATGCCCGGCTACTTTTTGTATTTTTAGTAGAGATGAAGTTTCACCATGTTGGCCAGGCTGGCCTCAAACTCCTGACCTCGGGTGATCCGCCCTCCTTGGCCTCCCAAAGTGCTGGGATTATAGGCATGAGCGACTGCGCCCGGCCAGTCTGTACTACTTTGTTATGACAACTCTGGGAAACTAATACAACACTCCAAAGAGAAACTTGCAAATGTGTAGCAGCAGATGTATACAAGAATGTGCTGGGCATGCTTGAACAGCAGCTCTGTTCTCAGGAGCAAAAACCTGGAGACATTTCAAATGTCCATTAATAGAAAAGTGGATCCATAAATTATGATTTAATCAGAACATAAAAGCAGCCCAAATGGAGAAAATTACAGCAACATGCAACAATATGGATGAATATGGGCAATAAATATTCAGCAAATAAAATGAATTTCAAAGATGACACACAGTATGAGGTTAACTTTTTTTTGCAAAGTTAAAAGTTATCAATTAGGCATTGTCTTTCTGGAATGTATACACATAACACATACTATACTACACCACCCTATACTACCTTACACAACACTACCCTACACTATTCTACACTACACTACACTACACTACCTTACGTAACCCTACCCTACACTATTCTACACTACACTACACTACACTACCTTATACAACACTACCCTACACTGTCCTACACCACACTACCCTACACTATACTACTCTACCCTACCCTACTCTATACTACACTACACCACACCACACTACCCTACTCTACTCTACACTGTACTATACCACACTACTCTACCCTACCCTACTCTACTCTATACTGTACTACACCACACTATCCTACCCTACCCTATGCTACCCTACACTACTCTACACTGCACTATGCTACCCTACACTAAGCTACATTACAATACACTACAATAATCTACCCTACCCTACACTACCCTACACTACACTACTCTACACTGCACTACGCTACACTACACTACCCTACACTGCACTACTCCACGCCACACCACACAACACTACTATCAAAAGGAACACAAGGGAAAGAACAATCCAGGGTCTGGGCAGTCAGGCGGTGGCAGAGAGGCAGCACACAGCGTGGGGAAGACATGCAAGTAGATGCAGTTATTGCCAAGTTCTCGTTTTCACGTTAGGTAGTGGGTTCACAGGTGCTCGTTACGTTTTTACAAAGGAACATATCTGTAAAAAGGGCCACGCGTGGGCTAAGCATGATGATTTACTGTGAAGCAAGGGTAGCGATGAACTCAAGCTGGTGCACATGACTCCAGTAAGAAAAACATACAAGTGAACATAACTTAGTTCTGTTGCTGTGGAGGAAGACAGAACAGAAGCAGAGAACAGCTCGCGGTTTCTGCCACACCCCTTTGATCTGCCATTTAGGTAATTTCCAATTCCTCGCTGTGGAAAGCGTGGTGATGACGTGACATGCACGGATTTATACAGATGCACAGCATCGCATCTCCTGAGGGAAAAGAGTAGATGTGTGGATGTGAGATCCGTCAGGCCAAGGGTTTATCTACCAAGATGAGCGAGACTCACACTCCAGAAAGTGACACCCTTGCTTACATCCCGCGAAGAGCACAGAAGGTTGTCAGCTTCCCAAATTTTTACTAAGCATTACCATTCGGGATGAAAAAAAAAAATCCTTGCCATCTTGTGCAGGCAAAAAGGCATATTTTCACCATATTTTTACTTTGCATTTCTTTAGCAACTTTTAAGTTGGACGTATTCAGTTAGTTCATTGGCCTTTTGAGCTTTTTCATTTGTGAACACTTGTTTGGATCCTTAACCCTTTTCTCTGGAGGTGGGGTGATGGGGTTGCCTTTTTCGTATTATCTGTGAGAGTATTTTACATATCAATCATTAGGAACATTGCTAAAGCGATTAAACATTAACACTTTCAAATTACTTTATCATCTCTGATGATAAACTTGATAGAAAATTTCTGACCTTTGAAGGCCCTGAACTCTCTTCCTTTATTCACCACTGCCCTTGAAATACGCCTGCGGCGTGCTGCGTGTTTCCTGGAATCCTCCCGGGGTCCAAAGGCGAACATGGAGGCAGGAGGAGCCAACGGCAAAGGACTCTACTGAACAAATGTCCCCTCTCACTATCGCCCTGCTCCAATTCCCTCTTCCTCATTGCACAAAGAGCACTCAGCCTTTTGCAGGGATTAACAAGCCACACATTATACTTTAAGAATTATTTGACATTTCAATCGCCGTGAAGTGTGAAAGGGTTCTATTGTGTACAGATTCAAATTCATCATGAGCTCTCATAACGTCCTGGGTAGAAGCCTGCTTTTCATTTTCATCTATATATCACAGGCAATTTCCTCTTGGAGTTTGAAGACAATGTTTCGGTTATGCATCCAGAAAAGAACAATTTGTGCATGGTAATCAAATCAATGAATCACTAATCCTCCTTAAACCAGACTTAGTGTCTCAAAAAGAGCCTTCAAAGGTTCCTTTCCCCACACACTATTTAACCAGGGTCTCCACTGGTTAATAATTAAAATGAGGCTGAATGCAGAGAGAATGGATGGGCAGATTGAGCGCAACAGAGAACAGGAAGAAAAAGGAAGTTTACAAGCACGAGGGAAAGCGTCTTACCCTCCTTGGAGGTCGACAGCCTGACCCCTTTTAAAAGAGAAAGCCATAAATTTTCATTCCCACTCAAATTATTTTGTAACATCTACAAAAGGATGTGTATTTCAAACATTTGTTATTTTTCAAGTAGAACTAAGGTATGTTTATTCATAGAGAAGACATTTAAGTGACTGATGCAATGAAGAAGTGGCCTCATTCTTCAAGCGTGCTCTCTGTCAAAACCCGTGACCAGGCTGCAAGCGAGGGGCCTAGTTCTCTGGGAATGGCTCTTTACGCTGCCCTGTGTCAAAACACGCTCTCCGCCTTTCCCTTTCACCCTGTATTGACCAGTGCACTGGGCAAAAGAGTAAAGAAAATGCTTTTCTCCAATCATGCTAATCTAGCCCCGAGGGAAGCAACTTCTCTGGAGAAAATCCCTGTGGAGCAGGTGGGACCCACGTGGTGCCGCGAGGTGACTGCAGACACGGGAAGGGGCTGGACGTGCTGAGCACCGCGTCAGAGGCGGCCGCAGTGGGGAGCAAGGGGAACAGCTCCCCACAGCCGGCCAAGTCTCCTCCATCCCTGAATTTAACACACAGACTCACAGTCAGGCTGGGGGCCATTGGTGCTGTTTGTTCTCCCGGGCACACAGCTGAAAGAATCAAGCCCAGAATGTGGCCCCAGATTCAAAATCACATCAACCTCCGTTCATAGATTAATTGTTTTTGCTGACCTTTCAGATTGACTACAAACACCTCCAGGGGTGCGGGGCCCTCTGCCACCATCACCAATGTCAGATATGGCCGGTACCCGAGTTCTCCAGCGTCTTCCTGGCTCCAGATGTGACACAACTGGCAGATTGTGGAAATCGCACAGAGGTGCTCTTTGTGCGATTTCCACAATCTTGGAAATGGAGACAAAGCCCTCACAAGACACTACGTCTGCTGGCACCTTCCTCTTGGACCTCCAGATCCTAGACTGTTAGAAATAAATTTGGGGCCAGGCATAGTGGCTCATGCCTGTAAGGCCAACATTTTGGGAGGCTGAGGTGGGAGCACTGCTGGAGGCCAAGAGTTCAAGGCCAGCCTGTGCAACACAGTGAGACTTCATTTTTACAATAAATAAAAAAATTAGCAGGGTGTAGTGGCTCGCACTCACCTGTACTCAGAAGGCTCAGGTGGGAGGGTTGCCTGAGCCCAGGAACTGGAGTTGCAATGAGCTTCAATTGCACTACTGCGCTACAGCTTGGGCAACAGTGAAACTCTGTCTCTAGAAAAGACATAATGGTCAAAATTCCACTTTTTATAAATTACCTTGTCTGGGGTGTTTTGTTACAGCAGCATTCACAGACAGAGACATGTAGCATCAATAGGTAAATGGAGATGATACCGTTAGAACAAAACAGAAAGGAATGCAAATATATAAGAACACTTTGGTGCCCTTTGCGAATTCTTAACAACTACGAATATCAATTCTGTCTACTTTTCTTATAGCTAATGCTTGGACATGCAGATCAGAGCAGTAGGAGAGAAAAAGGCTTTTCTGCAGAGTCACATGTCAATAGCGTGCATCCATGCGTCTCATTCTGTGGTGAGGACAGTGGACCCCTTCAGCTCTGCTCCTTGGCTCACTTGCCCCACCCCTCTAGCCAGTTTTCATTGGCTCATTTCTTCATCATCACAAATTGTCGAGTGCCTACTAGGTGCCAGCCTGGTTCCACATGCCGAGGGTAAAGTAGTGAGCAAACTGACATACCTCTGCCATCGAGGACCTTCTATTCCAGGACAGGGAGACAAAGCAAAGCAACTAGCCAACATGAATAAAAGGACAGGGATAAGCACCGTATGAAGTATGAAAATGCAATTATGTATGGCAGATGATTGTTCAGGGAAGACCTCTCTGAGGAGGAGACAGTGGAGCCAAGATTTCAGTGAAAAGGAGGCAACTATTGCAAAATCGGGGGGCAGGGGGAATTGGAAGACTGAATATTGTTACCATGCTAAGATCACCAGAGTAATAGACACGTTCAATGAAATCTCTACCAGTATCACTGTGGCCTTTTCTGAAGAAATGGAAACGCTGATCCTAAAATGTATATGCAGTTACAAGGAATCACAAACAGCCAAAAAAAGAACCTTGAAGAGAGTAAATTGGAGGACTCAGACTTATTGATTTCAAAACTTGCTATAAAGCTAAAGCAATCAAAAGAGTGTGTCACTGGCATAAGGACAGAGGTAGATCAATGTTATAGAACCGAGAATCCAGAAATAAACCCATCATCTACGGTCAACTGACTTTCCAAAAGGGTGCCAAGACTATTCCACGGAGAAAGAATAGTGTCTTCAACAAACAGTGCTGGGATGATTAGAGACCCACATGCAAAATAATGAACTTGGAACCCTACCTCACGCCACGAACAACAATTCACTCAAAATGGGGCAATGGCCTAACCATGAGTATACAAAACTCAGAGGAAAATATAGGGGTACATCTTCATGATCTTGGATTTCACATGGATTCTTAGATATGACACCAAAAGCAGGAACAAGAAAATAAAAAATAGATAAATTAGATTTGATCAAAATGTAAAATTTTTGTACATCAAAGGACATTATCAAGAAAATGAAGACAACATACAAAATTGGAGAAAATATATGCAAATCATGTATCTGATAAGGATCTAATGTCTATAATATATAAAGAGCACGTTCAACTCAATAACAAGACAAAAAACTCAACTAAAAACTGGGCAAAGGACTTGAACAGCCAGTTCTTCAACAAAGACAGAGGATGGCCAATAAGCATATGAAAAGATGACAAATATTTCCTTACTCAGTAAGGAAATGTAAATCAAAACTATAGTGAGGTACCTCTTCATACTCAGATGGCTGTATTAAAAAACGGAGAAAATAAAGTCAGGATGTGCAGAAATTGGCACCTTCTCTGGTGGAAAGGCAAAATGATGCAGCTACCATAGAATACAGTTTGGTATTTTCTCAAAATGTAAACATAGAATTACCATATGACTCAGCAGTTGTACTCCTAGGCATATATCTAAATACACTGAAAACAAGTACTTAAACAGAAACTTACATGCAAATGTTCATAGCAGCATTATTCACAATAGCTGAAAGGTAGGAATTGGCCAAATGTCATTGACTGATGAATGAATAAACAAAATGTGAAATATCCCGACAATGGAGTATTAGTCACCCCTGAAAAGGAATAAAGTTCGATATATCCAACAATGCAGATGAACCCTGAATATTCCATCCATTCCATATGAATGGAACCTGATATTCCATTCATATGGAATATCCAGGGGAGGTTAATCCACAGGGACAGAAGGCAGATTTGTGGTTGCCGGGGATTGGTGGGAGGGGAGAATGGGGCGTGACTGTTTCATGGGAATGAGGTTTCTATTTGCAGTGATGAAAAGGTTCTACAACTAGGTCGTGGTGAAGGTTGTACAGTATTGTATATCTACTTAGTGCCATTGAATTGCACAGTTTAAGATGGCTAATTTTATGTTATGTGAATTTTACTTCAATAAAAACAAAATTGGGGGAAGCTCAAAGGGTAGTAAAGGACAGTATGTTTGAGAATCATAATTCTCCATAGGGCAGGAGGATATTGCACCAAGTGAGGAAAGGAGAGAGCCATTCCTAGAGAGCCTTCAAAGTTAGGGATTGGTGTTACAGCCGTACACTGAGGAGTCACTGTGAGTGTGAGCCAGGGAATCTCATGGCTTTGTGGCTGCTTAGGAAGCACCCACTCTGGCTATTATGGTCCTGTGGTTTCAGGGGTCAGGCATGAAAGCGTAGAGACTAGCTGGCAGCCAGTGCAGCTCCCAAACCGGCAGCTGCTGAGACAAGAGTGGTGGCTGTGAGAACGAGTAGATGTAGGCAGATTTAGGTATTTAGGGGTGGAGGCCGGTAGAAGTTACAAGACTTGGTGATGGGTTGAATATAGGGGCAAAGGAAGGAGGCCAAGTTTAAAATCTGGACACTTCCTATTAAGCGTATTGAAGAAACCCAAGTGGAAACAGCCCCGTAAATGATAGAACCTGGCCTCAGACAGTGCTTTTACTCTTGAAAAAAGTTTGTGTTCTCTTTGACAGAAAATAATTTTAAAAGAACAACAGATCACAGCAAATTCCACAGATGATGAGCATATTAGAATTCTAGGATTTTCTCACGGAAAGAGACCGTGGAGATTGTTGGGTTCAGCTTCTTCACGCTGCGGATGAGGCCGCAGATCCAGAACGCCCAGTGACTGCCCCAAGACAAGCAGCTGTTTAGGGGCTCAGACCCAGAGCCCATGACCAGGCTGAGTCCTACGTAGGTCCCTGAGTCTTCAGAGGCTGCAGCTCCACCCCACTGAAGACCCTCTCTCCTCCTGCCTCCTACCTTTTCAGCTTTAAGGATTTTTGGTTTTCACCTCCTCTAACTGCACAAAGCTTGTGACTCGCATCCCGTTTGAGACGACTCTGGACTGTGGAACTGTCCAGGCGCAAATTCTGGCTCCATCACTGCGTAGGGTGACTGCAAGCAAGTCACTTGGCCTCTCTGTTTCTCAGGGTCTCGCCTACTAAGCAGTGACTGGGACATTGTTTGTCCCGTGGAGTGGAGCCAAGAGTTTAATGAGTTCACTCCCGCTCTCACCTTGTCTGTCTGACCACAGCAGGTCATCCCCAAGATCAAGCTGAAGTCCTTCACTTCCTCACCCACAGCCGAGAACTCCTGGATGCCATGACCGTGCCACGCCCCCGCCGCCCAGTGGGCAGGCCTTCCCCAGCTTCACGCCACTCTCCCTTCTCTCCTTCAGCCCCTGCCACTGCGAAGTATTTCCAGGCTCAGGCCACGGTGGGCACTGGCGGAGTCACATTTCTGACCTTGTGGCTTGAATACAGTCCTCCATACAGTCAGGTTCCGAATGGACTGCATTTGAGGTGAGCTCAACTATAAATCGAGCAATACAATTCTGTGCAATGGAAAGACAGCAAGTTTGGAGGCGCGCGCGTGTGTGTGTGTGTGTGTGTGTGGTGTGTGTGTGAGAGAGAGAGAGAGACAGCGAGAGAGAGAGAAAGGTGTGGAGGAGGAGGCAGCTGGGGTGATGCCATGCTTTGCTTTTGGAACATTATTATTTTCTCTTCTTTCCCTAAAGAACAGAACTTTAAAAATCAATTATTTAATTCTGAAAGAGCCCCATGGCATTTTAACTGTATAAAATTAGTCATGATGACATTAAATCCTGATTCGGGAACCTAGCCGATCAAACCATTGTGCTCCTCCGGAATGGCTGGAATAAGAACGCTACCTTGGCAGACGTCTCTGCAGTGATTAACGCTTACGTCATCCTGAAGCAGTGATTACTTTACATCTGATCTCAGTGTGATCCCGCCTGCAAATTTCCCAAGGAAGGAAAAAAAAAAAAAAGATTCTGCAATATTGTCAAAAATAATGCTATTGTCAGAAGTAATGGTCTCTGAAAGTCGTATTTCATATTTAGTACAATTTTTTTGGCTTCCTCTGAGTGCAAACACAGAGAAAGTGAATTAGAGTAACCTCGCTATATTTTAGCTCCAGTCTCTAAGGCAAAATGTACCTCTCAAAGCTATTTATTATTTTATTTCTTACTGGCTTTTTATGTTGAGAGAATGAAGGGTAAAGTAAAAGAGGTTTTAACATTTCATGGCTCTGTGTTTAGGGGAAAAACTTAAAACCTAAATGTTATTTTACTTCCTGCCTTCCATTCTGTCTGTCTTTCCCATTTTCTTTTCTCTTAAAAATTTTCCTTCTCATTTCATTCCCTGTGACTTTCATCTGTTTATTAAAACATTACAGGTTCCCGAATCAGAGTTTTGGTTAAACATGGTAGATTGCACACACATGCTACTTCAGCATCCTCCTGAAACCTTACCAAAGTGACCATAAGGGGAAAAAATGTTATAAGCCCATAAGAACAAAGAAAATGAGGCCAGGTGTGGTGGCTCATGCCTGTCATCTCAGTACTTTGGGAGCCTGAGGCAGGCAGATCACCTGAGGTCAGGAGTTCAAGACCAGCCTGGCCAACATGGTACAACTCTGTCTCTACTAAAAGTACAAAAATTAGCTGGGCGTGGTGGTGGCGCCTGTAATCCCAGCTACTCGGGAGGCTGAGGCAGGAGAACTGCTTGAACCAGGGAGTTGGAGGTTGCAGTGAGCTGACAGCGTGCCACTACACTCCAGCCTGGTGACAGAGCAAGACTCTGTCAAAAAAAAAAAAAAAGAAAGAAAAAAGAAAAGAAAAGAAAAATGCGATATCTGCATTATCTGTGATTTTGGGAAATGGGGAGTAAATGGCTGAGGAGTACTTGACTTTGTAGCTGGAGAAAGCTAAAGCTTTCTTCCCATTGCCTAATGGGAAGTAACAGGATGTGGCTGAGTGTGAAACCCTCAGGGTTGGAGGCAGTGTAGCCTCTGAGAGTTAGTTCAAGGAGAGCTTGAAACCAGGTTGGTCATCAGAACTCCCAGTTCCCCTCCCACAGTTTGTGTGTACCGGCAACAACTGACCCAGACAGGAGCAGAGGGGAGTTATTCTCTGGGGACCCTGTCTCAGGGAGGCTCTGGCCTCAAGGTCTCCAGGCACAGCTGAGGGCGGGGGCCGGGCACAATGCCAAGGGCTGCCAGTCCAGCTGATGGGCCCTGCCAGGCCCGCCGCCTGTTTCTGCAAGGTTTTGTTGGAACAGGGCCACACTCATCCCCTTTTGTATTGCCTATCGCTCCTTTCACATTGTAACACACTACAGGGGCTGAGTGGAAGTGGAGTTTGCAACAGAGAGTGGATGGCCCACAAAGCTTGAAATAGTTACAATTGGTTCTTTATAGAAAACGTTTTCTGACTCCTACCCTGGAAAGCGAGCCACGGGTCCACCAGAGAACCTCCACCAGCTTTAACTCTCCCTCTTCCAATCATGACTTACCCTTCTTAAACACGGACAATTAAATATTACTAGATATCTAAGAAAACATTTCAGCAAGACAGAGATGAGGAACTCAGGAAAAAAAAAAGCATAGGCAGAAAAAGAACACGTCAAAAAAATTCTACAATTTATTTCCTGGTAGAGACAGGCGACTATTTTATCCATGAAACATGAACAAGATACTGTATAAAAGGAATATTAAAGAATAAAAAATTATTGGAAATTAAAATATGAAAACAGAAAAAAATTCAATAGAAATATTGGGAGGTAGAGTTGAAGAAATCTCTCAAAAAGCAAAACAAGAAAATAGATATATAAGTAGAAGACCAAATTAGAGGACCAGACAGGGCACAGTGGCTCACACTTGTAATCCTAGCACTTTGGAAGGCAGAGGCAGGAGGATCACTTGAGGTCAGGAGTTCGAGACCAGCCCAGCCAACACGGTGAAACCCCTTCTCTACTAAAAATACAAAAATTAGCTGGGCGTGATGGTGCGTGCCTGCAATCCCAGCTACTTGGGAAGCAGAGGCAGGATGTTGCAGTGAGCTGAGATCATGCAACTGCACTTGGGTGATAGAGCGAGACCCCATCTCAAAAAAAAAAAAAAAAAAAAAAAGAGGATCAATTCAGGGTGTCCAACTGCTGATAAATAAAATTTCCAGAAAGAAAAAAGAAAACCACAGAGGAAAAAAATCATCAAAGAAACAATTCCAGAGAAGCCCCCCAAATAAAAGGACAGAGCAAGATCTTGTCAAAAAAAAAAAAAAAGAATCGTGTTCAACAGGTGATAAATAAAATTTCCAGAAAGAAAAAAAACAGAGAGAGGAAAAAATAATTAAATAATTCCAGAAAAGTCCCCAAATAAAATGACATAAAGTATTAAAAGAAGCCACCAAGGGCCAGGCATGGTGGCTCATGCTGTAATTCCAGCACTTTGGGGGACCAAAGTGGGAGGACTGCTTGAGTCCAGGAGTTTGAGACCAGTCTGAGCAACATAGTGAGATCCAATCTGTACTAAAAACAGTAAAAAAAAACAAACAAACAAACAAAAAAAAAAATTAGCAGGGCATGGTAGCACACACCTGTAGACCCAGCTACTAGGGAGGCTGAGGCAGGGGGATTCCTTGAGTCTGGAAGGTCGAGGCTGCAGTGAGCCATGATTGTCCCACTGCACTCCAGCCTGAGCAACAGAGCGAGACCCTGTCTCAAAAACAACAACAAAAACCAGACCCATCAAGTCTCTACCTGTTGAATAGACAGACATAGGGTGCACTGCTGTGTCATTTCAGAATGGTGATAGTAAAGGTAGGGTCCTAGGATTTCCCAGAAAGAAAGAGAAAGAGGAAAAACACAGGTTACTTTAACAAGTTCAGCAGTCAGAATGACACTGGACTTTACAAAAGCAAATTAGATGCTAGAGAACGATGAACCAATGTCTTCCAAATTCTGAAAAGACATGATTTCAACCTGGAACTTTATTTTCTTTTTTTTTTTTTTTTTGAGACGGAGTCTTGCTCTGTAGCCCGGACTGGAGTGCAGTGGCCGGATCTCAGCTCACTGCAAGCTCCGCCTCCTGGGTTCTCGCCATTCTCCTGCCTCAGCCTCCGGAGTAGCTGGGACTACAGGTGCCCACCACCTCGCCCGGCTAGTTTTTTGTATTTTTAGTAGAGACGGGGTTTCACCGTGTTAGCCAGGATGGTCTCGATCTCCTGACCTCGTGATCCACCTGTCTCGGCCTCCCAAAGTGCTGGGATTACAGGCTTGAGCCACCGCGCCCGGCCTGGAACTTTATTTTCAAGTGAAGTGTTGATTGAACCTGAAAGTAGAAAGGGGCTCTACTCAAGCTTGCCAGCCTTATGGAGCCTGCAGTTCTCCTGGAAAGCCCTCTGGTAAAGCATAGGAAGAAACACCCTCAAAGCATAGGAAAAAACAGTCTTAAAATAAAACACCCTCAAAGCATAGGAATAAACACCCTCAAAGTATGGGAATAAACATACTCAAAGCATAGGAACAAGCACACACAAAACAGGAATAAACACCCTCAAAGTATAGGAAGAAACACCCTCAAAGCATAGGAATAAACACACTCAAAGCACAGGAATAAACACCCTCAAAGTATAGGAAGAAACACCTTCAAAACATAGGAATAAACACACTCAAAGTTGTGGGGAAAGGACAGAGAAGTGCACGGAAAGTGATGGCGTTAAGAAAACTCCATCTTTGACCGGGTGCGGTGGCTCAAGCCTGTAATCCCAGCACTTTGGGAGGCCGAGACGGGCGGATCACGAGGTCAGGAAATCGAGACCATCCTGGCTAACACGGTGAAACCCCGTCTCTACTTTAAAAATACAAAAAAATAGCCAGGCGTGGTGGTGGGCGCCTGTAGTCCCAGCTACTTGGGAGGCTGAGGCAGGAGAATGGTGTGAACCCAGGAGGTGGAGCTTGCAGTGAGTGGCGATCGAGCCACTGCACTCCAGCCTGGGCAACAGAGCCAGACTCCATCTCCAAAAAAAAAAAAAAAAAGAGAGAACTACATCTTTGTCTTGCATTTAGAAATCGTGGGATAAATACCAGAAGAAATGGCTCTTTGCCTCTGGAAAGTGGGACTTAGGAAGGAAACAGCTGTTTTTCTATCTAACCCTAAAGTAACAAGTGAATTTAAAAATACGTCTGTGTCACTTCTCAAAAGAAGACATTTATGCAACCAACAGACACATGAAAAAATGCTCCTCATCACTGGCCATCAGAGAAATGCAAATCAAAACCACAATGAGATACCATCTCACACCAGTTAGAATGGCGATTAAAAACTCAGGAAACAACAGGTACTGGAGAGGATGTGGAGAAATAGGAACACTTTTACACTGTTGGTGGGACTGTAAACTACTTCAATCATTGTGGAAGACAGTGTGGCGATTCCTCGAGGATCTAGAACTAGAAAAGCCATTTGATCCAGCCATCCCATTACTGGATTACAAATCATGCTACTATAAAGACACATGCACACGTATGTTTATTGTGGCACTATTCACAATAGCAAAGACTTGGAACCACTCAAATGTCCATCAATGATAGACTGGATTAAGAAAATGTGGCACATGGCCGGGCGCAGTGGATCATGCCTGTTATCCCAGCACTTTGGGAGGCCAAGGCAGGTGGGTCATGAGGTCAGGAGATCAAGACCATCCTGGCTAACATGGTGAAACCCCGTCTCTACTAAAAAAATACAAAAAATTAGCCAGGAGTGGTGGCAGGCACCTGTAGTCCCAGCTACTCGGGAGACTGAGGCAGGAGAATGGTGTGAACCTGGGAGGCGGAGCTTGTGGTGAGCCGAGATTGCGCCACCGCACTCCAGCCTGGGCGACAGAGCGAGACTCTGTCTCAAAAAAAAAAAAAGAAAAAGAGAAAGAAAATGTGGCACATATACACCATGGAGTACTATGCAGCCATAAAAAAGGATGAGTTCATGTCCTATGTAGGGACATGGATAAAGCTGGAAACCATCATTCTGAGCAAACTATTGCAAGGACAGAAAACCAAACACCGCACGTTCTCACTCATAGGTGGGAATTGAACAATGAGAACACTTGGACACAGGGTGGGAAACATCACACACCAGGGCCTGTTGTGGGGTGGGGGGAGGGGGGAGGGATAGCATTAGGAGAAATACCTAATGTAAATGACAAGTTAATGGGTGCAGCACACCAACATGGCACATGTATATATATGTAACAAACCTGCATGTTGTGCACATGTACCCTAGAACATAAAGTATAATCATAAAAAAATAAAATTGTCTGTGTATTACTTCTAGGGGAAAAAATGCTCAGAATGACCTTCCCGATGCACGTGGTGGGTAGTGCTACTTGTTCCCCAAACCCATTTTGTTTTTCTCCGGGGTAAACAGCCAAACCGACCCCTGGCAGATAGGCAGAGGGCAAATGTGTGTGAGGGAAGTCACGTTTGCCATCTCCAGCTCTGCACATAAAAGTCTGGCCGGTGCCATCAAGGTGAAGATCATGCTTCCCTGGGGCCCAGCTGGCAAGACTGGCCCTAAGAAGCCCCTGCCTGACCACGTGAGCATCGTGGAACCCAAAGATTAGATACTGCCCACCACCCCCATCTCAGAAGAGAAGGGGGGAAGCCAGAGCCACCTGCCATGCCCCAGCCAGGCCCCACAGCTAACAGGGTCTCCTTGGCAGCTGTATTCTGGAGTCTGGATGTTGCTCTGTAAAGACCTTTAATAAAATCTTGTACAAAGACAAAAAGGAAAAAAAAAAAGTCTGGCCGGTGCATCCGCCCTTGTCTCCTCTCCCATCAGCCACGCTGAGGGCCACACGTGGAGAACAGAGCCCAGGGTCCCGGGTCCCCACTTGGGCAGCAGCTGCGGACACGCAGTGGACAGGGACGCGGGGGAGAGAAACCCGACTGGCGAATTCCTGAGATTTGGAGATGTGCGTTGCAAGTGGAAGGCTCGGCCTCCTGCAGGAAATGGAAGCAGAAAGTTCACGGTTCAGTCAGTCAACAACCCAGCCGGGGGGGCTTCTCTGCAGGCCGCGTGGCCTCCATCTGCGAGCGCCCTGCGCGTTGTGTGGCGCTTGGCGCAGCCCAGGCGATTCCGCAGGCGGCCCCTTACCCGTGCCAGGGAGAGGACGGTGGTCACGGAGCCCGTGCAGAGCTGGTGTGGGAGCAGCGCGCGGCCGCAGGCGTGGAAGCTCACGTCGTGAGTTTCGCCGCATGCATCCCATTGCTGGTCTAGTCCCACCACCCACAGGTCGGTCTTAATAAAACTGCATTAGTTAAAAGAGGCATTTCATATGAGGCCTTGGGTTACCCCCTGGGCTAAGGAAACCTGAGTCAGGCCTTGGAAAAGGAAGAAAAGCAGGATGTGAAGCCGCCTTTTCCCACCCACTTCCTTTCTCTCTCTCGTTGCCTGTTCCCATGTCTGCTTTTTGGGGGACTCCTTGACTTTCCCACTCACTTCCTTTCTCTCTCTCGTTGCCTGTTCCCATGTCTGCTTTTTGGGGGACTCCTTGGCTTTCCCACCCACTTCCTTTCTCTCTATCATTGCCTGTTCCCATGTCTGTTTTTGGGGGGACTCCATGGCTTTTCAGTTCAAATGTTGCATTTCCAGTCACTTCCAGGACTGATTTAACTTGTTCTGTCCCAAGTCCAGGGCCTTGAAGAGTGACTTCAGTTGGCCCTTCTTGGGTCAGGACTCAGCCCTGGTCCACTTAGCTACAGACGGCGCTTTCTGGTGAATGTAATGAACAGGGGCTCAGTGAGGGAGGAGGCAGTTTTCTGAGCAGGAGCCAGGCAGAGGCCCCCAGACGCAGGCCGCAGGCATCAGGGTTCCACTGCGCTCCTGCTATGTAATTCCGGCCGTGTGATTGGACCTGTTCTCAAGAGATGCACAACCTGCTTAGGGAGACAACGTGGAACAAAAGAGGTAATTCATAAAACAAGGTAGCCCAGAGTTTCTGTCGGGGACAAGGAGAAAGTTCTGGAGACGGAGGGTTGTGTTGGCTGCGCAACAATGCAAACGTGCTTAGTGGCATGGACCTGTGCACCTAGAAATGGTTAACATGGTCAATTCTATGTGTTTATATTTTACCACAATCATTAAAAAACCCAACAAACACGGTAGCCAGGGACATGGTGAGCCAGAGCCGTGGCCAACAGTGCTGCTGGCCTCAGAGGACAGTGTGACGCTAGGGGTGCAGGTGGGATGGTCTCGCCCCCGACCGAGATGAGCAGTGGGACCTGGCTGGGCTTCTCAACACGCTGACAGTCACATCCCAAAGAGGACCTGGAAAGACAGCACTGCACTGTGCGGTACCCCCACCCTGCCCACGCGGAGGCCACACACGGCACCCCCGGCCTCCTGCTCCATGGGAGACTTCCAGCAGGGCCAGTGCCCCAGGGCCAGGTGTGGTGGCTCACGCCTGTAATCCCAGCACTTTGGGAGGCTGAGGCGGGTAGATCACCTGGGATCTGGAGTTCAAGACCAGTCTGGACAACATGGTGAAACCCTGTCTCTACTAAAAATACAACATTAGCCAGGCATGGTGGTGCATGCCTGCAGTCCCAGCTACTCAGGAGGCTGAGACAGGAAAATTGCTTGAACCCAGGAGGTGGAGGTTGCAGTGAGCCCAGACCGCACCATTGCACTCCAGCCTGGGTGAGAGTGAGACTTGTCTCAAAAAAAAAAAAAAAAAAAAAAAGAAAGAAAAAGGAACCTTGGGATTTTCCAGTTGAACCTCTGGAGATGCTCAAATAATGTAGCTCATCTGGTAAAGATATTAAATTATTTGGCTTATTTGGTAAATTATATCAAAAATACTGTCAAATGATAAGTGATGCTTGATCTCATTTCAGTTATATTTATTGCTAGGTTGTTAATATAAAATGTTTTTAAAATTATATAAATTCATAGAAATCTAATGTCATTAGTCATAATTTTGATTGTTATGTTAAATATTTTCTAAAATTATATTTGTATGGATATTCTACTAATGTGAGTATCCTAAATACTACATGAAATTTATAGAAGTCTGATGGTCTCAGTTGATGCTGTCAGTAATGATTCTGTTTGTCATCTTAAAATGCCACACATAGCCAGGCACAGTGGCTCACACCTGTAATCCCAACACTTTGGGAGGCTGAGGCAGGAGGATTGCTTGAGGCCAGGAGTTTGAGACCAGCCTGGGCAATGTAGCGAGACCTCATCTCTACCAAAAAAAAAAAAAAGTTAAAATGCTGAATGTACTAGAAATAACTAAATTTCCTTATCAATTGGGAATTTTCCATCAGATTTTAACCATGGCTATTCTAAGTTTTTGTCATCCACAGCTATTGTTGTTTCAAATTCTTCTCTAAAAACATTTGCAATCAGCTGTAGTCCAAAATTGCTCTTCATGCAAAAGACAAGCACTCTCAAACACAGATTTCTGATAACTTTAAGATAAATGAAGACCAGACACAGTGGCTCCTGCTTGTAATCCCAAAGCCGGGAGGATCACTTGACATCAGGAGTTTGACACCAGCCTGGCCAACATGGTGAAACCCTGTCTCTACTAAAATACAAAAATTAGCTAGACATTGTGGTACATGCCTGTGGTCTCAGCTACTTGGGAGGCAGAGGCACAAGAATTCCTTGAACCTGGGAGGTGGAGGTTGCAGTGAGCTGAGATCGTGCCACTGCGCTCCAGCCCGGATAACAGAGTGAGACTCTGTCTCAAAAATAAAAATAAAAAAGATAAATTAGCTAAGTAAAAAATTTTAAAACTCAAATATAGAAACTGATGCATTTATAAAACTGCTAATCAAGATCAATCGGAACAAAAAAAGTAATTATGTGACATTAAGTAATTGACCAAGATAATGTCTTTGTAACAAGATAATGTCTTTTGTTTGAAATATTATGGATTATTTATTTATTTACTTATTTTTGAGACAGAGTCTCACTCTGTTGCCCAAGCTGGAGTGCAGTGGCATGATCTCAGTTCACCACAACCTCTGCCTTCTGGGTTCAAGCGATTCTCCCGCCTCACCCTCCTGAGTAGCTGAGACTACAGTCACACACCACCATGCCCGGCTAATTTTTGTATTTTTGGTAGAGATAGGGTTTCACTATGTTGGCCAGGCTGGTCTCAAACTCCTGACCTCGTGATCTGCCTGCCTCGGCCTCCCAGAGTGCTGGGATTAAAGGTGTGATCCACCATGCCTGGCCTGATTCTTTATTTAAATGTTTTGTTTTCCAGATTTCCAGATTTTCTCATAAGCTATCTATAGTTTACAACAATTTAGTAAAGTATACTTTGATGAACAAATAGTGAAAGCATTTTCTTTTTCTCCCTATTTGATTCCTCCAAAATTCAAAAACTGTGTGTCTTCTTATTTTTGTTTACATGTGTTCAATAAAGATCTGCTTTCTCTTAATAAGGAGGATACAACTGGGAACATGGTTATATTAACAAGGCTTTGACTGAAACTTCACATTTAAGAATGTGTATAAAATGCCTGACTTCACGAGTTCCCAGCCTTACAGTGAGTGAGTACAAACTGTCATTTCCTGGCAAGTCCAAGAACCCTAAGACTGTAGGTAAAATCTAAAATCTGCCTTGGTTTGGCTTCCTAGCTTCAAGGGTATTTAAATCAGAGATTCCCATGTAATCAATGCTGAGAGAAAAAGTTACGTTTCCCAAAAAAACATTATAATATACTTTTTATTAGATTATAGCCCTTTGCATTGATTTCAAGTTCCTGTTATTTATTTATGGACTGAACTAGATACTAAATTCTTCTAATTTCCTCCAGTATTTAGCTATAATTCTTGAACTAAAAACAAAAATTGGTCAGGAGATCGAGACCATCTTGGCCAACATGGTGAAACCCCGTTTCTACTAAAATACAAAAAATTAGCCGGGTGTGGTGGCACGTGCCTGTAATCCCAGCTACTCGGGAGGCTGAGGCAGGGGAATCACTTGAACCCGGGAGGCAGAGGTTGCAACAAGCTGAGATTGTGCCATTGCACTCCAGCCTGGCAACAGAGCAAGACTCCATCTCCAAAAAAAAAACCAAAAACAAAAACTGCTCTGTTTCTAAAGCCCTATAAACTGAAACTAGATAAATTTTAAGAAACAAGTGTCATGCTTACGTGTGGGCCACACAGAAAGTTTAGCAAGCTGCCCCATGTCATTACCAGAGCCACTTAAGCTGTAAATCAGAACGAGAAGTTGATGTTTTCACACTGTAGACAGCTTTTTCCAAGACATCGGAACAAGACTCCATATCACAATGAGACTTTTACCCCTGTTAATGCTACCCTTTTTCACTTGGCAGAAGAATGATGCAATTACAACTTCACAATTAATAGCTTCTGCTGGCGACTTAACAGAAGCTAACCTAAAAATATTGTCTAGCATTCACTGGTGAATCAAACAATTCTTGTGCTGTTGTAGCACTATTAGGTTGGTGCAGCATTTGCCACGTGCCTGTAATTCCAACTATTTGGGAGGCTGAGGCAGGAGATGAGCTTGAACCCAGGAGGCAGAAGTTACAGTGAGCTGAGATCGTGTCACTGCACCCCAGCCTGGGTGACAGAGTAAAACCCTGTCTCAAACAAATAAACAAACAAACAAGCAAACAAACAAAAAACCCTTGACAAGTACAGCCAAGGAAGGTCATGAAAAGACGGTTCTCACAGTTGTATTCCTGATAACAAAAGCTGTCACAAAAGACTGCAAAACCCACAACCTTGCACAAAGGCCATCACAGCCTTACACAAAGAAATGCTTCTGCAAGAACATCTGCTCAGCAACTGCCTGTCTTACCTCAGACTGGTGTCACTCATTTTTCATCTTTAGAGCCAAAGATAATTATTTTAAAACAATTACATAATCCTCCTCACGTTTTTTCCCCTTAAAAAGCTGTCTTCTTTTCCCTCCCTGAATACACTTACCGTTCACATGCTCCCATTGCCATTCCTCATCCTCCAGCCTCAGAGTGATGTCCACCACCCCCAAAAGCAGGACTGTTCAACTGCCCCCATTTCCCTACAAGTATTGTACCTAGCTGTGTAACAGTATTTTCAAAAAGTAATTTGAACATTATATGCAGCACGTTGTCTTCATCAAGAATGTGAGCTGATGTCAGGCACGGTAGCTCACACCTGTAATCCCAGCACTTTGGGAGGCCGAGGTGGGAGGATCACGAGGTCAGGAGATTGAGACCATCCTGGCTAACACGGGGAAACCTTGTCTCTACTAAAAATACAAAAAATTAGCCGGGAGTGGTGGCAGGTGCCTGTAGGCCCAGCTACTCGGGAGGCTGAGGCAGGAGAATGGCGTGAGCCCAGGAGGCGGAGGTTGCAGTGAGCCGAGATTGCACCACTGCCGAGATTGCACCAGTGCGCTCCAGCCTGGATGACAGAGCAAGACTCTGTCTCAAAAAAAAAAAAAAAAAAAAAAAAAAAAAAAAAGAATGTGAGCTGAAATATGAAGTTTTTGGTGTGTGGGTAAAATAACTTGTACTTCCCATTTTGAAAGTTTCTTGGCCGGGTGCGGTGGCTCACGCCTGTAATTCCAGCACTTTGGGAGGCCGAGGCGGGTGGATCACGAGGTCAGGAGTTCAAGACCATTCTGGCCAAGATGGTGAAACCCCACCTCTACTAAAAGTACAAAAATTAGCTGGGCATGGTGGCTCTCACCTGTAGTCCCAGCTACTTGGGAGGCTGAGGCAGGAGAATTGCTTGAACCTAGGAGGCAGAGGTTGCAGTGAGCTGAGATTGCACCACTGCACTCCAGCCTGGCAACAGAGCGAGACTCCATCTCAAAAAAAAAAAAAAAGAAAAAAGAAAATTCCTGGATCCTGGATCCTAGCCTTGTAAATTTCTCATTCTAAGCAGCCCAAAAGCAGCAATTCATTGACATCTTCCTTTTCATCTTACCTTTTTCTCTGTAGCAGTCAAGAATGGCCCAGATTGTCTGGGCGTAGTGGCTCACACCTGTAATCCCAGCACTTTGGGAGCCGAGATGGGTGGATGGCTTGAGGTCAGGAGTTTGAGACCAGCCTGGCCAACATGGTGAAATCCTGTCTGTATGAAAAATACAAAAATTAGACAGGCGTGGCGGCATACGCCTGTAGTCCCAGCTACCAGTAGGGAGACTGAGCAGGGAGAACCACCTGAACCCGGGAAGCGAAGGTTGCAGTGAACTGAGATCGTGCCACTGCACTCCAGGCTGGGAGACAGAACGAGACTGTGTTTTAAAAAGAAGAGAACGGCCCAGATTTATCACTATCAGAAGAGAAGAGCAATGATAACAGAAACTATTTGCATTTATTTTATAACCATTTGCAAATAGCATTAATTATAATATTATAGTCAATTACTAATTTTAAGAAAATATTCTGATTTAAAAAATCTAAAAGACACTGCCATTGGATTGGAAGGAAAGGGATCTGTCATCCAAACAGATTATTCTGAATTTGCGATGTTTAAGTAGTGCTCTATCATTTCAACTGAAAATGTCACAGGCTGTAAATGCTGCCAGCAGTTTGGATCTGATGCCTCCGAGGAGCTGGCCTTTTGAGAACATAATTTAAGCGTCAGGAAGAAGATGTGGGTGGTGAGTCAGCGATGACTCAGGCAAGGAGGCACTGTCAGTCCTGCTGTACTGCACCTTCTTTGGGAACAGTCACTTGGCCTTTTCAATCTTTCTTCCTTATTTTCTTTATTCTTTCTTTCTTTTCTTTCTTTCTTTTTTTTTTTTTTTTTTTTTTGTTGAGATGTAGTCTCCCTCTGTCCCCCAGGCTGGAGTGCAGTGGCGCCATCTCAGCTCACTGCAACCTCCACCTCCTGGGTTCAAGTGATTCACCTGCCTCAGCCTCCTGTGTAGCTGGGATTACAGGCAGGTGCCACCACACCTGGCTAATTTTTGTATTTTAAGTAGAAACGGGGTTTCACCTGTTGGTCAGGCTGGTCTCAAACTCCTGACCTCAGGTGATCCGCCCGCCTCAGTCTCCCACTTCTTTATTTTATAGGTGACTTTAGCATGAATTGTGGTGGGTAGTCTGCCTTCAAATAGAGAAGCTTTAGATCATATGAACAAAATGTCTCTTTAATGTCTTAACCGACCCTTTCAGATACCGGGCATGAGGTCAGCTGGGATGTTTATTGGCTGCTGCAAGTGGCACTCTGCTCTGAGAGATGTTCTCAATCCAGATGGGATCGGGGAATGGAAAAAAACACCCAGCCAGCAAAAGTGTGCACGTGGAGGGAGGCCCCTATTCCCTGGCGCATGTGTAGGTGTCCAGAGAGCACCTCTGGGGTCCCCATCGGGAGACCTGAAGGCCTCACCTCGCGGTTGTGCGCTGCATCCCCTCGGTCGGTCTCTGTTGGATTCTCAGCCTGGAGAGAAGCAAACCAGCCAGCCGGCTCCCGCCTCAACCCGGTTCAGGACTGCGCTGTGGGAACACCACCCTCGCGACGCGGCGTCTCCCTGTTCACACCTTCTTGCATGCTGGGACTTCACCCCGCCAGCCTCCTCTGCCTTCTCTACCGTGATAGGAAATGAAAGAACCTGGGCCTCATGAGGGCCAGGGGCTGCCCAAGCCATCTCCCTCTGTGCTCCCGCGTGGGCCGCACAGCAGGAGCTTGTTAAAAACGCAGCTTCTCGGCCCGCCCCAGTTGTGCTGAGATGAGATCTGCATTTCCACAAGGTGTGCAGGTCACTGGTGGGCAGGTGGAAGTGAGAAGCACTGGGCTGGGCGACCCTCTCTGGCCTCGAGCTGTCTGGGGCGCTAAGCAGCCTGAGCTGTATAGGAGGCTGCAGCGGGCCTAAGTGTGATTGTGGAAAAAAAGGCAGATTGAGGAAAATTACGATTGGAGAAGAAGGGAGGAAGGAAGGAAGGAAGGAAGAAAAGCAGCGAGGGAGGAAAGGAGGGAGGGAGGGAAGGAGGAAGGAAGGAAGGAAGAAAGGAAGAAAGGCAAGGAGGGAAGGAAGGAAGAAAGGGAGATAAACATGTAGATGAATGTGACTGAACGCTGAAGGGCTATGAACAAGGCTTAAGACTTTAGGTCCAAACAAAAGACACAATAGCACTAGTTGTCTTCAGGTTATTCAATCTAACACAGAGCCCAAAGGCTCAATAACGGGGTTTCTCTTGACACGTGTGTACTCTGTGCCTCTTTGTAAGAATCTGGGACATTATCAGAAGACTGGGCCATGACTCTGGGATTCTAACTTATTTTCAGAAGGTAATACTTTGTTCCTAATACAACTTCAGGTTTGTAACCTTTCTGTTTTCTTTGAATGCAAAGAAGGGGTTAGGATATCTTAAAACCTTGTATTGTATTTAGGAATATTGTTTCCCATACTCCCTCACTCCAATATTTTGAGATGAAAGGAGCGGCTAGACGTCCACTGGGCATCAGCCTCTCATTCACAGAACTGCTATGTCAACAGGCCTAGTATTTCCAAAGAATACATTTCATCTTTTCAATGATACAAATTTTTTAAAATTATGAATTTAGGGCATTTTTTTCGTGGCCACGTGTGACCAAACAACAAATGTTAGTAATTGGTAGAACTGTCAGAGTGCTTCTCTTGGTGGCTGTTTTTGGTATTAATAGTCGAATGCAGTTTACTCAGGGGAAATGGTGAAACCCACTGAGGCCAAGGACCGTATTTCCTGCAATGCTGAACCTCCACCTCCCAGTGAGCATCACTTAGCCAATGACAGGCACATGATAAGCACTTGATAGATGTTTGCTAATGAAGCTGCATGATATTTAGCTCCAAAAGTTGTCTTGTGCCTCAGTCAAGGAGAGGAAGCCTGAGGCCCCTGCGCCGATGTGCTTGCTGCCCGAGCAGGGACTCTACAGGGAGGACCCCCAGGGCCTGGAGGTCCCCTTGTTTTCCTTGCTCAAGATGCGCCCTGAGTTGAATACTCTCCCTGCAAATTCACACCATGGAGAACCTTTGCATATGACCTGCTTTGGAGATGGAGTCTCTTTAGATATGAACCAGTTAAGATGAGGTCATAGTAGATTAGGGTGTGGGCCCTAAATCCACGGACCAGTTATGTCCTTAAAAGAAGGGGGGCATTAGAACACAGACACAGAGAGGACCCTGAGCGTCGTGCAGAGATGGAGGCAGAGATCAGAAGGATGCAGCTAGAAGCCAAGGGATATCAAGAGGTGCCCAGAACCCCGAGAAACCAGGAGAGGCAGGAAGGGTCTTCTTGCAGAGCTGTCGGGGAGCACCACTGTAGTGACTCCCTGATTTGGGATTCTAGAATGTGAGAAGACAGGTTTCTGTTGTTTTAAGCCATCTTGTTTGTGTCATCTGTTCCAGCAGCCCTAGGAATCCTCCTTCACAACCTTTGTCCTGGAGGCCCCAAGGCTGCTTGGTCTTTATAGAAACAGCCTTCAGGGCATGCCCCTGACTGCAGTCCAATGTCGGCTGCACTGGCTTCAGTGGTGGTGCCCGAGGCTGGCCCGGGCCGGCCCACGCCTCAGCTCTGCACGGTGGCCACACAGCCTCATGCTCACGAGAGAGTAGTTCATAAACCAGGTCAGTGGGTCATTCATTTAGTAGGAGTTCAAGGGACATCATAAAAGGGTGCTTGCTTCCTTTGTAAACATTTGGTATGATTTGTCACTGTCTTTTCTTTTTTCTTTTTTTGAGATGGAGTCGCCTTCTGTTGCCCAGGCTGAAGTGCAATGGCGTGATCTTGGCTCACTGCAACCTCCGCCTCCCAGGTTCAAGTGATTCTGCTGCCTCAACCTCCAGAGTAGCTGGGATTACAGGCGTGCACCACCACACCAGACTAATTTTTGTATTTTTAGTAGAGACAGGGTTTCACTGTGTTGGCCAGGCTGGTCTTGAACTCCTGACCTCAGGTGATCCACCCGCCCCAGCCTCCCTAAGTGCTGGGATTACAGACATTAAACACTCTGCCTGGCCCACTGTCTCTTCTTTCTTTCTGAGGATTTCAGGGGGTGAAAGGAAAGAAATTTGGTCAGATGTTCCCATCAGCTACAGGGTGAATGGACTCTATAAACTTAACATTATTAAAGTCCTGGCTGGCAGCATCCATTGCAAATGAGGCCAGACACCCTGGGGTGCAGATATGTGAGTCAGGGAGGCTCAGGCAAGGCACAGGATCCAAACGAGTTAGTCAAAGGCTCAGGCCCAGCACCCTTGACCCTTGGGAACAGCACCCTTAGGAACAGTGTCTGGCTCCCAGTGGAAATGCAATGATCCATTCTATCAATGACCAGTGAAACCCATCCTCCACTTTGGGGAATCCATTCTATGAATCAATGAAACCCATCCTGTACTTTGAGGGATCCATTCTATGAATCAATGAAACCCATCCTCTACTTTGAGGGATCCATTCTATTAATGAGCCAATGAAACCCATCCTCTACTTTGTGGGGAATGATCAACTTATTCCAGCAGATATCTTAGCATTTGGAAGTATTTCCTTTCACATCTGTGAATTCACCATGGAATGAGAAACCTGAACGGTTGATTACACTCTGGAGGCCTCGGTGAAAAGTCAGTTCTTGGTGGAGAGCGGGTGGTGGTGCTCAAAGATGGTATTCGAGTCTGAGTGTAAGTAAATGTTATGTTTTGGAACACGCCTACCAAATCGACCCCGGAACTGCAGTTACCTGCTGGAAATGCTCAGCAAGGTCAGCCATGAAATGCAGCCAGGTCCCCTGGAATGAGTGCAGATTTTAACCAAACCCTCATCTCACAGGCACTGGGATTTCTGTAAGCAAACTGATATTCGACACAGCTTTAGCTACAGCGGTTCTCAGAGGCACACCCACAGCCCTGTGCATGCATCTTTCTTAGGTGCAGTTCTCAGAGCCACACCCACAGCTCCGTGCACATGTCTTTTTTGGGTCATGAATCACCAAGTCATTCTTCTTGGATCCTCCCAGTGGCTGGTGAGAGGTAATATGGTTCCCATCTGCAGTGAGGAAACTGAGCCTCAAGAGATTTAAGGGACAGGAGGACCCCCAGGGTTTCCACATCGCCTCTAAGCCAACTCCCACCACTGCACTGAGAGGTGGCGTCTTCCTCATAGAGAGTGGGCTGTACCCCATACGCAGAGGACACCGCCGTCAGTCCTGGCCGATGATCCTGCGCTCCCTCCTTGGCGTGTCCTAGATACACACGTGCAAGGTCTCAGTGTTAATTGTGCTTCAGTTGTCCACGGAGCCACGCAGCATATTCCTCCACAGACCATGATTCATTTCAGCTCCAGGATGAAGGCAGATAAAAGGCTTTTCGGTCCTGTGCTGCTGTTTGCTGCTGCCTCAAAATCATACTGCAAAACTGATAAGAAGGGAAGCTTTTGTTGCTGCATATGGGAAGGAGAGTGTCGCCAGTCAGCTGTAGCATGTCCCGTCCTGGGTGCATCTGGTCACCCTTGCAAGGCAAGCTGCAAAGGAGACAGTGGATTCCCTTGCCATGTTCTTGCTGCCTCTCAAAATAGAACTGCTTTAAAGTTGTCACCCTTGAAGTCACCCCGTTAATTTGTTTCTGATATCTGCTTCTTTTATGTCTGCCTTTGACTTTCTTTTTCAAATGTCACCACAGTTGTGCTTTCTCTTCCTTTAAAGGAATTCCAGGGCAGTTCTTTCTCTCCCATCCTCACTATGGCATCTTTGGCCTGTATTTTCAGCACTTGCCTCCTTTTAAAAATTGCTTGACCCAGTTGGGCATGGTGGCTCATGCCTGTAATCCCAGCACTTTGGGAGGCCGAGGCAGGTGCATTGCTTGAGGGCAGGAGTTCGAGACCAGCCTGACCAACATGGTGAAATTTGTCTCTACTGAAAATACAAAAATTAGCCAGTCGTGGTGGGCATGCCTGTAGTCCCAGCTACTCAGGAGGCTGAGGCAGGAGAATCACTTGAACTTGGGAGGTGGAGGTTGCAGTGAGCCGAGATTGTGCCACTGCACTCCAGATGGCGTGACAGAGTGAGTCTCTGTCTCAAAGGAAAAAAAGAAATTACCTTACCCATTTTTTTTTTTTTGGAGGGCGTTCTTAAGACTTTCTCCCAAGAACACCCTGAAAAACTACAGATGGACTGGAGAGCTTCTGGATTCCATGAACTTCTGGATAAATGCATCAGCTGTGGGATAGCTTCAGCTTTGAACTTCAAGATGTCAAACCTGAGAAAAATGAGCAGCAGAACTTCAGTTTGGACATTGAAATTTTACGTTTTTCAACACTAGGAATTTTCCTCTCATCTCTGTCCAGTGAGCCCTTCTAGAAACGAGGACCATGCAGTCCTCTGTCTCGCGGGGCTTTTGTGTACAGATTGGTGGCCGATGGACTGTAAGTCTGGGAGCACCCATGCATGTTCATGGGTTCCAGCATCCTCCTGGCACACGAGCCAGCTGACCCCTTCACTGGATTAAGGAAGACGTAGAAAACTGGCCAAGCATCATTTTTGGATGTGGCTGTGATGGTGCCTCCAGAGATTTGCATGTGATCTGAGTGAACCTGGTGGGGAATGTCCACCCTCAATGATGTGGGCAACAACCACCCAGTTAGCTGCAGGCCCAGAGAGAAGGAAAGCAAATAAAAGGGGAATGCATTGGCTTATCTGCTGGAGCCCAGATACACCCTTCCTCTCCTGTCCTTGACATCAAAACTCCAGGCTCTAGCCTTTGGGCTCGCAGACTTACGCACCAGCGGCTTCCCCACAACACCCAGGTTCTGAGGCCTTCACCCTTGGACTGAGTCACCTGATCAGCTTCCCTGGTTCTCAAGCCTTCAGCCTTGGACTGAGAGTCATGTGATCAGTTTCCCAGGTGCTCAGGCCTTCAGGACTGAGAGTCACCTGATCAGCTTCCCTGGTTTGGAGGCCTTCAGCCTTGGACTGAGTCACATGATCAGCTCCCCTGGTTCTCAGACCTTCAGCCTTGGACTGAGAGTCACTCGATCCCTGGTTCTGAGGCCTTCAGCCTTGAACTGAGCTGAGCTCCTTGGATCCCAGTGTCTCCAGCTTGCAGACAGCCTGTCATGGGACTTCTCAGCCTCCATAACCGCATGAGCCAATTCCCCTAATAAATGCCCTGTCATATCTCTATCCATGTATCCTGTTGGATTTGCCTCTCTGGAGAACTCTAATGAATGCAGTGAGTCTAAAGGAAAGCAGGAACCAGGGTCCTGGTAACAGCAACTGCCAATCAACCATGTTCTTTCTACTCCTAAGCTTATCCTACAGGAGGAAAAAACCACTCTGTCCTCTCAAGCAGCCTGACTTAATTTTTCTCTAACATGCAGCCCAACCCAATTTTAGTCGATATACTCCTCCTAGTCTCTCAGTCTCCCATTTCCTATCAATAGAGTCATAGCAATTTTATCTCCACAGCAGCTGTCCAATCTAGCCAGGTGTTTGGCAGGGCACAAAGTGCAGTTTGCAGGGTGTAAATTGGGTCTGGCTGCATGTTAGAGAAAAATTAAGTTAGGTTGCTTGAGAAGACAGAGTAGTATTTTTCCTTCTGGAGGATCAGTTTAGAGCTGAAAGAACACGGTTGATTGGCAGGCGCTGTTACCGGGACCCTGGCTCCTGCTTTCCTTCAGACTCACTGCATTCATCATGGTTCTCCAGAGAGACAAATCCAATAGGATAAATAGAGAGACGATAGGGGATTTATTAGGGGAATTGGCCCATGTGGCTATGGAGGCTGAGAAGTCCCATGACAGACTGTCTGCAAGCTGGAGACACTGGGATCCAAGGAGCTCAGCTCAGTCCAAAGCTGAAGGCGTCAGAACCAGGGATCAGGCCTGTAATCCCAGCACTTTGGGAGACAGAGGCAGGCAGATCACCTGAGGTCAGGAGTTTGAGACCAGCCTGACCAATACGGTGAAACCCCGTCTCTACAAAAAATACAAAAATTAGCCGGGTGTGGTGGTGGACACCTGTAATCCCAGCTACTCAGGAGACCAAGACGAGAGAATCACTTGAACCCAGGGAGGCGGAGGTTGCAGTGAGCTGAGATCACACCACTGCCCTCCAGCCTGGGTGACAAAGCGAGGCCCTGTTTCAAAAGAAATAAAATCTAGCCAGGTGTTCTATATAACATGAATTCAGGCCATCATTGTCTTTCACTTGGATTATTAATATAATTCAGATCTCCAATGTCAATACTACTGTGATAAGTTCAGATTAATCTACATGCCGTTAAAATATTTCAATGTTTGGGAGAATATGCTACTCCAATCTTCTGATTTTTAGGCAGATTGTTACTTAAAATTTTATCATTTCTGAGTGGTGTTGGAATGTTTAAACCCCTTGACATATTGTAAGTTTGATTGATTGTATTTATAATGGAAGTTTTCCTGCTTGGCGTGCTATTGCTGGGTAGAATGATACATTGGTTCCTGTCAGGAATTTGAACCATTATACATGAAAAAATAATTTATTCAATGTAGATGTAGTTCAAAATGCTTTATATATAAATTTTTTTTGAGACAGTCTGCCTGTCTCAAAAAAAGACAGGCTCACTCTGTTACCCAGGCTGGAGTGCAGTGGTACGATCTCGGATCTTGCAACCTCTGCCTCCCAGCGATTCTCCTGCCTCAGCCTCCTGAGTAGCTGGAATTACAGGTTCACACCACTACACCTGGCTAGTTTTTGTTTTTTCAGTAGAGTCGGGGTTTCATCATGTTGACCATGCTGGTCTTGAACTCCTGGCCTCAAGTGATCCACCTGCCTCAGCCTCCCAAAGTGCTGGATTACAGGTGTGAGGCACCACGCCCAGCCAAAATGCTTTATATAACTTAAATAACTAAATTGATAAGTATTAATTATTATTGAAGATAATCTGTTCAACTAAACAGAAAGATAATCATTCTCAAGTTTCTAAATTTACATAGAGTACAGTGAGATTTTTAAGTTGCATTTAACAACCTAGTGAGGAGACTGATTTGAGTAATAATAAAACTCCAGTCTCCCATAGAGCCGGCTTTGTGTGAATTACCCTTTCTCTATTGCAGTTCTCCTGTCTTGATGAATCGGCTCTGTCTAGGCAGTGGGCAAGGGGAAACCCTTGGGCGGGTTACAAATTTGGGGGCTCATCTGGGATTGCCGTTGTGGCTACCCGCCCATGGTTCAGTGGTCCCCATTCAGCGATGGATCCAGACACCAGGCCAAGGGCAGCCTAGTTCTCTTGGACTAGGGGAGGACTCTGGTACTCTCTCGACTCGGGGGGCATGGCCAATCTAATGTTCATGGATTTCATCACAATGGAGAAATGTCATGGGGACACGTCCCTCAACTGTAGCCCTATCACGGGGTGTCTGTCTGTAGCCCCATGGCAGGCTGTCTGGATTGGTGAGTATCCTAGGCACTGCCAGTGCCTCCTTCCTTCTCCTGACTGGTTCTGTAGCCCTGTGGGGGGGTGTCTGCAGCCCCACTGCAGGATGTCTGTAGCTCCACCGTGGGGTGTTCTGCGTCTGTAGCTCCACTTCGAGATGTCTGTTCGGCTCCTGGGGGTTCTTGGTTGGCGATTTCTAACTAGTAGGAAGAGTCTTGGTTTGGGAGACTTCTCCTTAATCAGGAAGATTTCAGGAAGATTTCGAGGAGGTTTCTCAGAGAATAAGAGGGTAGTTTGGAAGGGATACTCTTGGGGTTCTTGGTTAGGGACCTGATTTGGAAAGCCTCTGTCCTCTTGTCTTTGTGTGCAGTTATGTATGTGGAAGGGATCTCAGAAGGGGTTGCTGATGGAAGCTCAGCAGGCCTCACTCAGAGAACCCTCCTGATTTGCCCAGTCACATTTGTTGAGCCCTAAAGAAGGCTCAACAGGCCTGTCTTGGGTGACTATCTGCTCTTTGCCTTGCCCAGAGCCTCATTGTGAATTACGGTTCGGAGGTTGTCTCTCCTCATCTGGAGCAAATCACAGACAACAGAGACCAACAGGAAAAAGTTTGAGCTTTGCCAGGTTGATACTGGGTGCTGAACGAGGTGACTAATGTGTGTTTTGTTATGTGTGTTTTGCTGGGATGGAAAATGTTAATTCGTTCCCCCATGCAACCTGTTGGGCAGCATCTTGCAAATTAAGAATCTTGCCTAAGGTTCCATAAAGCAGGAAAAGGTGGGCCGGGCACAGTGGCTCACGCCTGTAATCCCAGCACTTTGGGAGGCCAAGGCAGGTGGATCATGAGGTCAGGAGATCGAGACCATCCTGGCTAGCACGGTGAAACCCCATCTGTACTAAAAATACAAAAAGTAGCCAGGTGTGGTGGCGGGCACCTGTAGTCTCAGCTACTCAGGAGGCTGAGGCAGGAGAATCGCTTGAACCCAGAAGGCAGAGGTTACAGTGAGCCGAGATCACACCACTGTACTCCAGCCTGAGCAACAGAAGGAGACTCCATCTTAAAAAAAAAAAAAAAAAAAAAAAAAAAGCAAAGCAGGAATCTGTGATTTTCTCTCATAAAGTGGCTTGAACCCCACAGCTATAATGCAGTGAGCAGGGTCATCAGAAGCTGCTCTGTTCTGGAAGCTGCAGAGAAAGGGAGCCTGGAAACCTGGTATGCCAGCAAAAAAGGGTAAGAAGTTCTTACCAGCCAAGTTTCAGGTCCCTCTCTCTTTCTCTGCCTAGGAAAATAGTAAACGTCACTATTTCTCTGTCTGTAAGGGTTTGATGAATAGAAAAAGGATTTGTGAGACTAGTCTTAGGCGGTAGCAGATCTGGAGCACTTTGTGTTAAGAATTTGTCTTTCTGTGTTCTGTAGTGGAGAAAGGAGTATCACAGGATAGAATGTGAGTTTAGGATCCACTTTGAAGCCCACTTCTCAATCTAGCCCGTCAGGCTGGTCAGCAGACTTTGCTGTGCGTCCCTGAAACCAATACAGGATGAAATTTCTCTGTCTTGTTTTGTGTCCTTAAGGGTTTAACCTGTGACCATGTAGGGAGACTTTCTCTTGGTTTCTAGAAGACAGGAATTTGGAGATTCATATCATGGTTAGCCCTAAACATTTTCTTGAGCAGTTAAAAGCTTTTGCGAGCTTGAAATGGGCTTCTCTAGGCTGCTTCTGGGAAGAGCAACAGAAACTGCTCAGTGCTGTAACTCAGTAGCTACGGCTTTGCCTTTCGACAATGGCAGCCTGGGGTCTATTTTTGGCTTCTGGAATGATTCCCTTCTGGTTTTGTATTTATGTAACTTTGCCATTTATTGAGGTTCCCCCCTGCCATAGCTGATTTCCTGTCTTGAATTTTCCTTTCTCTAAACTACCCTGGGGGAGATTCTAAATCTTGTTTAAAAAAAAAAAAAAAAAAAGCAACAACTCACCATCTCTTTGAGATACCTGTGTGTCCATGGTTAAGTTATAACCTTAGTTAAAACTTATTAATTTCACGTGGGAAGTTAGCTGTGGCATTCAAAAGCCAAAAATATTGGCCGCTTGGCATGGCTAAAGTTGGGTAATAAACAATTTAAAAGGATTTTTTTTTTTTAGGTTAAAGAGCGCTGTGGTTAAAGGTGAGCTTAATTAAAAGTGTATAAACAAGCTATAGGTACATTTAAAAGGCCTTTATGTTTTTTCTCTTCTTGGATCTTGTTTTTTCTGAATAAAGGTTTTTGTTCTTCTCAGTGGACTGAATTATTTTTCTCCATTTTTTTTTGTCTTGTTAATGCACACACGAGAGGCCCTGAGATAACTTCTGGTAGCCTGGGACTCCTTGGGAAAAGAGGAGGCACCACAAACCCCATTTTGGAAAAAAGCTGTTTTCCTCCCGAAATCCCAGGAATTAAAAGCGGATAGAAAGAGATGTAACTTAACTGACTCCATCTTGCTTCTAACCTCCAAGCTGTCCTTGTTTATTCCTGGGCGTAGGCTGGACTAACTTTGGGAGAAATTTAGTTTACAGTTTATAATTTAAACAACGACGGTAACAGCCCTTTCCCGAAGCAGACCTCCTTTTTGCCTGGGGACTAGATTGCCTTTGTAGGACTATCGTTAGCCACGAGATTAGAAATTATGGTTTAGGAGTCATGAGCTAGAGGCTTCAAGATTCTGACCCTCCCTAAACTGCTCCTAAGATCAGTGCTTAAGATAGTTTGCAGGCCCTGCACTTGATGGATCAGCTGTCACCACCCAGATCAATAAGCTGGCTCATCTGATCTTGTGGCCCCAACCCAGGAACTGACTCAGTGCAAAAAGACAGCTTCAACTCCCTGTGATTTCATCTCTGACCGATCCGCACTCCTGGCTCACTGGCTTCCCCCCACCCACCAAGTTATCCTTAAAAACTCTGCTCCCCAAATGCTCAGGAAGACTGATATGAGTAATAATAAAACTCTGGTCTCCTGCAGAATAAATAAATAAATAAAAATAAATAATAAAAACCTAATGAAAACTAATTTAAATTTTCGTTACCCACGATAACTGAGTATTATTTTAAACCCTGATCACTCTAAGTGGCGCTTTCTCTGCACAGGCTGCTGTGGATAGTAAAAGACTCGCTTTGAGGCAGGCAGAGCTCTTTTGCTTGAAGTACACATCCCAGTTCACATAAAAGGGCTGATCACAATGATGTCCTGTGGAATCTCTGGAGCACAACAGAGATCCAAGGGCGGGAGCTATGACACCGTGAGCTGCATGGAAAACGGAGTCGGGACGTGGCCAGGAGGCTTCCTCTTTCTGCCACCACGCTTCCTCAGTGGCTCTCACACGGCTTCCAAGGTCTGTTTCAAATTCAGCTCTCCAGGACTTTCTAGTTCCCATGTCCCACAGGCAGCTTCACTCTGGGTCTTTTATTTTAAGCAGTAGGGAGGTTGGAGCCTGTCTTTCAAGCTAGACACACAGCTAAGCTGTGGCTGGCCGCACTTTCTTTGGGTATCTGCTTTGGAGTAATCAGCAGTGTTCAAGGGCAGGGCCCACCATGTCCACCAGGGCTGTGCCCACCAGGAGAAAGGTGGGTGTGGGTGCGGGGAAGATCCACCCTCAATGATGGATACATTTAGGGTTTGATATTGATTCTTTTTTTGAGAAAAATAATGTTGCTTAATTTGGATAGAATTATCATATTCATAACATTGAGTCTCAGTAAAACAACATGGCACATCGATTCATTGATTCCAGTGCCTTTGTATATATTTTGATAAAGTTTTCTGCTTTTCTCTTTATGGATCTTTCACATTTTGAAAGGAATACTCAGATTCAAAAGCAACGAATAAAATATAAATGAAACAAATAAATAATAAAAGAAAGAAAAACAAATGAAGAAAACAAAGGAATCCAAGGAATTCCAGGCTTTAGACTATGTGGCCCACCAACTAAAAAACATAGCAAGTAACTAATGGGGCAGAAACATCACAGAAAGGCACCAAATTTACAAAGTTAAAGTCACTCTGCTCATGGTGGGAGGAGGTCTGTTTTATGATTATCAGAGCTGTGAGGGTCTTCTGATCACCTCATTGGTGAAGGAGGGATTGCCCTACCCTAAACAGTATGAGAGAGCTGAACAAACAACCAACACTAGTCAGAGAAGAGCAAACAGAGGCTTATTCGTAGAGCACATGCACAGCCTGGAAGAGGAGCACATGGCCCATGACACAGGGCTAGCAGGGGCTGTGCTTAGGGACAGGGTGAACAAGCAGGGGCCACTGCAGGCAGGCTTCGTAGTAAGAAGGGAGGTGACCCTGATTTCCATGGATGGATGCGATTGGATTGTTTGAACAGTTCCACAGGCTGCAAAAGGTGGCACCCGTTGGGCTTGGGGGCCAGGTGGGGTGCAGCTGGTCTGGTTATAGGGGAACCAGCCAGCTAAGGAACCTTTGTCCTTGGCTGTGGGCATATCCAACAAAAGCAAGGAAAAAAAGTCCAGGAAAAGCCTGCTCTCTATACCCAAAGAATCAGGAAAGGCCTAGCCTATCAAGACAGAACACTTTTCGACAAAAACCACCCTACCAACCACATCAGGGAAAGGTACAGTCCATTTCAACTCCCATTAGCAAAGGCTGACTGAGGAGCCTAAATTTCCTGCTTCACCCTGATGTAATGATCTGACTTTCACCCAACACCCCATCCTGGGATGGTATCAGAGAAGACCGAGTGGGGATCCAGACTTTCCTCGTCACCTGGCATTAACGAGGCTCCCTCGACAGGGCCATTGGAGGCTAAGAAAATCTCAGCTTGAGTAAGAAAAGAAAATCAACGGACACTAACAGCAAGATGACAGAGATATTGGGATTATTTGATAAGGGTTTTAAGACAGTTATCATAAAAATGTCTCAACAAACATTTACAACAAACTTGAAACTAATAAAAACATAAGAAGGCTGAGCAAAGAAATAGTAAATCTAAGACGAAACGCATGGGCATTTTAGAAATTAAGATTACAATAATTCCATCCACTCCATGGATCGGCTCAGCACCAGAAGGACACAGGAAAGAAACTAGTAATGTTGAAATTTATAATGTTCTATCACTAGAAATTACCCAATATGAACAACAGAAAAAAAAAAAAGCTAAAAAAATAATGAACACAGCCTCAAGGACAGAGCCTCAGGGACAGATAGGACTACAACAAAAGACCTAATGTTCATGTCAGAGTCTTAGAGGAGAGGAGGGAGAGGGTGGGGCTAAAAAGTATTCAAAAAAAATAATAGAGGAAAAGTTCCAAAATTTAGCAAGACTTAAACCTGCAAATTCAAGAAGCTGAATAAAAGTCCTGGAACTACACAAGACTCATCATAATCAAACTTCAGAAAACTAAGAACTAAAAAAAAAATCTTGAATGCAGAGATAAAAAATCAACACCTTACTGACAGAGGAACAAGTTGAATGACAGTAGATTTCTTGTGAGAACCATGAGAGTCAACAGGAAGTGGGATAACACTTTGCAAGTTCTGAAAGCAAAGAACTGTCAATCTGAAATGTTCTATCTAGGACGATTATCCATGGGATGAAGGAAAAACCAAGATATTTTCAGAAGAAGAAAAATTGAGAGAATTTAATATTAGCAGACCTGCTCTAAAGAACAGCTAAAGAAAATTTCAAAACAGAAAGGAAATTATAAAAGAAGGAATCTTGGAACACCAGGAAGGAAGAAAGAACAGGAAGAGCAAAAATATGGACAAATACAATAGGCTTTCCATTGAAAGACAATGAGTATCTCAAATTACATTTGACAAACAAAGCAAAAATTATAATGCATTCTGATATGGTTCTAATATATGTAGAAGGAATGCTAAAATAATTATCAAAAAGGGAGTCAAGGGATTTAATGAGAGTTAAAATTTCTACACTCCACTCAAACTGGTGGAATGTCAACAGCAGTAGACTGGTAAGTTATATACATGTATTTATTTATTTATTTATATAATGTAATACCTAGAGCAACTCTTAAAACACCTACACAAAGAGATACACTCAACACATTATAGGTAAATAAAGGATTCTAGAAAGAGTTCAGGAAAACAGGAGAAAGAGACAGAAATAGAAAAATCACGAGGCCGGGCGCGGTGGCTCAAGCCTGTAATCCCAGCACTTTGGGAGGCCGAGACGGGCGAATCACTAGGTCAGGAGATCAAGACCATCCTGGCTAACATGGTGAAACCCCGTCTCTACTAAAAAATACAAAAATCTAGCTGGGCGTGGTGGCAGGCGCCTGTAGTCCCAGCTACTCGGGAGGCTGAGGCAGGAGAATGGCGTAAACCCGGGAGGCGGAGCTTGCAGTGAGCTGAGATCTGGCCACTGTACTCCAGCCTGGGCGACAGAGCCAGACTCCGTCTCAAAAAAAAAAAAAGAAAAAAAAAAAAAGAAAAAACACGAAACTAAAAGATGAAATGGCAGCCCCAAGCCCTAACATATCCATAATTACTTTAAATGTAAATAGTCTAAATACACCAATTAAAAGGCAGAGGCTGACAGAGTGGATTAAAAAAATGATTCAACTATATGCAAGGGTATTGTGCTACTGAGAAAAAGTAATCTCAAAAATTCACACAAGGTTGGGCGCGGTGGCTCACGCCTGTAATCCCAGCACTTTGGGAGGCTGAGGTGGGCAGATCACAAGGTCAGGAGATTGAGACCATCCTGGTTAACATGGTGAAACCCCGTCTCTACTAAAAATACAAAAAAAAATTAGGCGGGCGTGGTGGTGGGCGCCTGTAGTCCCAGCTACTCGGGAGGCTGAGGCAGGAGAATGGCATGAACCTGGGAGGCGGAGCTTGCAGTGAGCCAAGATTGCACCACTGCAATCCAGCCTGGGTGACAGACCTAGACTCCATCTCAAAAAAAAAAAAAAAATTCACACAATATATGATTCCATTTACATAACATTCTTGAAGTGACAGAAGCACAGATGAAGGAGATGACTAGTTTCTAGGGTTTGGGAATGGTAGGAGCAGAGAGGAAGGTGTGGCTCCAGAGAGGTAGCAAGAAAGAGATCTCTGTGGTGACAGAACAGTTCTGTATCTTGATTGCAGTGGTGATTACATGAAACTATGCCTATTAAAATGGGTTAGATCTATACACCCAACCAGTACCAGTGTCAGTTTCCTGGGTTTGATTGTTGTACTATATTTACACACAATGTAACCATTGGAGAAAACCAGGTGAAGAGTGTCTGTCTCTCCAAGCTGTCTTTATAACTTCCTACAAATCTGGCCGGGCGCGGTGGCTCAAGCTTGTAATCCCAGCACTTTGGGAGGCCGAGATGGGTGGATCACGAGGTCAGGAGATCGAGACCATCCTGGCTAACACGGTGAAACCCCGTTTCTACTAAAAAATACAAAAAAAATTAGCTGGGCGTGGTGGCGGCGCCTGTAGTCCCAGCTACTCAGGAGGCTGAGGCAGGAGAATAGTGTGAACCCGGGAGGTGGAGTTTGCAGTGAGCTGAGATCCGGCCACTGCACTCCAGCCTGGGAGACAGAGCGAGACTCCGTCTCAAAAAAGAAAAAAAATAACTTCCTACAAATCCCATATTATTTCAAAATAAAAGTTTAAGACACAGGGCAGAATTTTATATGTGGGGTGAATTCAACCACACAAATAATTTTATTTGGATAGAACAAAATACAAGCAATAAATGCACTTTTTAAAAAAGTTAACAACATAGCCTTCCACAGTGACATCAGCAACAGTGGCACCAATATTCAGCATTAATGGAAACGATTTTCTTCTCTCTGGTTTATAAAATGATGACCTGGCAAGAAAATGTGAGTTATTAGTAAGCAGTGAAGCCAGAAAATGTTTCTGTTCTATTTTAGTTAACTATTTTTGTCTCCTCTTTGTAAACCAAGTGGTTGTCCTTATTTTTAAGTATGTCTTGGAGCACAACAAGACTAGTTCAGAAATACATTTCTTGTCTGGTCCAGATCATTTTCTAAAGAAATGGTGGTACAGAATTAGATAAAAAGTAGGTCAACTTTACCCAGTAGGTTACAACTCTATAGGGTCAAAAAAGATTTCAATCAGGTTTGTTTCATACAGGGAAGAGTATTACAGGATACTTTTCCTGGAGGATATGAAATTTCAGATTTTCCAAGAGAAGTAGTTTTTTATTCTTTGTGACACAAACAGTTCTTTTTTGGATTATATGAGTGACAAAGATGTAATGTGTTATAGTTGAAAACATGAAATCAGCCTAATTCTTTGGCCAAGTTTTTTTTTTTTTTTTTGAGACAGCGTCTCACTGTCACCTAGACTGAAGTGCAGTGGCATGAACATGGCTCACTGCAGTCTCGACATCCCAGGCTCAAGTGATCCTCCTGCCTCAGCCTCCCAAATAGCTGGGGACTATAGGTGTGTGCCACCATGGCTGGCTAATTTTCTTTTTTTTTTTTTTTTTTTTTGAGATGGAGTTTTGCTCTGTCACCCAGGCTGGAGTGCAGTGGCACGATCTCAGCTCACTGCAACCTCTGCCTCCAGGGTTCAAGTGATTCTCCTGCCTCAGCCTCCCGAGTAGCTGGGGTTACAAGCATGTGCCACCACACCCAGCTAATTTTTTGTATTTTTAGTTGAGATAGAATTTTGCCATGTTGGCCAGTATGGTTTTGAACTCCTAACCTCCGGCAACCCACCCGCCTCAGCCTCCCAAAGTACTGGGATTATAGGCATGAGCTACCATGCCCGGCTGCCTGGCTAATTTTTTAAAGAAGTTTTTGTAGGAATGGGGTCTCACTTTGTCACCTAGCCTGTTCTCAAACTCCTGGGCTGAGTGATCCCCTCACCTCAGCCTCCCAAAGTGCTGGGAGTACAGCACCGTGCCCGGCCAGGCCAGGATCTTAAAGGCACTCACACTATATATTACTCTAACACACCATTTGTTTGTTTATATTCACCAGCCATGCAGAACTATTACATTGTTTTACTACCTCTTCATGTGCCTTAGAGCAGGGGTCCCTGACCCCCAGGCCATGGACAGTAGCGGTCTGTGGCCTACTAGAAACTGAGTTGCATAGTAAGAGGTGAGCAGGAGGCGGGTAAGGGAAGCTTCATCTATCTGTATTTACAGCTGCTCCCCATGGCTCACCTTACTACCTAAGCTCTGCCTCCTGTCAGATGAGTGGCAGCATTAGATTACCCTAGGAGCTTGAACCCTGTTGTGAACATCGCATGAGAGGGATCTAGGTTGCTCACTCCTTTTGAGAATCTAATGCCTGATGATCTGTCACTCCCATCACTCCCAGATGGGACTATCTAGTTGCAGGAACACAAGGTCAGGGCTCCCACTGATTCTACATGGTGATGAGTCATATAATGATTTCATTAGATACTACAATGTAATAATAATAGAAATAAAGTGCACAGGACAGGCACAGTGGCTCATGCCTGTAATCCCAGCACTTTGGGAGGCTGAGGCAGGTGGATCACAAAGTCAGGAGATTGAGACCATCCTGGCTAACATGGTGAAACCCCATCTCTACTAAATATACAAAAAATTAGCCAGGCGTGGTGGCCGACACCTGTAGTCCCAGCTACTCAGGAGGCTGAGGCAGGAAACCCAGGAGGCGGAGCTTGCAGTGAGCCAAGATTGCACCACTGCACTCCAGCCTGGGCGACCGAGCGAGACTCCGTCTCAAAAAAAAAAAAGCCAGGCACGGTGGCTCATGCCCGTAATCCCAGCACTTTGGGAGGTAGAGGCAGGCAGATCACGAGGTCAGGAGATCAAGACCATCCTGGCCAACATGGTGAAACCCCATGTCTACTAAAAAAAAATACAAAAAAAAAAAATTAGCTGGGCGTGGTGGTGGCACCTATAGTCCCAGCTACTTGGGAGGCTGAGGCAGGAGAATGACATGAACCTGGGAGGTGGAGCTTGCAGTGAGCTACGATGGTGCCACTGCACTCCAGCCTGGGCAACAGAGTGAGACTCTGTCTCAAAAAAAAAAAAAAAAAGGAAAAGAAAAAAGCAAACTCCAAGCCCCCTCCCACTGACTCTGGACAAGTTTTGTGTCTGACAGCCCTACCTGATCATTCTGACCCAACTCAAACTGAAGGCCACCACCACTGTGGTGAGGGTTGGAGTTGGGCCTGCAGTGGAACTGCTTGGGCCCAGGTGCTGGCCCTGCTGCTCTGTGATCTCAGGCAACTCAAGGAACTTCTCTGTGCCTCAGCTTTTCCATCTGTCAAACAGGGACAGTAGTGACAAAGCTAGTCCATGAAGTTATGGGGTTCCAATGGGGCAGTCCATGGAAAATGCTCAGAAGAAGTTCTAGCATGCAAAGGCTTCACTGATGTTATTTTTGCTAATTAACACTGTTTACTGTTACTAAATTAACACTGATAATAATTAATAATAACATAGTGGATTTTGCTAGGTCTGGGAAAACTGAAGAAACTTAGAATAGAGGAGAAAATCCCAATTCAGCTATACGACATATGGTCTTCCACGGTCCAAGGGGAAAGCAGTCAAATCCTCCCGGGCCCCTGACAGCATAGTGCTCTGCTTCACCTGCTGGTGCTCGGCGGCACCCCTCTCCCTCACCGCCTGCTGTGCCATCATGATCAGGAGTTTAGGGAACCCCCTCTCCACTCACAGGCACTGTGGGCCTTCCTTCCAGTCCCACTGTCTCCCCAGCCCCACAGCAGCAATCCTTTCTAAGGCTCAAGTTATTCCATCTACATTGAGCCCCAGGGCAGGGCTGCCTGCTGTTTCTATGCATGGTTCTCAGGGACCTCCTTGTCCTGACCCAGGGTTCTGCATCTCTGCGGACCCCCACAGGACCCAGGCCATAGTGGAAGGCTCCAGAGGCTCTGCAGGCCCCGGGCAGTCCTGGCTGCATGTTCACGGGGACCTGGTCCTGCCCCAGGCTCAGGAGGGCGCAATCGTGGACCTCAGGCCTTTGGCATGTTCCAGAACTCCCCTGACCTGTGCAAATATGTCATGCTTAGAGTCGGGGTCCAGCCCCAGCTGAGGTCCAAGGAGAGGGTGAATGTGGGGCTGGGAGCTGGAAGAACATTCAAGAGACAGCAGGTAAATGAGACATGGCTTTATTCAGCAGCTCCTGCACAAGGTCCCTGTTACATTTATACACTACACAAACAATACTGGCTAAGAACCAGGTGAGGAGCTTCTCTATGCTATGTCTACCTGGCTACGATTATATAAGACATGGGACTGTGCGCTTGCGCCCCAACCCCGCTGAGTCAACCAGGCTATTTACCTCGGCCTATGCCTGCTGCCCCTATGCCTGCTGCCCCTATGCCTGCTGCCCCTATGCCTGTTGCCCCTATGCCTGCTGCCCCTATGCCTGCTGCCCCTATGCCTGCTGCTCCTATGCCTGCTTGGCTGCAGCTACAGCCATGCTCCTCACAGGATGTTTCTAAACCTCCATTTCCCAAATCAAGATTGGGGCTCTGGAAAGAGAGGATGAACAAGGGACTGCTTGTATCTAAGCCTCGTTCTCATTCTGTCTCCCCTTCCCCTTTGTCTCTCAGGACTGGAAGAGAAAAACTCCAGAGTTTTCTTCAACACCCTGGCTTCCTTCTGGTCAGGCAGTAAGACGGAGGCCTTGTGGTTCCAGGTGGAGGGCCCCACATTCTCCGCTCTGTGGAGGAGCCCCTGGGATGGCAGGACTCCAGCCTTTGTTCTTCAGTGTGGAAAGATTTTAGAAAACTGTCTATTCCACACACTGTCGTTCTTGCTTTCTGTCTTGGTCTTAACAGAGCTTGGCTTTCAAGCTCGTATTGCTACAGAATCAAACTAAGGTCTATATTGACATCAAAATGACTTGGGGCTCTTGCGGGCATCCACCTCTCCCAGAAGCTCAAAAGCCAGGACAAAAAAAGTTTAGAAGACACGGGACGCTACTGAAAATAGATTTCAAAGTTCCTGATGGCTTCTTTTCCTACAGCAATCCCCTCTTAACCCCATCTTCCCCTCCCCCTACTGTGCCCCATGTGGCCCACCAGGACTAAGGTGGGACCTCTCGCTAAGCCACATCCTTTTAATAAGGTTTTCCTGTGGTTACCCCATGCCTTGAAGTGACTGCTCAGAAGCACTCAGTTCATTCTTAGCCAAGACCTGGCCCAGGATGCTGTTTGTGGGGAGAAAAGGAGGTGAACTGCATTCTCGTATTTTTGTAAAGAAACTACTCTGCATCTGGTGCCTGCTGGATTCGTTGTAGCAGCTGTTACTATTCTGCCCATTAAATCTCTCTGCAGCACTGAGTTTACTCACCTTCTCATAGGAAGTTATCCTGCGTCTCTTTCCACCACCCCCACTGGACCGTAACACCCCTGGACAACACTGTTCACCAGCTTCCTCAGGCATAAAATTGGGATTATAATACTATTACCTCATAGGACTATCTTGGTAACAAAACAGGCAATATCTCTAACTCACATAGTTACAGCACTTGATACAGTGTTTTAAAAAGTAGTTATTGATACTAGCTACATATTTTTAAATAATTCATTGAAATGAAATTCACATAACACACAATCATCTTAAAGTGAACAATTCAGTGGCATTTAGTGCATTCGCAATGTTGCACAACCACCACCTCTAGTTCCGAAATATCTCCATATTTCAAAACAAAGCCCTGTACTCATTCAGCAGCTTCCCTTCACTGCCTTTCCTCCCAGCCCCTGGCAACCACCAATCTGCTTTCTGTCTCCATGGAATTATCTATTCTGGATATTTCATATAAATGGAATCATACAATATGGGACCTTTTGTATCTGGCTTCTTTCACCCAGCATAACGTTTTCAAGGTTCACCCATGTTGCAGCATGAATCAGTAACTCTGTGTCTTTGGGAGCTGAATCCTATTCTATTGTATGGATGCAACACACTTCGCTTATCTATTGGTCAGTTGTTGGATATTTGGGTTATCTCCACCTTTTGGGTCCTGTGAATAGTGCTGTCATGAGTATGTGTGTACAGGCATTTTTTTCCCTTTCTGTTTTCAAGTCTCTGGAGTATATGCCTAGTAGATTTCTGTGTCATATGGTATCTCAATGTTTACTTTTTTTTCTCTGTGTGCAAATATTTTTTATTGTAGTAAAATGTATATAACATTTATCATGTCAACCATGTGTGTGTGTTTGTTTTTGAGATGGAGTCTCACTCTGTTGCCCAGGCTGGAGTGCAGTGGCGCAATCTCATCTCACTGCAACCTCCGCCTCCTGGGTTCAAGTGATTCTCTTGCCTCAGCCTCTCGAGTAGCTGTGATTACAGGCATATAGCACCATGCCTGGCTAATCTTTGTATTTTTAGTAGAGATGGGGTTTCATCATGTTGGCCAGGCCAGGCTGGTCTCGAACTCCTGACCTCAGGTGATCCTCCCACTGGCCTCCCAAAGTGTTGGGATTACAGGCGTGAGCCACCATGCCCAGCGTTGATCATGTTTAAACATACAGTTCTGTGCATTAGGTACCTTTGCACTGCTGTGCACCCATCAACATTATCCATCTCTAGAACTCATCCATCATCCCAAACTGACACTTTGATCCACTAAACAATAATTCCCCACTTCTCCCTCCCTCAACTGCTAACTGGCTTTTGACTTTCTGTCTCTATGAATTAGATTGCTCTAGAGGCATGTCATATAAGTGGAATCATAGAAGATTTATCTTTTTGTGAGTGGTGTATTCTACTTAGCATAATGTCTTTACGATTCATCCATGTTCTAGAATGTATTAATATTAGAATTTCATTCCTTTTGAAGGAATATTCTGTGGTATATACCACATTTTGTTTATCCATTCATCCGTTCATGTACATTTCAGTTGTTTCCAACTTTTTGCTATTGGTAATAACACTGCTTTGAATACCAGGATATAATCTGTTTGAGTCTCTGCTTTCAATTGTTTCACATATATACCCAGAAATGGAATTGCTGGATCATACGGTAATTCTATTTTGGATTTTTTTTAGGACTTGCCATACTGTTTTCTATAGGGGTTATGCTATTTTACATTTTTACCAGCAGTATACAAGAGTTCCAATTTCAGGTCAGGCATGGTGGTTCATACCTGTAATCCCAGTACTTTGGGAGGCCAAGGCAAGAGGATCACTTGAGGTCAGAAGTTCGAGACCAGGCTGGCCAACATGGTGAAACCTCGTTTCTACTAAAAATACAAAAAATAGCCAGGCATGGTGTCGTGCACCTGTAATCCCAACTTCTTGGGCGGCTGAGACAGGATAATTTCTTGAACTAGGGAGGCGGAGGTTGGAGTGAACCAAGATTGTACCACTGCACTCCAGCCTGGGTGACAGGGCAAGACTCTATCTCAAAAAAAAAAAAAAAAAAGAGTTCCAATTTCTCTATATCCTTATGAACATTTATTATTTTTCCTATTTCTAAATTATAGCTATTCTAGTGAGTATGAAGTTTGCTTTTTATTTGTAGTTCCCTAATGACTAATGATGTTTAGCATTTTTCATGTGCTTGTTGACCATTTGTGTGTATGTGTGTCTATGTATATATACGTCTATTTTAGTCATTTGCCCATTTTAAAATTAAGTTTTGTTGTTGGGCTATAGAAGTTCTTTAAATATTCTGGATATTAATCCCTTGTCAGATATTTTGGTTAAATCCAAGGTCATGAAGATTTGCCCCTTTGGTCTTATTCTTTTTTTTTTTTGAGATGGAGTCTTACTCTGTCGCCCAGGCTGGAGTGCAGTGGTGTGATCTCAGCTCACTGCAAGCTCCGCCTCCTGGGTTCACAACATTCTCCTGCCTCAGTCTCCTGAGTAGATTGGACTACAGGCGCCCGCCACTGCGCTCGGCTAAGTTTTTTGTATTTTCAGTAGAGACAGGGTTTCACCGTGTATGCCAGGGTGGTCTCGATCTCCTGACCTTGTGATTAACCCACTTCAACCTCCCAGAGTGCTGGGATTACAGGCATGAGCCACCGCGCCCGGCCTGGTCTTGCTTTTATATTTAGATCATTGACTTATCTTGAATTAATGTTTGCATATCATGTGAGGTGGGTTCCAAATTTATTATTTTGCATGTGAATATCCAGTGTCCTAGCACCATTTGTTGAAGAGACTTCTTTCTCCATTGAATGGTCTTAGCACCTTTGCTGAAAATCAATTTGTCATAGATATGGATTTATTTCTGGGCTCTCAGTTCTATTCCATTGGTCTATATGTCTATCCCTCTGCTAGTACCACCGTTTTAACTACTGTGGCTTTGTCATAAGTTTTGATACCAGAACGAGTGAGTCTTCCAATTTTGTTCTTCTTTTTCAAGATTGTTTTGGTTATTCAGGTTCACTGCAGTGCCACTGAAATTTTGATAAAGATTGAGTTTGAATTTGTAGATTACTTTTTTTTTTTTTTTTTTTTTTTTGAGACGGAGTCTCACTCTGTTGCCCAGGCTGGAGTGCAGTGGCGCAATCTTGGCTCACTGCAACCTCCGCCTCCCGGGTTCCCGCCATTCTCCTGCCTCAGCCTCCCGAGCAGCTGGGACTACAGGCGCCGCCACCACGCCCGGCTAATTTTTTGTATTTTTAGTAGAGACGGGGTTTCACTGTGTTAGCCAGGATGGTCTCGATCTCCTGACCTCGTGATCCGCCCGCCTCGGACTCCCAAAGTGCTGGGATTACAGGCTTGAGCCACCGTGCCCGGCCTGTAGATTACTTTTTATCTTGATAATATTAAGTCTTTCAATCCATGAAAATGAGATGTCTTTCCATTTATATAGCTCTTTTTAATTTATTTCAGCAATGTTTTACACCTTTCAGTTCACAAGTCTGTCACAGATACATCCTCCTTGATTAAATTTATTCCTAGGTATTTTATTCTTTTTGATTCTATTGTAAATGATTATTTATTTATTTATTTTGAGATAGAGTCTCTCTTGTCCCCCAGGCTGGAGTGAGTGGCGCCATCTCGGCTCACTACAAGCTCCACCTCCCGGGTTTATGCCATTCTCCTGCCTCAGCCTCCCCAGTAGCTGGGACTACAGGTGCCGCCTCCACATCAGGCTAATTTTTTGTATTTTTAGTAGAGACGGGGTTTCACTGTGTGAGCAGGATGGTCTCGATCTCCTGACCTCATGATCCACCCGCCTCAGCCTCCCAAAGTGCTGGGATTATAGGCATGAGCCACCACGCCCGGCCAAAATTTTAATCTTAATTTCCTTTTTGAATTTTTCATTGGTGATGTATTGAAACACAACTGATTGCGTTGATGATGTATTCTGCAATTTGGCTGAATTTGCGTATTAGATCTCTGCTGTGGTTTGAATATGTCACCCCAAAATGCATTGTGGAAACTTAATTCCTATTGTCACAGGATCAAGAGATGGGGCCTGTGATTGTTAATACTAAGTGTCAATTTGATTGGATTGAAGAATGCAAAGTATTGATCCTGGGTGTGTCTGTGAGGGTGTTGCCAAAGGAGATTAATATTTGAGTCAGTGGCTGGGGAAGGCAGACCTACCCTTAATCTGGGGTGGGGGCGACCGTCTAAACAGCTGCCATCGAGTATAAAGCAGGCAGAAAAATGTAAAATGGTTAGACTGGCCTAGCCTCCCGGCCGACATCTTTCTCCTGTGCTGGATGTTTCCTGCTCTCGAACATCGGACTCCAGGTTCTTCAGTTTGGGGACTCGGACTGGCTCTCCTTGCTCCTCAGCTTGCACATGGCCTATTGTGGGACCTTGTGATTATGTGAGTTAATACTTAATAAACTCCCCTTTATATATATCCTATTAATTCTGTTCCTCTAGAGAACTCTGACTCATATAGGGCTTCTGGGAGAGAATTAGAATTAGATAAGGGGCATCACGTCGTCCATCATCACATCAGTGTGGGACCCTGTGATGGCTTTCTAGGGAGAGGAGGAGAGACCTGTGCTGGCATGCCCTTGCCCTCTTGCCAGGTGGTGCTCTTTGCATGTTACGACACAGTAAGAAGGCTCTCACCAGATGTGGCACCTTGACCGGATGAATGAAATAGAACATTCACGTCTCCTGGGAAGCTGATCCTGACAGAATCTGAGAAGGAGCAAGGAGCTGGAGGAAGCCAGCCCTCCTGACAACATCCGGCGACCTCAGATACGCCTGACAAGAGTCAGTCCCTTGTATTCAGGTAGCGCTAGGGTGGTGTTCTATCTCTGCCATGTTTCATCTTTGACCTTGAACTTCCCAGACTCCAGAATTGTAAGAAATACTTTTCTTTATAAATTACTTAATTTTGTAGTATTCTATAATAGCAACAGAAAATGAACTAAGATAATCTAGAAGTTTTTTTTTTTTTTTAATTTCTTTAGGATTTTCCATAGAAGATCATGTAATTTGCAATAGAAATAGTTTTACGTCTTCCTTTCCAATTTGTGTGTCTTGCTTAAGTGCTTTGACTGGAACTTCTAATACAATGTTTAATATCAGAGGTGAAAGCAGGAATCCCTGTCTTTTTCTTATCTGAGGAGTAAAGCTTTCGGTCTTTCTAGCTATTTATTTTTATTTTTATTTTTAATTTTATTTTTATTTTTTGAGACGGAGTCTCGCTGTCACCCAGGCTGGAGTGCAGTGGCGCAATCTCGGCTCACTGCAATCTCAGCCTCTCGGGTTCAAGCGATTCTCCTGCCTCAGCCTTCCGAGTAGCTGGGACTACAGGTGCGTACCACCACACCCGGCTAATTTTTGTATTTTTAGTAGAGATGGGGTTTCACCATGTTGGCCAGGCTGATCTCAAACTCCCGACACTATTTTTTAAAAAATCTTATTTTTCCTTTTCCTAACCATATACAACCTTCATGAGAGCTTTGAAACCAGTTTCACCACCTTTAATCATCTTTGTAACAAACAACTTTTCTACTTAGCAAGAGCATAAGCTTGGATATAAAAATAGCATTGTTTTCCTCTTACTTTAGTTTACAAATATTATAACATTCATAATTATCCCACCTCTTCTACTTCATATTCTCAGTTCATGTCTGACATAACTAAGTACTGATTGAGGTCATGGTTAAGAGCTCTACCCATCTGCATACTACCTAATTTTTATCTATCTAAATTCTCTTTTCTCTGATCAGCAACATTTTTCAAACAGAGATAGCTTAGCGAGAGTTTGAACCATACATTTAGTTAGTTTCATGTCACGCCTCCCAGATTTTCCTTGACACAAATAGGCAAAACTGAAGTGTTTAGAGCATGCTGGGGCCTTTTATTGCTTGGCTTTTATCACAAATGTCTGCTCAAAACGTGCTGAAGAGGGGCATTCCCAAGAAACAAATTCAGGTTGCCCCAGGCCTCCCTGGATCTGGCACATCTGCTTTGGATTTCATCATAACTTTAAAATGTTAGGGCAGGCAATGTTCTGATGCAGCAGAATCTCCAGGGGACTCTGCGCCGCCTTCAATGCTGCCAGACTGTTTGAAATAACATGTCAGTGAGTTTGGAAAGACCTACGTTAGGAACACAGATAGAGCAAGAGACTCTTCATTCACTCTCAGTCAGGTTCAATAAATGAGCGAGGCCGGGCGCGGTGGCTCACGCCTGTAATCCCAGCACTTTGGGAGGCCGAGGCGGGCGGATCACAAGGTCAGGAGATCGAGACCATGGTGAAACCCCGTCTCTACTAAAAAATAGAAAAAAAATTAGCCGGGCGCAGTGGCGGGCGCCTGTAGTCCCAGCTACTCGGGAGGCTGAGGTAGGAGAATGGCGTGAACCCGGGAGGCGGAGGTTGCAGTGAGCCGAGATTGCGCCACTGCACTCCAGCCTGGGCGACAGAGCGAGACTCCGTCTCAAAAAAAAAAAAAAAAAAAAAAAAAAGAGCGAAAAGACCATGAAAGACTCTGAGGGCAACAAAACACTAGGACTGCTCGTGGCCCATGCACCTCGAGAATGGCAGGTGTTTCCGTGGAAGCCTAGGACCCCGCAGTGTGCTGGTGGCTTGGCATGTATTGTCACAACTCTAAGAGGTGGATATTGCTAACCTCTTTCTCCTAATGAGGAAGCAGGCTCAGAGGGACACAGCGTTTGCCTAAGGTCACAGACCTGGCACCGGCAGAAAAGGGATTAGGTTGTGGGACTTACGGTAGTGTCTATGCTCTTTCTCCTGTACCAGGGGTTGGCAAACTAGGCCTCAGAACCAATCGCACTCCCTATTGACTATTTGTAAATAAAGTTTTATTGGAACACAGCCACATCCACTTACTTTAGTATGGTGTGTTGCCACTTCTGCTACAGAATCAGACTGTAGTCTACAAAACCTAAACGATTTACTATCTGGCCCTTTACACACAAAAAAATGTGTTGTTCCGTGCTCGAGAACGTAAGACCTTTCCTTACTCCTGGGGTTTTCCTTCACTTACTATATCCCCATCCAACAGGAGTCCTAGAAAAATCTGCCTTATGTCCTAAGATAGTGACTCCCACCCACTCCCCGCCCTGACAGAGACAGACTCAGGAGGGTGGTTCTTTCAGCCTCACGTGGTTTAGTCCCCATCACCAGCGTGCAGCACATACCCAGCCTTCCCTTCCCTCAGAAGTGTTGCCCAGTGGCCCTGACCTCGTCGCAGGCACTGTCTGATGGCCAGCTGTCAGGGTTTCTCTGTTAAGAGAGAGACTGGGCTATCTCAGCTTCCCCCTCCCTGCTCAGTGCTTCCTCCCATGGCCATAGTGACAGCTTTGTCCCAGGACCCAGGTTCCCTCGATGGAGGACCTGAAATGAAGGGGAAATAGCCCACAAGTTCCACGTGTTAGAAATGACTTGGAGGACTCCTAAGTATCCCATCTGCATGAGTGTGTCCCTAAGCCCGACTGGAGAGAGAGGCTTCATCGCCCTGGTAACCACCATCAACAGTGCTCCTATTATCTGCCGGTGATTGGTACATTATCTCCAGGCCTCACAACAGCCCCTGGGATAGGTGCAAATATTTTCATTTTACAGGAAAACCATGGGCTCAGTGCATGCTAAGACCATGTCTTAGTTCATTTGTGCTGCTACAACAAATACCCCAGACTGGATAATTTATAAAGAACAGAAACTAATTTCACTGAGCAGTGGTTTGTAGTTCTCCTTGAAGAGGTCCTTTACATCCCTTGTAAGTTGGATTCCTAGGTATTTTATTCTCTTTGAAGCAATTGTGAATGGAAGTTCATTCCTGATTTGGCTCTCTGTTTGACTGTCACTGGTGTATAAGAATGCTTGTGATTTTTGCACATTAATTTTGTATCCTGAGACTTTGCTGAAGTTGCTGATCAGCTTAAGGAGATTTTGGGCTGAGACAATGGGGTTTTCTAAATATACAATCATGTCGTCTGCAAACAGGGACAATTTGACTTCTTCTTTTCCTAACTGAATCCCCTTGATTTCTTTCTCTTGCCTGATTGCCCTAGCCAGAACTTCCAACACTATGTTGAATAGGAGTGGTGAGAGAGGGCATCCCTGTCTTGTGCCAGTTTTCAAAGGGAATTTTTCCAGTTTTTGCCCACTGCTCAGTGAAATAAAAGAGGACACAAACAAATGGAAGAACATACCATGCTCACGGATAAGAAGAATCAATATCGTGAAAATGGCCATACTGCCCAAGGTTATTTATAGATTCAATGCCATCCCCATCAAGCTACCAAGGAGTTTCTTCACAGAATTGGAAAAAACTGCTTTAAAGTTCATATGGAACGAAAAGAGAGCCCGCATCTCCAAGACAATCCTAAGTCAAAAGAACAAAGCTGGAGGCATCACGCTACCTGACTTCAAACTATACTACAAGGCTACAGTAACCAAAACAGCATGGTACTGGTACCAAAACAGAGATATAGACCAATGGAACAGAACAGAGTCCTCAGAAATAATACCACACATCTACAGCCATCTGATCTTTGACAAACTTGAGAGAAACAAGAAATGGGGAAAGGATTCCCGATTTAATAAATGGTGCTGGGAAAATTGGCTAGCCATAAGTAGAAAGCTGAAACTGGATCCTTTCCTTACTCCTTATACGAAAATTAATTCAAGATGGATTAGAGACTTAAATGTTAGACCTAATACCATAAAAACCCTAGAGGAAAACCTAGGTAGTACCATTCAGGACATAGGCATGGGCAAAGACTTCATGTCTAAAACACCAGAAGCAACGGCAGCAAAAGCCAAAATTGACAAATGGGATCTCATTAAACTAAAGAGCTTCTGCACAGCAAAAGAAACTACCATCAGAGTGAACAGGCAACCTACAGAATGGGAGAAAATTTTTGCAATCTACTCATCTGACAAAGGGCTAATATCTAGAACCTACAAAGAACTCAAACAAATTTACAAGAAAAAAACAAACAACCCCATCAAAAAGTGGGTGAAGGATATGAACAGACATTTCTCAAAAGAAGACATTCATACAGCCAACAGACACATGAAAAAATGCTCATCATCACTGGCCATCAGAGAAATGCAAATCAAAACCACAATGAGATACCATCTCACACCAGTTAGAATGGCGATCATTAAAAAGTCAGGAAACAACAGGTGCTGGAGAGGATGTGGAGAAATAGGAACACTTTTACACTGTTGGTGGGATTGTAAACTAGTTCAACCATTATGGAAAACAGTATGGCGATTCCTCAAGGATCTAGAACTAGATGTACCATATGACCCAGCCATCCCATTACTGGGTATATACCCAAAGGATTATAAATCATGCTGCTATAAAGACACATGCACACGTATGTTTATTGCGGCACTATTCACAATAGCAAAGACTTGGAATCAACCCAAATGTCCATCAGTGACAGACTGGATTAAGAAAATGTGGCACATATACACCATGGAATACTATGCAGCCATAAAAAAGGATGAGTTTGTGTCCTTTGTAGGGACATGGATGCAGCTGGAAACCATCATTCTTAGCAAACTATCACAAGAACAGAAAACCAAACACCGCATGTTCTCACTCATAGGTAGGAACTGAACAATGAGATCACTTGGACTCGGGAAGGGGAACATCACACACCGGGGCCTATCATGGGAGGGGGGAGGGGGGAGGGGGGAGGGATTGCATTGGGAGTTATACCTGATGTAAATGACGAGTTGATGGGTGCTGACAAGTTGATGGGTGCAGCACAGCAACATGGCACAGGTATACATATGTAACAAACCTGCACGTTATGCACATGTACCCTAGAACTTAAAGTATAATAATAATAATAAATAAAAATAAAAATAAAAATAAAAAAATAATAAAGAAAAAAAAAAGAAAGAAACTAATTTCACATAGTTCTGGAGGCTGGGAAGTCCAAGTTTAAGGCACTGGTGGTTCAGTGTCTGGTGAAGGCTGCTCTCTCCTTCCAAGATGGTGCCTTGATGCTGTGTCCTCTGAAGGGGAGGAACACTGTGTCCTCACATGTGGAGAGACAGAAAAGAAAGATGCCAAACCCTGTGTGAAGCCTCTTTTATGAAAGCCTTCATCCTATTCATGAGGGAGGAGCCCTCACAACCTAATCACCTCTCAAAGCCCCACCTCCCAATGCCATGACATTAGGCCTTGAGTTTCAACACTTGGATTCTGGAGGAGACATGTTTAGACCACAGCAGACCCTGATGCAGGGCGCATGCTCAGTCAATGCTCTAGGTCAGAAGTCATGCCTGGTCATGACCCTTTGTCAATTCCACTTGCCCCTGTACGATTAGGTACAGAAGCTTAGTGTCTGGTAAGAACTATACCCCAATACCCTAAAGCGGCAGGAAAAGTGGGCCTGGTCTCCTTACTGTCCTGAACCCAACACTCCAAGGCTCAGAGCAGGGCTGGGCTTGGTGGTGGGGTCACTCTACATGCCCAGGCTGATGGAAGATGCAGGTGCCCTGGTCAGGGGCCGTGGGCCCCATGCACATCCGCAGGCTCCCGCGACAATTTCCCCACAACCTCACACTCCCTCAGACTCGGGGGGCAGAGTTCCCCTCCCCAGCCATTGGGTCTCTGTGTCTCTCTGCCCAGCCTGTGAGCTCTGTCTCCTCACTCTCAGCAAGGTGGCCAAGTGCCTGGTATGGGACAGGGCCAAGCAGGCACTTCCCAGACTGCAGTGACCTGCACCATGGACGTATCCAGAAAAGGCATAAGCTTGCAGCACTGGGCGGTCCTGTCCCATCAGGCTCTCCCTATCTTCCTGCAGAGTTTATCCTTCTTGCTGCCTCTGTCTAACCTGACACTGATGCTGGTGGGGTCTCCGCCACCAGGTAGTGTTGCCCTCTGTCTTGGGCAGTCTGGAGGGGCTCATTTGGGCCTTTGCGAGTCCACGGGCTCTGGACGGCAGACCTCAACAGCTGAGGTTGAGGCTCAATGTGCGCCTTATTTATGGGCCACGTACAACCCAGTGTTGTGTTTGCAGGACTTGCTGGTGGGGTGCAGGACCATTCCCCATGAGTTTGGAGACTAGCAGTCTAGAGATTTATGGCCTGAGCAGTTAGAAGAGGAAGCTGTAAAGTGCCTACAGAGCAGCTCTAAAAATTAAGACGTCTGCTTCCCGCACCCACAGGCGGGAAATGCAAGACCCCTGACGCCTGGCTTAGGCTCCTCACGCCGAGCCCATTCGTGCGTGAAATGAGAAAGAAGGACAGGATGCATTTCATGCAATTTTGTCAGAGAATCTTCCCTATTTTTAGTTCCTGAAATAAAATAGAACATTCAAGTTTCCTGGGAAGTTGATCATGACAGACTCTGAGAAGGAGCAGGGAGTGGGAGGAAGCCAGGCCTCCCGACAGGCCCAGCAACCTCACAGGCCTCAGACGCGATGCGCCTGAGAAGAGTCCATCCTTTGTATTCGCGTGGTGCTAAGGTCATGTTCTATCTTTGTCACGTACTTGCTGTCTAACTTGGGCCACTTATTAGTATTAAATTCTCCGAGTCTTGGTGTTTCACTTCACAGCTTTTAATGAGGGGACTATGGTGAATGGTAGAGCCCCGGGCCTCACCCTAGATACGCAATTAGTCCCCTTTCTTTTTTTTTTTTTTTTTTTTTGAGACGGAGTCTCGCTCTGTCGCCCAAGCTGGAGTGCAATGGCCGGATCTCAGCTCACTGCAAGCTCCGCCTCCCGGGTTTACGCCATTCTCCTGCCTCAGCCTCCCGAGTAGCTGGGATTACAGGCGCCCGCCACCTCGCCCGGCTAGTTTTTTTTTTGTATATTTTTAGTAGAGACGGGGTTTCACCGGGTTAGCCAGGATGGTCTCGATCTCCTGACCTCGTGATCCGCCCGTCTCGGCCTCCCAAAGTGCTGGGATGACAGGCTTGAGCCACCGCGCCCGGCCTAGTCCCCTTTCTTTCTTCGCCTCTGCCTTTCTCCTCCCCTAACCTGGCTCAGCAAAGCGTAAGGCCAAAGGCCTCAAAAAGTCTAAAGTGTTAAAAGTATCAGCTGAGGGAGTACAGGGCCCTGAAGAGCAGGGGTCACTCACTGAAGGGCATGGTCGGCCTGAAGAGCAGGGGTCACTCACTGAAGGGCATGGTCGGCTCTGCAGCGTGGTGAATGACTGTGCGTCCTGGGCCTGCGGCACAGGTGAGCGCAGGTGAATCATTTTGCGTCCTGGGCCTGCGGCACAGGTGAGCGCAGGTGAATCATTTTGCGTCCTGGGCCTGCGGCACAGGTGAGCGCAGGTGAATCATTTTGCGTCCTGGGCCTGCGGCACAGGTGAGCGCAGGTGAATCATTTTGCGTCCTGGGCCTGCGGCACAGGTGAGCCCCAGGTGCAGGGCATCTTCCCCAGGCGCGCAGCAGGAAAGGCAGTGAGCACAGACACCCAGAGGCTCTGGTGTTTGCTGGTCGCGGCCCGGCTAAGCACTTACTTTTACACACAGTGTCCCATTTTAGTGCTTCCAATAACCCTGTTCAATGCTATTATTGCCTTCGTTTACAACTAAGGAAAGTTCAGTCCAGAAAGGGCAGGTTACTTGCCCAGGTACCCACGGCTGGTAGCTAGAACGAGGTTTTGGCTCAAGGTTTCAGGGGCCCCAGATCCTAATCTCTAATCCACTGAAGGCCAAGCCAACTCAGAAGGATTGAGTTTTAGGATGGAAAAAACCATCATTTTTTAGGGCCAGCAAATGTCAAGGGGAGGAGAGTCAAGAGGCAACCTCATGGAGCATGTCCTGTGTGCCAGCCACGGAGCCACAAGCCGGGCGAGAAAAGTCAGTTTGCTGCCCTTCCCAGGGCACTGACCTGAGACAGAAAGATGATCTCAGTGAACTCCCCTGGGCTGCGGAGGGCTGGGAGGTTTGGGGAATTGTCGGGATAGGCAGAGCCTACAAATCTAATGCACAGGCCTTACTTACACTGAGCCAGTTACAAGAAGCAACTCTTGCTAACTCCCGAGTTAAAAGGCCAACAGCCTGGATTTCCCATGGCCTCACTGCCCCACCCCACCCAGCTAGGCTGCTAGCATCAGGAATTGGCCATCATTTTTGGGAGTGAAGTGACTTTGACCAGTGGGGCGCTCTGGAAAGCCTGAGGCCTTCCATAAGCCCTCAGAGTCCTGATTCTGGATGATCAAAGGAGTCCTGGGTCTGCCTGAAATCACCCAGGAAGTGGCTGTTTGGTGTCGTTTCCTGCTGGCCAGGACAGGCCCTGCAGGCTGCCCAGAGCAGCTCCTCTGCCGAGAGCAGGCATCTGTCAGCGGCCCTGGGGTCATGGCTGGAGATGAACATTTTGGAATTGTTTTAGTGATGTTCAGAAGAGAGGAGCAAGACAGCGGGTGGTGGCCGGGCGTGGTGGCTCACGCCTGTAATCCCAGCACTTTGGGAGGCCGAGACGGGCAGATCACGAGGTCAGGAGATGGAGACCATCCTGGCTAACACGGTGAAACCCCGTCTCTACTAAAAAAACAAAATACAAAAAACTAGCTGGGTGAGGTGGCGGACGCCTGTAGTCCCAGCTACTCCGGAGGCTGAGGCAGGAGAATGGCGTGAACCCAGGAGGCGGAGCTTGCAGTGAGCTAAGATCTGGCCACTGGACCCCAGCCTGGGCGACAGAGCGAGACTCCGTCTCAAAAAAAAAAAAAAAGAGCGGGTGGTGGCCCTGAACTCCCTAGGATGCACACTCTCAAGCCAGGTGGGGCGGCCACCCGGTCACTCTGCCCAGGATGCAGGCTCTCGGGTGGCCCTGCCTGGTGGGTTTCCTTCAGGGTGTGTTCCCCTGCTGGCGCTCACCTGTTAGCGCCCTGCAGCTGGGCACCGCCTCCCTCTAGTACCCCACACTGTACCCCACAGTCTAATGCAAATGAGGAGAGCTTGCTCTCGCCAGGCAGCTCGACTTCCACCTCTTTTTACCAACAAGGCAAATCAGTCACAAGTGCAGAACTCGCGCGTGATGACACACCAACCGCCAACACGCTGGACGTTTTTTTCTGGAGGATTATTTGTGGAGGATTATTTTCTGGAGAGGGTAGTATTATATTCTTTGCGGGTTCTACTCAAAGCCAGGGTCCCTTGGGTCTTGTCCAGGGCAAGGGCTGGGGGTTAAGTGTCGACTCCAGTCAGCGGCAGTTGTCTCGATTTCAGTTTAGACATCATTAAAAGCGTTCCTTGAAAGCAACTTCACATTCGAATGGAGAAAAAAAGAGTAAAGCAGACAATCCCAAATGTTAGATAATACAAATAATTGATATTCTGTGTTTGGCAGACATGTGGTTCTTTCATTTTGGGTGGGCCTAATACTCTAGGAATTAAAAATATTTCAAGGAAGTAAACACGCAGTTCTACCAAGACCCTGGAAATTGTCCACATTCCCTATCCTGCCTGCTCCTCACCTATTTCCCTTCCCCTGTCATGTGTTTTGACTTTTCCTAACTTTTTCAGGCTCACGTGTTCAACTTTTAAAAGGGTTTCCCTCATCCCTCAAAATAATAATAATAATAATAATAATAATAATAATAATAATAATAATAAAACAACCCTGGAGCTGTAATTGGAGCGCAGGGCCACCAGATGGCAGCGGAGCATAAGTCACAGGCTCCGCGCAGCACGGGAAAGCAGCGCCTCGCTAGATCCCGCCGTGGGGAAGAGCCCGGAGTCTATGCACGCGGGTATAGACTGCACAACAGATTTAGGAGGAGGCTCAGCTCAGACCGCTAAGCCGTTTATTCTCAATCGCGTGGCTCGTCAGTGGCAACTCAGGAGGCGGACCTGACTCAGGCCTGCTGAGCGCTCAGGCTACCTCCAGGGATGCGGAACCAGACAGCTCCTCGTTCCTGACCCAAAGAGAGCTCTCCTCTGGATGTTTAAACGTCAAAAATACTGGCCTCTACCCAAAGCTTGATGTGGAAAATCTCGAATGTTTCTAACTTATTCCTCTTTTTTCTGCCGCCTGGCCCTAAGCCCACAGGGCCCGTCTGCTGTCCTTGGAAACGCCTCTACAAAAATCCCTCCGGCCCTTTCTGTTCAATAACGTGACGTTAGCAGATGCTCGTAGTCTCCGGGATTCAGAAATGTGAACTATTCTCTCCTCCTTTAAAGATTTTTTAAAGAGTAAACCAAGTCCCAGGTAAAATTTTATCTGAAGGAATTCTTAACTCATATTAACTTCTAAAGCTCGTTTTATACCCAAGTTAGAGTTAGAAAGTTCCTTGGATGCCCTCCCTGTTTGACCTGGCAGGGGAGAAGTTTCTAGCACGCTTGTCTTCCCTTGCTTCTAGTCTAGCTGAGTTATTTATTCCTCGGGGACTGGCCCCGAGGCCCCGGAGCTGCTCCGAGTGGTCGAGGCCCCACAGTGTGAGAGCTGGGGGCCTTCAGAGGCTCGGGCACCTGGCCCAGCAAGCACTCGGGCTTGGAGTCCACCCCAGGCCTTGGGGTTCTTTACAGACTCTTGCTCCGGGTTACCCCAGATTGCTTCATCCCGCTCCCGGGGAGGTGCAGAGGTGAAGCCTGCGAGACCCCCGCTCCCTCCTCCTCTGCAGCTGTGACCCCGGAATCCAGCTTTCCTAAACTTGATGTAACAAGGCCCTGGCAATGGCCTGGCCGCCCAGGGCTCGGTGTGGACTCCGTGGATCTAGGAGAGCACCTGGGCAGAGACAGCCACTTCCCCTTCACATGACGCCACTTCCGGGTCACGTGACACCGCGGAGCATAGTGGGTAGGCATGGCACGCGGAAACCAAGATCTGTCTCTTCTGGGAGTCCCGAGTCGTCAGCCTTTGTTTCCCATCGTGTTCCTGCGGCTTCCTGGAGCAGCCTCCCAGAGTCCAGACCAACAGGAAGCTGCCCGCCCGGCTTAGTGTGTTTGGGGCGCTAGCACAGGAAAGGGGCCCACGCGAGATCTGCGTAGACAGTGATGACCCAGCCTCGCAGGGGGCTCCCGCAGCAGCTGAGGACAGGCCTCGGGATGGTCGCCCACAGGCGGCCTATCCCTGCCTGCAGCCTCGGGAGCAGCCAAGGCTGGATGGGGCAGTGGGAGGCCTGCGGGGGTGCGGAGACTGTGGTGGGAGTGCGAGCCCTTCTTTGATCTGCACCGCCAGGGGAAAGGGATTTGGATCCCGGGTATGACGGTTGTAAAACAGGAGGCTGGAAATCCACGCTCCTGAGGCCTGGGTGGCCCCGAGCAGAGGGCCAGGCCCGGCCCATCCCTGCTGTCTGTTTCCCGGGCCACCTCCCAGAAGCCAGAGCCCCTGGCAGTTGGGAGAACAGACCCTGCGGCTCTTGGTGTTAAGGCCACGGCACCCTGAGAGAACTAACACTTGTGTTAGGAGGGCAGGTTCACAGCCGCTTCCTGAGCAGAGCGCGTCGGGCCCCCCTGTGTGGCTGCTGGCTGCAGTTGTCTCATGGAGACATGTCAGGGACAGGCGCCTCAGAGAAGGATGATCTGGAGTCAGGCACTCGTGTGAGGCACTGCTGGAGCGAGGGGTCGAAAGAGGGAATGGATTTGTGATTTTTTTCTAAAGTAAAATTTCTCCTGGGCATTTTCACCTTCCTCTGAATTTGCCTACACTTTAACCCTTGGCTAAGTCTTGCCTCAAGCACATCCCCACCGCCACCGTCTGCATTTCACGTTTTCAGGGCCATACATGTCCTGTATTAGCCACAGCCTTTTACTGGATTTGCCTTTGCCATCTTACATTGAAAACAATGCCTTAAAAGGGAGACCGAGATTTCTGCAAGACAAGTTTCAGCTCAAATTTCTCGCCCATAAGGAATAGGGAAAACAGGTCCCTCTCCCCCTTAATGGGCAGGAGCTGACAGTGTGACTTATTTCGTGAGTCCAGAGTGTTCTTTACTAAAATGTTATACATCCTCCTCCTCCTCCTCCTCCTCCTCCAACCCCGAGCACTGCTATCCTAAGACCACAGCTTGAGTTTTAGAAGGGAAGAGAAAAGAGAGACAGCTATAGTGAATGGCTGTGATAACTGGTGTTATCTAAACATTTGTGCTCCTGTTCTTAGCAGCTCCAGACCTGGATTCACGGTGCTGCAGGGACTGTTCTTTAAACAATTTAGCCTAGAAGGTAGAATTTTCTTTGATGGCCCAATTGAAGAGGACCCAGGTGGGGAAGGACATTGAAATTCCCGTCTACTAAGCAACCTTTTCCAAAGGAGCTCGCTTTCCCAGGCTGTCTTATTTTCAGGAGCAGCCTCCTCAAACCCGTTAAAAGTCAGCAAGGCCTTGATGGTGGCCATAGGTCCCCTATAGGGGTCCCTTCTGTGGCCCTGGGAGTCCCCTAACTGTGTGTTTTGAGGGTCACAAGCATTTGCAAAAGTTGTAAAAGTAAGACTTTTTTGGTGTTCTTTTTCTTAAAGAGTTTATTCTCCTCAGAAATTGTAAAAGTCCTAAGCTCTACAAAACCTGGGTCTGAGCCTGTTCTTGTTTTAAATGAGGTATATAAATCAGTGATTACAAAACCTGGATCTGAGCCTGTTCTTGTTTTAAATGAGGTATATAAATCATGTGCCCCATAAATAACTGAGGTGCATGCAGGAAGAGCCGTTAAAACTTTATCTGGGCTGGGTGTGGTGGCTCACACCTGTAATCCCAGCACTTTGGGAGGCCGAGGCAGGTGGATCACAAGGTCAGGAGTTCGAGACCAGCCTGGCCAACATGGTGAAGCCCCATCTCTACTAAAAATACAAAACTTAGCTGGCTGTGGTGGCACACACCTGTAGTCACAGCTACTCGGGAGGCCGAGGCAGAAGAATCACTTGAACCCAGGAGACAGAGGTTGCAGTGAGCCAAGATCTTTCCACTGCACTCCAGCCTGGGCAACAGAGCGAGACTCCATCTCAAAAAAAACAAAACAAAGAAAACAGCAGAAAAACATCTTTATCTGTTCATTTTTTAAAATCAAATAAGAAAATCACATTTTATGAATGTTACACACCCTGGTCCCTTATACCCCAAATGCATGCATGTCAGAGGAGCACGGACATCCCTGAAGAGTGAATGAGGAGCCCCCAGTGGAGGGTGGGGGCAGGGTATGCTCACTGGCGTTTTCCTTTCAGTATTTGGTGTGTGTATTCAATTGACATGGGAGCAGCGTATTCAGTCTTGCTGCTTGCACTCAAAACACAAGTTGGAGTCAGAGCAAAAACACTTTTAAAGTTAAGATAAAACATTGTTTATTTTTGTTATAACCTTTAAAATGTGTGTGTTTATAACAAAGTATATTAGTGCAGTAGTTGTGCATATATATGTAAAATCAATAACTTACTTTGGGGGTGCTTTCTAAAAATCTTAATAGGGGCGCACCATTGAAAGTCTGGAAATTATAGTTTTAAAGTACTGTACAGGTTGAGCGTCCCTAATCTGAAATCCAAAATGCTCCAAAATTTGAAATTTTGAGTTTCCAAACCCAAAAAGTTTGATATGACACCACAAGTGGAAAATTTCATACCTGACCTGTGACACACTGTGGTCAAAACTTTGTTTTACACACAAAATTATTAAAAATACTGTATAAAGTTATCTTCAGGCTATGTGTGTAAGGTGTGTATGAAACATAAATAAATTTCACGTTTCAACTTGGGTCCCATCCACAAGATATCTCATTATGTATGTGAAAATATTTCAAAATCCAAAAAACATTCCAGAATCTGAAAACTATTATAACTTTTCTGGTCATGACAAGACAGGAGGTCAGTCATACCTCAGTACACTTCTTTCTTCACTAACCCTCACAAGACCTTTTTTACTTAAGAAATAAACAGAAACCAGTCCTGGAAAACAAAGAGCGAAGACTCTTCTGCTGAATTCAAGCAACCTCCTGATGCTGCACCCAGAGTCCCCTCCCCTTTCCCTAGTTTCCTGGTTTTGACGGGATAGCTGACCAGTTTACACGATCCCAATCACTGACTGGTTCTGGCTGGTTTATGGAGGATGTGCACACAGCACCTTTGTGTTCTATCTTTCACCTTTTGACATAAAGCCTAATTTTACTGCATTTTAGTATTACATCTTCATCCCAGCTGAACATGGGACACATGTAACATATATGTTTGCTTCCCACACAGGTGTACGACTTTTCTTCATGAATATTCATAGTTTCTCCTATAACCTGCTAAATATGTATATTTAGCTAACCTATTTAACATGAAACTGTCCCACCCTCCTTTCCTCCCAAGTACCTGCTTTCAGTCTCAACGGAAGGCTCCACTTCCCAGCCTGCAGGTTGCATCATAAGAAATCATAAGAAATAAAGTTCTCTAAACAAATTTACAAGAAAAAAACAACCCCATCAAAAAGTGGGCAAAGGATAATGAACAAACACTTCTCAAAAGAAGACATTTAAGCAGCCAACAGATATATGAAAAAAGGCTCATCATCACTGGTCATCAGAGAAATGCAAATCAAAACCACAATTAAATACCATCTTATGCCAGTTAGAATGGCAATCATTAAAAAGTCAGGAAACAACAGATGCTGGAGAGGATGTGGAGAAATAGGAATGCTTTTACACTGTTGGTGGGAGTGTAAATTAGTTCAACCATTGTAGAAGACAGTGTGGTGATTCCTCAAGGATCCAGAACTAGAAATACCATTTGACCCAGCAATCCCATTACTGGGTATACACCTAAAGGATTATAAATCATTCTACTATAAAGACACATGCACACGCATGTTTATTGTGGCACTGTTCACAATAGCAAAGACTTGGAACCAACCCAAATGTCCATCAATAATAAACTGGATAAAGAAAATGTGGCACATAAACACCATGGAATACTGTGCAGCCATAAAAAAGGATGAGTTCGTGTCCTTTGTAGGGACATGGATGAAGCTGGAAACCATCATTCTCAGCAAACTAACACAAGAACAGAAAAACAAACACCACATGTTCTCACTCATAAGTGGGAGTTGAACAATGAGAATACATGGACATAGGGAGGGGAACATCACACACTGGGGCTTGTTGGGGGGTCCCTCCATCCCAGTGTGGAACAACCCTCCACTACAACCTTCTGTCTCAGTGTGGAACAACCCTCCACAGCAACAACCCTCCGTCCCAGTGTGTAATAACCCTCCACCACAATCCTCTGTCCCTCCACCACCACCCTCCGTCCCAGTGTGTAATAACCCTCCACCACAACCCTCTGTCCCAGCAGAGTTTGCATGAATCTTTTTGTGCGCTCACAGCTCTCTCTCTCTCTTTTTTTTTTTTTAAACATGGGTCACAGTTTCAGTCCTTCAGCCTCAATGGGGTTTTTGATGTTTATGTAGGGTGTTACTCAAGCCAGATGTCCATCTTGAGATTTCTGAATCTCCTGTGATCACAGCTTGTCTTGCCTGTAGGAATTCACTGAAAGAGATGTCCTTTACTTAAAAGCTACATGTGAAGATGAACTCCTTGTCTTAACATTTGCAGTCCTGATGTCACTCTGTCTTCTGCTTGTCCTGGTATAGTCCTACTGTTTTCTAGAAATCTCTTTTAAGCATTATTTTTGAAAAAAATTTTTATAGGTGAATATTCATGCTAACCTAGTGGGTATGATCTTGGAACTTCCACAACTTCCTACTTGAAGATCAAAGTATGAGATGCTGTGTGCTCTATAGTTGTTAGTGCTATGAAAGCAAAAATGCTTTCTACGCTGGTGTTCGTTACTATTTTACTGAGCACTAATGAATGTATGCTGTGTGCTGGAAATCGACTTAAAGGTATCATGTTCTTATAGCAGGTTAGTGCATTTGCATGTTTGCGGAAAACCCTTTCTGCATAAATTAGTTAGGTTGTCTATCTGCTTTAGTTTAGTGCAATGTTTGGTAGAGTATTACTTACCGGAAAGCATGTATGTCATTTCCAAAAAGAAGAAAAAACATAGTAGTTCAATTTCCGACATGTACTTTTGATTTTTTATTTAAGTAAAAGTCTGTACTGATTTTTCACTTCGCTATTCTGGTTTGAAAGGATGAGCTACAAGCGATGTGTTTTTCTTTTCTTTTTCTTTTCTTTTTTTTTTTTTTTTTTGTCGCCCAGGCTGGAGTGCAGTGGCACAATCTCAGCTCACTGCAAGCTCCGCCTCCCAGGTTCACACCATTCTCCTGCCTCAGCCTCCCGAGTAGCTGGGACTACAGGCGCCCGCCACCACGCCCGGCTATTTTTTTGTATTTTTAGTAGAGACGGGGTTTCACCATATTAGCCAGGATGGTCTCAATCTCCTGACCTCGTGATCTGCCTGTCTCAGCCTCCCAAAGTGCTGGGATTACAGGCGTGAGCCACCGCGCCCAGCAGCGATGTGTTTTTCTGTACTGATGTGTCACTTATTACATTCTTTTGTACCATGAGTTAAAAAAAAGAAATCAAGTTATCTTTTCCAAATGTATAGATCTCGTGATTTTAAGTAGACTCTGGACATGTTTATACCATGACTTCTGCCTTTCAGACAGTTGGAGGATTCTGGAAGCAGCACGGAGAGTTTACATTGCCCTGGCTTTGAGTTTTGAAGCATGGGTGCCCCACTCTTGTGGGATTTTGGAGCTTCTGACGAATGCACATGTTGAATCAGAGGGCTCCAGAGTATTAGAACCAGAAAGTCATTTAGAGAACACGTGAAGCTTTATTTCACAGACAGGAAGCTGGGTCCGAAGCAGTGAGTGAGGATGTGCCTGGGGTGAGCCTGGAGTGGGAATTCCCATGCTATCCTTTATTGTTTATCAAAGACTCAGGTGGGATCTTTAGCTTCCCCAGACTCTGTTTCCCCACAGAATCTGTTTCAGGATTCTCTGTATTACTGGTGATAACTCATTTGCAAATACTTGTCGTGGTATGTGCACATAATTATATTAGCATTGAATAAATACACCCCACCTCAAACATTCGACTCAGATCATAAGCTAATTGGGCATAATCCCAGTCATAAAAGGAAGTGGAGAGATCAGACCCTGTATATATGTTTATTTTATTTATTTATTTATTTGAGACGGAGTCTCACTCTGTCACCCAGGCTGGAGTGCAGTGGCGCGATCTTGGCTCACTGCAACCTCCGCCTCCCAGGTTCCCCCCATTCTCCTGCCTCAGCTTCCTGAGTAGCTGGGACTACAGGCGCCCGCCACCACGCCCGGCAAATTTTTTTTGTATTTTTAGTAGGGACAGGGTTTCACCGTGTTAGCCAGGATGGTCTTGATCTCCTGACCTTGTGATCCTCCCGCCTCGGCCTCCCAAAGTGCTGGGATTACAGGCGTGAGCCACCGCACCTGGCCCAGACCCTGTATATGTTTATTAGAGAATCTTTTTGCAATAGGAGCTGGTCTCCCATTCTGTCCTTGAAAGCAGTGGCTAACTTTGTTTTCTCTCTCTTAAAATAAGTTGCAAATATTTAAAGACTGGGATAAGAGATGGATTTATCCAAAGCTGGCTCTTCAAGCCAGGCCTCTTTTACCAATTTCTGCACTTACAAAGACAGAGCTTTTTACCGAGCTCTTAGAAAAGTCTGCTACACCCAGGAAATGGTAAGCCCAGGGGACCTGCATGTGGGACACGCTCACGAGCTCTTGCTGTTGCTCACAGGGACCACATGAGTTACAGGCGAAGGTGCTGGAACTACCCTCAAGAGTAGAAACCGCTTCTAGTCAAACAGACACCCCTCTCTAAAATGAGGCCTCAGTCTTAGTCTGTCGTTGCAACACACCTTATATTTATTTAGATAACTGTGTGTGTGTAATTTTTTGAAGGTGGGGTTTATTTTTATATTATAAAAAGAAAAAAAAAGAACTCCTCAGGAATCTTAGCAAAGGAAAGGAATAGTTCATGCTCAGAGAAAAGACACCAAAACACAACATTTTAAGTGTTTTGACTTCAGCACGGTCCCCACATCCTCTGGAGAGCAGACAGTGGAAGGAGACAGTTGAAATAAACAAGCAATTCTGTAAAACAGAAAGACCTAGAAACCCCATAAATACAATTCCAATATAAATTTGTTTTGCTTTTTGAAAGTTTAATATATCAGCCGGACGCGGTGGCTCATGCCCGTAATCCCAGCACTTTGGGAGGCCAAGGTGGGCGGATCACAAGGTCAGATCAAAACCATCCTGGCTAACACGGTGAAACCCCGTCTCTACTAAAAATACAAAAAATTAGCCGGGCATGGTGGCGGCGCCTGTAGTCCCAGCTACTCGGGAGGCTGAGGTAGGAGAATGGCATGAACCCGGGAGGCAGAGCTTGCAGTGAGCCAAGATCGCGCCACTGCACTCCAGCTTGGGTGACAGAGTGAGACTCCGTCTCAAAAAAAAAACAAAAAAAATCAAGTTGAATATATCAAAAGGCCTGCATGAGTGACATGTTCATCCCACCAGAGATTCTCCGTAAAGCCGCTGTCAGCAGCAGTGGTGGACAAGCAGCCCCCTCCCATTCCAGAACCCGTGTGTCCAATGCCTATGTGTCTTTCAGGCCAAAGCCAGGTTCGGATGACCTGCTTCTGCCAGTCACCTGGCTATCGATCGTCCAGCCTCTCCAGGAGGGTGGCAGGGCACAGAGAAACCCTGACATGGTAGTGACGCAAACGCAGTCTCCAACAGCAGACTTCAAGCACTGTCTCTCCCAGCTCCCCTCAGAAGGAGATCCTTATTCTAACCAGTCTACTCACCTTACATTTCACTTCTGGAGAGCAGAATGGTTTTCTCTTTTACAAAAACAGTACATCCACCCACCCATGTGTGAAAACAATACATCCACCCAGCCATGTGTATAATTCTTTTGTTTTCACATTTAAATATAAAAATATTACTCTGCTTCATGTGATAAATGGGGAACCAAGCAATAGGAACTTTTTCCTTTAAGGTAGGGATAACATAGGCTTACCCTCTGAGCTCGGTCGTCAGGTGCGGGCATCCAGCTCCAGGCAAGGGAAGCAGCACTGCAAGAGACCAAGGGTGTTTCCCTCCTGGCCTGCACCCCTCCCCCTCCTTCTCTCCGAATTCACACTTTTTTTTTTTTTTTTTTTTTTTTTGAGACAGAATCTTGCTATGTCGCCCAGACTAGAGTGCAAAGGCACCTCTGCCTCCTGGGTTCAAGTGATTCTTCTGCCTCAGCTCCCTGAGTAACTGGGATTACAGGCATGTGCCACCACACCCAGCTAAATTTTGTATTTTTAGTAGAGACGGGGTTTCACCATGTTGGCCAGGCTGGTCTCGAACTCCTGACCTCAAGTGATCCACCCACCTCGGCCTCCCAAAGTGCTGGGATTACAGGCGTGAGCCAATGCGCCTGGCCTCTCTGAATCCCACTTTTAATAGAAAGTTGGTTATAACCTTTTAAGAAATTGAACTTCCCACCAGGAGGGGAAATCTTAACCTAAGCCCCAGAGTCAGCCTGGTCCTCCCCTTCCAACAACCCTGAAGATAAAGCCCCGGCACTAGCAAGCATATCTGTCCAGAGAGCTGCAGCTGTTACACTAACAGACCTGATGCCACCGGGCAGCGGTGGCTTCCCTGCTCCCTCCCTCGAGTGCACGAGAAAAGCTTCAGGGAGAGGAAAGAAGTGGGGTGGTTATGAAGAAATTAAGAACTGGACCCCTCTATTCTGGCCACGGAAAGCAAGAATTATTAACTGGGCACAAAGAATAAAAAAGACTAACATTCCACCCTTTGAGTTACAGCTGTTAGGCCACTGCAAGGGGAGCACAGGGCTTGGGTGGAGAACTGGCAGGATGTGACAGGCGGGAGTCTGGTCCTCTACTGGGCACATTGGAAGGGCTCACAGCCAATGTCATTGAGAAGATGTGGGGGTGAGGGCTGCTGTCATTGATCAGGGCTCACGGTTGGCAGAGGAGCGATGGCCACGGTCGGGGAATGTGGGTGCTGGCGCCGTACTTGGCCACACTGGCAGAAACGTTGTTGACATTGCAGGTTTCATGGAATCCAGCTGGGCCCAGGATACTGTCCAAGCCCCATTGGGATATGACGTTGATGCCGCTGGCTTCCTTTCTCCATGGCCTCCTAAGGTGCTTTGGACCACCCCTCTCACATGGCCTTGGTGCTGAAGTCGCACTGTTTTATTTCCAGGAACGGGCTTAGTGCTAAGGCTTGCTGTTGCTCCACAGTCTTCTCATATATGATGCAGGATGAAACGGCCACCCAGAGAGGCTCTCCCATGTTGATTCCATCACAAGGTTCTCCATGGAATTCCTCTGTTAGGCATGACCTCGGGATTTGTCCCACAATCCCAATCACAGCTTACAGGAGTGGAAGGGAACCTCCACGGTATCCCTGCCACAGAGGTCTCTCCACTCTCACTCCCTGGACTGTGGACCTCGGGGCCCAGGGAAGCTGGTGGAAGGTGCCCAGCTGTGCCCTGAGAGCATATTCCTGCTCCGTTCCAAACCAAGGTGCTGACAGCCCACCTGTCTGTTATCCCTTTATAGGTGTGTCTTAAATTGGTCTCTGGGCTTCAATTGTACTGGAAAACTTGATAGAATGCCAGTCTATGGGGTCCTTGCAGAAAGGGCCTGAGACTTGCCAGCAGGGACGACATGCACATCACTGTTGGAGCCATCAGCATTCCATGCAGGCATGGTGTGGGGCTTGCAGGGCAGCCCTTCTCAGCACCATTGACCCAGACGGGTGGCTTGGACTTTCTTATCTCGAGGCAAAGACAGGTACACCTGCTTGATGCTTTTGTTCAAATGAGAACTCATATACATGCACATTCATATGCTCACACTCAGGCACTCACACACATCCATATGCACACAGGCACTCACATTCATATGAGCACACACACACACTGGCATTCATATGCACACACATCCATATGCACACAGGCACTCACATTCATATGAGCACACACACACACTGGCATTCATATGCACACACATTCATATGCACACAGGCACACATTCACATTCATATGCACACACATATGCACACACATTCATATGCACACACGTTCATATGCACACAGGCACACATTCACATATGCACACACATATGCACACACATTCATATGCACACACATTCATATGCACACACATTCATATGCACACAGGCACACATTCACATTCATATGCACACACATATGCACACACGTTCATATGCACACAGGCACACATTCACATATGCACACACATATGCACACACATTCATATGCACACACATTCATATGCACACAGGCACACATTCACATTCATATGCACACACACAGGCACTCACATTCATATTCAAGCCCCACACACACATTCATATACACATGTTCACACTCTCACATATTTGCATATACTTGCACTTAGAGGCACAGCACTACCGCCCGAGCACAGCCCAGCCTCCCACATACTCACCTCACCAGTATGGGACAGATAATAAAAGTTGATCGTCCCATCCCGGGGTTGAGAACTGGCCCACTTACTCTGTGTTTACAGAGGTGAAGAGCCGGGCCAAGGAACCAAGCTCAGGTGTGGCATAGAAAACACAGCCTGATTCTGCAGACCACCTGCCTCCGTCTACAGGCAGAGGATAGGAGGGCCTGACAGGTGTTTATTTCTCCTTTTCACATTAACTGGGAAGTGACAGCAGCTCATGGCCACTGCACCCGGCTGCCGTGTGGTTCATCAGACATTTCAGCTGTCTTGAAAGTTGATATTGATTACTTCAGACCGTGCCGTCCGTGGAGCGATTCATCCTGGCAGTTAGAGTGGGCAGAGTGATTAGACTCCCCGCTCCACAGCTGCATCCCACACTTCTGCCTGGTCCTACGCTTGGTTTTAGAGATCTAATTAACACGCGTCGTCCAGTGATCTTGGAGAACATTATGCTAAGTGAAAGAAGCCAGACACAGAAGGACAAATATGCCTGATGCTGCTTGCATGATGAATCTAAACGAGTCAGGCTTATAGGAGTGGAGAGTGGAACAGTGATTGCCAGGGGTGGGATGAGAGAGGGAGGCATGGGGGAGGGAGAGGGGGCGGGATCAGTCGGAGGACTGCAAAGTTTCAATGAGACAAGATAAGTCCTAGCGATCTATTGTATAGCATGGGCATATCATTAGAAACACTGTATTATATACTTAAAATTTGCTGAAAGCATAGATCTTGTGTTTGTATCACAAAATAATTAATAACAATAATTCAGAGGGTGGAAGGAGGCTTTTGGAGGTGATGGATATGCTTACAGCATAAATTATGGTGATGGTTTCACAGGTGAGCACTTATCTCCAAACTTATCAAGTTGTAGACATAAAATATGTACAACTTTTTGTATGTCAATTGGACACCGATACTGATTTATTCTCCTTTTCTTTTTTTTTTTTTTTTTTTTTTTTTTGAGACGGAGTCTCGCTCTGTCGCCCGGGGCTGGAGTACAGTGGCGGGATCTCAGCTCACTGCAAGCTCCGCCTCCCAGGTTCACGCCATTCTCCTGCCTCAGCCTCCCGAGTAGCTGGGACTACAGGCGCCCGCCACCTCGCCCGGCTAGTTTTTTTTTTTTTGTATTTTTTAGTAGAGACGGGGTTTCACCGTGTTCGCCAGGATGGTCTCGATCTCCTGACCTCGTGATCCGCCCGTCTCGGCCTCCCAAAGTGCTGGGATTACAGGCTTGAGCCACTGCGCCCGGCCTATTCTCCTTTTCAAACCTTTTTAAAGGATCGCTTTAATCTGAGTTATCCTTAAATATAAACAAGAAGACCAAGTTATCTTTCACAATTATTATTTTTGGCCACTTATAAATGAGATTTTAAAAAAACAAAAACATTTAAATAGCATGTATGCTTTACATATAAGAATTGTGTTCTGGGTATTTGCAATTTAATCCTAAATCTTAAAATGTTATTTGTTCCTGCTTTACCCCAAACTACAGGATGTGTATTTGCTGTTGGTGACCTCTGAACCCACATCACAGGAGTTTGGTTTCTAAACGTGGACCCTTAATCTGTCCTCCTGGGCGGCCAGGCTCCCTACTCCTCCCGAGCTCCAGATGCTGTTTGTTACAAAACGGCAAGCATAAAAGGCCTTAATGGGTATTATCTCACAAATCTCACAAAATCGCCACTCCCTGTCAGGAGCAGGGGACCTCCTTGCAGGGCAATGAGCAGGAAATTAAACACGTACACACACATATATGCACATACACACACACATATATACACACACGTACACACACACATACATACACATATACATACACACATACACACACACAATTGGTGCAGTGACTGACTCAGCTCTTGAAAGGGAGAAAAACCCAAAGAATGTTCTAGAAATTCCTAGGTGTCAGTTTGTCTTATTTTAATAATAGTCACTATGGAAACAAATCACCCACCTATTTCTTTTCCTACCTCCAAGTGAACAATAGGGTTTCCACTTTTCCTGAGATTCTGTTTCCTCTGCGCAGGAATTTCTTGTAGAGAATGTACAGTGCTTCTAATTGAACCTATGGTTTTCCCCACATGCCTGTTTCTGTTGTTTTAAACCTCCTCTGCCTCGTGGATTTTCACTCTGAAGGCTGAGGAGTCCTGAACCCCATCCTCTGGAGTCCTGAGCGTTTTGTCTGGGGCTCCTTGTCTTGCTCAGGGGTGGAGAATCCAGCTGTGGGTGCAGAGCGGGGCCAGTGTGCCCCAGACGGCTACAAGGTGCCCTGCCCGAGACTCAGTGGAGTCTCACGGAGTTTCCTCTCCTTCCACGCCCCACTTGAGTTAGACAAATGGGAGTGTCCCAGAGGGTCATTTTCCACACTAAGCTGCCGATTCAGGAAAGAACAAAACGCTAACGTGTGTGTGCTTTCTTCCTGTCCTGAACTCACACCCCAAATTCATTGTAGATTTTGTTGAAGCCCAGAAGTTTCTGTACATAGAGATTGCTGTCAGTCCAGTGCACAGGAGTCCCTCAGAGGGGTTCTCTGTGTCCCATGGACGCCCGGGACCCCTCACCTGCACCCCACCTACTCTCATCTCCAAGGACATGCTTTTGTTGGAATATTAAAAGGAAGTGTACTATGTCTAACTTTGTTTATTGCCTGCTATTTTTATGACCTGTAGAGCACTCTTAGGTTTTTATTGTGTGAGATGGAAAATTGCAGATACATGCTAAGAAAACACACACACACACACACACACACACAACCCCAAACAGTTCTATATAGCTGCAGTGTTCTCAAACAGAGCAGTAAAGAGGGCACACGCCAGCAACTAATACAAAATGTATTAAGAATGAGAATAAAATGGCCATAGAGAATAATTTTTCTTATTTGAAAACCTATTTTTAAAAACAGAAAGAAGCTTGACCTAATATTACAGTGCCCAAAGTGTGCCTCAGTTACCTTGGGAAGACTTTTTGGGATTTTACCACTAATATTACTTTATGCTCTTACAGAGCCGTGATTTTCCAAACAGGCACAGCAACATGATACCAAAGCAATTGTTTGGAAATTAGGGGATAAAATTAATGCACCTGGGCCAGGCGCAGTGGCTCACGCCTGTAATCCCAGTACTTTGGGAGGCCAAGGTGGGTGGATCACAAGGTCAGGAGATCAAGACCAACCTGACTAACACGGTGAAACTCCGTCTGTACTAAAAATACAAAAAATGAGCCGTGCGTGGTGGCGGGCGCCTGTAGTTCCAGCTACTTGGGAGGCTGAGGCAGGAGAATGGCATGAACCCAGGAGGCGGAGCTTGCAATGAGCCGAGATTGTGCCACTGCACTCCAACCTGGGGGCAGAGTGAGACTCCGTCTCAAAAAAAAAAAATTGCACCTGACAACTTGGCACATAAATTGCAAACTTGGTTTCCGTTCTCCACCTTTTCCTGATCCATGCCCTCTGCAGTGTGCCTTTGCTGCTCCTCTCATTAAGAGGTGGAGCCTGTTTTTATTACCCTTTGAATCTAGACTCTCTTTAGCCACAGAATATGGCAGAAGTGATAACATGTTATCCCTGGGCTTAGGTCTCCAGGGGTCTTACACACTTGCACTCCTTTTTGGCATACTTCAGGATAAGAGAGCACAGAGAAAAGCCAAGACCCCCCCGCTGACCCACAGCTGACAACATACACATGAGGGAACCCAACTCCAACCAAAAGAGCCTCCTAGCAGAGCCCAGCCTAAACTGCTGACCCATAGAATCACGAGCTCAATAAAAGGCTATCATTTTAAGCTTTGATGTTTTGGGCTTATAGATAACTGACACACACCTTTTCTTTCTCATTTCACCAACTCCTCATCACCCAGCAAAAGGTTATTGTTGTGCAAAAGGTTCTGTCAAAGAATCAGGAGATGGTCAGGGCATAATGGCTCACACTTGTTATCCTAGCACTTTGGGAGGCCGAGGTGGGCGGATCACCTGAGGTCAGGAATTCGAGACCAACCTAGCCAACATGGTGAAACCTTGTGTCTACTAAAAATACAAAAATTAGCCAAGCATAGTGGCACGTGCTTATAATCCCAGCTACGCAGGAGGCTGAAGCAGAAGAATTGCTTGAGAGGTGGAAGTTGCAGTGAGCCAAGATTGAGCTACCACACTCCAGCCTGGGTGACAAGAGCAAAATTCCATTTGAAAATAAATAAATAAATAAATAAATAAATAAATCAGGAGATCTAGTCCTAGTCCTGGTTCTGAAACATTTAGCTGTGACCTTGAGCAGTCCTGTTCCTTTTCTGAGCATCGGCTGCTTTGTCTGCCTGTCTACACACAAAGTATTTGTTACTTCTAACTAGAATATCTGTGTGGAAGAAACTGACAGAGCAGCTTGAATTCTTCCCCACTTTGGTGTGAATGCCTTTAAGAATCATCTCAGACAAATCTATTCACATGACAAATACACCATTTGACTCAGCAATCCTACTTCCTTGCCCTTGTGCTGTGAAATTACACACACGGATATGCAAACATGATGTTCTAGAGTGTCTAGGGCGGCAATGTTAGTATGGCAAACATCAGGAAATAACCTGAATGCCCACTGAGGAACGTGGTTGCACAAATCGTGGTGTATTTATACTATAAAATATTGTACAGCTATTTTAAAATTCTGTGGAAGAGTTTTTTTTTTTTTTTGAGACAGAGTCTTGCTCTGTCGCCCGGGCTGGAGTGCAATGGCGCGATCTCGGCTCACTGCAAGCTCCGCCTCCCGGGTTCCCGCCATTCTCCCGCCTCAGCCTCCCGAGTAGCTGGGACTACAGGCGCCGCCACCGCGCCCGGCTAATTTTTTGTATTTTTTAGTAGAGACGGGGTTTAACCGTGTTAGCCAGGATAGTCTCGATCTCCTGACCTCATGATCCGCCCATCTCGGCCTCCCAAAGTGCTGGGATTACAGGCTTGAACCACCGCGCCCGGCCCTGGAAGAGTTTTTATAATGTATTTTTTAAACGAGAGAAACAGGTTGCAGGGTATAATACATTTTTGTAAGGGAAACAAAATAACACAATCCTTTCTATGTGTCCCTGGTTTCAGTGTGACTGGCCATGGAGAATGATTTGGAAGGAAGCCGACCAGGCTGCTGTCTGGGCTGGAGACAGAGGTAGGAGGTTTCCAATGGTAAATGTGTTGAAATGACCTTGGAGTTTAGGTATAGGGGGTTAGTTAATTTCATGATGGCACATCCATACAGTGAAATAATATTCAGCTGTTAAAAAGAGTGATAATGGTAACTGGGCACAGTGGCTCACACCTGTAATCCCAACACTTTGGGAGACCAATGCAGGTGGATCGGTTAAGCCCAGGAGTTTGAGACCAGCCTGGCAACATGGCAAAACTCCATCTCTACTAAAAATACAAAAATTAGCTGTGCATGGTGATGTGTTGTGCCTGTAATCCCAGCTACTCAGAAGGCTGAGGCATGAGAATTGCTTGAACCTGGAGGCAAAGGTTGCAATGAACCAATACTGTGCCACTGCTCTCCTGCCTGGGTAACAGAGTGAGACTCAGTCTCCAAAATAAAAAAAAAATAATAATAATGATACATAAAAATAATTACATATGGGACAGGCGTGGTGGCTCACGCCTATAATCCCAGCACTTTGGGAGGCTGAGGCGGGCGGATCAAGAGGTCAGGAGATTGAGACCATCCTGGCTAACACGGTTAAACCCCGTCTCTACTAAAAAATACAAAAAATTAGCCGGGCGTGGTGGCGGGCGCTTGTAGTCCCAGTTACTTGGGAGGCTGAGGCAGGAGAATGGCGTGAATCTGGGAGGTGGAGCTTGCAGTGAGCCGAGATTGTGCCACTGCACTCCAGCCTGGGTGACAAAGCAAGATTCCATCTCAAAAAAAAAATTACATATAATATATTTAAAATCATGATATTAATGAACATGAAATAACATTAAAGGAGGTAAAAATATGTGAGCCTGTGCATTTGGAAAATGTTCAGGATGGACACTCATCAAATATTCATGGTAATTATTAGTAATTGTGAGCTTATGAGTGGCTTTACTGTTATTTTTACATACTTACATTCTGTAATTTTGCTAAATTAATGTAGAAAAAAGGAAAGAGGTAGAGAGAGGCAGAAATGTTTAGTAACTCAAAGTGGTTTATTAATGCGGGGCAGAAAGAACCAAAAAGGACCGAGTCCATCATAAACTCAACATCTCTGAATAATAAAGAGGTGAAAGTATTTCAAAATGTTAATGATTACATGTGGAAGGTGGCTTTAGATACTTAGCCTAGTGAAATGGGTGACTGGCCATGTATAAGGTCTTTGTCTCACACAAAGTGATGAGGATGAATGAGATAATTAATATTTATAAAGTTCTTTAATATCCTGCAGAAAAGGCTGTTACATCAGATAATAGTGTATGCCACGGCTCAGTCTTCTGTCTCTCCTCGGATGGGACCCAAGCAGCCTCTTTCTGATGGTGTCTTGAAAGATCACCCGTGTATCTCATGAGGACTAAGTGTGGTCTTTGTTCCTGTAAACAAGAACACATTGATTGGTGACATGATTTGGCTGTGTCCACACCCATATTTCATCTTGAATTGCCACGTGTTGTGGGAGGTAATTGAATAACAGAGGCAGGTCTCTCCCGTGCTGTTCTCGTGAGAACGAGTAAGTCTCATGAGATCTGATGGTCATTATAAGGGGGCGTTTCCCTGCACAAGCTCTCTTTGCCTGCTGCCATCCACGTAAGATGTGACTCGCTCCTCCCTGCCTTTGGCCACAATTGTGAGGCTTCCGAGCCACACGAAACTGTGAGTCCAATTAAACCTCTTTCTTTTGTAAATTGCCCAGTCTCGAGTATGTCTTTATCAGCAGCATGAAAATAAACGAATACAATTGGAGAAAGACATTACATCTTTTTTTACCTTAAATTTTACAAATCAAAACAATAACTATTTTTTACCTTCTGAAACTACATTTGTACTTGGATAGATGTTTTTTGTTGAAATATCAGCCTTGAATAAACTGTGTCTCAACCTGGCTTTACAAACCTTGACACAATAGGAATTTATAATTAAGTGGAAATAGTTAGCATAGATTAAAATGGAAATTAACTTAGACCAGGGGGGTGTGATTAGAATCAAAAGGAAACAGGGATATTTCCACTATGCAGCTTCCCTTTGCCTACTTCTAGATGCCAACATCCACGCAGCTCTTCCCAGAGCCTGGGATTTATACAAAAATTCTAATCTATACCTAGACATGGAATTCGCTGGTATTCTAGCTAAAGAACCAGCTAGAATGAAAAGAACACATTGTAATGAAAAGACCATGTCTGAGAACAGCTTTACCCTCTGGTGAAATGCACCCTTACCTTTGTGGGTGAGCACCTTCTTATTCTTCAGTCTTTGGTGACTGAAGATTCTACAAGGCTTATAAGGTCTGTAGGGGCCGGTGAGTGAATAACAGGCATCTGTAGACCAACTTAGTGTGTTAGTATAATCTTTTTTCACTCTGGGAAAAGGAAAAGGAAAAAATTATTTTTTCCACTTAGACTAATCACAAGTCTTAGCACATTTGAAAACATTCCAATGACAAAAATGGTCGTTTCAGAACAAGAAGCCGGCTGGGCACGGAGGCTCTTGCCTGTAATCCCAGCACTTTGGGAGGCTGAGGTGGGTGGATCACGAGGTCAGGAGATCGAGACCATCCTGGCTAACGTGGTAAAACCCAGTCTCTACTAAAAATACAAAAAATTAGCTGGGCGTGGTGGTGGGCACCTGTAGTCCCAGCTACTCAGGAGGCTGAAGCAGGAGAATGGTGTGAACCTGGGGGCAGAACTTGCAGTGAGCCGAGATCGCACCACCGTACTCCAGCCTGGGCTACAGAGCGAGACTCCGTCTCAAAAAAAAACAAAACAAAAACAAAAACAAACAAACAAACAAAAACATGAAGCCATTGGGTCCCAAGTCTGGCAGCTTCTCTCCTTATTCCAATGATTGAACAGCAACTGCTCTGCAAGCTTCTCTGTGCCACTCCCCACCTCCATTGTCCTACAGATTCCCTTGTCCAAAATCATCAGTGTGTGATTTCCTTGGAATAAAAAGCATATATATAAGGTTACTCGCGTTTTCCTAATGTTGAAACTTGCCTCTCAGTCACATCAACCTGGCTTCATCCACTGTCAGTACTGTCTCTCCCGTTTTACTATTTTATGTGTATAGTTTATGCTGTGAGAAAGGGCACAACTATTTGTACCATAATAAAGAACTCTTGCCATGAGAAGCAAGCCCCCAAAATACTCTGTAAAACTGTACTTCTTACAGTCCATTGTTGTTGTTGTGGGAGGGATGCTTTGTGACCAGGCTTAGAAATGTTTTCCCCAAAGATTACATTCCAAAAACAACAAAAGCAATCTCAGAATCAAGGAGTGTTGCCTTCATTTCACATCAAGCACTCACGGTTTTCCAACTGTGGATGTTCCACATTTCTGCACATAAAATCTGGGTCCATGAAAGATCTGGTTCTGGACTTCATTATGGGAGGACATTTGTTATTAGATGGGGTCCGCTCCCTGGCAAGAGGCAAGTCTGAGAACCAGCAAGTCTCAAAGCAGTTCCTCACGACTGCTGCTGTTACGTGTTACAGTCTGTGTACAAGTGGTTGAAATTTTTAAAAAATCACTCAGGAAATATGCTTTGTGTTCTATCATGTCTTGATACCATCAGTGTAGGAAAAAGTACGCTTTTGAGCTGGGCACAGTGACATGCATCTATGTCCCAGCTAGTCTGGTGGCTGAGGCAGGAGGATTGCTTGAGTCCAGGAGTTCAAGTCCAGCCTGGGCAACATAGTGAGACCTCGTCTCAAAAAGGAAAAAAAAAGTATGCGTTTGAAGAAGTCAAACAACTGTTAGCGTAAGTGAGAAAATTACTCTTGGCGTTCTTCACGGAGAAGTCTGTGCCCAGGGCTGTGACAGCTGATTGAACGTAGCTGTTTATGAGGCTGTGGTTGACCTAAGGAATGAGTAGATACGCTAAGCCCAGATCAGGTTAGAAGTAAACGACACAAGGTCATCTTCTGAGGGCAAACTGCTGAAAATAACCTGTCAATCAAATGTTTAAAATTGAAGCACTGATTCCAGTCATTCAGGGTCAGCAGTAGGGCTGGCAAGACGTACTACTTCCCAATGTTTTGTTATTTGTGCCACAGCATCGATAGGCCTTCATTCAGGAAACGTCTCTTGTGTGTTACATGCACAGAGTGAAGAAAGAATGACAAAAGCTCTGAGCTCCTGGAGTCAGGAAACTAGTGGAGCAGACCAACTTCAACCGTGCAAATAATCCCACAAATCCGTCTCGCTGGAATGTGCGATGGGCACCATGAAGGAAAAGCCAGGGATGCTGTGGAAGAGTAGGACAAGGGCATCCACATCCCACTGGGTGAGGGGAGCCAGGGAAGCCACCCTGAGTCAGAAGCACCCCAGACATCACACCCTACCTGCCCATCCTTTCTTACTAGAGGTAACATCTGGTTCACTTGACGGCTGTCATCAAACAAGTAAAGCTTCCCCTGGAGTTAAACCTGCAGATCAGAGCACTGCCCAGGTGTAACTGGAGTGCAGGCAGCCAATGATTAAAGACAGAAATGAGAGACAAGATATTCCATTTACATTGTTCATGTATTCCAACACCTCGTACAACGGGGCTGATCACAGACAGCGCTGTTGACATTAGGGACAAACAGTGTCACGGGCTGTGTTTTACTTGCTCTGAATAGAAATTCGCGCATGGAAGAAAAACCTAAGGCCAACTTACATCAGCGGAGTGTCCTTGCCGTGCCTGAGCTGTGCTCACCTGAAGGTGTCCACGACAAACTGAAGGAGCTCTTGTTGGTATCTAAGGAAATGGAATTCAGAGCACCCTCCTTCCATCCTTTTGTTTTATTTTCTATTTTTTCCAACCTCTGTTTCCACCAAGCTTCGAATTATCCAGGGTGGATATTCCAGGTAGCGGCAGCAGGTGGTGCTTCGTGTGAGTGAGCAGCTTTATCCAGCGTTTGTGTCTGATGCATCCGAAGCTGCAGTTAAGTCGTCGTTTCCATCTGCATTCAGAAAGCATCCCATTAGGGTGGTGGCTGGGTAATTCCAGCGTCTACCATGAGAACTCCTGCTTAGCAGCTAGCTTTTGGAAGAGATTTGAGAGTAATTTTAACACACCCTTTCAAAAGATTCCACTTTAAAGGTAGATTTTTGTCACGCTAAACATGAACCAGCACTTTTGCATAATGATAGGATAAAAGTATGACCTCTACAAGAAATACAAAACATTGACTTCCAGATGTAGCTGTTTCTAACAAAACAAGCTCTCTTTGTTGTACGTCTTAGCTCCGCTGCCCTTTTGCACTTCTTCACAGGTGCCCATGTTCAATCCAGCTTTCCTGAATTAGGTATTAGCACGTTGCTAGATGCCCTCAGGTGACAACATTCAGATCAGTGAAATAACATAGTGATTCCTAGATAGAACACATTTCTTTTCGTGTGTGCTACTGCGAAGTGTGTTCTGGTTGGGATACATTTGGAATGCAATTCCTCTCATGAGCACCAATCATGGCAGTGCTCCCTTCCTCAACTAGGTCTTTGTGCAATGTGAGCAAAAGTGCAAATGACACATGCACCTTATAAAGTCTTTCAAAGACAAGCTCTTGGGGGTGGCTTCACATGGGGAGTAGGCTATCTGGAGAGGGTAGGCACGAAGGCATTATTCAGCCTGTCCATGGCGAGGGCTAATCTCCATAGTGGGAAAACCATGAGGAGAGAGGGTTGGGTGGTGAGGAGCTCTGGAGTGCTTGTTTTGTGTGCACGCACACACACGCATGGACAAGGCGCCCAGGGAAGGGAACTCTGCCCCTGCTCGTCAGTACCAGCCTGGGGCCCCAGCCATCTCTGCTCGCAGGGGCAAGAGGTGGAACGGAGAGAAAGGAAGCAGACAGACAGGGACGGAGCCTCAAGAAACCCTGACACCTTTGATTCCCAAATACGCCAGCCTCTCTCATTCACCCTCCAACCCACAGGCTTCACTCTCAGCCTCTTTTGGCAATTTTATTCCTCCCAGTCATTGACCCCCTCCCTGAATATGGCTTCCCCTGGGCTTTGAGAGGACCATGCTGAATCTTTATGAAATGTCGGATTTTCCGTGCCATCCCTGCTGCAGGTGGACGGGTGCGGGGAGGTGGGGAGGAGTGGGGGCTCAGCAGCACCCCCGGCTTCTTCTGCTCCTCCTGCTGGCCATGCCGTGAGTGCAGCAGACACACTGGAAGGGTGGCAGTTTGGCTCTGGGGTGAGGGGGAAGGCAGACAGGCATTTCTATTCCCTGCTGTCTGTGAATGCACCAAACACACACTGCATGGTTTTGGTCTCAGACCTCTAGAGGCTGTGCCACACACTCTTCCCTGAGAAATGTGCTGGACAGCCGGGGTCCTGACTTCCAGTCCAGTCCTTCTTCATGCCCATCAGCTCCTTCCTGCTTTGTTCAGCCATGGCTGCCCCAATTCAGTGCAGTGACAGGCGGTATTTTCCTCCTGGGAACTGGCCAGTTCCCTTCTTAGGTAGCTGGCCTCTGGCACCTTCTAACCACTGAAGAGTCAGGAACGAAAGAGTTTCTGGACCTTGGTCATTTAGATAATGGTACTCTGTGCCCTTGGACAGGTCAGGGCACTGCTCATGATAAATCTCAGCATGCTCACCCTGTCACGTGCTGGGCCGCTTTTTTTGAGGCAGTGTCTTGCTCTGTTGCCCAGGCTAGAGTGCAGTGGCACGATCTTGGCTCACTGCAGCCTCAACCTCCCGGGCTCAGGTGATCCTTCCACCTTAGCCTCCCAAGCAGCTGAGACTACAGGCACACATCACCACACCCGGCTAATTTTTGTATTTTTTATAGAGACGGTGTTTTACTATGTGGCCCAGGCTGGTCTCACACTCCTGGGCTCAGATCATCCACCTGCCTCGGCCTCCCAAAGTGCTGGGATTACAGGCGTGAGCTACCGCGCCTGGCCCGTTGGGCTGTTTGTGTAATGCCATCCGTGCCCCCTCCTGTGTGTCATGCGGGAACACCAATATTTTCTGATCATATCTCTGAGCAGACATGGTATCAATGGCCAATAAAATACGGCCTCCTGGAGACAGCCCGGAGAGCTGTGCAAAGACAGCCAGCCACGCACCACGGTAGATGGAAGCTAATTAAAAATGACTTATTAAACACTGCAGACACCACAGCCCAAAGCTGCAGATGAACAAACACTCATGTTTCAACACTGGCTTTTCACAGGAAAGGCAGCCATGCTGTCCTTCTGGTAAGTCATTATTTACCTTCCTGAAACTCACCAAAGGGTCTTCAGTCCTCCCCAGGCCCTACCCCCTGCCCCTTCTGTGTGCCTGTTACAAACCCTGATATTGAAGTCATTCTGCTTCCTTTAAACTGAGGTGTTTAGAAAGGCAACAGATTGTACAATTTCATGTCAAGGACTTATTCTCAGAAAAATGACTCATCTTTCTTTAAAGGGTCTATTCAAGTGAGAAATGAATCATTCTCACCTGATGGCCCTCACTGGGTGGGAGAGGGGGTGGAGGTTCCTGGAGAACCAAGCCTCTAAGCGCTCTTTGCTGACTCTCAGGCTTTGGGGCCTGAAGGAAAAGCTGTTTTTTAATGCAATTGACCTAAACCAAGTTTTTAAAGTATCTTTAAGTATCCCCACCCCCACCTTTTTCTTTTGGACAATGAAACCATAGTTGCAACACCCAGAGCTTGGGCTTAGAAGCAACTTTGACAGGATCTGTAGCTGTGACATTTGCATCCCTGTAACACAATAACTTATCATGACAAAGATCTGTTGACGTCAATTCCTTTATTACTCTTATTTGTAGGCCAAGGGAGGGACCCAGGGCCCTGATATTGTTGCCTTGGTGCTGTAAGGATTGGATCTGGGTCACTCTGACCTACAAATTGATACATGGCCCTGGAATAACCCACACATTTTGAAGAGGAAGAAACAAAACAATTCGTTACTAAAGGCTTGGCTGACTCCAGATCGTGCAATTTCACGGGCTCCCGGGAGATGGCAGCCACTTTTTGGAAAACAGTCTCTAAAGGTACACAGAGTAATAGCGTGCTCACCCCTGGGGCCAGCCATGGAAAAGCGGGGCCAGGTGCAGTAGCTCACTCCTGGAATCCCAGCACGTTGGGAGGCTGGGGCAGGAGGATCGCCTGAGGCCAGGCATTTGAGACCAGCCTTGGTAATAGAGCAAGACCCTGTCTCTACAAAAAGTACAATTAACTGGCTGCGGCATAGGCGTGCACCTGTGGTCCCGGCTACTCGAAGGCTGCGGTGGGAGGATCACTCGAGGCTGCAGTGAGCTGTGGTTGTTCCGCTGCACTCCAGCCTGGGTGCAGAGCAACACCCTATCTCTAAAATAAAATAAAAATAAAAATAAAAATAAAAATAAAGAAAAGAAAGAAAAAGAAAAGTAGGAAGAAGGCAACACTTTGATTAATCTTCGTCTTTTTTTTTGACAACAAAGCGTTGGCTGGGTGACCAGCCGAGGGGCAGGACATACAGGATGATAGTCACCTGCTGAAGAGGCACTTCTGACAGACGGGGGCGCCGCACAGTCTGCCCAGAGAACCATGTGTGAGTCTTTAAAATGGTCATAAATATGTGTAGGGATCATCGCCTTATTTTTAGAGATTGTATCCATCTTTGGGGACCACCGGAACTCTGGAAATCATAGCCAATGCTAGGTTGACATTCAAAAGCAAAACGAAACCGAGCAACCCCAAGGACCAGATTCCAAAACTAAAAGCAAAAAGAAAAGGACAACAGCCAGATGCCTGAGAGGTCTGTGCGGCACTGGTGGCCACACCTGCGAGGGCAGAGCCAAGGAAGGGCCACACATGGCCCAGCACCTTGAGCCTAGGTGCCGGTGGGCAGTGTGGATGAGGACTGTGTCCCTGGCGTGGTCCCCATTCACAGGCAGAGAAACCAAGCCTCATGCAGTCTGTCTGCTGCGGGGGTGAGTGGGAGCTGGGTAGGGACCCCCCTGGCTCTTGGACACCAGCCCTCTTGGAGGTGCTCCAAGCGCCTCCACCAGTCTGCACAGGGACTCCCAGAGAGCAAGGGCATGGCTGTGCCTGCTTCTCTTTGAAGGCGATGCAGATGCGCTCTTCTTTGCTGTCAAGAAAGTTCCATTTTGCTGTTTGCTGTCTCAGCACAGACCTTTTGGAAAATTAGCAAAGCCATACGGAGATTGAAATCTCATTTTCTCCAGTTTTATTTCAAATACAGAAAATGACGCCATGATGAACTTCAAAGCCACAGTTGGGCTTGTAGGGCTCTCACACTCACATAGCGGGTCTGACCCTGGAAAACCAAGGGTGTGCCACCACGTGCAATTCTCCCACAGAGGCCTGGGGTCTCCCTTCCTGGGAACGCTGATGCCTGGAAGGTCAAAGGCAGGGCAGTCAGGCGATCTCAGCATGGTGCTTTGTGGGTCCAGAGCTGGAGAGGGGACATGGGGACTTGGGTGATGGGGGTGGGGTCTGTAAATGCAGGGCCCAGGGATGTGTCCATTTATTCCAAACCGATGGGACGTCCTGGCAGGAAACCACAAACTCATTGAAAAAGAAAAGCTGGCCAGGCGCGGTGGGTCACACCTGTAATCCTCGCACTTTGGGAGGCCGAGGCAGGCGGATCATGAGGTCGGGAGATCGAGACCATCCTGACTAGCACAGTGAAACCCCATCTCTACTAAAAATACAAAAGAAAGAAAAGAAAGAAAGAAAGAAAGAAAAGAAGGAAAGAAGGAAAGAAAGGAAGGAAGGAAGGAAGGAAAGAAGGAAGGAAGGAAGGAAGGAAAAGAAAGAAAGGAAGGAAGGAAGGAAGGAAGGAAGGAAAGAAAGAGAGAAAGAGAGAAAGAAGGAAAGAAAGGAAAGAAAGGAAAGGAAAGAAAGAAAGATTAGCCAGGCGTGGTGGCATGCGCCTATAGTCTCAGCTACTTGGGAGGCTGAGGCAGGAGAATCGCTTCAACCTGGGAAGCAGAGGTTGCAGTGAGCCAAGATCGTGCCACTGCACTCTAGCCTGGGCAACAGAGCAATACTCAATCTCAAAAAAAAAAAAGAAAGAAAGAAAGAAAAAGAAAAGCTTACCAGTTTGGCACACTTTCATGATATACTCACGTGTAGATTATTTTTTAAAGGACAACACGGGGAAGAATGATGAATACAGGACTCTGGCAATCACTGCTGACTTGATGCAGCACAAATGCCTTGTCTTGATGTAAGTGGTTCAACAAAATGCTGGGACTTGGCACCGATGGGGTCAAGGCTTTCTATGAATTAATAAGCAGATGTGTAGCCTCCCCTCCCTCCTGACCTCTGTGAGGTGAGTTGCTGGGCTATGAATGACCACACAGCTAAGTGCAGAGAGAAGGGGAGCTTGGAGCATCCACACATTCAGGGCCCCTCTTGAACCACTAGAAACATTTGAAGCTTCATTTAAAGCACTCCTATGTATCTCCCAGGTGTTAGGAAGAGTGATGTCCAACCTTGGCAGCTGCTGTGTTCCTCGGAGTAAAACAGAGATTCTCGGCATCATCCTCAAAAGGTCCCGTGGAGATCGCTGCACTGAGTCAATCACCTGCCAAGTGCACCAGGAATGCCCCGTGCCTGGAACTGGCTGCGTGGAGCACACAGAAGCGCAGCACGGGGGCCCTGCCAGGCGGAGCCGTGGGGCCGCCCAGCTCATCCCCACCCTCCAAGAACCCACGTGCCTCTGAGCATCAGCCACGGTCTGAGCTGGGCACAGAATCAATTCGTGGCCTCTTCAGTTTCCTCAGCGGTTCTTTCTCGTCCCTGCTTCTTAGAGCGAGCCAGGGTGGCAATTGAGAGAAATGGCAAAACAGGTCAAAATGGGGAGAAAGGGCTGCCAGCGCTGAGATCAACACTCATTGGGAGGCTCCCTGCTCTCCAGGTCCTGATAATTCAGATCACAAAACGCTCAGCCGGTCAGCTCTAATCTTGTAGCTGCACTGATTCTCTGTGACTTTAAAATAAGAGTGAAGCTATGTGTGTATTGATAACACCAGTGAGAGCCACTTTCAGCTTCTGATTCAAAATTGCCAGCCGTTTCTCATCAGACTGTCGGTGGCACCTACCAGTGATGACACTGGGCAGGGGCAGCCCCGACCTGGGTGAGAACAAGCTCCTGGGGGATCCTCCCGTGCAGCCCGGGATGGGGACCACTACCGTATGGGAAAACAAAGCTCGATTACTGCACATTCGACTTTACTTGCATTTTGATTTATTGTATTTATAATTATAGAGACAGTTATCTGCTCCTTGGGAAGTAGATTGAAGGAGAGAGAAGTAGAAAAATAGTTATGCACAATCTCATTATCTAGATATGCCCACTGTTGATATTTTGTCATATTTCCTCCTGCGTTTTTATTACTGGGGTTTTTTTAAGCATAATTGAAATCATACAGTATATATGATTTTGGAAACTTGAAAAAATTTAACAACATAAAAATTTCCTCATGCGTTAAACAATTTTGTAAACACAAAATGTAAACACCATTTTTAATAGCTGCATAAAACTGAAATATAGGCACGGACCACACTTTGAATTTTTTCCTCTTACATTATGATGTTAATAATATTGACTCCTTCTTACTGAGCCCTTGCTAATTGTAGACACTGTGTTTAAGCACCATACATAAATTATCTGGTTTTAGCTCTCAAATCAGCGTTATGGAGTAGATACGGTTATTTTCCCAATGTTATAGATGAGGAAACCAGGGCTCACTAGGGGCTAATTTTCCTGATTAAGGTGCCAAGGCAAAGGACCTGCACCATGATCTGTGTGAAAGGCCACTGGATTTTTCTCAGCACGTCTCCTTGGTCAAACGGAAACACCGAGGCCTGTCGCGACTGTCCTTGAGAATTGTGAGAATTAAAAACAAGGCCGGGTGCGGTGGCTCAGGCCTGTAATCCCAGCACTTTGGGAGGCTGAGGCAGGCGGATCACTTGAGGTCAGGAGTTCGAGACTAGCATGACCAACATAGCAAAACTCCATCTCCACTAAAATACAAAAGTTAGCTGGGTATGGTGGTGTGTGCCTGTAATCCCAGCTACTACGGTGGCTGAGGCATGAGATTTGCTTGACTCCGGGAGGCAGAGGTTGCAGTGAGCTGAGATCATGCCACTGCACTCCACATTCCAGCCTGGGTGACAGAGTGAGACTGTCTCAAAAAAAAAAAAAAAAAAAAAGGGCAGCCAGGTGCTCCTTCCCTCTCCATACCCTGTGCAGTAGCCTGGCAGCTGCTCCCAGGTAGGGAGAAGGAGAGGCAGGGCGCAGGAGCAGCAGCTGAGTCCAGCTCTGTGCAGGGCTGGGACACAGAGGGCTTCAGGGTCATGGCCGGCAGCAGTAGCCCTGTCCCCAGTGGTTTGCACACTTCGCTGTGTAAAAAAACCTCAACAATGGAATCAAATTCAGCCTTGAAAGGAAGGAAACTTTGCTCCACGCTACGACACGGGTGCGCCGGAAGACACCGTGTTAAGTGCAGTGAGCCGTCTCAGAGGGACACGTGCTACTGAGCCACACAGGTGAGGAACACGGAGGAGTCAGGGCCAAGGAGAGGGAAAGTGGAAGGGGCGCCAGAGGCTGGGGGAGAAGGAACGAGGCATCCGTGTTTCGTGGGGACAGGGGTTCAGTTTGGGAAGATGGAAAAGTTCTGGAGCTGGGGGTGGTGATGGCTGCACAGCAGTGTCAGTGTGTGTAGTGCCACAGAACTGCACACTTAAAAATGATGGAAGGGGGCGGGCGCCGTGGCTCACACCGGTAATCCCAGCACTTTGGGAGGCTGGGAGAATTGCTTGAGTCCAGGGTTCAAGACTAGCCTGGGCAAGATTGTGAGACCCCCATCTCCACAGAAAAAAAAATAGTGGGGCATGGTGGTGCACACCTATAGTCCTAGCTACCCGGGAGGCTGATGGGAAGGGTCACTTGAGCCCGGGAGGTCAGGGGGCAGTTGGCCATGTTCACGACACTGGGTGGCAGGAGACCCTGTCTCAAAAAACAAAACAAAGCAAAAAAAAAAAAAAATGGTTAAAGGATAAAGTTTACATTATGTGTTTTACCACATTAAAAAAAAAAAAAAAAAAAGCAGCAAACTGTCTCCCTATTGACTTGGGCTGTAGACCCTCCTTTGAAGAACTTGAAGCCGGGCCTCATTGCTAACCTATCACAGTAGGCGGAGACTTAAATGCCTGCTCAGCTAGACATAGTGGCTCACGCCTGTAATCCCAGCACTTTGGGAGGCTGAGGCGGGTGGATCATGAGGTCAGGAGATTTGAGACCATCCTGGCTAACACAGTGAACTCCCGTCTCTACTAAAAATACAAAAAAAAAAAAGTAAGCTGGAGGTGGTGGCAGATGCCTGCAGTCCCAGCTACTCGGGAGGCTGAGGCAGGAGAATGGCATGAACCCAGGAGGCGGAGCTGGCAGTGAGCTGAGATCAAGCCACTGCACTCCAACCTGAGCGACAGAATGAGACTCTGTCTCAAAAAAATAAAAAAAATAGATGCCTGCTCAAGGAGAGGAAATGAGGGAAAGGGGGGCCCGGTGACGAGACCCAGGATCAATAAAAAATCACTTAGGAGTAACATGACCTCTTTCAGAGGACAAGCAGGAGAAGGTAAGCACTGCCACCTCAAGCATATTCTCAACATGTGGGCTGAGCCCTAGAATCTGCCCCCTGCACTGGGCAGATGCAGAGCCTGGGCTGCCCCTGCCTCTGTGAGCCAGACCCTTAAGGACCTTTGAAGGCCAGCAGCTCACACAACTCATGCTCTGCCCTCTGGCTTCATCTCGATACAGGATTCCAGAAATTTATGCTGATTGAAAACCACCGATCCAAAGGAACCTGCAGAATGCCAGGGAGACCCTTGGAAAAGGTGTGCAGGCTCTCACCCGGGCTTCACTCCCTAGAGGGAGGGAAGAGTGGAGGGGAAGGCTGTGAGCTCCGTGGCCCCAGAGCAGCTGGGGTAACTGTGAAGTGAAACCGACCCAGCAGTCCCATAGACAGTTTTTTGGGATATACATAGAAATTGACCCTTTTGGTCTTTAAGCTTGAAACTTAAATTTGTTTTATCTAAATTCCTTCCTGGGAAAGGACTCCCCTAGGCCTCTGAAAAGGTATTGACTAATTGAAACTCACCACATCAGTGCATCCACACAGTGAGAAGCCAAGCCCCTCATTAATCATGCTTGCTTCCTTACCCCTCCCGAGTTCCTGTTTTCCCATACATTGTTACATTTCTTCCTTGCTATACAAACCCCTAACTTTAGTCGGCCAGCAAGAGGGCTTTGAGACATCTTCCTTCTCATCCACTGCAGCACCCGATTAAAGCCTTCTTCTTTGCTCATTGTCTCAGTCACTGGCTTTCTTGGCAGTGAATAGCAGGACTCTAAACTGAACCCCTGGTGTTTCCGTAACAGAGAAAGGGCTGAGCTTCAGCACTCACAGCCTTTGTAGCTGGGGCTGCAGTCAGGAACTGGCCCAGGCGGGTGCAGGGACAGCTCTCTGCACCAGGGGCAACAGGACCCAGAATTAGGAAGCAAATTCTAAAGACCTCTCAAGAGTCTATTTAACTATTAGAAAGTTCAGGTACTAAATCTTACACATTTTGCTGATAATGGAGCCCCAGGCTGTCACTTCCAACCTACTTACACCCAAAGAAAATTCATGCAAGCTTGGTTACTTGAATTTTCAGCTCACAGTGTATTAGAAATATAATATTTGGGGAAGGAACTGAGGGTGCTGCCTGAGCCAAGCAGGTAGAGGGGGCTCTGAGTCCCTCCCTGACTACAGAGCTCCAAGTTTTATGCAAGGAGGAAAATAACAGACAACTCTGTGGCTTCAGCCATTTACAGAAGATAAACAATATCAAGTGCTGGGAATGGGGGCCCCAGGAGGAAATCTCAGGCCCCATGGTGGAATAAGTTTTCTTTCTTATTAGAACCATTGTGACAATAGGTTAAGGACATTTGTTGCTGTGGGGAGGATTCCAGCAGAGCTGTGCCTTTCCCTGGAAGGCGGCGGAGGGTGCCTGAGCACTGAGAGGGAGTGAGCTTGCAGCCCTCGGCTGTCACTGCCTGCTGGGAGCCCATGTGGCTGCTTCTCCACTTGCAAGTGTCATGGGGCTACCAGAACAAGTTACACAAACCGGGGGGCTGAAAGCCACAGGATTTGACTCTCCCACAGTTCTGGAGGCCAGAAGTCTTACATCCACGTGTGGGAAGGCTGTGCTCCCTCTGAAGGCTGTAGGGGAGGGTCCTTCCCTGTTTCCTCCAGCTCCTGGTGGCTCCCACAACCCTCAGTGCTCCCCAGTTGGTAGATGCATCACCGCACTCTCCACTCGCATCTCCCGATGGCGTTCTCTCATCTTCAGATTTCCCTCTTCTTTTAAGGCCACCAGCCGTCAGATTCAGGGCCCACTCTAATCCAGTATGACTTCCTCTTAACTTGATTATATTTGCAAAGACCCTACTCCAAATAAGGTCACAGTTTCAGGTGTGTGTTAGGTGGCCATGAACTGGGGGGGATGTTGCTGAACCCAGCCCACCCATTCTTACCCCCTTCCACTCTTTTGAGACTTATGATTCAGCCAGCCAGAGCCCAACCACTGCGGGCTGTCCACGACGTTCCCTGTCCTGGGCTGAGGATGAGCAGGCAACACCGTGGAAACTGGCCTGAGGACGGGAGGCACTGGTGGGAACAGAGCCACGGGGCTCCCAGAAACATCCTCAGAGCTGCCTTCAGTTTGTCCTCGGCACCCATGTTATTGTTGCGTTTATTGACGTAGCCAAAAAAATCCCCTTGCTTGTGTTAGCTGGCCTGATTGGGGTTCCCCTTACAACCCAGAGTGTCTCAAGGGATGTCTCCCCAGGCACACAGAGAAGCTGCCCCCTTTTTTTTTCCCAAGTGAGACAAAAGGAACTATTCTGCTTCGGGAAAAAGTAACTGAAAAGGGACTTGGTTTTGTGGCCAGTCTGCCATTGGTCCCCTCGCTCCATGGCACAGGGCCAACTCTGGAGCCAACCTTTTGGACAATTGAGGAGCTGTGTCCCCGGGCAGTGAACTGAAAGCAGTGCTGGTCATAAACCAGTTCTGGCGGGGACAGGAGACATGTGACACCTCTTGGCAGGTCCCAGTCCTGGAAGTCTTGGAATAGACACCAAAATGAGAAGAATCCAAATAAGGTCTGATGTAGACAGAGGAGACATTGCCAATGTGGGCAGATCCTAAAGCAAGTCTTCAGTAGTTCTTGTGATCGTGTGTGGAAATCATATGGTAATAGATATTAGTAATTGTAAAAAATCATTAGAAATCACTAGAGGTAATGTGCCTCTTGAAGACAAATGTCTATTTGTCATTTTAATGAAAAAAATAGTAAATATTTTACAAGATGAAGGCTTCAACTACCTGATAAACGTATTCTTAGGACACTCTTGACTATGTCAGATAAAATATAAGGCACTCTGTGGCACTGTTATAAATGCATACATTTGCTCAGAGCGAGGAAGGACCCATTTGTGCTGTTTATAATAAAAGAAAACACATGAACCGAGATCTTTATTCAATACTTGTTGGGTGCGGTGGCTCACGCTTGTAATCCCAACACTTTGGGAGGCTGAGGCAGGCAGATCACTTGAGGTTAGGAGATCAAGAACTGGTCAACATGGTGAAACCCTGTCTCTACTTAAAAAAAAAAAAAAAAAAAAAAAAAAAAATTAGGCCAGGCGTGGTGGCTCACACCTATAATCCCAGTACTTGGGAGGCCAATGCCAGTGGATCACGAGGTCAGGAGATGGAGACCATCCTGGCCAATACGGTGAAACCCCGTCTCTACGAAAAATACAAAAAAATTAGCCGGGCGTGGTGGCGGGTGCCTGTAGTCCCAGCTACTCAGGGGGCTGAGGCAGGAGAATGGCGTGAACCCAGGAGGCAGAGCTTGCAGTGAGCTGAGACCGCGCCACTGTACTCCAGTCTGGTGACAGAGCGAGACTCCATCTCACAAAAAAAAAAAAAAAAAAAATAGCCAGGCCTGGTGGCACGCACCTGTAATGCCAGCTACTTGGAGGCTGAGGCAGGAGAATCTCTTGAACCCGAGAAGTGGAGGTTGCAGGGAGCCGAGATGGTGCCATTGCACTCCAGTCTGGGTGTCACTGCAAGACTCCGACTCAAAAACAAAACAACAAACAAAAAACTTAAGTGCCAATTTATTTGTCTCCTTTAATAAAAGAATCAAGAATTGTATGAAGAATGAAATGTCACTTATTACTAACATGCAAGTTTGCATGGCTGATTAGATGAAGATTTTTCTCGGTAAATATAAATCTTTACTGCTAGGTATATATGCAATAAAAATGAAAACACATGTTTCCACAAAAACTTGTACATGAATGTTCATAACAGGATTAATCAAAATAGCCAAAATGTAGAAACAACCCAACTGTCAACTGATGAGGAGATAAACATAATTGTGGTACATTTGCAAAACGAAATATTACCTAGTAATAAAAAGGAATGAGGTACTGGCATGCTACAACATGGATGAACTCTGAAATACTGTGTCACATCAGAGGAGCCAGTCACAAGCCACCACATGCTGCATGAGTCCATTCACCCAGAAGGCACAGAACAGGCAAATTCGTAGCGGCAGAAAGTGGAGTGGTAGGGATGGGGTTGGGTTAGGGACTGGAGCGTGGCTGCTAATGTATACAGGCTTTCTTTTAGGAGGTCAAAAACGTTCTTTTTAAGATGGTTTGTTCATTTTTGTTTTTTAAATTTACTTTTATTTTAGGTTTGTGGGTACATGTGAAGGTTTGCTACCTAGTTAAACATATGTCACAAGAGGTTGTTTTACATATTATTTCATCACCCAGGTATTAAGCCCAGTACCCAACAGTTATCTTTTCTGCTTCTCTCCCTCCTCCCACCCTCCACCCTCAAGTAGACCCCAGTATCTGTTGTTTCCTTCTTTGTGTTCATAAGTTCTTATCATTTAGCTCCTACTTATAAATGAGAACACGTGGTATTTAGTTTTCTCCTCCTGTGTCAATTTGCTAAGGATAATGCCTCCAGATCCATTCTTGTTCACGTAAAAGACATCTCATTCTTTTATATGGCTGCATAGTATTCCATGGTGTAGATGTACCACATTTTCTTTAACCAATCTGTTATTGAAGGGCATTTAGTTGATTCCATGTCTTTGCTGTTGTGAGCAGTGCTGCAATTAATATTCACATGCATATGTCTTATACGGTAAAATGATATATATTCCCCTGGGTATAGACCCAGTAATGGGATTGCTGGGTTGAATGGTAGTTCTGCTTTTAGCTATTTGAGGAATTGCCACACTGCTTTCCACAATGGTTGAACTAACTTACACTCCCACCAACAGTGTGTAAGAGTTCCCTTTTCTCCACAATCTTACCAGCAACTCTTTTTTTTTTTGGACTTGTTAATAATAGCCATTCTGACTGATATGGTATGTCATTGTGGTTTTGATTTGCATTTCTCTAATGATCAGTGATATTGAGTTTTTTTTATATGCTTATTGGCTTCATTTATGTCTTCTTTTGAGAAGTGTCTGTTCATGTCCTTTGCCTACTAAAAATGTTCTAAAATTACATAGTGGCAACGGTTGTGCAATCCTGTGAATATATTAGGAAACATTGAATTGTATACTTTTGTGGGTGAATTCAATGGTATGTGAATTATATCTCAATAATTCCTACCTTCAAAGAGCTCATAATCAGGGCATTCAAGCATTTTTTTCCTCTAAGACATATCCATGTTTTTCTTATAATAATCAAAATAATTGGGTCAGGGCTTATGACAATTTAGGATTTTTTTTTTGACAAATTCAGACAGCAACTTCTGCTGTTGTTGAAAAACAATCTTGTTCAATGTCTTCTTGAGATATGAAAGCTTAAATGACAGCTTGCTTCATTCTCTTTCACTTCTTTCTCCTGATTTCTAATCCCTACCCACAGTTACCAAAATTATGCTACTACACTAACAACTCTTTCTTTTTTTCTTTTTGAGTCAGAGTCTTGCTCTTGTTGCCCAGGCTGGAGTGCAGTGGCATGATCTTGGCTCACTGCAACCTCTGCCTCCCAGGTTCAAGCAATTTTCCTGCCTCAGCCTCCCGAGTATCTGGGATTACAGGCATGTGCCACCACACTTGGTTAATTTTGTACTTTTTTTAAAAAATAGAGATGGGGTTTCTCCATGTTGGTCAGGCTCGTCTTGAACTCTTGACCTCAGGTGATCCACCTGCCTCGGCCTCCCAAAGTGCTGGGATTATAGGTGTGAGCCACCGTGCCCAGCCGACAACTCTTTTTAAAAATGTCCCGTGTTAGGAAAATTACGTATGGCACTGTGGGAGTATAATGTGGACATTGCTAAGTGGATGTTGATGGGTAGGTGGAGATGGGAATTGTGAAAAGTTTAGATGTCAGGTTAGAAACCCTTTGCTTTTAAATTTCATAAATGCAAAATTTGCTTTGAGTAATTTGGATACTAATTATAAAAATGAGGGTGGAAAATATCTCCATGATGTTAAAAGTCACATTACCACATCAGGACAATTGCTTCTTTGAACTATTTGTGGGGGAAAAAAAAATCCACATTTTGTTGCATTGGACGTAGAAATGAGCTGTCCAAGAAGACAAAGTAGGGAGCGCCCAGTTCTGGTCACAGAGCTCTAGGGCACAAGAGTCAAATGACTGTTTCAGAGCAACCCCTGCAGTCTCCATTGCCACACCCAGAGACGAGGCAGCCGGCTTCACAGGCCTGTTAGAGAAACAAGGGAGCTCATATCGGGGAGTGGCTCGGGACAGTGGGTGGGATGCAAAAGCACTTAGTATACACCAGCTATCACTGTTGCTGTTGTGATGAGGACCGTCACCTGCTCAGGGGTAGCTCTTACCAGAGTCCAGGGACTGAGCTGCCGGGGCTGTTAACTGTCTTGACCTGCATGGCAAATGAGTTGCTTCTTTTACTAGTTGGGGTTCAATGTCCCACTGGAGCCTGGGGAGCCAGTTGTACAGGGGCCAGGAGGCAGAGTGGGGAAGATATGTCCCCAGGTGGAGCGGGACAGTGATCGGTATGGGCAAATGATGCTGGAGGTTCCATTCAAAGAACACCTGCAGGATGGGTGTAGGAGCAGCAGTGTGGGGCGGGGGCTGGCTGGCACTGGGACACTGTATCCTGGGACAGCAGGCCGGAGGCAGCATAGGCTGGGAGCTGAGTATGACATGGCAGCTGGGACGATGGAGCAGAAGGCCTTGCTGCGTTGGCTGTTCTGCCGGCTCCTGTCTGAGGCCGTCTCTGAGTACCCTGAGCCCTCCTGCATTTAGGCGCCTTCCCAGGTTCTGGGGACACTGGGGAATCCCATGAGGCTCTGCTTTTATTAGGCAAGAAACCAACAGGGAAGTTGTGTAGATTTCCCAGGAAGGAAAGACATCCAGGAAAGGAAGCAGACAAGGCCAGGGAGGGAGGAAGGGAGGGCCTTTAGACAGAGTGATTGGGGGTTCATGAGGGAGAACACTGGAGCTGAGACCTGAAGCAGGAGGAGATGAAGCCAGCTCTGAGCAGTTCTCATGGGAAAGAGTTGCAGACAGTGAGACTCAGGGTCAAAGATCCTAAGACAGGACCAGGAGCAACCTCATTAGGGAAAACAGAGACCAGTGGGTGACGCACGTGCGGTGAGAGGCTAAGGTCCACAGGTACGGGGTCCCAGCGACCTTGACAGCCTGTGGCTCCTCCTGCCTGGAGCTCCAGGAGGGACTCTGTGATGGCCTCCTGCAGGGGTCCTGCACCCAGGGCCCACTTCCCCTCCAGCCTACAGATGCAGCCAGCAGGGATTCGGATCTGGTGTGGGGACCCACGACCCTACTCTCAGCGCTCCCCTCCTTTCCGCCTCCAGGAAGAAATGCTGTGCCTCCCAAGTCGTTTGCACCCTGGTCAGATGGGGTCGTTTGTGATGCAAAGAAAGTCACAAGCTGGTTGCTTGGGAGCTGTATCAGTCCGTTTTCACACTGCTATAAGGAACTGTCGAAGACTGGGTAATTTATAAAGGAAAGAGGTTTAATTGACTCACGGTTCACCATGGCCGGGGAGGTCTCAGGAAACTTACACCATGGTTGAAGGGGAAGCAAGGCACCTACTTCACAAGGCAGCAGGAAGGAGCATGAACGCAGGAGGAACTACCAGACACTTAATAAAACTGTCAGATCTCGTGAGAACTCACTCACTATCACGAGAACTGCATGGGGCAAACCGCCCCCATGATTCAATTACCTGCACCTGGTTTCTCCCTCGACCCATGGGGATTGTGGGGATTACAATTCAAGATGAGATTTTGGGTGGAGACACAGACAAACCATATCAGGAGTGAACTGGGACTTTTCAGCCCCTCCTTTAGGTTCACAAAAGCAGGGTCCGTTGTGAAGTGGGGAACTTAGCATCTCTCACACTACTCAGAAGGCAACCCTTAAGGAAAACGCAGCTGTAAATCATCACCCAATTATATTTCAATCAGTTCCATTTTTTTCTGGTGTTCTCAGGCTCTCACCATGCCCTTTGGCCCTTGGCAATTTGCTTTGCCTGGTCTGCCTGGTTTTCTATAATAAATGAGCTGAGAACACACAATACTTCCTCTCTTGGCGCAAGGACGGTTGCCACCAGCAAGTCAAGCCGTGTGATGATACATGGGGCGGGCGGTGACCGGGGCGGGCGGTGACCGGGGCGGACTTCCTTTGGATTTGCTCTCTGCTTTAGGAAAGTCAGGTGGATCTCTCAGGAGCCTCCTGTTAGCGTCTGACAAATGGCTGCCCGCCCATCACCTCCACACTGAGGCGACTGCAGGACACTATTGTGGGGTGAGCGGGGTCCCCCCAAAAGACACATTTAAGTCTTAATCCCTGCCCCTGTGAATGTGACCGTATTTGGAAATAGAGTCTCCGCAGACAAAATCGAGTTAAGATGAGGCTGTCCTGCAGTAGGAGGCCCTGACCCAGGGACATACAGGGAGGACAGCACGTGACTCCAGTGGCAGAGAGCACGATGACAAGTCCACAGCCAGGGAATGTGAACACTGAGGACTTCTGGGGCCCCCAGACACAGAAGGATCCTCCCCGGAACCTTCAGAAGGAGCAAAGGCCTGCTGACACCTTGACTTCAGACTAGCAGCCTCCAAAACTGGAAGAGAATACATTTCTGTCATTCTCTGCCACCCAGTGTGCGGTGATTTGTTATGGCAACCCTGGGAAACGAATACAGGCAGCGTTGATAGTTGTTCCTCCAACTCATCATGGTGAGACTGTAAAATATTGATGCATCTGCACAGATTAGACAATAAAATGCAAAATGGTAAAAAAAAAAAAAATTCTAGATTTGTAGAATTATGAATGCTCTTAACTTGCTTTTGGAGTACATGTTTATGCATTGTCATCACTAATATTTAAAAAGAAAAGCAGCTACTACTCAGAAAGTAGAGTCACAGTTGGTAAAAACCCACATAGGATTGTCCAGCAGCACCAGATTATAGTAAAGGGTAGGGAGCAGGGGTGACGCCCATGTTATGGTTTTCTGGATGAATGTGTTGCATATCTCTTGCTAGAAGAGGGAGTCTTGCTCCACCAGGCTAATTTTTTTTTTTTTTTTTTTTTTTTTGGTATTTTTACTAGAGACGGGGTTTCACGGTGTTAGCCAGGATGGTCTCGATCTCCTGGCCTCGTGATCTGCCTGCCTCGGCCTCCCAAAGTGCTGGGATTACAGGCGTGAGCCACCGTGCCTGACCGTCTTGCTCCATTTTCTGCTGCTGAAACAGAATACCACAGACTGGGTAACCTATAGAAAACAGTAGGTTTATTTGCTCATGGTTCTGGAGGCTGGGAAGTCTGAGATCCAGAGGCCACATCTAGTGAGGGCCTTCATGCTGTGTCAGCACGTGGCGGAAGGACTAGTAAGCACAGTGAGACAAAGACAGGCATGTGGCCCAGCCTATCCTCTTATGCTGGGTTAGCCCATGCACAAGGACCCAGCCCTGTGGTCTGATCGCCTGCTAAAGGCCTCACCTCTAATACTCTTACAATGGCCATTACATTTCAACATGAGTTTGGGCAGGGACATGTAAATCACAACAAGGGGACAGAACTTGATTTCAAGTTAAACAGATTCTGACGTCATAACTTGCTTAAAAATAACTCACCGCAGGCCGGGCGCGGTGACTCACGCCTGTAATCCCAGCACTTTGGGAGGCTGAGGCGGGCAGATCACGAGGTCAGGAGATCAAGACCATCTTGGCTAACACCGTGAAGCCCCTTCTCTACTAAAAATACAAAAAATTAGCCGGGCATGGTGGCGGCGCCTGCAGTCCCAGCTACTCGGGAGGCTGAGGCAGGAGAATGGCGGGAACCCGGGAGGCGGAGCTGGCAGTGAGCCGAGATCGCGCCACTGCACTCCAGCCTGGGCGGCAGCGAGACTCCATCTCAAAATAAATAAATAAATAACTCACTGCCATATTGTTATGATCCAGACCCCAAGAAAGGGTTCTTGGATCTAGCGCAAGAAAGAATTCAGGGCAAGTCCATACATTAAAGTGAAAGCAAGTTTATTAAGAGAGTAAAGGAATAAAAGAGAAAAAAAAGAGAGCGAGAGAGAGACAGGGAGAGGTGGGACCCCGGAGGGGCAGGTAACCCCCTTTTTTGTCCCTTGGCTCCATAGACAAAGGAGCCCCGAGAGCTTCTAGTTGCCAATTTTTATAATTCTTTCTTGATGACATGCTAAACAAGGGTTGGATTCCTCATGCCTCCCCCTTTTAGACCATATAGGGTAACCTTCTGATGTTGCCATGGCATTTGGAAACTGTCATGGCACGGTGGGAGTGTAGCAGTGAGGACAACCGGAGGTCCCTCTCGTCACCATCTTGGTTTCGTGGGTTTTAGCCGGCTTCTTTACTGCAACCTGTTTTTATCAGTGTGGTCTTTACGACCTGTATCTTGTACTGACCTGCCAACTCATCCTGTGACTTAGAATGTCTTAACCATCTGGGAATGCAGCCCAGTAGGTTTCAACCTCATTTTACCCAGCTCCTATTCAAGATGGAGTTGCTCTGGTTTACATGCCTCTGACAATATGACGATTTGAGACAAGACAAGGACAGCTCAGAGAGATGCATCTGAAAAGACCTGGGTTCTGCATTCTCTGAGCCAGAGCCTGGGAAGATCTCTCGCCCTGAGGTTCAACTCTTCACGTCCTCAGTGGAGCTCTTTTTTTTTTTTTTTTTTTTTTTCTTTTTTGAAACGGACTCTCGCTCTGTGGCCCAGGCTGGAGTGCAGTGGCCGGATCTCAGCTCACTGCAAGCTCCGCCTCCTGGGTTCACGCCATTCTCCTGCCTCAGCCTCCCAAGTAGCTGGGACTACAGGCGCCCGCCACCTCGCCCGGCTAGTTTTTTGTATTTTTTTAGTAGAGACGGGGTTTCACCGTGTTAGCCAGGATGGTCTCGATCGCCTGACCTTGTGATCCGCCCGTCGTCTCGGCCTCCCAAAGTGCTGGGATTACAGGCTTGAGTCACCGCACCTGGCCCAGTGGAGCTCTTTGTAGCAGTTTGCCAGCCTCCCAAGACTGTTGCAATAGGGAGTGAAATGAAGTATGAAGATTCTTTGAAGACCAAAAAAGGCAACTCAAAAAATTCACATGTCATTCACAACATTAACAAGGAGGGGAGCCACAGGACACAAGAAACTTATTTACCTTAAAATAGTAAAAACAAAGAAAAGTGCTTTTTAGGATTTATAGTTAGTGTGGTTTTACTATCTGTCTTGCAGCACACATTTTAATTGAATCTAAATGTGTCATCAGCTGTTTGAAACCTACAGACTCTGCAAGTATGGGTACATCCTACACAAGATCAGAGTTTCACCTGTTCTGGCATTCAACTGTAAATTTAATCAGAAACTGAGAACTGGACGACCGGGGTCTACTTTTGGACTCATCATCCCTGTAGTACATATAGTTAATTTTAGTCATCGGTAGGAGGATTGTTTTTCTTTCAACTTGGATTACTTGGATCTTTAAAATTTAAGTGCATATGTTTTCAAAGTTAATAAAAAGATTTTACATTTCAGTGGAGAGCTTAGTGATACTAAGAGCAGGTTCAAGCTGAAGGGAAGCTCAATGAAATGTTCCCTCCCCTCCCTGGGGGGTAGGATGGGAAGGAAACTGTGGAAACCCCATCTCAGCTCCAGAACCACTCCAAGTCATGAGGAGAAGCCAAGGAATCCGAGGGAATTTTGGCAAAACAAGCGGGAAACGTTCCTTTGAACACACAGCCTTTCCAAAGAGCGTGGTTTCCTCCCTGTTCCCACCGGCTCTGCTTTTGGCATTAACCTTTTTGTAATTGGAAATTCCGATAATGAACAAAATTTATAATGACAATTCAAGGCTAGAAAAGTTTATCATTCAGACGAAGCCATGGACAGTTAAATTATAGTGCCTCCTAATTGTGTTTCATCAAAGTTTAGACAAGAGGGCCTCAGAGAAAACAGAAGAAGAAGATTGTTTTGTCTGGAGAGGACAGCGGCTTAGGAAATGACCGCTAATAGAATGTGAAGAGCTATTATTAGGGCAGAGGCTTTCTATGATTTCCTCATCTGCCCCATGGGCAGAACAGGAGAGCAGTTGTTTGGGTGGGTTTCTGGTTACCCGCCCCTAAGGGGTCCCACCTCTCCCTATCTTTTTTTTTTTTTTTGAGACAGGATCTTGCTCTGTAGCCCAGGCTGGAGTGCAGTGGCACGATCTCGGCTCAGTGTAGCCTCCACCTCCCAGGTTCAAGAGATTCTCCTGCCACAGCCTCCTGAGTAACTGGGATTACAGGCACCTGCCACCACACCCAGCTGATTTTTGTATTTTTAGTAGGGATGGGGTTTCACTATGTTGGCCAGGATGGTCTCAATCTCCTGACCCTGTGATCTTCCCACCTGGGCCTCCCAAAGTGCTGGGATTACAGGTGCGAGCCACCAAACCTGGCCTCTTCCTCCCTGAGAGGTGAAGCCGGCTGGGCTTCTGGGTCAGGTGGGGACTTGGAGAACTTTTCCGCCTAGCTAAAGGTTTGTAAATGCACCAATCAGCACTCTGTAAAAACAGACCAACCAGCATTCTGTAAAATGGACCAATCAGCACTCTGTAAGATGGACCAATCAGCAGGATGTGGGTGGGGCAAAATACGGGAATAAAAGCTGGCCACCCGAGCTCTTGGTTCCCACTCCCTGCCGTGGAAACTGTTCTTTGGCACTTCCTGGTAAATCTTGCTGCTGCTTACTGCTTGGATCTGCACTACCTTTAAGAGCTGTACCACTCACTGCAAAGATCTGCAGCTTCACTCCTTAAGTCAGCGAGACCACGAACCCACCTTAAGGAAGAAACTCCAGACACATGTGAACATCTGAAGGAACAAACTCTGGACACACCATCTTTAAGAGCTGTAACACTCACTGCCAGGGTCCACGGCTTCACCCTTAAAGTCAGTGAGACCACGAACCCACCGGAAGGAACCCATTGCGGACACATAGTCTTTTAGCCCATTGCTACCAGAGCTAAGTTAGGAAAACTTATTTTCCTGGATTGCTGGGAAGACTGCGCTGTAAAGCAAGTTGACTGGAAGCTAGGCTGAACGTCTTTATGTAAAAATTAGAGAGCTTTGTAATTGCAGAGTATCTGCCCACCTCACAGAAAGGAGAGGATCAAAGAAAGCCACATCTCTAACTGGACAAAAAGGATGGAGCACAGTATTGGAGAGAATTGGAGAGGAAGCATCGTTCAGGGCACAGTTCCTCAGCCGCATTGGCGGGGCCAGCTGCTTTTACGGTCATATCTACTCAAGAACCCTGAGAGTGTTTTTTTTTTTTTTTTTTTTTTTTTTTTTTTTTTTTAAACAGTGTCTGGCTCTGTCGCCGAGGCTGGAGTGCAGTGGCGTGATCTTGGCTCACTGCAACCTCTGCCTCCCAGGTTCAAGCAATTCTTCTGCGTCAGCCTCCTGAGTAGCTGGGATTACAGACATGTGCCACCACGCCTAGCTAATTTTCATATTTTTAGTAGAGACAGGGAGGGTTTCACCATGTTGCCCAGGCTGGTCTCAAACTCCCGACCTTGTGATCCACCCACCTCAGCCTCCCAAAGTGCTGGGATTACAGATGCGAGCCACAGCGCCCCAGCCCCTGGGAGAATTTTAAAAGTTACATAATCATTTTTGCATGGTATGGAATGAAGAGGTAATTTTTTAAAGAGGTTTTTTTGGTCAGTATGTTTTTGAAGATTGTACTATACCTTCCATCTTAACACAAATACTGGTAATTTTTATAATCTATAAAGACACATTTTGACTATTCCCATGGAAACAGTGATGTTCTTCATATAATTATTTTTATTCTACCTATTTTAAAATTATTAAGTGATAAATGCATAAATTGTTGACAAATACGTTTTAATGTAAGATACTGCTTGGTTTTGACACAGTGCATAAAATGTGGAAAGACATTTAGCTTCGTATTGTAGTGTTAAAAGCAGACAAAAGTGGGGTCATAGTCTATTAGGAGTTTTTGCATTTTGTTCTTTAAAGGCCAACTGACTTACGTTTGTATTTTTATGTGACCATAAGTGTTGCTATGTTTAGTTAATATTGTTTATCTAAAATTTTAAAAAGCTGTCTTATTTATATCATTTATTAAAAATGAGATGGTATCACTTTAGCAATATGAACCCCCTTGAATACTTTTTTTTTTTTTTTAAATAGAGTCTTGCTCTGTCACCCAGGATGGAGTACAGTGGCACAATCGCAGCTCACCATAACCTCTGCCTACTGGGTTCAAGCAATTCTTGTGCCTCAACCTCCTGAGTAGCTGAGATTACAGGCATGCACCACCATGCCCAGGTAATTTTTGTATTTTTAGTAGAGATGGGTTTCACCATATATTCCAGGCTGGTCTTGAACTCCTGGCCTCAAGTGATCCACCTTTCCCGGCCCCCCAACGGGCTGGCATTATAGGCGTGAGCCACCATCTCGGCCTTGAATACTTTCATGTTGTTCTGATGAATTGCTAAGCCATGAACACTGTACAACTAAAAGGGACCCTGGGATATTACCAGAACTAGCTTCTTGTCCTTAGATAGGTTAAAGTTCTAGCTTTTACGGAACAAAAAATAGTGTATTATTTGTGTTTAAAGATTTCTCAGAAGCAGAAATTCCACACCTGTCCTCATTAGTCACGCCAAAGCTGTATTTCTTCACAGAGCTTTGGAAAGCTACATCCAAATCATTGGCAGGCATCCGCTGTCATGAAGCCCACTTTCTAGGATGTCCAGGCTCTGCCCTCCCCTGGGCACTGGAGAAAGAATAAAATCAATAAAGACAAAGGGTGAGGATGAATTGAGAAAAGGGCTAACATAAACTTCAGAAATTCAATACAAAACACAAGATTTACTTTAGCAAAATACGAAACTTAGCCTTGAGTCCTTTTGGCAACTGTGGCAAAAAGGGAACCACGGTGATTGACAAAAGTAGTATGCCAATCGTAGGAGGCTTTTCTCAAGAACACCCTCATGATTGAGTTAGCACAGGGATGTCATTCTGTGCGCACCAGCGGCGCTCACGGAAGCACGTTCTGTGAAGACTCTGTGGCTCAGGGCCTGGATTCCTCCCCTGGAATCTCTCTCACTCCCATGAAGTTAGGACAGGCCTCAAAGAGCTGGCTTTCCCCAGCTTTGTTCAAACATCTTGACGACTCCTCAGGCTGCAGGGCTGCCTAGTGGCCTTCTCAATGGCATTGCACTTCTCGTTTCCTCAGTCATGCTCCTGAAGGACCCACGGTTGCAGTGGAACTTGCTTCCAGCAGACGTCCTGTGTTCCTTGGTGGGAAGTCCATCTCTTTCTTTCCACACCTGTTCCAGCCTGAATGGGTCAGAACTGCTCACCAGAGCAGGAAAAATGTTCAGGAAGAGGCAGCTTAGAGGAAGTACAGGCAGTGACCATGCTCAGTTCGGGGAGGAGGTTGGAGGCTCCTTGGCTGAGAGGTTTATGGCCCAAGGACACAGCAAAGCCAGCAGTCCTCCTTCTCAGCAGTGAGAGCGCCTTGTTCCCAGAGCAGGTGGAAACACGGTGATGTCTACCAGAACACTTTATTGATTGATTGAGACAGAGTCTTGCTCTGTCCCCCAGGCTGGAGTGCAGTGGCGCAATCTTGACTCACTGCAGCCTCCGCCTCCCGGATTCAAGGGATTCTCCTCCCTCAGCCTCTGGAGTAGCTGAGACTACAGGCGCCGCCACCACACTTGGCTAATTTTTTGTATTTTTAGTAGAGACGGGGTTTCACCGTGTTAGCCAGGATGGTCTCGATCGCCTGACCTTGTGATCCACCCGCCTCGGCCTCCCAAAGTGCTGGGATTACAGGCGTGAGCCACTGTGACTGGCCTATTTTTTATATATACATATATGTGTATATACAAATATAGACAGATACATATGTACACGTGTGTGTGTGAGCGGACACACACACACACAGCCCCAAATACCCTTCCCCATCCTACCACAAGCATCGATAAATGCTTTCACCAGAGTCTGTGAGGCTCCAGGAGCAGTGAAACAGCTTTAGGGCCTCAATGAAAAAAGGTGCCGCTGAGTTGAGGGCGTTTTCCCATTCTCTGCATGAAGTGCAGCACCACAGGCGTTGTCGGGACCACTTGGCACAGGCGCATCATGAGGCAGGCGTTTGATCAGTCTGGGCACTGTCTTGGCGGCAGCGTGAGGAAGAGCTGTCTTAGAAGCCAAATGGTGGCTGGAGCCAGCTGACCCGTGTGTGAGTAAACCTGGAGCACTTCCTTAGAGACGCTGAGAAGTCTTTGGCAGGAACCTTCAGGTGAATGGCTGGCCGTGCTGGGTGGGCAAAGGTGGGTGAACCCAGGACCGTCCAGTTAATGACTTCATTGAATATACAAGCAGGCGATTCCTGGTCATGTCTGAGTTGCGTAAAAGTTAGGGAACTGCCCGGCACAGTGGCTCACACCTGTAATCCTAACACTTTGGGAGGCCAAGGAGGGCAGATCACAAGGTCAGGAGTTTGAGACCAGCCTAGCCAACATGGGGAGACTCTGTCTCTACTAAATATACAAAATTAGCTGGGCGTGGTGGTGCACACCTGCAGTTCCAGCTACTCAGGAGGCTGAGGCAGGAGAATTGCTTGAACCCAGGAGGCAGAGGTTGCAGTGAGCCCAGATGGTGCCGTTGCACTCCAGCCTAGGCAACAAGAGCGAGAATCCGTCTCAAAAGAGAAAAAAAAGTTATGGAACTGCAGAGTATTGCACCAAATCGTGCAAGATTCTAATGTTAAGTGAGAATTTTGTGAAAGTACCTTGATATGGTTAGGCTTTTTGTCTCCACCCAAATCTCGTCTTGAATTGTAACCCCCAGGTGTTGAGAGAGAGACCTGGTGGGAGGTGATTCGATCCAGGGGGCAGTTTCCCCCATGCTATTCTCGCAATAGTGAGTGAGTTCTCGTGAGATCTGATGGGTTTAAAAGTGTTTGGAAGTTCCTCCTTTGTTCACTAGTCTCTTTCCTGCCACCTTAGAAAAAGGTAACTGCTTCCCCCTTCTGCCATGATTGTAAGTTTCCTGAGACCTTCTTAGCCATGCAGAACTGTGAGTCAATTAAATCTCTTTCCTTTATAAATTACCCGGTCTTGGGAAGTTCTTTATAGCAGTGTGAGGATGTACTAATACATACTTCTCAAAGTTCTTGCTTTAATTGTTTATTATTACAGATGCATGAAAACTAATCAGTACTCCTTTTTATAAATTCATCTTTAATTTGAAGAAGCAATCAAGCATTCTCTGTCATCTTATTATTAAATTCCCCCTTAATTTATTTAGCCTTCTTATACCACTTATTAATTATTTCTTATCTTAGACTAATAGAGCAACGTCTTTTTAAAAGTATAAAATCAAAAGCTGTACAAATTTTTAACAAAAGTCTGAGTGATGCAGAAGAAAGAAACAAGCATCGTTCTTCATGCTGTGCGTGTCGGACTCTGAAGAACGTTGCCGGGTCATGGCAGGTTTTCCATGGCTGAGCTCCATTGCTGGCTGCGGTCAGCTCAGTCATTTACTCTTTCTATGCTAAATCAGTATGTCTTTTATACTCAGCCAGGACAGCTTCATCTTGTCAGAATATTTACTTTTTTCTTTATTTTGTACTTTTTCCGAGTAAGACTTCTACTGTTTAATTTTAACTTTTCATTTTGAAATACAGATTCACAGGAAGTTGCAAAGATAATACAGAGACATCTCACATAACCTTCATCCAGTTTCTCCCCATGGTTACATCTGTAGTACACTATCAAAACCAAGAAACTGGCATTGCTACAGTGTGTGTGTAGTTCCATCCCATTTTAAGACAGGCGTGGATTTGTGTAACCTCCACCACAATCAAGATACAGAGCTGTCTGTCAACTCAAAGACCTCCCCTTTGCTACTCTTTTACAGTGAAACCCACTTCTCTCCCTATCCCCACCACCCCTAACCCCTGGCAACTAGTAATCTTTTTTTTTTTTTTTTTTGAGACAGAGTCTTGTTCTCTCACCCAGGCTGGAGTGCAGTGGCGCCATCTCAGCTCACTATAATCTTCGCCTCTCTGGTTCTAGGGATTCTCCTGCCTCAGCCTCCAGAGTAGCTGGAATGACAGGTGCCTGCCACCACACCTGGTGAGTTTTTGTACTTTTAGTAGAAATGAGGTTTTGCCATGTTGGCCAGGCTAGTCTCAAACTCCTGACCTCGGGTGATCCACTCGCCTCGGCCTCCCAAAGTGCTGGGATTACAGGCATGAGCCACCGCGCCTGGCCACAGCCCATTTAAATTTACCGTAATTATGAATATGTTAGGGCTTATGCCTGTCATTTTATTTAGTTATTTTTTGTTGTTTTTTGTTTGTTTCCTGTTTTTCTTTTCCTTCTTTTTTTTTTCTGCCTTCCTATGGGTTACTTGAATATTGTATAGATTTCCATTTTAATCTATAAATTTTTGAGTACACCTCTTTGTTTCTATTGTTTTGTGGCTGCTGTACATATATATGTAACTCAGTGCCGTCTTCAGGTGCTGACATTTTATGAAATGTAGAAATTGTCACTTTTTAAAGTCCCTTTATGCTCCCTTAATTGACTTAAATATTCCTTCTACTTGCATTAAGAACCACATCAGACAGTGATAAATGTTTTGCTTCAACTGTTAAATGTAATTTAGAAAACTCAAAAGGAGGAAACTATTGTCTTTTTTTTTTTGATTTGGAGTCTCATTCTGTTGCCCAGGCTGGAGTGCAATGGTGCGATCTCAGCTCACTGCAACCTCTGCCTCCCAGGTTCAAGGATTCTCCTGCCTCAGCCTCCTGAGTAGCTGGGACTACAGGTGTGTGTCACTATCCCTGGTAATTTTTTCTTTTTTAGTAGAGACAGGGTTTCACCATGTTAGCCAGGATGGTCTCGATCTCCTGACCTCGTGATCCACCTGCCTCAGCCTCCCAAAGTGCTGGGATTACAGGCGTGATCCACTGTTCCTGGCCTGTCCTTGCTCTTATGTGTGTTCTTATCACTGTCCTTTCTTCCTCATTGATACTCCAAATTTCCTTCTGTTATCATTTTCTTCTGAGTAAAGAGCTTTCTTTAACCACTCTTTTAGGGCAGGTCTGATGGTGACAAATTCTCCCAGTTTACCTTCTTCTGAGAACGTAATTCTCTGAGAAGATAATTTCTCCAGATATAAAATACCAGGTTGACAGTTCCTTTCCTTCAGTCCTTGAAATGTCAGCCACTTCCTTCTGCCCCCCATGCCGTCTGATGAAAAATCCATTGTCATTCCAACTGCTTTACCCTCTAAGTAAGGTGTCCTTTCTCTCTTGCTGCTGTCAAGATTTATTCTTTGTCTTCAGTTTTCAGGAGTTTGATTATAATGTGTGTTAGTGTGGATTTTTTGGGGTTTATCCTGCTTGGTGTTTATTCAACATCTTCATCTTCTGAGAATCTAATGCCTGATGATCTGAAGAAGAACAGTTTCACCCCAAAACCATCCCCCCAAACCCAGTCCATAGAAAAACTGTCTTTCCATTTATGCAGCCAACAGACATATGAAAAAATGATCGTCATCACTGGTCATCAGAGAAATGCGAATCAAAATCACAATGAGAAACCATCTCATTCCAGTCAGAACGGCGATCATTAAAAAGTCAGGAAACAACAGATGCTGGAGAGGGTGTGGAGAAATAGGAACGCTTTTACACTGTTGGTGGCAGTGTAAATAAATAAGTTCAACTATTGTGGAAGACAGTGTGGCAATTCCTCAAGGATCTAGAACCAGAAACACCATTTGACCCCGCAATCCCATTACTGGGTATATACCCAAATGTTTATAAATCATTCTACTATAAAGACACATGCACACATATGTTTATTGCAGCACTATTCACAATAGCAAAGACTTGGAATGTTTATAAATCATTCTACTATAAAGACACATGCACATGTATGTTTATTGCAGCACTATTCACAATAGCAAAGACTTGGAACAGACCCAAATGCCCATCAGTGATAGACTGGATAAAGAAAATGTGGCATGTATACGCCATGGAATACTATGCAGCCATAAAAAAGGATGAGTTCATGTCCTTTGCAGGGACACGGATGAAGCTGGAAACCATCATTCTCAGCAAACTAACACAGGAACAGCAAAGCAAACACCGCATGTTCTCACTCATAAGTGGGAATTGAACAATGAGAACATATGGGCACAGGAAGGGGAACATCACACACAGGGGCCTGTCTGGGGGTGAGGGACTAGAGGAGAGAGAGCATTAGGAGAAATACCTAATGTAGATGACGGGTTGATGGGTGCAGCAAACCACCATGGCACGTGTCTACCTATGTAACCTGCACGTTCTACCACATGTATCCCAGAACTTGAAGTATAATAAAAAAATTTAAAAATGCTTTTTAATTTTCTCTAATACCTGTTGCTTTTTATACTTGAAATGAGTAAAAGCAAATGTACTATTTGATCTAGCACAAAATGTTATATTTAATTATATTTAGGGAGGTATCTTATCAGTTTATCATGCCATGTGAATAAGTTTGAGGAACATTAAAGCATGAACGTTTCCTTGTGTTCTTTAGTTTTGGCAAACTGTCGTTTTCTTTCTGAGCTGTGTGGTCTTGGACGAGCTGCTCTACTTCTCAGCTGGCTCATCTGTAAAACGGAGATAATAAGAGTTCACCTTCAGAGGGTTGTCATGCTGATTACGTGGGTTAAAAGATTAAAGTGCTTAGGACATTTTTTGGCAGATTAGCAAACGCAAATAGTGTTAGCCCTTGTTTTTGTTGTGACTGTTATTAAACAGAATAATACAAATGCCAGGGGTAATTCTTCTCCGGTATTCACTTTCCAACTTGCCTTCCCTTCTCTTGGTTGTTATGGTTGGATTAGTATTTGCAAACCTCTCTGGAATTGGATAAGGAACAGATAGTTTTATGTCAGGAAGCTGGTGACCCCTGTGTGGCCCTGGAATTCTCTGCTGTAGCTGCTCAGGTGCAGTCTTGCTAGGGTTTCGCTCTTCAGCCCTTATACCCTACTGTGTATGTGTTACATTCTGTCTTTCATGTTTAGAAAGATTTGTATCTAAATACACTATTTATAGGTGCTTAAGAGATGTAGCACAATACCATATAATACTTCTTACCCTAGCAAGTTTCTTAGCAACTGCAGTGCTCGACCTCCAGGGATCCTTGGTGCCCTGTATTCTGTTTTGTTTTGTTTTGTTTTGTTTTTTGATACAGCGTCTTACTCTGTTGCCCAGGCTGGAGTGCAGTGGGACCATCACAGTTCACTGCAGCCTCGAACTCCTGGGCTCAAGGGCTCCTCCTACCTCAGCCTCCCAAAGTGCTGGGACCACAGGGGCACACCGCCATTCCTGGCTAATTAAAAAAAAAAAGTAAAGATGGGATGTGGCTGTTTCCCAGACTGGTCTTGAATTCCTGGGCTCAAGAGATCCTCCTGCTTCTGCCTCCCTAAGTGCTGGGATTACAGGTTTCAGCCATGGCCTCTGGTTCCCTGTGTTCTTAAGACTTGAAGTGGGGCCTTGGGTTACAGGACTCCATTTGCCCTACAGGAACATTTGCCGGTTCCTTCCTAGCGTCTTCCACCCTTCTAGTTGATGGCCAATTGAGTATCTGATTATTTGTTCCAGGATCTTTCCGAGTATTGATTCAAAGGTGAACAGTCTGTAACTGGGTACTAGGTCATCTATTTTAAACAATGGCCACAGTATTTCCTTTGAAAATCCTCCGGAGACTCCCTTTGTCCTCTGGGACTTCTCTTGTGACAGTGACGGATGTGTGCCAATGTGTAAAATGGCCTGGAGTGTAAAACATCAGACTCCCCCCAGAGCAAACGTATCCTTTGCAAAGTGATTATTTGGTTATCCGTCTTCCTCTATTAATTTCCTTTTCCGCCCGTGCATCTATATGGAGGTTACGCAAGTTTGATGTTCACAGAAGCATTCTTCAGCAAAGATAATTAATTCAAACATTAAAAATATATACATTCTGTTGTTTTGCTTTCCTCTTTAGGCAAAGGAGTTTTAAAAACTTTTTTCCCTCATCTATAGACCTGGCAGTATATGAGTGTTTGTTATTTCTCCTGTGCTGTGGGGCCCTCATAAGGTGGCCACTTTACAGCCGCACCACTCGCGAAGACCCCGTGTTTGCGATCTGGCTGAACTGTAACTTCAGGAAGATGAAATTTAGCTGTTGCTGTTCCTGTGGCAAACACAGGTTACACACCCGTTCAGGGCGCTGGATGCTGGTTCCCCCGGGCATGGCGTGAATTCTTCAGAGTATGGATGGATGCAGTATACGGCTAGGGGGTGTCCCTGTTTGTGTCCCTAAAGAGGTAAGCTGACTCCAGATAGCCTGTTCCAACTCTGTCCCCAGCCCCTCCAGGATGCGGCCCCACCTGCCTGAGGCTGTTCACCCCCAGCCTCTTGCTGCGAACAGGCCCCTCGTGCTGCCAGGCATTCTTGGAAGAGGCATCAACCATTGCTGGCTACTTCCCAGGGAACCCGTCTGGTGAAAGGAAAGGAACCATCCTCACTGTGGAGACAGAGATGGCAGCCAGTATAGACACCCTCTGCCTGCTCCTCCTCCCCATTCTGCTCTCTCCCTCCAAATACACCTGGATTGGCTGCGCCAGCATCTCCCTGGGGAATGGGACCCCTCTGTCCTGTGAAAACAGCTGTAATCACTGTGAGTCCCATTTGGCGGGCAGCCCGTGAACTTGGTTTTGGGAGAGACACCTGATTGGGAGCCTTAGCCGTGTCTACTGCATCAAGGACCCACAGCCCCGTCCCTTTGCCTTACCTTCTCCCCTCACTGTGCTCTTGTAGACAGATGGGAAGGGAGATGGGGCGGGGGCAGATGGAGTGTTTGGAGGGGCAGATCAGCCTGGATTGATCGCTCCCTGGACCTGATGAGCAGCTGAAGTCGCCCTGGACCCTCCCTCTGCTACTGTTATCTGTGGGACCTTGTTTCCCAGAGTCTGGGCCTTCCTCTGTCCAGAGTCGCTGCTCTTCCAGAAGGTAGGCGTCCTTCAGTAGCATCCTAAGAAGGGTGCAGAGGGGCACGGTTCTGAGGGCCTGGCAGGACTACACGTCTTTATTTTACCTTCATGTTTTATGGTTTGGTACAGTTTTCCACTTAGTGATTTCCTAGTTTATTTACTTTTTATTTTATATCAAAGAAAATGTCCAATAGAGCCAGACCCTACTCCAGGCTGTATTTTGGTGCTGACCACTGACCCAATCCATTTCAGTAATATGCGTATACTGGCAACACTGGGTTCATTCACTTTCACCTGTTGTTGCCTTATTGTTTTTGGTTTCTTTTCACAGTAGGTCCTAAAATTTCCATTTTTGAAATTCTAAACATATATTTAAAAAAGAGTAGTATAATGGACCCCTGTGAACATGCACCATGCAGCCGCAGCAAGGATTGACTCCTGGACAGCTGTGTCTCCCAGGCCGCCATGCGGGCCGCAGTGCCTATATGGAAGGCATTGCGGCATCTTCTAACCTCCCTGCGACTGAGCCACCCCCTTCCGTTCTAACGCCTCTTCACGGGGAGCTGCTTGTTTGTTGTTCCCATTTTAAAGCCCTCAAGATCATCTATTGAATTACAGCATCTTGGAATTTCGCGACGACAGACTTGTGGTCATGTCTCCTTTCATTCTGCTGGTCCTTGACAGGTCTCTTACATTTGGGTACTTGTTAGTTCTATGAACTTTTTCTTGACTTTATCCTTCAGACCTTCTACAGAATTTTATTTATTTATTTATTTATTTGTGGGCACTTGTTAGTTCTATGAACTTTTTCTTGACTTTATCCTTCAGACCTACAGAATCTTTTTTTTTTTGAGACGGAGTCTCGCTCTGTCGCCAGGCTAGAGTGCAGTGGCGGGATCTCGGCTCACTGCAAGCTCTGCCTCCCGGGTTCACGCCATTCTTCTGCCTCAGCCTCCCAAGTAGCTGGGACTACAGGCGCCCAACACCACGCCCAGCTAATTTTTGTATTTTTAGTAGAGACGGGGTTTCACCATGTTGGCCAGGATGGTCTTGATTTCTTGACCTCGTAATCCTCCCACCTCAGCCTCCCAAAGTGCTGGGATTACAGACATGAGCCACTGCACCTGGCCAAAATTTTGTTTTATTTTAGTTATCATTCCTGCAAATTCCAGGAGCTGTGATTTATTCTCTGTATGCACATGTGCGTTCATCTTGCTGTTTTATGAATGCAGCATTTGCCTATCTAAGGATGTTAATATAGATTTTTTTTTAAGTTTTTTTCTGCTCTCTTTATCGACTGCTAACTCTATGTTAATTTTTGTAGCTTTCATTACTTTTTTAAAATCAAATTTCTTGTGATGCTGGACTGTCCTTTCACACTGACGACTGAGGTACTAAAAACCAGACTGAATCACGGTAGGGCCTGTGGGCTGGGGGCATCATTCATTTCCCCCGTGGGGAAGGCCACCCACCCGGGCTTCCGATTGTCTGGGAGCAGGTGGTCAGGGGCTGCTGCACTGAGGAGACTTTTCCTGGGTCCCCTGCCTGGAGCACCCCCACCCCTGCAAGATGGAGGAGGGCGAGAGCTCCTGCCCTGCGGTCCGGCTGTGGAAGGAGACCCTCTTTGTTGGGCTCCTAGTGGTAAACGACCTCTTCCTGTCCGTGTCTTCAGCCGTAGACATGTTCCCTGTACTTTACCACCTCTCCTCTGTTCCTGCCTTCTGTACCCTTGTTGAAATATCTCACTGGCTACTGTTTTTCCTCTCATGTTCTTTGTTATTGTAAATAATATATTTAAAACTATTATGCAGAGTTTTAGGTAAAAGAGAAGATAAAATCCATCGGGTCAATCCACTATGTTAAATAGAACATATATTTTTGAAAGTTCTTTTTCTTTTTCTCATTTGTTTTTCTCCCTTTACATATTGTGTCTTTTTTTTTTTTCTTTGCCACTCATTCCTCTAACCCATCTACCTCCAAGAGATTGATTTCTAAATCTCCCACAATCTCTTCCCTGTTAAAGATCAGATTAGCAACAGACCTTGTTCTGTTTGATTCCTCCAACGTTCTAAGGGAGGAAGTTCTCTCCAGTGTAGACCAAAAGTCGACGTGGTGGTCTGTGGTCAGCTGAATTATTTTTCCAGAATGTAACAGGAGTTTAATGCCCCATCAGAACCAGATGTAACTGAAAGCTTTGGTAAGTTGACCAAAAAAGGTTTCCTCGACCTCTTCATCATGTGGGCATCTATAAATAGACTCCACCGCGATGTTGCCCTCAATCTTAATCTCCCTTGCCTTAGCACGGTCTGGTTAATGGCTTCAGGTTTCCTGAGAGATTTTATTCAGCAGATCGTGGTGTTTATTCGCACGGATGTAGTGTTCCCTGCCATGATGATACAATGTGAAAATGTGAGAGATTTTTTGCCCTGTAAGGAAAGAACTGAATTTCTCATTAAGTTGAAGAAATTTTTACGGTCATTGAATTATTAAGCTCTGGTCTTTTCAGAAAGCTACCAGAGGGAAAGGAAGGAAAAAAAATAAATAAAAAGTGGTGTTTTTTGTGCAAAGTTTACTTTTTTTTTTCCAGGAACAAGGACGCTGATAAAACCCCAGATACTTTGCTCATCTGTGTCTGCTCCACAGGTCTTTCTCCCAGCACCTCCTTCCCATCCTGACTTGCAGGGGCTTCGTTTCAGATGGGCCGGGATTCACATTTTCTTACAGAACTTTGAGCTCTTGAAAGCCCTGGTAGAGATCGCTATCATTTCCTGCTTTCGCCTGGCTCCCAAGCCGTGGTGGCTGCATTTCTTTGGTCCTGTTTTTTATGAGCCTCACCCTTTGAGTACCAATAAAGGCTGCAGTAAAGGGACTGATCCAGACCCAGATAACTGCCTGGTCAGAACAAAGTGCCCCAGCCTGAGCACCACCACAATAAATGGAGCTACATTGAAGCAAAAAGTTCCAGAGAGTGGGGAGGAGAGGTGCCGCAAGAGAGAGCGGGGTTCTTAATCTTTTGGAACTAAAAATTAACTGTTACTTCCACCACTTCAGTTTGGAGCCTGTTTGGAGGGGCAGTTGACATACACTTTCATACAAATTTGTTGAGCTGTATTTTCCTATATTTCCCTTATGCTCTCCTCAGTCATAACACTGCTAATTTAAAAGTAATTTAAAAAGTGCCAATGGAATGTTTTTGAAGTACGCAGGGGCAGAAGTGAAAAGAAGATGTCCACAGAACAGGATGCTCCTTATCCCGGCCCCCACCCGTCATCAGGGGCACTGGGAACAGTCTCTGTTTTTCCTAGGAACAGCGATCACTTAAACTAATTTACAAAGTATGCTGATTTCTGCCTCCTAACAATTACTGAATGCTTAACACTACAGGAAACAGTCTAGGTCTACATTACTTACAACAGAAGTTTCAAAAAGTAGTCCTAAAAATCATTCAATCACCAAGAAATTGTCCTTCATATAAATGTGTCAGGAGCAGTATGCATTGACATTTTTAGCAAATATTTCAGTTTTATGTCTAATGTATATTCAGTTGCTTCTGAAAAATAGATTATAAGCAAGCAGATGGGGAAATAAAAAGTTTATTTTTCCAAATGGAATTTAAGAGGATCAATTGTATTTAGAATCAGTTGTATTAGCAGCATAATAAGAGGTATCTTTCTCAGAGTTGTGAGTATTGTTATAACCTGGGATTTGTTTCCTGTACACCCAGATACAGATCATTATGTAAATAAAAGAAGTGCCTTTTCAATATCCAAAAGTTTTTTTTTTCTTTTGGAAGCACAGCTATTTGTTTTGTTGATAAGGGAACATTAAATCTTTATCCCAAATTTTACTCATGATACTCAAACTGCTCCCACTCATTTTAGGTTGAGACTTTTCCAAGCCAGGATTGGACTGATGCCGGGGACTTCCTCTGAGCAAGAGGGTGCGTGCCACGGATGACAAAGGCAGGAGCTGCTCAGTCCAAACCCGGGTCCCCCAACCATCGTCTAGCGGATGTTTAATGTCAGGCAAGTAACACAGCTTCCCTCTCGCGTTTTCCTACAAAATGGAGCTAAATGTAGTCCCTACCTTATGGGTTCTTGTGAGGGTTAAGTGAGTTAATGTGGAAAAATCACTCAGGACAGCAATTGGTTACTGGTATCATGTAAGGGGAAACATGGACTTGCTCAGATAACACCAACGATTGACCCTTTCCTGCTGGGTATGCCCAGACAGTAAAACTCCTCTGTGCTTCAAAAAGTAAAGACTGGTTCCATAGATGCGGGACGTGAGCACGGGTAGCACTGTTGTACATTTTGCTTTTTTGTTTAATGTGAACAATACCATTTGTTCTTGTGTGGTTTTACCCAGGTATTATAGGCAGGGGTCTTTGAACAATGCATTTATGGCTAGAAGTGGCTGTATCTTCTCAAACAAAGCCCTGGGTGGTTACTGATACCATCAGTAACTGAAGGCTATTCTGGTTAGGGCTGAAATTCTTTTCCTTTTACAGAAGTTTGAGGCACCAGATAAAAGACACTAAAAAGTTATAAAGTAGATTTAGTGTCGAGTACATTCCAGCAGCCTCCATTAATTGTGTGGTTTCAGATAGCAAAGGTCTACCTCCTCTTGAAGACAACACTCATGAGAGGATGATGGGGAGGACATGGGTCCTGGAGGAGCAGGAGCAGGGAGACACAGTCATTTGTGGGAAGAGCCCGTGGAAAGGGCATCCAGCCAGACTCCAGATGGCTCGTTTTTCCTTTGGCCAACTTCATTGCATCAACTCGTAGTTGATGTACTACCAGCAAATTGTAACAGTGCGTAGACTACTCAATGGGCGATCAAGTGGACCAAGAGGAAAAGTGGGACCTTCTTGCGGCACACATGCAGGCCACATGGAAACTATAGTCATTTCCTGGTGCTACCTCTCAGCCAGGCAGTGTCCTTAGTGATATTGCTTATGCCTTACTCTTGCCCTGTGTGGTTACGATCCTCCACTGCACAGATAATGAACATGAGGCACTGAAGGTAACCTGCCCAATGTCCCACAAGGCTGTGGTCTGAATGTTTACATCACCCAAAGCATTGAAATCCTAACTCCCAAGGTGGTGGTATTTGGAGATGGGGCATTTGGGAGTAGATAAAGTCATGAGGCTGAAGCTCTCATAGATGGAATTAGTGCCCTTGTAGAGGAGGCCCCAAGAGAGACTGCTTGTCCCTTCCACTGTGTAAGAACACAGCAATAAGGTACCATCTATGAACCAGAAAACGGGTCTTCAGCAGACCCCAAATCTGCCTTGGCTTTGAACTTGCCAACCTCTAGAACTGTGAGAAATACAGTTTTGTTGCTTACAAGCTACCCAGCCTATGGTAGTTTGCTATAACAGCCCAAACAGACTGAGACACACAGTGAGTGGACCCTGTGAGGCCAGAGTCTGTCCCTTGGCCACCACTGTTGAAGGCCAAAAGGATGAGGGTCGTGATCAACTCAGCGTACCACTGGAGGCTATATGAGTAAACAGCAAACTGTTCTCATGAAAGCAGGATGTTGGCAAACTGACAAACTGCGTCTGCCGCCCAGAAGGAATGCTGAGGGCAGTCACGACCCAGGCACAAGTGTGTCTTGTGATTAGGCACACCTGAAGCCTGTTAGCAATCATGTGAACCTGTGATCAATTAAGCAGCTGACCAGTCGTTACCTCCTCCTCCTCCCTGCTCTTTCCACCCAATAAATACAAAGGGCTGGAGAAGCTCAGGGTTGCTGCCTTTGCTCACTAGAAGCAGGGAGCTCTCTTCTTCTTCCCCTGGCCCTTTCCATTAAAAGAGTTTCTTTTGGCTGGGCGCGGTGGCTCACGCCTGGAATCCCAGCACTTTGGGAGGCTGAGGTGGGCGGATCACGAGGTCAGGAGATCGAGACCATCCTGGCTAACTCGGTGAAACCCTGTCTCTACTAAAAATACAAAAAATTAGCCGGGCGTGGTGGTGGCGCCTGTAGTCCCAGCTACTCAGGAGGCTGAGGCAGGAGAATGGCGTGAACCCGGGAGGCAGAGCTTGCAGTGAGCTGAGATCACGCTAGTGCACTCCAGCCTGGGCAACAGAGCAAGACTCTGCCTCAAAACAAACAAACAAACAAACAAACAGTTTCTTTTGTCTTAAGTTTTCGTTTCTACGTTCATCCCTCTTCATTCAGTCCCATAATGATGGTCTCAAGTAGTAACAGTGGTAACTGTTGTAGTGACGGTCTCAAGTGGTAACCGTGGCAGTCTGTCACATACCACCTGTCTTTCTTCCTAACAGCTTGGTACCTGGCTCCCTTGTGCATTCATGAGGCCTGCTCTTCCCTTCTCTCTCACTCCTTCCATTCAGTCTGGAAGTTCTCTAGCACCACTGCTGAATCAGCAAAAAGTGAACGTGACAGACACAGTTGCTGCCTTTTGAGAAAATTAAATCCCAGACAGACAACACTACTATGAGCAGAATGCATAAAGGATCCCTCAAATAAGACATAAATGCTACACCTCACCTTCAGGAACTGTTGTGGTTTGGATGTAGTTGTTTGGCTTTGCCAAGTCACATGTTGAAATTGGTTCCCTAGTGTTGGAGATGGGGCCTGGTGGGAGGTGTTTAGGTCTTGGGGGCAGATCCCTCATAACAGACTTAGTGACAGTCTCACTTGTGTGAATTGTCACTCTTAGTTTGCATGAGAACTGATGGTAATAAAAAGCCTGGTGGCCAGACGCAGTGGCTCACGCCTGTAATCCTAGCACTTTGGGAGGCTGAGGTGGGCAGATCACGAGGTCAGGAGATCAAGACCATCCTGGCTAACATGGTGAAACCCTGTCTCTACTAAAAATACAAAAAAAAAAAAAAAATTAGCTGGATGTGGTGGCGAGTGCCTGTAGTCCCAGCTACTCAGGAGGCTGAGGCAGGAGAATGGCATGAACCCAGGAGGTGGAGCTTGCAGTGAGCCAAGATTGCACCACTGCATTCCAGCCTGGGTGACAGAGCAAGACTCCGTCAAAACCAAAACAAAACACTTGCACCTCCCCTACAACTTCTTGCTTTCTCTCTGCCATTATGATCCTCGCACACGCCAGATCCCCTTTGCCTTCTGCCATGAGTGGAAGCACCTTGAGGTTCTCCCCACAAGCAGATGCTGGTGCCATGCTTCTTTTAGACTGCAGAACCATGAGCAAAATAAACCTCTTTTGATGATAAATTACCCAGCTTCAGTTATTGCTTTGTAGCAACATAAATGGATTAAGACAGGGTCCAAGTTTTTCATCTACTAATAAAAGGACTGGAACATAGAAAGGTATTCTATTCATTCATTCACTTGCTCATAAGAAAGCATGTCCTGACTGCCTTTCATGAACCAGGCTCTGGGGGCACTGCCCCAAAGCTCAAGGAGGACATAGTCATGTTAGACACAATTGATAATAGATAGTTATAATGCTGGTCATTCATAGATTCACTCAACAACTATTGGTGAAGTTTCTATTATGTGTCAGTGCCTGTGATAGGCTCAGAAGATGAAGTAATGAGCAAAACAAAAGTCCTTACCCTCATGGAAATTGTTACAAATGTCCAGACATCTAGTGCCAGCATATGTGCTCAATACATCTACATTGACAGGATGAATGGAGGTTAGTAATAATATCTTCCTTTTATGTGCATGTACATTTATATAATTCTTTTATTTATTACTTTTTTGAGACAGAGTCTCACTCTGTCACCCAGGCTTCAGTGCAGTGGCCTGATCTTCGCTCATTGCAACTTCCACCTCCCAGGTTCAAGCGATTCTCATGCTTCAGCCTCCTGAGTAGCTGGGATTATAGGTGTGCACCACCAAGCCCAGATAATTGTTGTATTTTTAGTAGAGATGGGATTTCACCATGTTGGCTTGGCTGGTCTTGAACCCCCGGCCTCAAGAGATCTACTTGCCTCAGCCTCCAAAAGTGCTGGAATTATAGGCATGAGCCACTGTGCCGACTTACTAACTTCTTTTATGTATACATTTGCATTTGATTCTCACCATAGTTAATCCAACATGGTTTGCAGTTCCAGTGGGACTAATCCTCCTCTCCACCCAATCCCAAGGATGGACACATGGCCCGATCTGGACTGTCCTCTTGGTTACAGTGAATGCTGTGACCTCAGTCAGGCCAATTAGAGTATTTGCTGAGAATGTTGTCAGAGACATGGGAAAGCATGTTTTCTTTCTCTGGTTTGAAAGCTGCAAGGTGTTCATGAAGGCAGACTCCCCTACCCCATGCCCTCTGTTTCTTGCCAGGACCTAGTTAAAAAGAGCCAATGGGTGGGGATGGGGGGCAAGATAGCCAAATAGAAGCCTTGATTGATGATCCCACCTGTAGGTACACCAAATTTAACAACTGTCTACACAAAAGCCACCTTAATAAGAACAAAAATCAAGTGAGCTATCAAAGTACCTGATTTTAACTCCATATCACTGAAAGAGGTACCGAAGAGAGTAGGAAAGATAGTCTTGAGTTGCTGATGCCATCCCTCCCCCACCTCCAGACAGCAGCCACATACCTTGGAGAGAGAATCTATGTGTTTGGGGGAGGGAGAGTGCAGCAATTGTGGGACTTTCCAGTGGAACTGAGTGCTGCCCTGTCAAAAGTGGAAAGCAAGAGGGGGCAGAAATCAGCTAGCACCCCACAACCCAGGAGGTGGAGCTTGCAGTGAGCCGAGATCACTCCACTGCACTCCAGCCTGGTGACACAGCGAGACTCTGTCTCAAAAAAACAAAACAGAAATAGAAATAATAAAGATCAGGACAGAAAGAAATGAAATTTAAATGAAAACAGTACAACCAATGAAATCAAAAGTGGTTTTTTTGAAAAGGTAAACAAAATTGACAAATTTTTGCCAGACTAAAAATGAGAGAACACCCAAATAAATAAAATCAGAGATGAAAAAGGAGGCATTACAACTGATGCCACAGAAATTCAAACAATTATTAAAGGCTCCTATGGGCAACTATATGGCAAGAAATTGGAAAACCTAGAAGAAATGGATAAATTCCTAGACACATACAGACTACTTAGATTGCACCTTGAAGAAATCCAAAATAACAAGTAACAATATTGAAGCCATAATAAAAAGTCTCCTAGCAAAGAAAAGCCTCAGACCCAGTGGTTTTACTGCCTAATTTTACTAAACATTTAGAGAAGAACTAACACCAATTCTACTCAAACAATTCTGAAAAATAGAGTACAAACTAATTCTATAAGGCCAGTATTACCCTGATACCTAAACTAGACAAATATCTGGTAAATCTAAAAATGAAAACTACAGCCAAGATCCCTAATAAACATTGATAAAAAGTCCTGATGAATATTGATGCAAAAATACTAGCAAACCAAACTTAACAATACATTAAAAAGATCATTAATCATGATCCAGTGGGATTTATCCTAGGGGTGAAAGGATGGTTCAACATGTGCAAATCAATCAATGTGATACATCTTATCAACAGAATGAAGAATAAAAACCATATGTTCATTTCAAGTTACAAAGAAAAAGCATCTGATAAAATTCAACATCCCTTTGTAACTTAAAACCCTAAAAAAAAACTGGATATAGAAGGAACATACCTCAACCTAATAAAAGCCCTATATGACAGACCCACAGCAAGTATCATATTGAATGGGAAATAATTGAAAGCCTTTTCTCTAAGATCTGCAACAAGACAAGGATGCCAACTTTCACCACTATGTTATTCAGTCAGCACTGTGTTATTCAACATAGTCCTGAAAGTCCTAGCTAAAGCAACCAGACAAGAGAAAGAAATAAAGGACATCCAAATCAGAAAGAAGAAAGTCAAATTATCCTCGTTTGCAGATAATATGAACTTATATTTGGAATGAAGACTCCACCAAAAAATGAGTAGAACTGATAAACAAATTTAGTAAAGTTGCAGGATACAAAATCAACACAATAATAGTAGCACTTCTATATACCAACAGTGAAAAATCTGAAAAAATCACATCTTATAATATTAATAGCTACAACTAAAATTAAATACCTAGAAATTAACCAAAGGAGTAAAAGATCTCTACAATGAAAACTATAAAACGTTGATGAAGGAAATTGAAGAGTATACAAAAAAATCGAAAGCTATTCCATGTTCATGGAATTGGAAGAATCAATATTGTTAAAATGTCCATACTACCCAAAGCAATGTTTATGGAACCATAAAAGGCCTGTAATAGCCAAAGCTATCCTAAGCAAAAAGAACAAAACCAGAGGAATCACATTACCTGACATCAAATTATACTACAGAGCCATAGTAACCAAAATGGTGTAGTAATGGCATAAAAACAGACACATAAGTCAGTGGACCAGAATAGAGAGAATAAGAAAAATTTGCCCAGTAGCAAATCCATACACTTAACAGTGAACTAATTTTCATGCCAAGAACATGAATTGGGAAAAAGAGAGTCTCTTCAATAAATAGTGCTGGGCTATTTATAACAGCAAAGACATGGAACAAACCCGAATGCCCATCAATGATAGATTGGATAAAGAAAATGGGGTACACATACAGCATGGAATACTATGCAGCCATAAAAAGGAATGAGATCATGTCCTTTGCAGGGACATGGATGGAGCTGGAAGCCATCATCCTCAGCAAACTGACACAGGAACAGATAACCAAACACCACATGTTCTCACTCGTAAGTAGGAGTTGAACAGTGAGAACACATGGACACAGGGAAGGGAACATCATACACTCGGGATAGTCTGGGGTGGGGAGTGAAGGGAGGGAGAGCACTAGGATAAAAAGCTAATGTATGCAGGGCTTGAAACCTAGATGACGGGTTGATAGGTGCAGCAAACCACCATGGAACACAAATACCTATGTAACAAACCTACACATTCTGCACTTGTATCCCAGAATTTAAAGTAAAATTAAATAAATAAATAAATAAATAAATAAATAAATAAATAATGCTGGGAAAATTGGATATCCATATGCAGAAGAATGAAATTAAACCCCAACACTTGCCGTATACAAATATCAAATCGAAATGGATTCCACTTAAAGACTTCAAACTATGAAACTACTAAAAGAAAACATTGGAGAAACTTTCCAGGATATTAGACTGAGCGAAGATTTCTTGAGGAATACCCAACAAGCACAGGCAACCAAAGCAAAAATGGAGACATGGTTTCACATCAAGTTAAAAAGCTTCTGCACAGCAAAGGAAGCAATCAATGAAGTGAAGAGACATGAAGAGACATCCCACAGAATAAGAGAAAATATTTGCAAACTACCCATCTGGCAAGGTATTCATAACCAGAATATATAGGGTTGGAACAACTTTACAGGAAAAACTCTAATAATCCAACTTAAAGAGGCAAAATCCCAGCACTTTGGGAGGCCAAGGCGGGTGGATCATGAGGTCAGGAGATCGAGACCATCCTGGCAAACGTGGTGAAAGCCCATCTCTACTAAAAGTACAAAAATTAGCCTGGTGTGGTGGCGGGCACCTATAGAACCAACTACTCAGGAGGCTGAGGCAGGAAATCCCTTGAACCCAGGAGGCGGAGGCTGCAGTGAGCCAAGATTGCACCACTGCACTCCAGCCTGGGTGATATAGCGAGACTCTATCTCAAAAAATAATAACAGTAATAATAAAATTAAATAAAAATAAAATAGGCAAAATATCTGAATAGACATTTCTCAAAAGAAAGCATACAAATGGCAAACAGATAGATGAAAGTTCATGTATATCACTGATAATCAGAGAAATGTGAATCAAAACTACAATGAGATATCATCTCACCCCAGTTAAAATGGCTTTCATCCAAAAGACAGGCAATAGCCAATGCTGGCAAGGATGTGGAGAAAAGGGAACCCTCTACACTGTTGGTGGGAATATAAATTAGTACATCAAGTATGGAGAACAGTTTGGAGGCTCCTCAAAAGCCAAAATATAGAACTACCATATGATCCAGCAATCCTACTGCTAGGTATATACCCAAAAGAAAAGAAATCAGTATATCAAAGAGATATCTGCACTCCCATGTCTACTGCAATACTATTCACAATAGTCAAGATTTGAAAGCAATCTGCGTGTCTATCAACAGATGAATGGATAAGAAAATGTGGTACTTATACACAATGAAATGAGTACTATTCAGCCATAAGAATGACATCCTATCATTTGCAACAACACAGATGGAACTGGAGGTCATTATGTTAAGTGAAATAAGCCAGACACAGAAAGACAAACCACATTTTCCCACTTATTTGTGGAGCTAAAAATGAAAACAATTGAATTCATGGAGATAGAGAGTAGAATGAGGACTGCTAGAGGCTGAGAAGGGTAGTGAGGGCGGGGTAGGGGGAGTGGGTACATGAAAATAGAAAGAATGAATAAGACCTAGTATATGATAGCACAAGAGAGTGACTACAGTCAATAATAATAGTACGTCTTAAAATAACTAAAAAGGTATAATTGGGTTGCTTGTAACACAAAGGATAAATATTTGAGGAGATGGAGACCCCATTTATCCTGATGTGATTATTACGCATTATATGCCTATAGCAAAATATCTCATGTGCCCCATGAATATACGCACCTACTACGTACCACAAAAATTAAATGTTAAAAAATTATCCAAAAAGGGGGAAAAAAAGCCAGTAATTTCTCTCTTTGCGCCTGAACAACTTAAACTTGGGTTTCTGTCACTCACAAGCCCCAATTTCTGCCTGATGTAGCTATCAAGAGACAGAGCCAAAGCTTGAACCCAGGTCTGTGTATCCACATTTGGTGCTTTTCCTTGTGGTCCCACTAACATGGAAACATAACCCAGTATGCGCTCTCTTCTGCTGGGAATCCTATTTATAGATAGCAAACACGCTCTTTCACCCCAAATTCTGCATCAATAATAATTATTAAGATAAATGTTGGGATTTTTATTTGCATCATGCTAGTGAAATAATCTACTTAGGGTAGACACTGCTGGCCAACTTTCTTGTTTTTGTTTTGTTTTGTTTTAGATGGAGTCTCCCTCTGTGACCAGGTTGGAGTGCAGTGACACAATCTCAGCTCACTGCAACCTCTGCCTCCCAGGTTCAAGGGATTCTCCTTCCTCAGTCTCCCAAGTAGCTGGGACTACAGGTGCCCACTACCACGTCTAGCTAATTTTTTTTTTTCTTTTTTTAGTAGAGACAGGGTTTCACTATATTGGCCAGGATGGTCTCGATCTCTTGACCTCGTGATTTGCCCACCTAGGCCTACCAAAGTGCTGGGATTACAGGCATGAGCCACCGTGCCCGGCCTGCTGGCCAACTTTCTATTTTTCCTTCTTTGCTAATAGAATCTTGATTTTGTTCAGGTCTTAGGAACCCAGTAAGTGGATGCTGGTTATTGTAAGTCAATCGTGGCAATTCTACTCCCCTTGCTACTGATTGTTTTATGTATGGTTAGTCAATACAATGCTGTCTCATAATGTTTAGGAAGAAGTTGGTTGAGGGTTTTATTAGAGGGGTTCACCCCTAATAAAAAGGGGTCCAATGAGGACTTCAAGTCCAGGCTTTTATGGGAGGACGCTGTTCTCCCTGCTCCTTCTACTAAGTACAACTATAGATCCTGATCATAATACAAGAGGCAACCAAAGGAGACTGCTAGAAGATGGAAAGAGGAAGACAAGCTGGTTAGAGATCCCAGGACTGGAGAAACAAAATAATAGCAGCGCATCTTACGACCCACCATCCAGCAGAGAAAGAAAATCCACTCTGACCCACAACCTAGCCACAGAAGGTGGCTCAGGTAACTTCATTCCTCCCCCAGATTTGTGGGATCCCACCAGCAACACCAGGTAAGCCCAGCAGCATCAAGAAGAAGGATCACTCAGAAGCCCCACTAGCAAGTAACCAGAGGACTCACTTCCCCAGAGAACCTGAGCCTCCCCTCCCCTAACCAGGGACATGGGAGACATAGGCAAGAAGGATGTACTGCAACAAGCACCTAACCTAGGAAGTTTCTTCATCCCCACTGTCTGCAGACTCCTCTCCCCAACCTGTGGGCACCAGGGACCTGGCGTGGGGAGACTATCTGCCTCTTTAGGCAGCACCAGTAGGGACCATTGGGAGATCCAGCAGTACAAGAAAAATGAGCAGCCCAAAATAACTCCACAAAAGCTCTGAAGATTAAATTGTCGTTGGAACCACAGCATACGAAAAAAGGCCAAGATCTGTGTGCTTAAACCTAATCAGGATGGCTACCTGCTAAAACAAAAGAATTAAATAGGGTCTGTCGTTCCCTAACATAATGGTTAAAATGTCCAAGATACAACAGAAGATCACCTGTCATACCAAGACTCTGGAAAGTCACAACTTGAATAAGAAATTACAATCACCTGACATTGACGTGGAGATGAAGCAGAGGTTGAATTGCCTGGAAAGAATTTTTGAACAGCCATTGTAAAACTGCTTCAACAAGCATCAGAGGTTCTCTTAAAACAAATAAAAATCAGAAAATCTGATCCAAAAAATAAAAGTTATAAAAAAGAACAAAATGGAAATTACAGAACTTAAAAAATGGTAACAAGTGGCCAGCGTGGTGGCTCATGCCTGTAATCCCAGCACTTTGGGAGGCTGAGGCAGGCGGATCATGAGGTCAGGAGATCCAGACCATCCTGGCTAACATGGTGAAACCCCGTCTCTACTAAAAATACAAAAAATTAGGCCGGACGCAGTGGCTCAAGCCTGTAATCCCAGCACTTTGGGAGGCCAAGACGGGCGGATCACAAGGTCAGGAGATCAAGACCATCCTGGCTAACCTGGTGAAACCCCATCTCTACTAAAAAATACAAAAAACTAGCCGGGCGTGGTGGCGGGGGCCTGTAGTCCCAGCTACTCGTGGGAGGCTGAGGCAGGAGAATGGCGTGAACCCGGGAGGTGGAGCTTGCAGTGAGCCGAGATTGCACCACTACACTCCAGCCTGGGCAACAGCACGAGACTCCGTCTCAAAAAAAAAAAAAAAAAAAAAAAAAGTCACAAGCTTTGCTCACTAGTACAGTGAAGATGGCAGAAGATAAAATAGAGCAAACTTGGGGATTGAGCAAAACAATGTGCCCAAAAGAAACAACAGAAACTAGAGTGAAAAAGACGAACAGAGTTGCAGGCACCAGGGGGAGAAAAACAAAAGATGCAACATTTGTATTATTAGATTTCAAGAAGGAAAGAAGAAAGAGAGAGGACAAAAGGATGTTCAAGAAAATTATGGGTGAAAACTTCCAAATTTTGGTTAAAGACACAAACAACAGATTCAAGAGGCTGAGAAAACCCCAAAGGGAATAAACCCAAATCAATTCATGCCAGGGAACCATACATGTCTGAAAACTAAAGGAAAAAAATCTTGAAAACTTCCAGAAAGAAATAACACATTCACTGTAAGTGAGCACCATTTTGAATGACAGCAGATTTCTCATCAGAAACCATGGAGACCAGAAAGAAGTGGCACAACACTTTCCAAGTGAGGAAAGGAAAAAACTGTCCACTGCTAATTCTCTACCTGGTGAAACTATCCCTCAGGAATAAAGGGGAAATAAAGACATCCTTAGATGAAGGAAAACTAAAATAATTTTCACTAGATATTTACCTTTAACCCTTTTCCCATTTGCCCCAAGAATACGCGCCAGCAGTGCTTGCAGCAGCAGCGTTTACCCCGATAAAACTTTGCCATGAAATATCTTGCGTTTATTATTATTTTCACATCACTGTAGTATATTGACTTGGGAAACAACAGACAGCATTCTATTTAGGGCATTCTGGATTTAGTTAGTGGTATTTCCATTTACAAAATGTAGTAATTTTCAACCACTGAAAATGTCAAATCCTAGAAACCGTAGCATTCCTACATGTGATGTTAACAACATTCCCAAACGATATTGTTGGCCGAAGATGCTTTTGATGAATCCTATTTTTCCAAAATATGTGAATCTGATGATTCAGACAATTCTGAAGTTAGTTCTGTTTAGAAACAACTCCAACAACAGCGTTTATATTTTATTTTCACATTGAAAGTCAGTCAGATTTGGCTGGGCACAGTGGCTCACGCCTGTAATCCTAGCACTTTGGGAGGCTGCCATACCAGGACTCTGGTATGACAGAGGCAGGCGGATCATGAGGTCAGGAGTTTGAGACCAGCCTGCCCAACATGGTGAAACCCCGCCTCTACTAAAAATACAAAAATTAGCTGGGCATGGTGGTGCGTGCCTGTAATTCCAGCTACTGGGGCAGCTGAGCCAGGAGAATGGCTTGAACCCAGAAGGCAGAAGTTGCAGTGTGCTGAGATCGAGCCACCGCACTCCAGCCTGGGTGACAGAGGCTCCATCTCAAAAAAAAAAAAAAAAAAAGAAAGTCAGTCAGATTTGCTTCAGACTCCAAGAGCGTGTTTATGTAAAACTAAATGAGACCTGGAAGTGAACTGCACTTTCTTTGGTTTTCTAAATGGGAAGAGGGTTAAGAATGGCTGAGGGAAGTTTTTCAAACAGAAAGAAAACGATAAAAGAAAAAACCTTGGTGCATCAAGAAGTAAGAAAGGACAATTGGAAGAGTAGAAATGTATGCATTCCAAAGATTATCCTTCCCCTCCTGTGTTGCATAAATCATGTTGATCATTTTTTAAGTGAGGGCGGGAGATTTCCACACTTTACTTGAAATAATAAAATGTTAACACCAATATCTAGAGGGACGGGCCAAGATGAGCGACTAGAAGCAGCTAGTGTGCACGGTTCTCACAGAGAGAAGCAGAAGGGGTGAGTAAATACAACTCCTGCAGCTGAAACATTCAGGTCCTTGCATTGGGATTAATCAAGGAAACAATCTGACCCACAGAGAATGAAGAGAAGCAAGACAGGACAGTGGCTCCCCTGGGAGCAACATGGAGCCAGGGGATTCTCCCTCACCCAGGGAAGCAGTGAATGAATGAACCGCCTGGCAAACCAAGCTTCTCCCACAGATCTTTGCAACCCTTGGGTCAGGAGATCTCCTTATGAACCCACTCACCAGGGCCTTCGGTCTTTAATATGACACAGAGCTGTGTGGAGTCTGGGCAGAGGAGCTGCTCAGGTATGCATGGAGACCCTGGAGTCTTAGATCCTTGGGCTTTCTGGAAAAAGTAGCTGCAGCTCTGGCAAACAGGGAGGTTAGACTCCCATACATACCCCTAGGAAAGAGGCCCACTTCCACGGCACCCCACAAGATAAAGGCCCCCTGGCTGGGAATTCCAGCCAGCTACCAGCACTGCCCTGCACCTCCCTAAGAAGGAGCTCCCGGGGTGAGGGGTGGGCCGCTGTCTTTGCTGTTCAGGAGATTTAGCCCTTCCAGCCTCCAGGCTCTGGAGAGTCTGAGCCAACCTGGGGCGAAGAGATCCCTTAGTACAGCACAGCTGCTCTGCTAAAACATGGCCGGACTGCTGCTTAGCAGGTGCCTGATGCTGTTCTTGCTCATCAGGCCAGACCTCCCAACCAGGGCCTCCAGCCACCCCTGCCGGAGCCCTCCAGCTGACAGAGATCTGAATTCCCCCGGGATGGCACGCCCAGGGGGACAGGCGGGCCGCCAGCTCCTTGCTTTTTGGGTGACTTTGCCATTCCAGCCTTTGGACTTCGGAGTATCTGAGGCGACAGGGGACTGAAGTGGACCCCACACAGCACAACTGCTCTACCAGAACGTGGCTAGACTCTGCTTTTTTAAGCCGGTCCTGATCCCATTCCTTCCTGCTGGGCTGGGCTTCTCAACTGGGGTCTCCAGCCACTTCCCATGGATGTCTTTGACCAGGCAGCAATTCCTTTCCTCCCTGGGACCAAGCTCCCAGAGGGAGGGACAGGCTGTCATCTTTGCTGTTTCTCAGCCTTCCCTAGTGACACGTCCGGGTTCTGGAAAACCCGAGGTGACTAGAGACTGGAGTGGACCCTGGCATAGCACAGCAGCCCTATGGAAAAGTGGTCAGATTGTTATGTGGGTGCCCGTTCCCATATCTCGTCACCGGGCAGGTCCTCCAGACCTGGGCCTCCAGCCACCGCCCGCCAGAGCTACTGAGCCAGCACCAACTCAGCATCTCCCTGGACAGCCTCCAGGGGCAACTGAACATCTCTCTGTCATGCGGTGAAGACCCTAAGTGCCTTATCCACATCCCCAACAAGCAGCAGCCAACCCTAGGAGAGAAGGCCAGTCCATTTCCCACGGGTCTCAAACACTTCTTCCTTTAATTACAAAAGGACGGCCCAGGGTTGGGTCGCACCCATTAAGATGTCCTGTGAGAGGACGCGATGTTGGGGCTGCATCTGACCTGTGATGGAAACTGAGAAAACCGTAGAAGGGATGACCAGGAACGTGTTTAACCAACAGGGGAACCACCCTCTTTTCAATTTCTTATTCTGTGGGATAATGCCAATTACTCATCGATTATGAGATGTGTAATCTGTTATTTGTAACCAAAATGCTCTACTTGATCTAGGCTTGAAAACCCAAGCTACCTCCAATAAAAGAATTATTGGAAGTTTCCAGACAAAATATAAAACATCGTTACATTTAAATTTCAGATGAACAGTGAATACATTTTTAGTGTAAGTATGCGCCATGTATGGCAGAGGATTGATTCATATAAAAATTACTTGTGTTTATTTGGTATTCAAATGTAACTACATTTCTCACATTTTTATTTGCTAAATCTTGTAACCCAGTATTAGAACAGGTTTGAATGTATATATAGTAACTGAAAATTAGTATTTGTACAGGCTGCATTAGATTCAACTCCCAATACGTGAGTGAAACTGAGAATGTATCATTTAAGATTTGTCATTTTGAGAGTAATAATGTCACATTTGTTTTACATATATAAGTATTACAAATGGGATTTTTCTTTTTTGGCTATGACCTCAAAAGCAAAGACAACAAAAGCAAAAGTAGACAAAGGAGAGTGCATCAAACTCAAAACCCTTCTCCACAACAAGAAAACAATCAGCAGAACGAAGAGACAACCTACAAAACAGGAGAAAATATTTGAAAATTATACGTCTAATAAGAGGTTAATATCCAAACTATATAAGAAACTCAAGGCTGGGCGCGGTGGCTCACACCTGCAATCCCAGCACTTTGGGAGGCCGAAGAGGGTGGATCATGAGGTCAGGAGATCGAGACCATCCTGGCTAACACAGTGAAACCCCATCTCTACTAAAAATACAAAAAATTAGCTGGGCATGGTGGCGGGCGCCTGGTCCCAGCTACCTGAGAGGCTGAGGCAGGAGAATGGCATGAACCTGGGAGGCGGAGCTTGCAGTGAGCCGAGATCGCGCCGCTGCACTACAGCCTGGGCGACACAGCGAGACTGCATCTCGAAAAAATAACTAAAATAACTAACTAACTAACTAAATAAATAAACAAACAAACTCAAACAACTCCACTAAAGGAAAACAAATAACCAGATTTTAATATTAGCTAGGGACCTGAATAGACATTCTCAAAAGAAGACATACAAATGGCCAACAGGTAGATGAAAAAAAGGTTCAGCCTCACTAATCAGTCGGGAAATGCAAATATAAACCACAATGAGGTATGTCCACACCTGTCAGAATGGCTGTTATTAAAAAAAAAAAAAAAGATAACTATTCGTAAGGATGTGGAGAAAAGGGAACCCCTGTACACTGTTGTTGAGAAAGTAAATTAGTATTGCCATTATAGAACACAGATGAAGTTTCCTCAAAAAAACTAAAAATAGGCCTGGTGTTGTAGCTCACACCTGAAATCTCAGCACTTTGGGAGGCCAAGTTGGGAGGACTGCTTGAGCCCAGGAGTCTGAGACCAGCTTGGGCAATATAGTGAGACCTTGTCGTTACAAAATTTTAAAAAATTAGCCGGGTATGGTGGCACACACGGTAGTCCTAGCTACCTGGGAGGCTGAACCCAGGAGGTTGTGGCTGCAGTGAGCCATGATCATGCCGTTGCACTCCAGCCTGGGTGGCAAAAAAAAAAAAAACTAACCTAAAGTAAAAATAGGGCTACCATGGCCCAGCAATCCCCGTTCTGGGTGTGTATGTAAAGAACATGAAATCAGTAGGTCGAAGAGATGTGTGCACACCCGTGTTCACTGTGGCAGTCTTCACAACAGCCCAGACTTGGAATTCACCTAAAAGTCCATCTATGATTCAAAGGATAAAGAAAATGTGGTATAGCTCGACGTGGTGGCTAATGCCTATAATCCCAGAACTTTGGGAGGCCAAGGAGAATAGCTTGAGTCCAGGAGTTTGAGACCAGCCTGGGAAATATGGTAAGGGCTGGTCTCAACAAAATATTTTTAAAAATTAGCCAAGCGTGGTGCTGCATGCCTGCAGTCCCAGCTACTGGGGAGGCTGAGGTGGGAGGATTGCTTGAGACTGGGAGGCGAAGGTTGCAATGAGCTGAGATTGAGCCACTGCACTCCAGCCTGGGCAACAGAATGAGACCCTGTCTCAAAAAAAAAAGAAAAGAAAACATGGTATGTATGTGTATATACAGACTTACATATACACATATACAATGAAACACTATTCGGCCTTAAAAAAATAGAACATCCTACAGTGTAAAAGTGTTCCTATTTCTCCACATCCTCTCCAGCACCTGTTGTTTCCTGACTTTTTAATGATCGCCATTCTAACTGGTGTGAGATGGTATCTCATTGTGGTTTTGATTTGCATTTCTCTGATGGCCAGTGATGATGAGCATTTTTTCATGTGTCTGTTGGCTGTATGAATGTCTTCTTTTGAGAAATGTCTGTTCATATACTTTGCCCACTTTTGGATGGGGTTGTTTGTTTTTTTCTTGTAAATTTGTTTGAGTTCTTTGTAGGTTCTGGATATTAGCCCTTTGTCAGATGAGTAGATTGCAAAAATTTTCTCCCATTCTGTAGGTTGCCTGTTCACTCTGATGGTAGTTTCTTTTGCTGTGCAGAAGCTCTTTAGTTTGATGAGATCCCATTTGTCAATTTTGGCTTTTGTTGCCGTTGCTTTTGGTGTTTTAGACATGAAGTCTTTGCCCATGCCTATGTCCTGAATGGTACTACCTAGGTTTTCCTCTAGGATTTTTATGGTATTAGGTCTAACATTTAAGTCTCTAATCCATCTTGAATTAATTTTCGTATAAGGAGTAAGGAAAGGATCCAGTTTCAGCTTTCTACTTATGGCTAGCCAGTTTTCCCAGCACCATTTATTAAATAGGGAATCCTTTCCCCATTTCTTGTTTCTCTCAGGTTTGTCAAAGATCAGATGGCTGTAGATGTGTGGTATTATTTCTGAGGACTCTGTTCTGTTCCATTGGTCTATATCTCTGTTTTGGTACCAGTACCATGCTGTTTTGGTTACTGTAGCCTTGTAGTATAGTTTCAAGTCAGGTAGCGTGATGCCTCCAGCTTTGTTCTTTTGACTTAGGATTGTCTTGGAGATGCGGGCTCTCTTTTGGTTCCATATGAACTTTAAAGCAGTTTTTTCCAATTCTGTGAAGAAGCTCATTGGTAGCTTGATGGGGATGGCATTGAATCTATAAATTACCTTGGGCAGTATGGCCATTTTCACGATATTGATTCTTCCTATCCATGAGCATGGTATGTTCTTCCATTTGTTTGTGTCCTCTTTGATTTCACTGAGCAGTGGTTTGTAGTTCTCCTTGAAGAGGTCCTTTACATCCCTTGTAAGTTGGATTCCTAGGTATTTTATTCTCTTTGAAGCAATTGTGAATGGAAGTTCATTCATGATTTGGCTCTCTGTTTGACTGTCACTGGTGTATAAGAATGCTTGTGATTTTTGCACATTAATTTTGTATCCTGAGACTTTGCTGAAGTTGCTGATCAGCTTAAGGAGATTTTGGGCTGAGACAATGGGGTTTTCTAAATATACAATCATGTCGTCTGCAAACAGGGACAATTTGACTTCTTCTTTTCCTAACTGAATCCCCTTGATTTCTTTCTCTTGCCTGATTGCCCTAGCCAGAACTTCCAACACTATGTTGAATAGGAGTGGTGAGAGAGGGCATCCCTGTCTTGTGCCAGTTTTCAAAGGGAATTTTTCCAGTTTTTGCCCATTCAGTATGATATTGGCTGTGGGTTTGTCATAAATAGCTCTTATGATTTTGAGGTACGTTCCATCAATACCGAATTTATTGAGCGTTTTTAGCATGAAGGGCTGTTGAATTTTGTCAAAAGCCTTTTCTGCATCTATTGAGATAATGATGTGGTTCTTGTCTTTGGTTCTGTTTATATGCTGGATTATGTTTATTGATTTGCGAATGTTGAACCAGCCTTGCATCCCAGGGATGAAGCCCACTTGATCATGGTGTATAAGCTTTTTGATGTGCTGCTGAATCCGGTTTGCCAGTATTTTATTGAGGATTTTTGCATCGATGTTCATCAGGGATATTGGTCTAAAATTCTCTTTTTTTGTTGTGTCTCTGCCAGGCTTTGGTATCAGGATGATGTTGGCCTCATAAAATGAGTTAGGGAGGATTCCCTCTTTTTCTATTGATTGGAATAGTTTCAGAAGGAATGGTACCAGATTGTAAACTAGTTCAACCATTATGGAAAACAGTATGGCGATTCCTCAAGGATCTAGAACTAGATGTACCATATGACCCAGCCATCCCATTACTGGGTATATACCCAAAGGACTATAAATTATGCTGCTATAAGGACACATGCACACGTATGTTTATTGCAGCACTATTCACAATAGCAAAGACTTGGAATCAACCCAAATGTCCATCAGTGACAGATTGGATTAAGAAAATGTGGCACATATACACCATGGAATACTATGCAGCCATAAAAAAGGATGAGTTTGTGTCCTTTGTAGGGACATGGATGCAGCTGGAAACCATCATTCTTAGCAAACTATCACAGGAACAGAAAACCAAACACCGCATGTTCTCACTCGTAGGTGGGAACTGAACAATGAGATCACTTGGACTCGGGAAGGGGAACATCACACACCGGGGCCTATCATGGGGAGGGGGGAGGGGGGAGGGATTGCATTGGGAGTTATACCTGATGTAAATGACGAGTTGATGGGTGCAGCACACCAACATGGCACAAGTATACATATGTAGCAAACCTGCACGTTGTGCACATGTACCCTACAACTTGAAGTTTAATAATAATAAATAAATTAAAAAAAAAAAAAATAGAACATCCTATCATTTGTGATAATATGGAAAAACCTGGAAACCATTATGCTAAGTGAGAGAAGCCAGGCACAGAAAGACAAATACTGCATGATCTCACTTATGTGTGAAAACTAAAATAGCGGAACTCACAGCAGAGAGTAGAATGGTGAGGGCTGGTTGGCTGGGGAGATGTTGGTAAAAGGGCACAAACGTCCGTTAGGCAGTTTGGAAGCTCTATAGTGCGCAGCACAGCGACCACAGGTGATGGTCATGTATCGTGTACTTGAGCATCGCTAAGAGAGTAGATCTTCAATGTTTTCATCTGCATGTGTGTGTGTATAGTAAGATATATGTGTGTGTATATATGGTGATACATGAGTTAATTCGCTTCATCGAGCCCTTTCACAGTGTACACATATGTCACAGCATCATACTTTATACCATAAATACACACAATTTTTATTTTTCAATGATTCCTTCATGAAGCTCGGGTTTGGGGAATGGGATTCTTTTTCCCCCAGTTTCAGCCTAGGCCTCAAGATAATGAGTGTCAGCTACAACCACATTCCACACAAGGTGCAGGACCTACGAGGGACTTTTAAAGGAAGTGGTAAAAATTCAATTCCATGACTCTTGCCCCTCCGCCAACCTTCTTAGCAAAAGGTACAAATTCAAATGTACCCTTAGGTCAGCATAAACTGGAGGAAGAGAAACATGCGATGAAGTTTAGTCCTTTCTCATGTGGGGCCAGGCACGTTAGTCTCTGAGATGAGGTCTTTACTCCTTCAATAAGTGACCAGAGGACTTTGCACCATTCAGGAGTGGCTGTGAAAGTTATGAGGACCAGCAGATTTCGTCCAAGGTGGCAGGAGAGAAAGCTCACAGAGCAGACTGAGAGGTTTGTGCGTGTCACAGTGTGTCCAACTCATTCTGTGTGGTGGAGTCTGTTCCTTAAATAGCAGGCACTGGTCTAAGCCCTTTAGAAATCTGAGTGCACTTAATCCTCTTACCAGTGCAGTGAGATTTATATTATTATTTCCATTTTACTGATAAGGAAACCTACACAAGTATAATAAACTCCGCGGAGGTTACCTAAGATTACACATCTAGTGTGAAATAATGACAAGACTTGAACTCATATACTGTGGCCCGAGGGCCACTTGTAATCACATGCTAAACAGCCTCTTATGTGAAGTGGAGCAAATGCAACCACAGTTACATGAAAGGCTCTAGACATTTAATTTAACTTAATTTAATTTAATTTAATTTAATTTAATTTAATTTAATTTTAGACAGAGTCTCACTCTGTTGCCCAGGCTGGAGTGCACTGGCTCGATCTCGGCTCACTGTAACCTCCACCTCCCAGATTCAAGCAGTTCTGCCTCAGCCTCCCAAGTAGCCAGGATGACAGGTGCCCGCCAACACACCCTGATAATTTTTGTATTTTTAGTAGAGAGGGGGCTTCACCATGTTGGCCAGGCTGGTCTGGAACTCCTGACTTCAGTGATCCACCCACCCTGGCCTCCCAAAGTGCTGGGATTATAGGTGTGAGCCACCGTGCCTGGCTACTCTTTAATACATCCATTGTCATTATCATCATCACCACCATCTACATTCATTCAAGGATTCTTTATCTCCATTGAACATGTCCTATACTTTGCACTGTTTTGTATCACGGGAATGGTGTTTTGAAACAATAGGGCAAAATAGCAATGATCACTTATAGAGTGTAAAATACATACTTGTACTAAATCCTTCACTTATTTAATCCTCTCAACAAAGCCATGAGTTACTTCTTTCAAAGATAAGGGAACTATTAATACAGTTAAGAGAGAATAAATTATCCACATCTAGTAAGAAAAAGATTTATGTGGCCGGGCGCTGTGGCTCACGCCTGTAATCCCGGCACTTTGGGAGGCCCAGGTGGGCAGATCATCTGAGGTCAGGAGTTCCAGACCAGCCTGGCCAACATGGCAAAACTCCGTCTCTACAAAAAGTACAAAAATTAGCCAGGCGTGGTGGCACACATGCCTGTAATCCCAGCTACTCAGGAGACTGAGGCAGGAAAATAGCTTGAACTCAGGAGGCAGAGGCTGCAGTGAGCTGAGATCACGCCACTGCACTCCAGCCTGGACGACGAGAGCAAGACTTTGTCTAAAAAAAAGAAAAAAGAAAAAGATGTATGTCCAGATCTCTCCGATCTGCTGCCTGGCCCTTGACTACCGTGGCATTCGGCTCCCCCGACAGCTTCCTTTCTCCAAGGAGAGAGCTGGATTCGGAGTCAGCCCGGGCGAGAGCAAACTCCTTGGGGCACGGCAGCGATCCCGCCTTTTCCCTTGAAATTCCCATTTATTGGGGGATTAGATATAAATATTTGTAATGTGTAGTGCAAATTGTCTTTACTTTGCTTCCTCCTACAAAATACTTACATCCAAATGAGATTGTCAGGAGTGCACAAAACAGGTGTGGCCACCCACCTTTCTAATGTTTAGACAGCGTTACAGAGGTCTGCCGATTCAGGAAATGATCTCGTGGTTACCAGGCAGCCAGTGTACCCCTCCTGATGGATTGTGGGTCGGGAAGAGCACAAGTGTTTTGTAACTATGGAAACAAACTGAGTTTGTCAAGCCAGAGAGCAACCCTCCAGCATCCAGATTACCCTTCGAAGACGGCAAAGAAAAGGAGAGCTCTGAAATCACTCAACGCATAGGAGCTGGTTCTCTAATTTTTAGACTTTAATTAAATCAATTATTAAAGCCTTTCTTAATGCCTTGCTGAGATATTCAGGCTCTGGCTGCCTCGGGAGACAGGAAGCGGTTGAATGCACAGAGGTGGCTAATAAGGTTGGTCACTGGCCCCTGAGGGACGCCAGGCAGTAAGGAAGGTTCTCCCTCCCACACCCTTCCCAGTGTCGCCCTCACTCCTTGTGTCTCTTCCAGAGGGGATACGACATTCCACAATCCCGCAGGAGAGATTCTGCCATCTCCGCAGCTGCCCCCACTGCAGTCCCCCCACCGCTGGAGAAGATGCCCCCACTAACTGGGGTGTGTCGAGCTAGTGGACACATCATTGAGCAGGCTGAGGTCAGAGGGCATTCCTAGAAAAGGGAATATTTCTCTGTCTTAGTGATCTGCCTGGATCAGGAGTTTGGGATCACTGGCAAGTTGAACAGGTCCTGTGGATCCTTTCTAGCCTCTGTGTGCCCTAGAGAAGTGGGGCTGGTTCACATCTCCCTGTGGCTGTATTCAGAAATAACTGGGGAATAGCACACTGTGTATTGGCTCGTACAGAGTCCACGGTGAGGGGCCGTGGCCATACCTGCCGTCTTGTTGACCTTGGTTTGCAGGGTGGACTGTGTCATTAAGATCCTCCCACGGCCTCATCCTGCGCTGGCCATAAGGTAAGGAGTTTGCTGCAACAGGTAGTTTCTTCAGAGCACATCATTATCGGGTGACTTGGATGAACTGGCTTGGGTGTGGGGGGTCCGGAATGGCAATGTCTCCGTCCAGGGCCCTGGTTCCATGCTGAGGACGTCTCTGCAAACACGTGGGAGGGAAACAAGAGAGGATGGGGCAGGACAGCACACACCCACCTTTCCTCCAGGCATCTGTCTGGCTCCGCACGTCTTCCTCATGGGTGATGGCAGCCAGACCTGACCTGGGCTCCTTCTGAAGACGCAGCAGAGCTTTGATTGCATGAGTGCAGCTGGGGAAAGAGCCCATAATGCAGCAATTATTGTTCATTTGTTGCTATGGTATTTCTGTGGCCTGTTTGGATCCATGAATGTCTTGATTATTTTCAATTCCCATTTATAGAACATTCTGTTCATCTCAAAGTGCTTTGAGACCATCTTCATAGGATACTCCCTGTAACAGACACAAGTTAGTAATGGCATTGCTATTTTACAAACGAGCACATTGAAGTGGGGTATTGTTTTAATAACTAAAATCAGGGAAAGTGAAAGAGAAGACATTTGATAAATGACATTATCATTCCAATAAAGGAAACTTGGCTTTAGGTTAAATTATATTTGACATAAATTGATGTTTTGACATCAACGGATATCACTCAGGCTTTGACATCTAGTTGGTGTCACAGTTGGGAGAAATATTATTTGAGGAACAGGTTACCGTGAAAGGTAGGCCTAATGAAGCAGAAAGAGGAGATTGGCAAAAACTCTGGCTTTCAAATCTTTGGTTTCCAAAGAAACTATGTAGAAAATTAACGAGTTCACAGCTCAATCTTCTATGTATTGGAGCCTATATTCACAGAATGTTTACAACTTTTGGGTAATAGTGTATGATAATTGTTATGTGTGTATAATATTAAGATAATATAATTGTGTAATTAAAAGAAAAAAATCCTCCTATGAGTAAATACATCATGGGATATTCCTGTAATGGAATTCTATAGGATAGTGAAAATGAATGACATTCAGCTGAAAATGTCCACACCCATGGATGACTTCCCAAATATAAACTTGATCCCAAAACTGGATTATCTACAGTATAATGCCACTTATCTTAAATAGAAACTTCAAATATAGGCAAGATTTAGCAACATATGCTTTGAGGATACATAGTTATATAGGAAAATGAGGAAGGAAATTAAGTCAATTATGAACACAACATTAGACAATGGTGGCTCTGGGAGGAAGGAGAAGGAATGGCGTCAGGAAGGCCCAGTCCTTAGGGTCTTCAGCAATACTGACACAGCTCTAAGGCCTATGCTGAGTGGCTGACTCGGTCCTGCTTGTGATAGTATTCTTTGTATCTCATGTGTGCTTTTTAATATTTTCTTTTGTGTTTACAAGCCACAGGAATGCTCATTGGCTTGCTTTTAGTGGTTCTCCAACTACAAACCTTGATTTGTTTCTATGGATCATGTAGAGAGCTGTCCTAAGCACTTGCACCTGCTAAGCAGGGATTTAATTAGGGCTATCCATGACTTCCATTTTTATAGAAAATAATTCATGTGGGTCAGAGGACATGTTCGCCACAGTTTTGTGTTATGGGATTATAAGTGATTTCAAACCCCAAAGATTATCCTAGAATAATAGTGAGTATAAATAAGCCCAGTGGCTGAATTCTCAAATATGTGTCGTAAAAAAGCAAATGTGAACCAGAGTGATGACGTTTTAAAGAAATTTCAACAGATGTGTTGGTAAAATCATACGAAATAAAATAGATTATCTACTTTCACCTCCTCCTTCATACGACTTTCCTAGAACACGAGATCATATTAGAAGAGTATCCTACAATTTCCCTTCTGCTCTGATTTACAGAAAGGAACTGAGGCAGCAGGAGGTAAAGAGACTTATTTAAAAATCACAAGAGACTTAGTGCCAACAGGGTCTGAGTCTAAGCCTCTCAACTCACAAGAAAATGGCCAGCCCACCCTACTACCCCTACTCTGCCCTCTCTTCTCCTTCGATACACACTATTGAGAGAAGGTATTACACCAAGTCTAGAGATCCATTCCAGTACAAGAAGCACTGACTAGAGGGGCAAGAGATCTGTATTTTGGTTCTAAATCTATTATCTACAATCGAAGTCACTTAATATATAAGAACTTTAGCCTGGGTAACATGGCAAGACTTCATCTATACAAAAAATGAAAAAAATTTGCCATGCGTGGTGGTGTGCACCTATAATCCCAGCTACTTGGGAGGCTGAGGTGGGAGGATTGCTTGAGCCCGGGAGGTTGAGACTGCAGTGAGCCGTGTTTGTACCACTGCACTCCAGCCTGGGCAACAGAGCAAGACCCTGTTTCAAAGAAAAAAAGCAATTATCCTGCCTCAGCCTCCCAAGTAGCTGGGATTACAGGCGCCGGCCACTACACTCAGCTAATTTTTGTATTTTTAGTAGAGAGGGGGTTTCGCCATGTTGGCGAGGCAGGTGTGGAACTCCTGATCTCAGGTGATCTGCCCACTTTGGCCTCCCAAAGTGCTGGGATTACAGGTGTGAGCCACTGCGCCTGGCTAGACTCTTTAATACATCCATCATCATTATCATCATCACTACCACCACCTAAATTCATTCAAGGATTTTTTTTATCTCCACCAAACACATCCTATGATTTGCACTGTTTTGTATCATGGGAATGAATGGTGTTTTAAAACAATAGGGCGGCCGGGCGCTGTGGCTCAAGCCTGTAATCCCAGCACTTTGGGAGGCCAAGACGGGCGGATCACGAGATCAGGAGATCGAGACCATCCTGGCTAACACGGTGAAACCCCGTCTCTACTAAAAAATACAAAAAACTAGCCGGGCGAGGTGGCGGGCGCCTGTAGTCCCAACTACTCGGGAGGCTGAGGCAGGAAAATGGCATAAACCTGGGAGACGGAGCTTGCAGTGAGCTGATATCTGGCCACTGCACTCCAGCCTGGGTGACAGAGCGAGACTCCGTCTCAAAACAAACAAACAAACAAACAAGCAAACAAAAAAAACCCAATAGGGCAAAATCTTTACTTGTGGGACAATACGTTTTAGACATTCTGGTGAGCAGGTAAAATTCCTAAACTAGGTCAGTACCTGTTGGCACTGTGTGTCTTTTATTCCTAAATAAGTGTAAAGGTTTGTGTTAAAAATAAAATTTGATCTAATTTCAGCATAGAATGCAATGGCAGATGCTTGTTTGATTTTTTCTTCCAAGGTGCTCTTATTATTACCATTCTCTTTAAATTCTTCCAGTATTACTTGGGTGGGGGGCACTTTATTATGTGCTAATTCTTCTATCAACACCTGACAGCTTTTTACCATCCAGGGGTGAGGCCTGGAGTAGGTACCCACAGCAACAGAACCACAGGACACGGTCTTTGTGTACGGAAGAATCTGGGATACTAGGGGTTAAAGAGCCTATCCCAAATCTTTAGAAGGAAGTGTTCTGCATCAGGAAGGTTTTACAGAGAACATCCTAGAAAAATATTTTAACCTCCTTCTTTGCTCCTGATACAATGGGCCAACACCAAACTTCTTTTTGTTGTGTCTTAGGAGGTAGAACACTGGATTAGCCACAGAAAGCACACGGGCCTTTGCTCTGCAGCTTCCTCTCATGGTCTCAGCCCGTGCACCAGAGCATTGGTACTTCCTGCCTTGGGTCTTGAATCTGTGGTGCAAAACCATTGTACTGGTCAGGGTTCTTGTTGCAACCAAAACAACTGCCTCTGACCATCTTAAGTACAAAACATTCCTTGGTAGGACACTGAATGGGACAAGGGTCACAGCACTAAGAACTCAGAAGGCTGCTAGGAACTCCAGAAATTCTGGAAGGTCAAGAAGCAGGAAGCAGCACAGCTCTCTCTTTGCACGAAAAGTTTGGCCAGGGTTCTAGTATTGGACAAGACAGTCACTGTAAATGGATTCAAAGAATCACTTTGCTGTGGATGAGTCAAAGATCCATGTGGGAGCATCCTGTAGGGTAAGGACAGGTCCGGCTCCTGAGTTCAGACCACCAAGGAGCAGGGAGAGTGAGGATTTAGTTGCATTTCAGCTTTGGTAGGGGAAGATCCAGTACTGCATCCACCAATACACACCTTGGGGAGTCTGCCAGAATACAAAGGAATGACAAACACCCTTTGAAATCTATTCGTCGGACTCTCTAGATTTACATATATAATTTTCTTTCCTGACATTCATTTCCACCCATAACAACAGTAACAAACTGGTTCTGTTTGAGACAATGCCATTCTCCTTATTTCAAACAAAAAATGTACTCACTCCCTCACCAGTGGGTGACAATAGTTACTGACCGCATCCATCCTCAATCCCGGATGTTCATTCATTCTCAAGTTCCACTTGCACTGTAGTTGTGTTATTCTGAAACCTATGAACTAAATTATCGTTAACTGTAAACAAACCGTATATATAATAGTGAGAGAGAAGAGAGAGGAGTCAAAGGAAAATTAATTAACTCATAAATATATACATGACACAGCAGGAAGGAAGTATCAGGAGAGGATGCAGTCTGGATTTCTGCAGCTGTTCATGAGGCCAAAGCTGATATTTAAGACTTCTTTTTATTATCATGTTTATTTTGCTTTCAGTCAACACCTCAAATGGTCTGAAGTCTATATACACGAGGGCTTCCCAAATATTAATTCTTCGTAAATCTGAGAGCTTGTTGGTCCTGTCTGTAGAAGATGGTGTTAGTCAGAGTTCTCCAGAGAAAGAGAAAGAGTAGGATGTGTATATGTAGTGTATCCATAAAGAGACTTATTTTAAGGAATTGGCTCATGCAGTTGTGGAGGTTGGCTAGTCCAAAATCTGCAGGTGGACTAGCAGGCTGGAGAGCTAAGGAAGAGCCAAGACTGCAGTTCAAGTCTGAAGACTGTCTACCACAGAATTCCTTTTTGCTCTGGAGAGGTTAGGCTGTTTTACTCAGTCCTTCAACTGATTAGATGAGATCCACCCACATTACAGAAGGCAATTTGCTTTCCTGAAAGTCCACCAATTTAAATGCTAATCTTATCTAAAACTATCCATACAGAAACATCCAGAATAATAGCTGCATATTAATAAGGAGAGCACATCTGGAACAGCTGCTGCTGAAATCAGGACTCACAGTGTCCCATGAGAGTGAGAACTTACTCCCACAAGATGGTATTAATGTGTTAATGAGGGACCCACCCCCATGACTCAGACATTTTTCACTAGACCTCAGCTCTCAACACTGCCATATTGGGAATGAAATTTCAACATAAGTTTTGGTAAGAACGAACCATATCCAAATCCTAGTAGCATACAATTATTATAGTCTTATTCTTTTTTTTTTCTATGAAGTTGGTAGCAATGTCCCTGCTTCCATTCCTAATTTTAGTTATTTGAATCTTCTCATTGTTTTCTTGGTCAGACTAGCTAAAGGTCTGTCAATTTTGTAGATTTTTTTTTCAAAGAGCCAATTTTTGGTTTCACTTCGTTTCTCTATTGTTTTTCTATTGTCTATTTTGTTATCACTAGTCTAATCTTTATTATTTACTTCCTTTTGCTTGTTTTAGGTTTCAGTTTGCTCTTCTTTTCCTTTATTTTTATTTTTATTTATTTATTTGAGACAGAGTCTTGCTCTATCACCCAGGCTGGAGTGTAGTGGCGTGATCTCGGCTCACTGCAAGCTCTGCCTCCCGGGTTCACGCCATTCTCCTGTCTCAGCCTCCCCAGTAGCTGGGACCACAGGCGCCCACCACCATGCCCAGGTACTTTTTTTGTCTTTTTTTTAGTAGAGATGGGGTTTCACCATGTTAGCCAGGACAGTCTTGATCTCTTGACCTCGTGATCCACCCACCTCGGCCTCCCAAAGTGCTGGGATTACAGGTGTGAGCCACCGCGACTGGCCTTTTTGTTTGTTTTTTGAGACAGAGTCTCAGCTCTGTCGCCTAGGCTGGAGTGCCATGGTGCCATCTTGGCTCACTGCAACCTCCGCCTCCTTGTGATCTGCCTGCTTCACCCTCCCAAAGTGCTGGGATTACAGACCTGAGCCACCACGCCCTGCCTGCTCTTCTTTTTCTAGTTCCTTAACATATAAAGCTAGGTTATTGATTTGAGATATTTATTCTTTTCAAAAGCAGAACTTTACAACTATAAATTTTTCTCTAAGCACTACTTCCCATGGTTTTGGTATTTTGTGTTTTTGCTTTCATACGTCTCCAAATATTCTGTAATTTCCTTTGGGATTTCTTTGATCCATTGATTGTTTAGGTGTGTTGTTTAATTTCCATATATTGTGTATTTTCGAGTTTTTCCTCTATTATTGATTTCTAGTTTTATTCCATTGGGTTGGAGAAGATAGTTTGTATGATGTGAGTTTATAGAGACTTATGTCATAACATATGGTCTATCCTGGAGAATGTTCCACGTGTAATTGAGAAGAATGGGCATTCTGCTGTCGTTAGGTGGAGTGTCCTATAAATGTCTATTAAGTCTAGTAGGTTTGTAATTTTTTCAAGTCTTCTGTTTCCTTGATGATCTTCTGTTTAGTTGTTCTATCCATTATTGAAAGGAGTATATTAAAATCTTCAAATAAATATTATTGTTGAACTCTTTCTCTTTTCAATTATCTCATAACTTTACATATTTTGGAAGCTCTGTTTGTAGGTACATATATGTTCCTAATTGTCATATCTTCTTAATGGAGTGACCCTTTTATTTCTTATAACAATTCTTGTCATAAAGTCTTTTTTGCCTAGTGTTAGTATAGCTCTCCAGTTCTCTTTTGGTTACCGTTTGCAAGGAATATTTTTTTCCATTCTTTGACTTTCAACCTACTTACGTCTTTGAATTAAAAGTGTCTTTTATACATGGAGTCTATCCAAATGTCCATTAATGATAGACTGGATAAAGGAAACATGGTACATGTACACCATGGAATACTAAGCAATCATAAAAAGGAATGAGATAACGTCCTTTGCACGGACATGGATGGAGCTGGAAGGCATTATCCTCATCCATTTGTTGACTGATGGACAGGTGGACTGGTTCCATATTCTTATGGATACACACACACACACACACACACCCCCCATGGAATACTACTCAGCCATAAAAAGGAATTAAATAATGGCATTCACAGCAACTTGGATAGAATTGGAGACCATTATTCTAAGTGAAGTAACTCAGAAATGGAAAACCAAACATGGTATGTTCTCACTCATAAGTGGGAGCTAAGCTATGAGGATGCAAAGGCATAAGAATAATACAATGGCACATATACACCATGGAATACTATGCAGCCATAAAAAAAGAATGAATTCATGTCCTTTGCAGGGACACGGATGAAGCTGGAAACCATCATTCCCAGTGAACTAACACAGGAACAGAAAACCAAACACTGCATGTTCTCACTTATAAGTGGGAGCTGAATAATGAGGACACATGGGTACAGGGAGGGAACATCACACACTAGGGCCTGTCAGGGGGTGGGAACTAGGGGAGGGACAACATTAGGAGAAATATCTAATGCATGTGGAGCTTAAAACCTAGATGATGGGTTGGTGGGTGCAGCAAACCACCATGGCACATGTATACCTATGTAACAAACCTGCACGTTCTGCACATATATCCCACAAGTTAAAGTACCAAAAAAAAAAAAAAAAAAAAGAATAATACAATGGATTTTGGGGACTCAGGGGAAAGGGTGGGAGGGGGTGATGGGTAAAACACTACACATTGGGTACAGTGTATGCTGCTTGGGTGATGGATGCATGAAAATATAAGAAATCACCACTGATGAACTTATTCATGTAACCAAACACCACCTGTTCCCCAAAAATATATTGAAATACAAAATAAAGAAAAAAGAGAAGTTACAAATAAAAATTACATTAATAACTGTCCTATATGTTTACTTTTGTAGGTACCTTTATCAGTGTTCTTTTATTCTTTGTGTGGATTCAATTTATTGTCTAGGATATCTTCATCTTATCCTGAAGGCTTCCCTTCTTATGAGAAATGAGCTATAAATCTTATTGAGAATTGCTTATACATGAGGAGTTGCTTCTCTCTTGCTGCTTTCCAGATTCTCTCTTTGTCTTTATCTTTTGAAAGTTTAATTATGATGTGTCTTGATGCAGATCTCTTTGAGTTTATTCTACTTGGAGTTTATCAAACTTCTTAGATGTGTAGATTTATGTCTTTCAACAGGTTTAGGAAGATTTTGGTCATTATTTATTCCAATATTCTTTCTGCCTCTGTCTACTCTTTCTTGGATTCCCATTATGCATATATTGTTATGCTTAATGTCACACAGGTCTCTGAGGCTTCATGTCTTTTCTTTATTCTTTAATTTCTTTTCTTCTGGTTATATAATCTCTATTGACTTATCTTCAAATTTGCTTTTCTTGCTCAAGTATGCTGTTAAGACTTTCTTTTGGCAAATTTTGTATTTCCATTATTGTACTTTTTAACTCCAGAATTTCTATTTGATTCTTTATAATTTACATGTCATTTTTAATATTCTCTGTTTCTTGAAACAGCATTATCATCCCTTCCTTGGACCTTTAGACATGGTTTTCTTTAGTTCTTTGAATATATTTAAAATAGCTGATTCAAAGTTTTTGTTGAGTAATCCCAATGTCTAAGCTTCCTCAGGGACAGTTCCTATCCCATGAATGAGTAATATTTTCTTGTATCTTTGCATGTTTCATAATTTTGTATTTTAAACTAGGTATTTAAAATAATATAATGTGACAATTTTGGAAATATTTTTCCCCTCTTGAGGATTTGTTGTTGTTTGTTATAGGTAGAGCTAACTGTTTCTTTAGTGCCTTTTCTGAACTAATTCTGTAAAGTCTCTATTCTTTGTCATGTATAGCCACTGAAGTCTCTCCTTAGTTAGCTTAGAAGTCAGCTAATAATTAGAGATTTCCTTAACTACATGGAACCGGTAAGTCTTCCAGGTTTTGCCAATGGACCCTGTGCAGGTTGTGACACACCTTCAATACTTAGCCAGGCAGTTGACAATATGACCTCATCTTAATTAATTACATCTTCAAAAACCGTATTTCTAAATAAGGTCAAATTACGAGGTTCTGGGTAGACATGAATTTTGGGGCACAGAATTCAACCCAGGATAGAATCAGACAGACCTATGCAGGGGCCTTGGCCCCTTCCTAGCTGTGTGACCTCATAATTCTCATTCCCCCAGTAATAATGATGCCTAATTAGGGTGACAGTACCTCCCAGTGTGTCCCAGACAATCTTGCTGTTCTTAAAGAATTTTTAATTTTGTCCCCATTTACTTTCAAAAGTATTTCAGTTTGAATAATACATTAATAAAAGAAGCAACATTTAGGATTAGGGCAAAGGCTTTCTGTAACATAGCATGTGAAGGCTGAGCCCACAAACAGTTAACAGCTGTAGCCACTACCCAAAAAGGCCCTTCCTGTGCACTGTGGAAAGGAGCATAAGTCAGGCACTGATTGGAGTTTTCAGCAATCACACAGTGAATTGCAGCACCTTCAGTAGCTGCGAATATTAACTAAACAGCAACAAGAAGTGTATTTATGTTATTAAAGGGAGGCACTGAATTCTGTTCACCAGTTTCTCTCCCAGCTTAGCACAATCTTGAAAATAGTATGGCTTTTAAAGTTTGGTGAATTCATGAAAGAATTATAAAGACCTTTCCTACATCAAAACCCACTGTACTTAAGTGTGGCGACTCTGGCTTTCCTGGATGGACAAACAGATTCTAAATCAGTGATCCTTAGCACCTGTTCCTTGAAACGTGTGCATCCAAATCAATAGGAGGTTTGCCAAAAATGCAGTTTCCAGGGCCCCAACCCAAACCTATTGGATAGGAACATCTGGGATAGAGACCAGGAATTGGATTTTCATCTAATGCCCTCTGCAATTCTCAAACACACTTGCATGCAGGAATGGCTGGGTAAGGTGCCCTTTAGGAAGCAGTTCTCTTGCAAGTAAAATTGAGGAAGTCAGCTCCAACAGCTAGAAATCAGAAGGAACTTCTGGACTCTACTACACTGTTTTTATCTATTTATCACCAAAAGTGGATTTTAAAATAATCCTCAAAGACTGCCATTTTTCTTATCAACTTAAATATTTAACTCTGTGAGGCCTTTTTTTTTTTTTTTTTTTAGACGAAATCTCCCTCTGTCACCAGGATGGAGTGCAGTGATGCAATCTTGGCTCACTGCAAGCTCCGCCTCCCTGGTTCAAGCGATTTTCCTGCCTCAGCCTCCTGAGTAGCTGCGATTACAAGTGCCTGCCACCACGCCCAGCTAACTTTTGTATTTTTAGTAGAGAAGGGGTTTCACCATGTTGGCCAGGATGGTCTCCATCTCTTGACCTCACGATCCGTCCGCCTTGGCCTCCCAAAGTGCTGGGATTACAGAGGCATTGGATTTTTAAATCAACTAATGGGACAGTATTACATTTATCTGTGGCTCTAGAACTCTGCTATCCAATAAGGCAGCCACTAGCCACATTTAGCTACTTAAACTTAATCAACAGTAAATTAAATGAAAAATTGAGCTTCTCAGTCGCACTAGCCAGGGGCCAAGTGCTCAGTAGCCACAGGGCTGGCTCCCACATTGGCCAGTGCAGATACAGACCCTTTCCATCCCACAGCAGGACCTCTGGACAGCACTACGAACAGCCTGCCAACCATGGCCACATATCAGAATCACCTGTGGGCTTCCAAAACCCCCAGGTCTAGGCCACAGCCCTAGACCAACTTAATCACAGCCTCTGGGAATGGTACCCAGGACTTTTTAAAGGTTAGCTTGCACCAGAATCACCTGGAGAAAGTGTGAAAGCCAAGATTGCGGGGCTGTACCCAGCATTTTGGATTCAGTCTGGGTGAGAGCAACTTGCAGTTTCAGCAAGCTCCCAGGTGAGGCCGATGCCCCTGGTCCAGGGAGCACACTTTGCAGTCACCCTCTTAAGGTAAAGCTAAACCTTGAGTTCTGCCTCTGTGCCTATGGAGCACCTGATGGTCGCCTCTGGCCTTGGCCATTTCTCCTTCCCTGAAAGTTCAGCAGCGCAAGCAGGGAGTCCCCAGGCCATGCCCCCTGAGAAAAGGCCTCCGAAGGCCTGGAACTATTCAAGGTTGAGACCCAGCATCCAGTTAAAAGGAAGCTTCCCTTTTTCTTCCAGCTGTCCTTCAATCATTTTTTTCTTTTCCATCATTCCCAAGCCCCTGGTTCTGTGGGGCCCATCACTGCTTCTCCACTTCTACTGTGAGCTTCAAAAATTACTGGGCACACGCAGGTTTGCCCCTTACAAATGCCTCCTGTGGACTGTTGGAGTCCCACAGTCCATTGAGTGTTCTTGGTTTTCTTCCTGGTCCCCAAGAGAATCAAACTAATGGATTTTCTCTAAAGATGGTGGCCCCAGCCTTTTGCAGCCTGCAACATCTGGAAGCCAGAGCCCCACTCCTGCATATTTGGACCTAAAATGAGACTGGCCCAAAGGGATGCAACCACACAGCCTGTGATAGACTGTCTGAATCTAAATCAGCCCCAGAGCTGCTCCTCACATCACTGCTGGGTCCTATTGAAAGGATTATGCTAAAACATGAATTCTCCCAGCAGAAGGATTTCCTTCACTGCTGCACCTCCTTCCAGCTCGTCTCATTTCAGTGTGGTCCTCTCTTCCCTCCAAGCACACAGGGCGTGTGTGGAGTATGACCACCCAGTCCTCACTTAGCCAGTATTGTCCAGTTTTTAAAAAATGAAGGTTCTCAAACCTAGTCTTAATTTCTGTGCCTTAAGGAAATGAAGGATAATCATTTCTCTATTTGAATTTGCTTAATTTCACTAATCTCTATATTTTCAGGGTTATTTTGAAGCAACAAATTTTACTATTTCTTAATATTTATTTTTTATTGGTGTGTTAAAGTACAAAATAAGTAAATCAAATCCTACCACAAACCCGAAAAATTAATGGAATCATTGGAAATCATGTATTCAATTGGAGCTTAATGCTTCTGTCAGCCTCTGAAAACACTAAGCAGTGAAGGAGCAGCTCATGGGTCCTGTTCCAGCGATTTTTGTGATAAAAATATCAAATAATAAAAAAATGTAAAAATGTACAAAAGGTTAACAATATAATCGTTTGGGTTTACCATCGGACATACTCGCCCATGGATTATTTCTTGAATTCTAGCCCTGAATCGAATTGATTTCATAGAATGGTATAAAATGTTTATAAAGGCTCCCCTCTGTCTCTTGCGTTTAAATCAGACGGTGCTTTTCACGTATGTCCAGCAGCAAGAGAATCCTCCTACACTGGTGAAAAATCAAGGACTTTGGAGCAGATTTTAGTTCGTCTTTCATTTCAAAGTACTCCTTGGATATTTGCAAATTAAATCCCCTAATTTGGTGAGGACGCCCAGCTTCCCAAATAACAAGGCTTTTCCTTCGATTCTAACCAAGCAAGCCGGCCCTACCAAAGCCGGGGTGCGTGTTCTGGCTCCAGGCCTCTGAGCAGCCTTTCTCCCCACGCTGCAGCTTTTCAGTTAGGAAGTCAGAGAGAAGGAAAGAGAACTATTTCCAGTTCAATCACGAGCATGTCTACGCACCACTGAAGACAGACCTTTGTCCTGTTGCTTTCCAAACTTTGAGTGTGAATTTTTCTTCTTATGATCACTGGCGTGCTCTGTTATTCTGGAAAAAAGAAAAAGCCATAAGCACCCTGAAGCGAGGCTTTCACCTGATACTAATTTTCTTCCTCGTTATAAAGGCTATTGTTTGTTTGAACAAAGAAATAGGAGCCATTGGTGGCTGTTTACATTATAGGAATGAGGGCAGCGATGGGGAAGGAGGAGGAGGGGACCTTTCCATTAATGAGCTGGGAACATTGATTATGGGGACACACTAAAGACTACAAGGGACACCTATATTTCTGCATTCTTTCCATGAGAGCAATATATGATCTTTATCACCTATTAAACACCACTCACATATTTCAGGTAGCTGTAGGTTGAGTGTTAACATCTAGATTAAACAAGCAGTTAAGAGTCTGATTTTTAAAATAAAATAAGACAATCCCGTGAACTCTAGGAGCAGGCATGCCCTGTTATCTTGTCGTACCTGAACGAGCCTGCGTTGAGCACCCAAGGCCTCTGTTGACGTGGGGTATCAGGCTCAATCCACTCGAGGAGCGGGGGGCTTCTGGGAGGTGGCAGCCTCCTATACAAAACGGGCTGCCAGTAAATATTTATAGAACAAAGAAATGAATGAATTTCTCTTGAATTAAACATGATCCATTTGTACAGAGCCTAGTTCACTTTCATTTCAGTGACCCGAAATCCTGCTGAAAGTGTTCTTCCAAAACCTCAGAACAGGAAAGCTTCCTGCGCGTGGAAACTCCCTGGAGACACCTCCAATCGGAGTAAGCAGCACAATTATCTGCACACTCATAGCCTTGCAGTCAGAGTATTTTTATTGAAAAAAAAAAAAAGCCATCTGTTTGAATAGGAAACGATGATATCATGTGGCCTGCTTTCTCCTGCCACCCACTAATTTGACATCAGATCAGATCAGAGGAAAAGTCACTCGAGTCAGAGTTTTTTTTAAAAAAATCTTTTGGGAACAAACTCATAAATGGAAGAAAGGGGAGAGGAACAAATGCAGACTGAATACATGGAAGGTCCAGGCTTTTACTATCATTGCTTTTAGCTCACCAGGTAATCAAAGCGTAAAACAAACGGTGATTGGTCAGAGCTTATGCTGTTGTCCCTGAACCAGCAAGAGTGGGGTGGGGGAGGGTTGCCGGACTAATTCGCTTCATGTGGGAATCGGTGTTTACCACGTAAGGGTCCTAATAGAAAGCGCATGATTTTCAAACTGGAAAACATAAATAACGCGTGTTGCCACTAAAGCAGTGGTACCTTGCCGTATTTCTCTTCTGAATAGAACAACCTACATTTCAAAGGACAGTTTCCTTCCACATGTAAATATTTATTTGCTTGCTGCTGAGGAGTGTCAGGAAGTACTAAAGCACCCGTGTTTAGAGTTTCAGAAGCAAATTGCTTCTGCGCACGTCTTGATTCTGTTGAGCTCTCCGCCTCTACGTTAGGGCTTCATTAATCTTTTCTGTTTTAAAAAATAGAAAAGCTTTTCATTTACTGCTTCTAGGAAGCCAAGTGCATTGCAGTGGATCTCTTCGGCAGGATCACTGCTTTCTGTGAATATTTAGTATGTAATGATTGAGCACCTACCATGTGCAGGGCAAGGCGAGGGGGGGCACCCAGGCGTCCACTCTTCGGCAGAAGTCCTGGGTCCCAGGCCCGCATCTTTGGGGCCACCTTCAACTGGGAGGGTGTTGGCTTTTCTATGACACAGAGAGGCTTAAATCCCTCAGTGATTTAAAAACCTCCTCTGGGAGTCCAAACTGCTAGGTTGCCAGCCAGGAAGAGAAAGTTCCCAGGATTTTCAGTGGCTGAAGTTCTGGGCAAACAGCATTTGCACAAAGGAGGGGGCGAGGAAGGGGTGCAGGGAGGGCTCTCAAAGTGCCTGTTCGGCATCAGTTTACAAGTGTGCTTAGGTTGTATTTAGATGTTACGACGATTTTAAAAGTGAAATTCTGGCATTTTGCATTCAATCCTGACTAAAACTCTTTGGTATATCGACTTAAAAGGTCTTCAGATTGCCAAGATTTTGCAGCTTGGATAACATCTTTGGAAAGGTTAAATGAGTCCATTTTCTGGAGCTTTCGTCAGCACAAGCCCATGATTCTCTGCCCTGCTGAGAAAGGAGGAGGCGAGCTGAGTTCCAGCCGATCCCCTGCTTCCGTCTCCCTGGGGCGAGCCTGTCTCTTCCGTCCCAGGAAGCCCGCCGCCGAGAAGCTGCCGCGGGTACATGCATTTTCACTTGGGCGCTTCGTTTCGTGGGAAGAAGGCCGGACGACCTCTGTTGGTGTGGCCACTGCCTTTCAAGACAATTTAGCAATAAATGAAAGGAGAACTCCAAACAGGAGCCCAGGCCTGCAGCAGGGGGCGCGCCTGGCCCCAGAGCAAACACAAAGACCAGACGCAAACTGGTGGGGAACCGGACCCGCTCCCCAGCACGTGGGGGGCGGCGGGGAGCTCCAGTGAGCACCGGGTAGGGCAGGCCCGACCTGCCTCCTGAGATGGCGAGACACGCTTCTTCCCCAAGGTGCTTTCCATTCTGTGCCTGTCGGTGCGAACACGTCCCTGAGCCCACGGACGGGGGCCCTCCCAGCACCTGCGTGGCATCCGAGGGTGGCAGGCAGCCCCGGGCCCTTCCACTTCAGGCCGGCCCGCGGGAAAGCCCGCGAGCTCCTCTCCCAGCTGAACGGGGCCTTCCCTTTTCATCTCACTTCCTCTCCCTCCCCGCCCCCCGCCCCACACTCACAATTGGTGACCTCCTTCCAACTGCTGTGAAGTGACTTGGGTGAAACTGGAGCCAGGGGCGGAGGAACAGCCCCCTCCTGCTCCCAGGAACTCGCAGGCACAGCGCTACTCGCAGGCTGCTAGCTTTTGTTTTTAAGCAGCACCATCTATTTTCTCTAGCACAGGCCGCACTCAAGTTCAGGCCATAAAGAAATTGCCGAGCTGCCTGTCACTTTCACGTCAGGGCATTCTTTCTACGTAGCGCCAAGTGGACGACCGAGAGCTCCCAATAGCTAAGCCAGACCCACTCCTCCCACAGTATCTGTGTGCCCCTCCCAGACATTTATGTGCCCACATCTGCAGTCTGTGCTTCTAAGGCTGGTAGAAAATATCAGAGCACGTTTGGTCAAATGGCTAGAACAGACCTGCTGAGCCGGAGGAGAGAACCTAATTAATCTACAGAATGTTCTCAGCTCACCAGGGTGTTGGGCAACAGGAACGTCCCAGGTCCTCCAAGGCCAAGGGAGAACAAAAAGCGGCCTGTGATTCAGTCCAGGTTCACACAGTGGAAAGCAGCTTCTCTGTAACCACCGAGACACGAGTCCTCCCACACAGGCCGCACCTGAGCCAGCAGCGGCTGCTGGTAATCTCAGAACGCCTTATCACCTGGTCATGTGGCCTGAGCGTCAGGGTATTTCATCCACATTTTTACTTTCCCTGCCATGTAATCAAGTCTTTCCAAACCTTTACAGGGTTAGGTGGGGGGGAAAAAAAATCAAAGCCAAGTTTTGCATTACATTTCCTGTGTATTTTCAATCCATTACAGCAGAAACCCAGAAGAGGAGAGAAACAAAATTAGGAGTGGACTTCTCTGGTATTTTTTTCCCGTGCCCCAGTGAGCCCACGACTTCCTCCTCCTTCCCACCAGAGTCGGGAAAGTTCCCAATACTGTGATTATGATATACTATATTGGATACATTTTCTTTTCTTTTTTTAAGATAAAAGTTTTATTTCAGAGAGAAGCACAAAGCCCTGACTGTTGTGAACAGGGCAGGGATTTGTGGGGACTCGGAGGCCTTCAAGAGGAAACAAAATGCATCAGCTTTTGATTAAGAAGAGGACACCGTGGTCCCAGCCTCGACCTCTCCTCTCCCTGGCCCCAGCCCATGGATTCTCAGGACCCTGGCAGAGGGCTCCTGGAGGCTCCTCCAGCCACATTCCTGCTGCCTCCCTCTCAGGCCCTGCTACTCTTATTACATCATCTCCAGATCCTAAGTCTCCCTCCCCCATGCTGGATCAGTTTACCTCTGGATTCCCAGTTCAGCCATTGCCACGAGGTTCTTCCTTCCTCCCTCACGCCACGGCCCCTTGACCTCCCTCCATTCTGACTTCGGTAATCACCAACTCTGAGTGACCGCATTCAAACGTCATTTATTCAATGTGCATTAAATGCCCATTGTGTGTGTGCCTAGTACAGTCCCCACACTTGGGGTGCACCGGGCAAAAGGAGAGCCATGGGCTCATCATCACAGGTTTCTGATGGCCACTTCTCGAGTTGGCTCTCAGGTGGCATTGCCAGCCTTCGTGACAGGGGTTCCCGGGGTTCCTGCACATCCATGCTTCCAACTCCAGGAAGACCCACCTCAGCTGGACAAGCACCTCGTTCCGCACCTGTGGACTCCACAGTCCCACTGAGACGCCAGTTATCCCCAGTTCTCTCCAGAATGAGGCAGAGTTCAGGGAAACCACAGGAGTCAAGTTCACCCCGGTCTTTCTGCACCCCTCTCCACCCATGACCCTCTCTCAATTGCATTTTTAATCTCCTCCTACGAATCCCTTTTTTTAGTCCCACAACACAAGCTCACCTCTCCATGTCTTAATAGACAACCCAACCAAGAAACAATAGAAAAGAGCCCTCTGTTTTCGCTTCCCACCATCACATTGAAAGGAATAGTTCCCACTCTTCTTGCCTCCTACTGACTCTCAGATCCGTATAATCTGACATCCAGCTGAAACCTTCTGCCGTTATACATAATTGCTTTTTCAAAGATTAAAGGACCAAATGACCCACGTTTATTTTAAATTTGGGTTTAGTATTCAATCACCGAGTCACTCTGTCCACCCTCACAACTCCTGTCCATACCAAGGACCTTCCTCTGAACTGTCACCACTTTGGTAGAGGTCATGAGAGGAGATGCCTGGGGCTGGATGTCCTAACCCAGGAGGAAATGCCAAGTACTTCCGACGGGGAAGAGGCAGAGGTGGGTTTAAATCCAAGAATAAAACCAGATTTTTAGCATCTAGGACCCCAAACCACACAAGTCCAGGTCTACTGTTATCCATTGTTGCATAACGCTCACCCAACCTTTACAGCTTAGACAACAATCAACACAAGTTATCTCACACAGTTTCTGTGGGCTGGGATTCAGGAGCACCTCAGGGGGGTGGTGCTGGCTCAGGGTCTCCCAGGAGACCACAGGCATGGGGTGGGTCAGGCTGAGGGCCTGAGGGTGACTTCCAGGCTGGCTCCACCTCACCTGGGGTCCTCAAAGGGCTGCCCCTCTGCCCTCAGGACACAGTGCTATCTTACTCCAGAATGGGAGATCAGACGACCCCAGGCGGAAGCTGCAATGTCCTTAATACCATTATTCTGCATTACCTGTGGGAACACAGGTCCTCTCTGTTAGGTGTGAAATGGGGCTACACAGGCGTGAACGCTGGTGTGAAGCTCATTGGGTGCTATTTGGAGGCCACAGCAGGGTTAAATGGGACTCTGGAAGGGAGAGGGAACATGGCTTTAGAAGAACCTGTTAATGGTTTCCAAACTACTTCTTCTTCTTTCTTCTTCTTTCTCCTCCTCCTCCTTCTCCTCCTCCTCCTCCTCCTCCTTCTTCTTCTTATTCCTCCTCCTCTTCCTCCTCTTCTTCCTCTTCTTCCTCCTTTCTTCTTCTTCTTCGTCTTCTTCTTCTTCTTCTTCTTCTTCCTCCTCCTCCTCCTTCTTCTTCTTCCTCTTCTTCCTCCTTTCTTCTTCTTCTTCTCTTCTTCTTCTTCTTCTTCTTCTTCTTCTTCTTCTTCTTCTTCTTCTTCTTCTTCTTCTTCTTCCTTCTTCCTTCTTCTTTCTTCTTTCTTCTTTCTTCTTCCTCTTTTCTTCATTTAAACTTTAAATTTTTTTTTTCTTTTTTAGATGGAGTCTCGCTCTGTCGCCCAGGCTATAGTGCAGTGGCACGATCTCAGCTCACTGCAAGTTCCACCTCCCAGGTTCAAGTGATTCTTCTGCCTCAGCCTCCTGTGTAGCTAGGATTACAGGTGTGCACCACCACGCCGGGCTAATTTTTGTATTTTTAGTAGAGATGGGGTTTCACCATGTTGGCCAGGTTGGTCTTGAACTCCTGACCTCAGATGATCCACCCTCCTCGGCCTCCCAAAGTGCTGGGATTACAGGATTGAGCCACTGCGCCAGGCCTATTTTTCTTACTGTTTTTTTTTTTTTTTTTAAAGCAGGATTCTTTGATCAAAAACCTTGTTATCAGAATCACAGTTTATATCCAAATGAAAATACAGCCATCCTAGCTCAAGCCATGATGGGCTGAGGCTCACCTCCCCACGCCCTGCCTTCTCCATCACCCCCAATTAAGTGGTCTTGGAGACTTCTTCACAGGAGGAAGACTTTAGCCCGCAGGGTAGGAAGAAGCGGTGCCTGCTTGACTGCTGGGACCCTGTCCATTAGGAACAGTTTTTGGAAAGCCATTTGGCAATATTTATCAAGATCTAAAACACACATGTCCTTTGGCCCATCAGTTTTACTTCCAGGAATTCATGCAACACAGATGCTTGCATCAGTTTACAGAGATGCCAGCACAAGCATATTCAGTCCAGAGTCTAATGGCAAAATTTTGGAAACATTTAAGTGTCCATTGATAAAGGACTGCTGAAGTGAGTGATAGGACTGCCAGACAATGGGATACTAGGCACTTCTTTAACAAAGGCACTTGAATTGACATAGAAATGTTTATCGCCCCATAAACAAAGCGAGCTGCAAAACACCACTTAAAGTTTGATCCTGTTTTTGCCAAAAAGAAAAAAAGATACTCACAGATATACTTGGGTCCTAGAAGGTTTCTGCACAGTGGTAACATGGTTTCCCTTTGGAAAGTAGGAAGGTGTAGTTGGTGAAGGAATCAAGAGGTTTTAATTTTTAAATTTACATCACTCAATATTTTTAAACTGCTTTCAACCATTTTGTGATGAATCACTTTTTTGTGTTGAGATACAATTCACATACCATAACATTCACCACTTTAAAGTTTACAATGCAGCGGTTCTTAGTATCATCATGACACTGTGCACCAGTCACCACCGCTCTTGGGACCGCAGCAGCACAGGTGCCCTTGCTCTAAGGCCTCTCGCCCCAGCAGCCTCGGGCCCGCCCCCTGTTCCAGTGCTCTTCCCGTCTCCCTTCCACCTTTCCTGACTCCCTGCCCCTCTTCATGCGCTTCCTCCTACCTCTTAGCACCTCATGGCTGACAGGTGCCTTGGTCCCTCTGCAGGGATCCCTCCCCCTCTAGAAACTGAGCCCCGAGCACTTGTTTGCTTCCTGCAGTCTCTCTGGCATCTGGAACAGCATCTTGTTGCAGAGACTGCTGTGAAGATCAGCATCTGTTGACTTGGTGAACTGGATGGCCCTTTGCCCTGAACACCCATTCCACATTTCCAAGTGCCTGCCAGATGTTTCTTTCTGTATGATTGGCCAGCACCCTTCATCAACATGTTCACAAAACACACACACACAACAAACCCTCACCGTATCCCACTCACGTTTTCAGGGCCCAGCCCCAGGTGGAGGAGGGAGCGGAAGGTCTCCTGTGATTGCCTTCCCCATCCATCCTACACCACGCGCATGAACATGCTTGCATCCTTAATTCCAGGCTTCCAGAGACTGGCCTGATGTACCACCAAACAAACCCAGAGAGAGACAAGGGACACTGCCATGTGTGGACCTGACACATGCGGGGAGATTGCACGCTGCTTGCGAATCCCACAAAACACGTAATTAAATCGCTAAACCTGTGAGGCTCAACAGTCTTAAATGGGTCTGACTCACGCTGGTGCCCGTTTGCAGCATCATAGCAGAAAATGTACTTGAGGAAACAGAGGAAAAAAGACTGAGAACAAAATAAAATGTCAGTGAAATGAAATGTCAGATGTGCCTTTCCTTATTCATCTTCCAACCAGAAAGACCCCAACAGGGCCAACTGATCACTCATATGTTTTTAGGGTTTGTTTTTTTTTTTTTGGTACAAATTCAAGGCTAGAAATTCCTTTGGACAAACTCATTTCTAGAAGGCAGAGAGTTTCCCTTTGGTTTTTATGCAATCAGAAGAGAAACTGGAGTATATAATGAAGTGTTTAAATAATATCAACTTAATTTTGAACTGTTTTGGTTCATTTACTTTTTTATCTTTACACTTGGAGAAAATCTGAAAATTCAGGCTTCTACCGTGGCAGGAGGGGATCCCGAGACCACCTAAGGGTGGGCTGCTGGCTTCTCAAACCCCCTTTTTAAGATTGCTCCTGCCTCTTGCTGCAAATTTAGAAGGTACTTTTTCCTTTTATTTTTTGTCATTAGTTTTCATTAGTTTATTATAAAAGAGAAATATGCAAATTATTGACATGATGAACGATTTCAGAACTTCAGTGGAATGGGCAGCTTCATGTTGATGCCATTTCAATAGTGACTTATTTCAGTCTACGTACTCTCCAAGAATGTCACCATCTCTAAATAGGAAAGAATCCTTGTCATCTAGAACTACTTTGGTGCCTCCGTATTCTGGGAGAAGAACTTTATCTCCAACTTTCACGCTAACTGGTTGAATCTCTCCACCCTTTCCTTTAGAACCCGATCCAACAGCGACTACTGTTTCTTGCAATACTTTTCCTTGAGATTTTTCTGGAAACATAATGCCTCCTTTGGTTACAGTTTCAGCTGCACTCCTTTCAACCAATACTTGGTCAAAGAGTGGAAGAAATTTTCTAAACGCTCATCCTGCCATGACTCCCTCCACCTCAGACTCGTACTCTGCTCTCGTGTAGTGCTGCGAGGGGAGACCCCAGAAGGTACTTTTTCCTATAATCTAAAGGTACGTAGCCTGTCTCTGCATCTATGTATATGAATGTGTAGGTGGGTAAGGGACGATGGCTGTCTTCAAATTCCTTACATTTTTCTCTAAAGCAAAAGGAAGCAAAGAAAACAGGGAGTTCAGACGCCTATAAAAATGGAGGCTTTGGGCTGGGTGCGGTGGCTCACGCCTGTAATCCCAGCACTTTGGGAGGCCGAGGCGGGCGTATCACAAGGTCAGGAGATCGAGACCATCCTGCCTAACATGGTGAAACTCCATCTCTACTAAAAGTACAAAAAAAATTAGCCAGGCGTGGTGGCGGCGCCTGTAGTCCCAGCTACCCGGGAGGCTGAGGCAGGAGAATGGCGTGAACCCGGGAGGCGGAGCTTGCAGTGAGCAGAGATCGCGCCACTCACCCCAGCCTGGGCGACAGAGTGAGACTCCGCCTCAAAAAAAAAAAAAAAAAAAAAAAAAAAAGAAAAAGAAAAAGAAAAAGAAAAAAAAAATGGAGGTGTCAAAATTGCTACTGAGTCTGGATGGGAGGGACTACAAGATCTGCCAGGCTGGCTCTGCAGCCAGAAGCAGCCCAAGGCACGGTGCTTTCTCCCTGGGCAGGTGTGCAGGGCTCTCCTTTGCTCAACAGTGACACCCACGTCTGTCTTCTCCATAGATGTCCACCGCCCAGCCATAATTTTCCTGCTCATGCCCTCTTCCAGCACCTTCACTTCTGTTTATGGGAGAACAATATCCTTTCAAAGCCTTGTCTGCGGGCCTCATGTCCGGTATTTGAATGTACCTGAAGGGCCCGCAGCAGAGGGATGCGACGGTACAGCCCTGGGCTTTTCTCTGCCAGCCCCCTCCGACCTCCTCCTCGGCATGGCCACTTTTGGCTCCCCCTGATTTCTTCCGTGTCATCTCCCCTGTTGCAGTGTCCCCTGTCCTTCCTGTCGGTTGGGCTCGCACTGCCGTTCTCGTTCTCTAGCATCAGGTGGTGCGGTCGCAGCCTCTTGACCGCCCAGCCTCCTGAGGACCCATCCCTTGCTCGCCAGCCCCTGCCACGAGCCAAGCACAGGAGTCCGTTTTACAGATGAGAAACTGAGGCCCGGCGAGGCACTCACCCCAACCTCAGCACCAGTGTTCATTTACAGATGAGGAACAGTGAGGCACTTACCCTGGCCCAGCTAAACAATCACCAAGATGCAAACTCAGATCTACCTCGGGTTTAGCACGCTCTTCCTTTGGCCTCTGCCATCTGTTTGGCTCCACGCTTTCTGTAATAACAGTTACAAGTGTTGGGTGCAGGCGCTGTCCTCACAACTTTGCTAGTACGGGAGAGGCAGGGCTTGCACGAGACCATCTGGCCCAGGCTCGAGTCCTAACCCTTGTGCTCTACCTCCCTCCACTGTGACAAACATCTCATTTAGAAACTCCAGGCTCAGCCGGGTGCGGTGGCTCACGCCTGTAATCCTAGCACTTTGGGAGGCCAAGGAGGGTGGACTGCCTGAGCTCAGGAGTTCGAGACCAGCCTGGGCAACATGGTGAAACCCCGTCTCTAGTAAAATACAAAAAAAGAAATAATAAAAAAAAAAATTAGACGATCATGGTGGTGGGTGCCTGTAGTCCCAGCCACTCAGGAGGCTGAGGCAGGAGAATTTCTTGAATCCAGGAGGCAGAAGTTGCAGTGAACCAAGATGGGGCCACTGTACTCCAGTCTGGGAGACAGAGCAAGACTCTGTCTCAAAAAAAAAAAAAAAAAGAAGAAGAAAGAAACTCCAGGCTCAAAGCCTAGTGGACAGATTTGGATTTCTGTCCGGGCGGTGTTACTAAATGACCTCCTTCAGTCTTAGCTTCTGCACCGGCAGACAGGGACAAGTCTGCCCACCTGAAGAGCTGTTTCACAGCTGCACCTAGCGCAAGTCCCGGCAGTCAGCGGGCACTGGATGGATGTTAATGATTCTGCCGTGGGCTCCAATACCCAGTCTGTTTGTGTGTGCCCATCTTAGTGTCCCCTGCCTCCATTCCTTTTCTCAGAGTTGATTGCAATGTTTTACAAGTTTGGTAGGAGCAAGGCAGGGAGAGAGGCGTTTCTGCTTCAATGTCTCCTCTAAAACTCACGTTGAAACTTAATCCCCAAAGTGGCAGCACTGAGAGGTGGGGCCTTTAAGAGGGCTCCACCCTCACGAATGGATGAATCCACTCATGGACTAATGGGTTCATGGATTAATGGGTTATCATGGGAGGGGAACAGGTGGCTTTAGAAGAGGAGGAAGAGGCTTGAGCTAGCACATTGTTATGTTAACATGCTCACCCCCCTGTCCATGTGGAGCCCAGCATTGCCTTGGGGTTCCGTAGTGAGTCCCCAGTAGCAAGACGGCTCTCACCAGTTGCCACACCTCCAGCTTGGACTTCTCAGAGGCCTCCATAACTGGAAGAAATAAATTCCCTTTCTTATAAATTATCCGGTTCCAGGCATTTTGTTACAAGCAATTGAAAATAGACTAAGGCAGCTGGAAAGAGGGAATATGGGTCCAAGGAGCGGACGAGTATCAGCAGAATAGAGAAAGGCCTCCCCGTGCCCTGGCCAGGTAAATACCATTGTCACGTTGCCCGGCTCTCTCACAATTCCCCTTCAATGCCACCTGACCCATCTCCTTCCACCTTTCCTCAGTCCACTGCAGGCAACACCTTCTCCCGCCCCATCGCACCCTGGCCACCCTGCCTCCTCTGTGCTCTGGAATGGACATGTGTTCTGTGGGGCTTCAGGGGAAGGAGACATCACCATCATCTATGTTCACTCAGTCATGAGCTTTTGGGCAGGGCTCAGTGGCACTCTCTGCCTCTCTGTGTAACTCAGTGGCACATTTTAACCTGAGGCCCCACCCCCTTTCTCCATTGGACCTGTGTGTAAGTGTGAAAGAATATGCTTGTCTTGAGAACCTGCCTCGCTGGAGAAAGGATTCCCTCCCGTGACGTCCAACTCAAAGAGCCGTGTGCAGGCGTCTGCAGGGTGGAGGGGACTCAGTGGCACCCCAGAAAGTGAACCAACCACACAGTCCCCCTCTGCCTTCCAGTGCCCCCACTTCAGCCAGACTGAAGGCCGGTGAGTGTCTACTCCAGTCCGAATACACTGATCGCAAAAGTACTCTCTTCCCAGATGGAGGAATTCCAATTTGAACCCTTGCCCTTGTCTGGGGAACCAGCATGATCGGAATGCAAGGATGCCATTCCTGGCCCTCTGGGCAGCAGACCACACCCGCGGAGGGTGCCTGCTTGCCTTCGAGGCTTCAGTCATGCTGGCGTTGAGCGCCAGGTCCTTTGGAATAATCAGACTCCCAGGCTGCAGTCATGAGAATGCTGACGCCCATCACTCCAGGGAGCCCCCCACGCAGGCACATCGCCCCCCCCACCGCAGGCACACACACGACACTTTTCTTACATCATTTACTCTTTCCTCTGACTCACAGCATGTTTCCCTCGTGTGTAACTGAAACACCTCCCATTATGCACCCTGGGAACATGTAAGTCCTAAAGAGAGTTGCCTGAGTGTTTACCTGGGAAAAATACGTATTTATTTATTAAAAATAATATTTGAAGCTGGAAATAACATGCCTTGACAGTTTAGAAGAAGAGATTTGAAAGACTTTTTTTTTTTTTTTTTTTTTTTGCAGTTATTCACACAAACATCTTACTGTTACCATAGATACAGATCTATCCAAGGGCAGAGTCCTTCCCAGAGAAACCCACTCCGTCAGCCCCGGGCTCCGCTGCTGCTGTGAGGGCGGGTGGGGAGTGGGAAGTCTCAGGAGCTGCCTTCAGCAACTCCCCCCAGGTTCTCTGTTTTCCACAGGTGACAGCGGGGTGTCAGGGGACTTGCAAATGCAGGGCTAGCTTGGAGGAACTGCGCCAAACTTGAAACTGGAACCTGCCTGCCTGCCTGCCGGCCTGCTGCCACAGCCAGCGGAACAGAGCTTCTCCCCCGCACCCCCACCCCAGGCAGGGGACAAGTCCTCGTTTACCGGCCAAAATAAATATGCTTCCAGTCCAGAGAAAAAAAGTGATTCTGGTTTTTAAGACTTGAAATCACACGCTATTGTGGCTGCAGCATCGTAGTGAGTCTTGTTGTTCTGTGTTCAATGCAGCATATTCTCTGTGAAAAAAAATAACCTCACAACAAAACAAAACAGAAAGCACTGGGCAGGTAAGACCCGCCGGAATTAAATACAAGGGGAAAACTGAAGGCCCTTCAAACGATATGACCGAGAGAAGTATTCAGAAGAAATGGGGCAAATTCAGAACCGGTGGGTCCAAGTGAATTAGCTAATGTTGCCCTCAATGTGAACTTGAGCTTTAATTCTGGGTTTTGCTTTGAACTGTGGGCTTAATCACTTAGTTAAAAAACCCCAAGTTTCATGTTCCTTATAAACGTAACACCTTGATCACCCATTACAGCTCGCTTCTTCTTTTATCTGCTTAATTAAGCCTAAGTCTATTTACAGGACTTAAATTTGCCCTTTGAAGTGATGAAAAAGTTTTGGAAATGGATAGTGGTAATGGTTGCTCAACATCGTGGATGTAATTAATTGCAAGCTTAGAAATGTTAAAAAGCACATTTTATTATACATATATTTTACCACAATTGAAAAACTAATGTTCAACATAGCCCCCCAGAAATCTAAGAGAACCAAAACTTTGTTAGTTTAACTAAAAATAGAAACAGGAAAGGGAACAAATATTGTAGTGTTAGTTATCATATATTTTGCAAAATGCTTATGTTAGCATTTATTTATTTTTTATTTATTTATTTTTGAGATGGAATTTTGCTCTTGTTGCCCAGGCTGGAGTGCAATAAAGCTATCTCGGCTCACTGCAGCCTCCGCCTACCGGGTTCAAGTGATTCTCCTGCCTCAGCTCCCGAGTAGCTGGGATTACAAGCGTCCAGCACCACACTCAGCTGATTTTTGTATTTTTAGTAGAGACGGGGTTTCACCACGTTGGCCAGGCTGGTCTCAAACTCCTGATCTCAGATGATCCTCCCACCTCGGCCTCCCAAAGTGCTGGAATTACAGGTGTGAGCCACTGCAGCCAGCCTTATGTTAGCATTTAGCATGGTAAGATAAGCATTCATGTGGAACCAATCCAAATGCCCATCAATCAACGAGTGGATAAAGAAACTATGATATATATCTGTATCTATATCTATCTATCTATCTATCTATCTATCTATCTATCTATCTATCTATCTGATGGAATACTACACAGCCATAGAAGGGAACAAATTAACGGTATTCACCAGAGACCTGGATGAGACTGGAGACTATTATTCTAAGTGAAGTAACTCAGGAATGGAAAACTAAACATTGCATGTTCTCACTTATAAGCTGGAGCTAAACTATATGGATACAAAGGCATAAGAATGACACAGTGGACTTTGGGAAGTCAGAGGAAAAGGATGGGAAGGGGGTGAGGGATAAAACACTACAAACAATCACATTACATAACTTACTCATGTAAATAAACACCACCTGTTCCCCAATTACCTATAGAAATAACACATTTTTAAAATAATAATAAACTTACAGTTTTTGAGGACAAAAAAAGAGATGACATGTGTGTGTGTGTGTGTAGAACAATTCAAGAATAAAATGAATTCCTTTGCTTCAGGGAAAAAAAAAACAAAACAAAACAGAAACAAGTTGTGCTTTGGGGGCCACGGTTGGCCACAGAAGGCAGCACCACCTGGTGGAACGCAGCCTCTCTGCCGCCTGGGAGGCCGGTCCTCAAGTGGTCCCAGGACGGGCACACGGCAGGTTTCAAGCGTTTGGTCCTAGTCCCTGGGTGACAACCCCAGTTGCCCCCATCACCTGGGCAGCTCCGGCGGCCCTCTCTGAAGAATGCCGTCTGCATTACCCGTGGTCGCCCTTGTAAAGGCCAATTTTGTCTGAGCCAGGTCAATGTTCCTTGAAAGGATTTTAAAAGGGCAGACATGGAAGGCGCGGGTGTGGGGAGCGGAGACTCAAGAGTCTCTGACACCAGCAGAGGGTCTAGAGAAATCTGATCGGGATTCGTATACCCTAAACTTGTGTTTCTCCAAGATCTGGGTAGAATATCACAGATCCGTTTTCACTCTTTCCACCATCTCTCTTCCAAAAAAAAAAAGAGTTTGCGAAATCCAGTTAGAAGTTTAAACTTACACAATTTAAATATTTAAATATTCTACATAGAAACCACAATATTCTAGGATAGACACTGGTAAAGTCTTGATTACCGGTGAAGAAAGTCAGGATGGCCCATTGCTGTCTGAACGGAGCAGAGGTGGTACTGATATGACACTTGCCTTCACATCCTGGGCTGTATACAGAGGCCCTTTCTACTTGTTTATGTCAATGATGCCCCTTCTGGGTGCAATTGTTATTTGCATATGTGGATTTGACAGAAAAGATCAAAATGTGGCCAATCATTCCTCCTGTTTGGTGCATGTGTGAGGATTTTATTTTATTTATTTATTTATTTATTTATTTATTTATTTATTTATTAGTTTGAGACAGGGTCTCACTCTGTCACCCCGGCTGGAATACAGTGCTGCAATCATAGCTCACTGTAACCTCTAACTCCTGGCCTCAAGCGATCCTCACACCTCAGCCTCCCAAGTAGCTGGGACTACAGGTATGTGCCACTATGCCTGTAGTCCTTTTGAAAATTTTATTTATTTATTTATTTATTTATTTTTCTTTTTTTTGGATACCAAGTTTTGCTCTCGTTGCCTAGGTTGGAGTACAATGGTGTGATCTTGGCTCACTGCAACCTCTGCCTCCCGGGTTCAAGAAATTCTCCTGCCTCAGCCTCCCGAGTAGCTAGGATTACAGGTGCCCACCACCACGCCTGGCTAATTTTGTATTTTTAGTAGAGACGGGGTTTCTCTATGTTGGTCAGGCTGGTCTCAAACTCCTGACCTCAGGTGATCCACCCACCCAGGCCTCCCAAACTGCTAGGATTACAGGTGCGAGCCACCCACCCAGCTTAAAATTTTTTTTTAATTTTAAAAAAAGGTTTAATTAAAAAAAATTTTTTTAAATTTTTTTTTGCAGCAGTGAGGCCTTACTATGTTGCCCAGGCTGGTCTTGAACTCCTGGGCTCAAGCAAACTTCCCACCTTGGCCTCCCAAAGTGTGGGGATTATTGGCCTGAGCCACCGTGTGAGGATTTTAAAGATAAACACCTAATTTGCTTGGAGGACACAATCCACCCAGGTGGTGCTCCACACGCTGACTTTGTGTAGCCACAGCCCCTGGTGAAATTGGCAGCCGATGGTTAAAGAGAATCAGCATTGCCTTGGCATGTGGCCCTTCAACACCAGTGCCAGCCATAGCCATTTGTCTTGGTATTGTGAATGTTGAGCGTTTTAGAGGACATAGTTAATCTTATGATTTGTAGTTGTCAAAATAGGCCATCTTTTCCTCCTTCCAAGAGTCAGTAGTAGATACTTGGGTGACAACGGGAACAAGATGGCTCCACCACAGTGCGGATGGGAAGGCCTTCAGCCGTGTGCTTCCTCACACGGTGGTGGTTGAGGAAAACTCACTAAGGGTAGAGTTTTAAGAAAGTAAAAATCGCCCCAAAATTGCAATTAAAATATACTTTTGAGGTTAACCTCATATAAACTCCTGATTTGCAGGACAGGGGGAATGCAGATTTTAGACCTCCTTAAAATTGCATATACAACTGAATATACCTCAACTCCTAGGATATACTTATAGCAGTTTAATATATGAGAAAGTACTTTGAAGAAAATAGTGCTATGCATATAAGTAAAATTCAACTGGAAATAAATGAATTCTCATGTAGTACAGTTTTTCAAAATATTAATGGATCCAAGTTTAATATTTTTGCAAAAAGCAGTGTTTAAGACCTCATTTTTCCTTATTAAAGGATACATTCTTATATTGTCCACATGCAAAAAAAAAGAGGCATATACCTGACTTTAACATTAAGATTGGTACTCTGTGTAATCTACTTTGCACAAATTCCTCACCAAACTAAATTTATCCCAAGATGAGAAAACGAGCAAGTGGACCTGAGAGTGAGATGTCCTGGCATCAGTGTAATAATACAGCAGGTACTGGCCTACTGGGTGTTTCACAGGATGCTTGACCCTCCTAGTCTATAAGAGAGGGGTCAGGTCCTTCAAATCCTTCAAAATGCTAAGTTCGATTCTCAGTGGACCAAAGGCAAACAGTTGGTGATTTTTACTAGGGTCAGTATGTCCATAGCTATACAGGGGTGTGTGTGTGTGTGTGTGTGTGTGTGTGTGTTGGCGGGGGGAGGGTCTTGGTGTCTTAGTTTGCTTGCCTGCTATAACAAAATACTTTAGACTGGGTAATTTATGAACAATGGATATGTATTCCTCACAGTTCTGGGGAGGCTGGGGAGTCCACGATCAAGGGACCAGCACATTGGGTATCTGGTGAGGGCCCGTTCCTCACAGATGGAGCCTTCCATGTGTCCTCACATGGCAGAAGGGATGAACGAGCTCCCTCAGGCCTCTTTCAGGGGGCTGCAATCTCATTAGCCAGGGCAGAGCCCTCATAAGCTAATCACCTCCCAAAGGCCCCACCTCGTAATACTATTGCGTTGGAGATCAGGTTTTAACATGTGATTTTTGAGAGGACACACACATTCAGGCCATGTAACTTGGATAAAGATCTTAGATTCATTACAGTTCAATACGCCTTTTCAGTTTTAATGGTTAGTGACATCAGGGATGTAAGTAATAGGAAGCAGTTCAAGTAAAGCAGACAACAATTTTGTTTTTGTTTTACTTTTATGTTGTTGTTTGTTTAAAGCAGAGCATTGTTTAGATTTTCAGTAATAGATAAAAGGAGAAAACAAGCTGTCTAATTGTAAACTCTTCTTAAGTTTTTTAGTCCCTTCAAGACAAGAATCTCCGAATCCTGAGATAGGTAATAATACTTCAAAAATGGTTAAAATAGGAATGGATGACAGGATGAATGGATGATTACATGGATAATGAATGAATGGATGAATAAGAGAATAGATGAATGGATGGATGGACGGATAGAATAGATGGATTGATAGACTAATAAATTGATGAATGAATGGATAGAAGGCAGGATGGATGGATGGATGGATGGATAGACTAGATTGATGGATGAATTAATAGAAGAATGGGTGGATGGATAGAAGGCGGGATGGATGGATGGATGGATAGAGTAGACTGATGGATGGATTAATAGAAGAATTGATGGATGGATGAATGTATAATAGAATAGGTGAATGGGTGGATGGATAGAACAATAGATGGATGATAGAGTAATAGATTGATGGATGATAAATAGAGGAATGGATGGATGGTGGCTAGATAGAAGGAGGGATGGATGGATGGATGGACTAGATTGATGGATGGATTAATAGAAGAATAGATGGATGGATGAATGTGTAGTAGAGTAGGTGAATGGATGGATGGATAGAAGAATAGAGAGACGGACCAATGGAGGGATGAATGGATGGATGGATGGATGGACGGATGGAAGAATAGGTAGATCATGGAGGGCAGGAGGGAAGGCTGAACAGTGACAAATTAGAAGAGAGTGCAACTCATATGTCTTAGTTGACTTAGTGGCATCTTTAAAATGGAAAGGAAATTTATACTGAATCTAGCTATGAAAGTAGTGTTAATGTACTTAGCAATACTTCTTAAAGCATGACCCACACAGTACATAGGTTTAAAAAAGGCATTGGGACGCTGGTCAAAAATGCAGACTCCTAGGCTCCTCCTTAGATCTCCTAACTTTGAATCATTAAGGCGGAGTCCCAGGAATGCATGCTTTCACAAGCTCTCTATGCAGCCCGAAGCTGAAAATCACTCACAAATAGTGTTACAGAATCCAGGAAATAAGGCATCTTGTTATTAGGTTTTTCAATTTCTATGCCTATGGAATCACTAAGAGGAGAAAATAAGGGAAAAAGAAGGCTCTCAGTGGGGATGACACCATATAAACATGGAGTAAAAACAAACAAGACTCAGACTGGTTACCTGAGGATAGAGTGAACAAACCACTTCTACTACAGCACAGGAACTGTGCCTCTCAGCCTGAAGATACTTCTGTGCAATCATTTCAGGATTATATTAGTAATGTCTGACATCTCCATATGGGGTAATAGTGAATAATTTTATTAAATGATGCTTTCTTTGACATCAAATGCATCTTGGACATTTTAATACAATATGAATGGAAATTACACAGGAATATCACAGCCTGTTCCCATCAGTAACACCATAACGTAGCTGGGAAGAAGGCAGTTAATTCTTATGTAGCAGGGCATGCATGTCATACATGGGAAATGTGTCTCAATACAAACGCCTCGGGGCTTAGCATATTTTGTGCATTTAAATAAAAAAAAGGCATAGGTGTATGTTCAGTATAAATCACTGGAATTACAGTGTGGCTTATGGACTCGGTGCATTTCCGAAATAGAGTCCCTGAAGCTAATGACTTTAATTTAACACCAGCATGTGTGATTCAAGCTGTAGTTTAAATATTTATTCTGAAACATTCGTGGATGCACAATAGGTGCATTAACTCTGGGTCATTCTCCATGAGACAAGCACGGGGACAGGAGTGCATTTATTAAACCCCGTATCTGCATAGTTTTCATTTCCTCTCTTGCTTGGTCTAAACAGCAGCCGGGTCCCACCCTGCTGAAATATCATGTCAATGGTGACAATGTAGAGGGTCAGATATTATTTCATTATGTAACATTGCTGGAGATCACAAGGCACATATCCATTTTGAAAATGGGATGCTGCTTCTCAGAGCCTGTTATGAAACAGACTTCACACTGAAGCTTTTAAAAGATTAGAAGATAGGTGCATTGGAAGCAGAAGATGTTCTATGCGGTATTCCAATCCAAACGCCCAATGCGCAGGGCAGTAAAAGACGTTTCGTTACTCTGAATCTCTCAAGCTGTCCTCATATTTCAAATGCATAGTAATTTATTTGGGGCAATTAACTCTCTGCGTCTGTTTCTCTGTTTGTAAAACAGCAGTAATACCTATTTCCAAGGCCAATTAATATTTACCGGGTGTAGCTGGCTGCTGCCACCGTGTCCCTCATCCATGCTAGTTGGTTGATACCCAGTGGATTGTTAAATATTCTTAGTATCACTCCTGCCTATCTCAAACCATTGTTTAAATCAAATGAAATCATGATCACCACCATTTATTGAGCAGGCATTGTTCAATAAATTGGAAAACTTATAAACTAAGTCCTTCAGTGCTATTACCGTATCTAGTTAACCCAACTTTGGAGATGAGCAAGTGGGACCCAGGTGCCCTCCTCCTGAGCGGCAGCATGGGCCAGAGCCTGGGATTGCCGCCCTGGCACTCATGCTGTGCCTCCTCACCTGGGCTCTCTTGTCACCCACCACCTTTGAAATCCTCAACAATTTCCCGGTCCATAAGTGAGTTTCCTTCTTCGAATATCTAGGTCAAAGATATTCTCCATGTCTGGATGCTCTCTTAATTTTCTCTAACTCTGAATGATCAGCACAAGAGGCCTGTCAGCCAGGCCTCATTCCTGTACAGATATCCCCAACTGACAATGGTTTGACTTAGGATTTTTCCCTTTGATGATGGTGTGAAAGTGAAACCCATTCAGCAGAGTCTCTACTTTGAGGACCCACACAACCATTCCGTTTTTCACTGAGTACAGCCAATAGATTTCATGAGATATTCAACACTTTATTATAAGACAGGCTTTGTGTTAGAGCCTTTTGCCCATTTGTAGGCTAGTGTGAATGTCCTAAGCGTGTGTAAGGTAGGCTGGGCTCAGCTACAACGTTCAGTGGGTTAGGAGTAGTAAATGGATTTTTGACTTACAGTATTTTCAATTTACAATGTGTTTATTGGGACATAACCCCATCAGTCAAGAAGAATCTGTATTGTGATAAAAGTTTACTTTTCACTTTTAAATCAGTAAGGAGCATTATGAAATTACCAACAAACAGTCAAACAAAACTGTAAAACGCAAATGTAGTCTGTGGCTGCATTTACTGAAAGCTGGAGGCTGGTGTCTCCGTCGACACTGGAGAGACCCGCCCAGAGTCCTCTCACCCCTGGGGATGACATTTTCACAGGCTAACTGGACTTGCCAAAAGTGGACAGCAGAGATTCTGGAAGATCTAGAAATGCAAACACACAGCACACTATGAAGGACTGAATGGACCTAGGCTGGAGAGGGAAGGGTTTCATTCCAGAGGCACCGTGATGGCAAATTCCTCCCACCACAGAGGAAGGGAATTTGACTCATAAGACTCTGGGCTGGGGGCTGGGGAAGCAGAGTTACTTCATAAATGGGATCACAGCCAGGTAAGTTTGGGACTAATGTAAGTTCAAATTTTCAAAAGCAAAAAAAGAGAAAGACTTTTAAATTGAAACATGTTTTTTATGGCCTGGAGAGTTTTCTGTCCCTGGACTTGATTAAGTCCAGGCCAGCCAAGTACTTAACAGAGTGTTGTAGGGCATAGTCAAGCCTTTGATCTGTGTTTGGGTTCTATGGCCTCCCAATCTCGAGATCCCAGGAATCTAAACTGTGAGCAAAGAAAGATACTAATCTTTTCAACTTGATATCTTATCCTCAAGATCTGCCATCTGTTAAAAGTTTTACATTAACTCGTTGAGTTATGAATGGCCATTGGGAAGGGACTGCTGGACATCAGTCATTTTACCATGGGGAGAAGAGCAGCTGTTCGTTCATCCGAAGGTTACCTAGCAAGCACCCACAAGGTGCCACGCACGGCTCTGGTCCCTTGGATGATATCACTGATCAAAACAAACATCCCTGCTCCTGTGAGGCCTACATTCTATCAGGAGGCCACAGACCAAAAGCAATGGACGTGAAGAACAAATAAATTATGTTGTCACGAGAAAGGAGGAGTCACGAGAAAGGTCACGAGTCGGATGCGTGGGGGTGGGGGCCAAGCAGGCTGGGTTTGTCCGGGATGGGGAAGCTCTTCTGCAGGGTGCTCTGTGGACAGCTCAGACTCGCTGCACTTTCAGACTCCCCTGGCCCAGTATAAGCCATGCAGCTCAACTCTCTCTGTCCCTGATTTGAGTAGTTTAAATAAAGAGCAAAACAGACAGGCTGGAATTTCACTTTGGTTGCTGTTGGATTGTATCCCCATGAATATGCTGTGGGTTAGAGGGTAACCAGCAGCATCCAAGGCACACATTTCAGTAGACGGCAGAAAAGGAGGAGAAAGAATTTTGAGAAACTCACACATGGATAGATGCACCTTGTCTATGAAGGAGCTGCACTGCAATTTTCTTAGCACCCCATTCACGGAGATCAGTTTTCATAAGAGAATGAAAAGATACAGTCAACATGGAACTTGGGCAGGGCAAACCAGCTCCACACATCGGGAAGTAGTTTGGTGCTATGCATCTAATGCTATAGAAACATGTTAGATCCTTTGACCTTTTAATCTTCATCTTTTTTTTTTTAGACAGGGTCTCGCTCTGCCACCCAGGCTGGAGTGCAGTGATACGATCTCTGCTCACTGCAGCCTCAGCTTCCCAGGTTCAAAGGATCCTTCTGCCTCAGCCTCCCAAGTAGCTGGGGCTACACACACGCGTCATTACGGCCAGCTAGTTTTTGTATTTTCTGCAGAGATGGGTTTTCGCCATATTGCCCAGGATGATCGGCAACTGGATTCAAGTTATCTGCCTGCCTCAGCCTCCCAAAGTGCTGGGATTACAGGTGTGAGCCACTGTGCCCAGCCTTCATCTTCATTTTTAAGTACTTGAACTGTTTTATACACTTTTATCATTACAAGAGGAATAACTACCTATAAATAATTGAAACAACACAAAAGAATAAAATAGACTCATGGTTATGACTGTTTTGTTATGTCCTCCAAGATTCGGCGATAGATGGATTGTGTGTGTGTGTGTGTGTGTGTGTAAATACTCATATATGTATGTATGTATGTCTAATTGCTTATAGTGTGGGTGTGTATAACAGTATATAACAATATGTATGACAATTAGAAATGTATTGTTACTTTAACAATAAAAGGGTTCATACTTGTCCTGTCACTTCAAAATATGTTGTGATCATTTGTACATTTCAGTACAGCAAAATTCCATCTCATTTTTAGTAGCAACAGTATAAAATTCCAGTCTAGACAAAAGTGCGTTTCTCTAACTTCTTTTTGATGAACCAAATGTTCACTATTTTAAAATTCTGTTTAAAAATCATTATATACAAATACATTGAAAATAGACTCAATGCCTGCATTGTTTTTAAAGATAAATTCTTATAGAACCACCATGTCAAAAAGTATGTATATTTAAAGTTTTGATAGATACTGTTCATTTTCCTCCAGAAAATGTGGTGTCACATAACAGGATGTACCTATTCATTCATATCTTCACCAAAAAAGGAATATGAATCCTTCAGTCTTTGCCCATCTGACAGGTGAAAATGATCATCTCGTTCTTCTAATTTGTATTTATTTCTTTATTGTTAAATCTTGGCCCCTTTCATGTGTACGTTGGCCACTTGCCTGTCTATTTCTAGGGACTGATTGTTCATACGTTTTGCATAGTTCTTCCTTAGGTTGACTTTTCCTTGTAGACTTTTTCGCCTTTCTGTATTAGAGAGGTTAACAGTTTATCTCTTGGATACATTACACATATTTCCCCCATTTGCCATGTATGATATCTTTGGCCAAATCATTTATTTCCTTTTTGGAGGGGATGGGGTGGGGTGAGAGGTCTTTGTCTTATGCTAAAACAACCACGGTAAAACCTTCTCCACTCCCCAAATTAAAGAATTTTCTCTAGTTTGTATTTTTATTTTCTGACATAAGTACCTTTACTCCACCCATAATTTACAAGGCAAGAGCCAGCCATTCCTCCTAAAGATCATTCAATGTCTCACTAACATTTGTTGTGTAATTGAGGTTGGCCCTTTTGATCTGAAATATTATCTTTACCATGCATTTCTAAGATTCCAATATGGGCATGGATTTATTTCTGGCCTTTTTATTTTGTTCCAAAAATCACTGGTCTCCCTATCCATTAGACATGTACTTTCACAGCTAACCAACCAAGCAGGACACTGGTGGCCTTCACTCTTTTTTTCCAAATTCTCGTAGCTCCCATGGGACACTTTTACTGTTTTTTTTTTTTTTGTTTTTTTTTTTTTCCATTTTTGAGATGGACTCTCGCTCTGTCGCCCAGGCTGGAGTGTAGTGTCACGATCTCGGCTCATGGCAACCTCCGCCTCCAAGGTTCAAGCAATTCTCCTGCCTCGGCCTCCCAAGTACCTGGGATTACAGGCACCCACCACAACACCTGGCTAATTTTTTTTGTATTTTTAGTAGAGACGGGAGTTTCACCATATTGGCCAGGCTGGTCTTGAACTCCTGACCTTGTGATCCGCCAACCTCAGCCTCCCAAAGTGCTGGGATTATAGGTGTGAGCCACCACACCCAGCTGACACTTTCACTTTTTAACTTTTAACATAATCATTTTGTTTAATGCATGTACATTTCTCATTGTGTTAAATGTTGGATGTGATATAGTCCTTATTGCTATTGTTAATAATTATATATAGAAAATAAAATTTTTAAAGTCCATATGCGTGCAAAAAGAAAATGTGATTTTTAAACATTAGCAACTTTTTTGAACACTTAATACTATTTTTTTGGTAAGATAGGACTTTTCTAAGTTTATAATCATATCATCTATTCATAAAGATAACATTAGCTTTTACCTTTCAGTATTTTCATATTATTTTTTCTTATAGTAATAATTGAATCTCCAAAATAGATAAAGATAATACAGTAGGCAGTGTTATCTGCTTCTCTCTCAAGTCTTCAGTCACTTCCTACAAACTTCCTTCTAATTTTCATTAATAAGGCTCTTCATCAGGAATGGCTGTTGAATTTTTAATTGTGATTTTAATGTCTATCTAAATGATCCTAACATTTGTCTTCTTTAATCTACACATGTAGGAAATTGCTTTTTTTTTTTTTTTTTTTTTTTTTTGAGATGGAGTCTCGCTCTGTCACCCAGGCTGGAGTGCAGTGGCGTGATCTCAGCTCACTGCAGGCTCTGCCTCTCAGGTTCACCCCACTCTCCTGCCTCAGCCTCCCGAGTAGCTGGGACTACAGGCGCCTGCCACCACGCCCAGCTAATTTTGTGTACTTTTAGTAGAGACGGGGTTTCACCGTGTTAGCCAGGATGGTCTCGATCTCTTGACCTTGTGATCCGCCCACCTCGGACTCCCAAAGTGCTGGGATTACAGGCTTGAGCTACCGCAACCGGCCAGGAAATTACTTTTGCTTTTCTAGAATAAAACCTGCTTGCTTGCGGTGTATTTTTTAATACATTTCATTTGGCTAATATTGTTAAATTAAATTTTTGCATTAATTTTCATAAGTGATATTGGTCCAAAGTCTCTCTCTCTCTCTCTCTTTGTATTTCTGCTTGTTTTAATCTTTTCAGTTTAAAGGTTAGTTTAATCTTTTTAGCATGAGGGTCAGCATGTCCTTGTAAAGTGAATGTTGTGTTCTGGAAGTGTACCCTAGGAATTATTACTTGTTCCTTGGTTTTATAGAATTTTCCTTTAAAACTACTGGGTTTTAAACAACCCCATCAAAAAGTGGGCAAAGGATATGAACAGACACTTCTCAAAAGAAGACATTCATACAGCCAACAGACACATGAAAAAATGCTCATCATCACTTGCCATCAGAAAAATGCAAATCAAAACCACAATGAGATACCAGCTCACACCAGTTAGAATGGCAATCATTAAAAAGTCAGGAAACAACAGGTGCTGGAGAGGATGTGGAGAAATAGGAACACTTTGGAGAGGCAGATGTGGAGAAATACGAACACTGTTAGTGGAACTGTAAACTAGTTCAACCATTGTGGAAGACAGTGTGGCGATTCCTCAAGGATCTAGAACTAGAAATACCGTTTGACCCAGCCATCCCATTACTGGGTATATACCCAAAGGATTATAAATCATGCTGCTATAAAGACACATGCACACATATGTTTATTGCAGCACTATTCACAATAGCAAAGACTTGGAATGTTTATAAATCATGCTACTATAAAGACACATGCACACATATGTTTATTGCAGCACTATTCACAATAGCAAAGACTTGGAATCAACCCAAATGTCCATCAGTGACAGATTGGATTAAGAAAATGTGGCACATATACACCATGGAATACTATGCAGCCATAAAAAGGATGAGTTTGTGTCCTTTGTGGGGACATGGATGCAGCTGGAAACCATCATTCTCAGCAAACTATTGCAAGAACAGAAAACCAAACACCGCATGTTCTCACTCATAGGTGGGAACTGAACAATGAGATCACTTGGACACAGGAAGGGGAACATCACACACCGGGGCCTATTGTGGGGAGGGGGGAGGGGGGAGGGATAGCATTAGGAGATATACCTAATGTAAATGACAAGTTAATGGGTGCAGGACACCAGCATGGCACATGTATACATATGTAACAAACCTGCATGTTGTGCACATGTACCCTAGAACTTAAAGTATAAAAAAAATCCTACTGGGTTTTAATGACATCTTTTAGATTTTGCTTATGGCTATGATAATTTGTTACATTTATCCTAAAGAAATAGTGAGAAAATACACAATGTAAAAATGCTCACTGAAGAATTCTTATTTTCGGTGAAAAATTGGAGCAAGCTCAATGTCCCACGAAAGGGGAGGAGCTAGGCAAATTGGGAATCACTATTAGGTGAGTCTGCAACGGTTGCAATAAAACACGTGGGAAGTACATGGTAACACAAAGGATTTAGGAGCTAAAAGTGAATGCGTAGTATTATTTTAATTCTGTAAAGCATATAAATGTGAAAAAGAAGGGTGTCTGTGAAGGATTTTATGGGGTTATAGTTTGTTTTCTTTCTCTTTAAAAAATGTCCATGCTTTCTTTTCTTTTTAATTTTTAATTTTTCTGGGGACATAGGAGGTGTATATATTTATAGGGTACATGAGAGATTTTGATACGGGTATGCAATGCATAATAATCACGTCAGGGTAAACGGGGTAATATCCGCCACCTCAAGCATTTATCTTTTCTGTTACAATCCAATTACACTATTGTAGTTATTTTAAAATATACAATTAAGTTATTCTTGACTGTATTCCCTTTGTTGTGCTATCACATACTGTTTTATCAATTCTTTTTATTTTTTGTATCCACTAACCATCCCTACTTCTCCCTACCCCCACCCCCTTACCCTCCTTCCCAGCCTCTAGTAACCATCCTTCTACTCTCTATATCTATCAGTTCAATTGTTTTGATTTTTAGATCCCACAAATAAATGAGAACATGCAATATATGTGTTTATGCGCTTGGCTTATTTCACTTAACAGAATGCCCTCCAGTTTCTCCCATGTTGTTGCAAATAACTGGATCTCACTATTTTTTATGGCTGAATAGTACTCCATTGTGTATATGGACCATATTTTCTTTATCCATTCATCTGTTGATGGACACTTCGTCTGCTTCCAAATTTTAGCTATCGTGAATAGCACTGCAATAAACATGAGAGTGCAGATATCTCTTTGATATACTGATTTCCTTTCTTTTGGGTGTATACCTAGTAGTGAGTTTGCTGGATCACATGGTAGATTTATTTGTTTTTTGAGGAATTTTCAAACTTGTCCGCATAGTGGTTGTGCTAATTTGCATTTCTGTCAGTAGCGTAGAGGGTTCTCCACATCGTCACCAGCATTTGTTATCGCCTATCTTTTGGATAAAAGCTGAAAAAAGCTCAAGCTTTTCATGACGTGGTCCTGTCTATAACAGCAAGGACTTGGGAGTCAGCTGCCTGGGTTTCACTCCGGCTCCACTCTTTACAAATAGGGGTGTCCAAACTTTTGGCTTCCCTGGGCCACACTGGAAGAATAAGAATTGTCTTGGACCTCTGTAAAATACTCTGACGATAGCTGATGAGCTTTAAAAAAATCACAAAAGAACTGTAATGTTTTAAGAAAGTTTACAAATTTGTGTTCGGCTGCACTCAAAGCCCTCCCGGGCCACACATGGCCTGCAGCCCATGGGCTGGACAAGTTTGCCCTACAAGCTTTATGACTGTGGGCAAATCCATAGCCCTTCTGTGCCTCAGTTTCCTTATCTATCAGCAGTGGAGATTAAACATCACAATATATTTATATGAACACACAGAAGAGTTTCTGGCATGTAGCAAATATTATGTTAAGTGTTTGCAAGTTTCAGTAAAAACATTAAATGATTGAACAATGTTAATTATTTTCTTCATTAAATGCATCCCATAAAAACACCTGCTTCAATAATTGCTTCCTGCTATTTCTTCACTAAAAGCAGAAACATATTAAAAGACAAGATCAAGTTAAGAAATATGAACAGACAAGATTTCATCAAGCAAAACACCTCTTTTCTAAAGAAATTATCTTCTCTAAAGCAAAAATCTCTTGCATAAGGGCCCTGGCACGGGGAAGGTTTGGAGGGAAGATGGCAGGAGTGTGGTCTATGGTCAGGAAAGAGGAAATGCACTAAGAATAAGTCTCTGTTTTGGCTGGGCGTGGTGGCTCACACCTGTGATCCCAGCACTTTGGGAGGCCAAGGCGCACGCATCCCAAGGTCAGGAGATTGAGACCATCCTGGATAACAAGATGAAACCTTGTCTCTACTAAAAATACAAAAAATTAGCCAAGCGTGGTGTCGGGCGCCTATAGTCCCAGCTACTTGGGAGGCTGAGACAGGAGAATGGCGTGAACCCGGGAGGCGGAGGTTGCAGTGAGCCGAGATCACACCACCGCACTCCAGCCTGGGTGACAGAGCAAGACTCCATCTCAAAAAAAAATAAAAAATATATAAAAAAAATAAGTCTCTGTTTTTTGAAAAGCCACGTCTTGGCAAAAATGCACAGTGAGGCTGGTTGTGGTGGCTCACACGTGTAATCCTAGCACTTTGGGAGGCCAAGGTGGGTGACTCACAAGGTCAGGAGTTCAAGACCAGCCTGGCCAATATGGTAAAACCCTATCACTATTAAAAAAAAAATACAAAAATTAACCAGGTGTGGTGGTGCACTCCTGTAGTCCCAGCCACTCAGGAGGCTGAGGCAGGAGAATCACTTCAATTTGGGAGGCGGAGGTTGCAGTGACCTGAGATCATGCCACTGCAGTCCAGCCTGGGCAACAGAATGAGACTCTGTCTCAAAAAAGAAAAAAAAAAAAAATGCACAGGTAGGGTTTTTGATCTGTTAATATCTTTCCCACATTTTGCTCCCAAACAGGCTGCATCTTTCTTTTGTATTTATTTCACCATCTTGATGGGAAAGAATATTTCCATTCCTGGGGCGGAGATCAAATTTTAAAAATGATCGTGAACAGTTTCACTGCCCTTTAAATCATTAACTCAGGGGATGGAGCTCCCAAGCACGTTAATTTGGCCACCGTTGTGTTCTGGAGGCTACCGAGTCAGACACGGAGGTGCCTGCAGAGTCTTTCTGTGATCGTTATTTCTGTTTGGGCAGCCGGATTTCAAAGCTCAGCATTACCAGTCTGTGTGTTCTAGGTGGCCTGGGCTGCTCGTGAGCCATAGCGGTTCTGATGCAATTGCTTTCTGTTTCCTTGATTCCCAGTGAGAAAGCTTTCTCTCTCTTTGAGGGAAATTATCTGGCTCTGGAATCGGAAGATCCTAGCTCCCACTGTCGTGGTAGTTTCTTCTTATCCTTGGCCGGGATTTACACACAGGGCCCAGGGCAGCCGGGCTCTAAGACCCCAAGGCTACCCCCTGAGACGCATGGAGTTATTTTTGTCTTGCAATACATTTCCTGTTTACCTAAGTGGCTTTGCGGGGAGACGGCGAACCTCTATGGAAAAACGGTAGTAATACCTGTCTTTTGTATCGCCTGACTCTGTTCCTTGCAGGCTTCATTAAGTTAATCTTCAAAACATCTAGGAGAATAAACAGCCCTTTCCATTTTATAGACAAAGAGATAAACACCTACAGAAAAGCTCAGGGAAGCATCATCACTAGTGGACATCTTTAGTAAGCGCCTGATAAGGACATCCCCAGCAAGAGTTAAAACAGGACCCTTAACTTCTGCCGCTTTCCAGCCAAGACACACCTCGCAGCACACAGTGGGTGAATCAAACAAAAATGAGGAACGCATTCAGGGCTCCCGTCTACCTCGCAAAGGAGTTACGTGGACTTTGAGGGACAGAGGGATTCACGGCAGCGGTCATCGTAGGGGAGACCCCATTGTAAGAGGGAGTGGTCTGCAAGGGGCAGAGGAAACGGCCGAGAGGGGGCCAAGGGCTGGCTGGTTTGCTTGCATTTGTGTCAGCCTGGGAGGCAGGGGGGTGTCTCCCTAAAATGAGATACTCTGGTGGCTTATCTTTCTGCACTGAGCGTGGGATTGTTTTAGAGATTAGGCGGATGGGCTAGAAGCCCCTGTCCTTCTGGGAAAGCGTCCCTGCCACAATGGCAGCTGAAACCCCAGAGTTTTTCTATGTTGGAGTCTTAGCGCTGATGCAAACGCTTAATGAAACTAACCAAGGGCAGGAGATCTAGGGCACGGGTTCAGTTGAGGAAAGAGGGGATGAGGGGGATGAGGAGGAGCTCATTCCAACCCAAGGAGTGGCCTTCAGCACAGCCCAAGACAGCAGTGAGGGCAGAACCCGGCACCTGTGACCAAAAGCAGCATTTCCCTAGGACACATTTCCACATTCATGGAATGAGGGGTCTGATTCCAGTTCTCTGTGTTCTCAAAATCCTAAATTCTATGAGTCTTGTCCGGGAAAAGCACATGAGAATGCTGGGTGCTCAGACAGGAGCCAACAGGTGTTTTCACGTGATGGTCTCTGGGGCTCTTTGTAGGGAGAGCACCGTCCATACCTTGGCAACTACTGAACAGGGAGACGAAAAGAGACACTCTGTTCAGAAGGCTAGTCCAACAGAAGGGTGCAGAGTGGTTAGAAGAGAAACTGAGGCAGACACAATGGCCCTCAGAGCAGTCAGTAGGAAGGTGTATGACACAGTGAGACAGGGAGTTGGGTGGGCCCAGAACAAAGGCGGTAGATGCCAGGAATATGAACAGCCAGCTGGCTGGGAATGCCACAAGGGGGGCCTGGACCTGAGCTTGTTACAGTTGTAAATCTGAGACACTGAGATATAGGGTGATGTTTGCAGCTGAGAATTTAATGGAGAAGTGGTTTAAAAATAGGCAATACTGTAGTTTTTCACTGTGATTCCACTATTGATGTTTTGTTGTGAGGAGGTGGAGAAGAGCCCATTGGCAGTGACGTGGAAGGACCGAAGATCCTCAGAAATCAGAAACATCTGTTACCAGCGTTTCCTGGGCACTTAATAGCAGAGGGTATACTGAGTATTTTCTTTAAATGGAGGTAAAATTCACCTATCATAAAATTAACTATTTTAGCTGGGCATGGTGGCTCATGTCTGTAATCCCAGAGCTTTGGGAAGCTAAGGCAGGAGGATTGCTTCAGCTCAGGAGTTTCAGGCTATCCTGGGCAACATAGAAAGACCCTATCTCTTAAAAGAAATTAACCATTTTAAAATGGTTAATTTTAAATTAACATTTAAAATTAATACAATTAGTGGTATTTAGTACATTCTCGATGCTGTATGACACCATCACTATCTATTTCTAGAACTTTTTCACCACCCCATAAAAGCACCTGACATGCATGGAACAGTCACTCCCCAATCATCCTCAATCTGCTTTGTGTCTCTGGACTTGCCTATTCTGGATATATCATGTAAATTGAATCGTGCAACATGTAGTCTTTGGGGACCAGCTTATTTCACGGGGCGGGTTGTTTTCAAGGCTCATCCATGTTGCAGCGCGTGTCAGAACTTCGTTCCTTTTTTATGGCTGAGTAATATTCCAGCATGTGAATTGAACCCATTTTGTTTATCTGTTCACCCACTGATGGACATGTGGGCTATTTCTACCTTTTGGCTGCATTGATTAGTGCTGCTATGAGCCTTTGTGTAATATGTTGAGTGTTTCACGAGTATCATTTCTTGTTTTCAGAAGCTCTTTGGGCAGCCCTGTTTTCCTCTTGAGGAGTTTTGGCGACTACCTGCAGTCCCGAAGTCGGTCAAACCTGGAATGAGAATTTGACCCAGACAGCTGTGCTCTGAGCCACCCTCTGCCAGCTACTGGATTTGCTCAAGTCTAAAGCTGTGAAATAATAAGGTTTTTCAACCTTATGCAGGGATTCTCATGTGGGTTGGGACCTCAGCTGTACTCTGAACTCCCTTCTGCAGGACATGGCTTCTTTCTTTCCTTCTTTTTCTCTGGACGGGGACATGGCTGCTGGCTCCTGTATTTCAGTCCCCCCAGACGGGCCTCCTGTGGGTCAGATGAGTCTCCTGGAGGTCTCGACCAGGAGATCATGACTTCAAGCTGCCTGAGATTAAATTTAGGTCCAAATTAAAAAAAAAAAAAAGGGAAAAAACCAAGGATGTGCTATTGGAACGATCCGGATTGGAGGTCAACACAGAGAAGTATGTGCTGCTGGAGGAGAGGTCCTCCAGCATCCGCCCCCCTCACCTGGGTGGTCCTGTACGCTAGCACCGACTACCCAGGCAGAGCTGAGGACCTCAAGGGAGAAGCAGGAGCAAGGGCTTTGGCGCTTGAAGGTTCTTCACTGCATCTCGCTGCTCATGACTTCAGCATTTTTCATTGACTGGATTATTCGGAATGATTCCTCCTTTAGCAGACATACGTTCTGCAGACACTGCGTGTAGGATCCCTGCTTTTCTGAGCAATGGTGGAGGAGGAATCGCCGTCTAGGTGTAATAAAGCGGCCAGAAGCGCAGCTATTTTAAGCCTCGTTGTTGTGAGTCTTCATAAGCGGCTCAACAGATTTCTTTTAATAGCTTTAGAAAGGCATTAATATGCTTGAAGAACAAACACAAGAAATTCAGAATGGGGACACATATATTGGTAAAGTATCTTCTAGGCACTAATCCTAGGGCGCCATTTCCCTGCTGCAATATGCAAACTACTGCACCAACTAAAAGCACTTTTTTTATTTTACCAGAGCTTGAACTTTCCTTAACTCAAATTGCTAGTGACTATGCATAGAACTATTCACATTCTTTTTTCTCCCTAAAATAGTCCCTTCTAATGCTGAACCCTTAAATGAGCATTTTTAAAATCAATTTATTTTATTTGCCTTTAAAAATGGATCTGTCAGGCTACAAGGAAATCATCTCAAATTTAGTCCACACTGAGTTCTTCTTTTTCTGTGAACTTAAAACATGTACAGTCATACAATTTAGCACATAATTGCTGTTCTCTTACTTTGTTCTCTAATTGCTCTGTGTGTGTGTGTGTGTGACTTCCTTCCCCATCACCCAATCTAAACTATAATATTCTATGCTTTCTGAGAGACTAAAACCTGTAGCTTATAGTTTCTCATATTTTCCTGTTCTTCACATAAACATCCTAGCATGATGCTCACTTCAGGTTAAGATATACATTTTGATTATTAAGTCGTTAGAAACAAGTTTAGCTTCAGGGTTTGAAAAAAGCCTGGTGAGCTTCAGGGACAGATGATAGAGGATTCTTTGTTTTCCTTATTCCAGGAAGGATGGGAGGGAGACAGAGATAGAGAAAAAGCACACATTTGATAAAATTGGTGATTTTAGAAAAGATAGCCCCTCCCAGTTTGCAGTTTCAAGCAATTGTTATGACCTTCGCAGAGTTCACTCAGCCAGTCAATCACGTGCCTTTGGGTCATTGAGAAACGTTTAACTGCATAAAAACTCAGAGGCTGGGATCATTTTTTAAGAAGAACAAGGAAATCGTTTCAAATCCTGTCGCCGGTTCTGCCCACATGCACTCAATGATTTGCTGTCTCGGTGTTGGGATTTTGCTCTGGCGTCTTGGAGAGTAAGCCGTTAGATCCAGGAAAGGGAGGTGGGAGGGTTGGCCTCATTAATGTCCCTGAAGTCGGGTGCCAATCCCCGGCTGACCGGAAGCTGCACAGATATGCAAACGTAGCATTTCTGTTGCCTTATTGTATTTCCTCAGACCAACCAGGTTTTATTTGAATCATCACAGCAGCACCGCCCCTTGACGATGGTGCCTCTGCTACTTCCGTAGAGACTGTTTTCAAGCTGGAGAATTTTTCCTAGAGTTGAGCCTTCTCTGCCCACAGCTTTCCAGTCTCACTGCTTCTACAGGCCGCACCTTATCTTGATGGGCAGGGCTTTGTGTGTGCAAATGCCTCTGAGGAAAAAGTGGAAGTCCTTTAAGTAATCCAAAGTGTACCCCAACAGGGTTCTATTTTGATCCCTATCTGGATACCCCTGTCCTGATGGGCGATGGATTTATTCACGGAAGTTCCATTAGCCTTCCAAAGCCTCCCTCCACGAGAGAGGAGCACACACTCCTGAAACTTGAAAGCCTTGCAGAACTGGTTTGAAAGTTCGGCTGGCTTTTAAAATTAGCAAGTTTAATATTTTGGCACAACTTTACAGATAAAACATTTTGGTTATATTTGGGAGATTTTTTTGGTTTGGGGTCTCAGGCTTGCCTTTGTTTTGTTTTGATAATTCCCTAAAAGCGGCCTGACCTTTTGAGGGTAATGAACCAGTTCTGATTTTCTTGAGAGCTTCTTCTTGGACAGGGAAATGTATTAGTAATGGTAGTATTCATTATTCATTAGTTTTCTGCATGCACACCGAGCTGTACTGAACAGAATTAAAGTAAAAAATAAAAAAACAAAACAAAACAAAAAAACAATAAAAGCATCTATTTCAGCCTCTAAAATGACAGTTGTCTCTTCACTGTGTAGCCTGTATGTTGTGTCAATGCACACCACAAATGAGATGTAATGAGCCAGTTTAAACTGCTGTGGAAGCAGACAATCACAATGGGATTTTTTTTTTTTCTTTTGGAACAAACACAGGTAGCTCGCCTGGGAATGAAAATACCCCTACGGATCCCTATCTCTGAAAGTAGATATATGACCAAGTTGTGTAAAAGCCGCTTTAGGATTTGTGAGGATTAATTTTATGTGTCAACTTGGCTAGGCTATTGTGCCAAACTTTTTGGTCAAATACCAGCCTAGATGTCACCGTGAAGGTATTTTTTAGATGCGATTAACACTGAATTCAGTGGACTTGGAGTAAAGCACATTGTTCTCGGTCATGTGGGTGGGCCTCGCCCCATCAGTTGAAGGCCCTACCAGTGAAGACTAAGGGTCCTCAGAGATGAGATCCCCTAGGGCCCTCAGAGACGGGATCCCCAAAGGCCCTCAGAGACGGGATCCCCAAAACTGCAACTTAGAAACCCTTCCTGAGTGTCTGGCCTGCTGCCCTGTGGAATCCTGACTCAAGATGGCTGCATCAACGCTGCCCTAGCTGGAGATGCTGGGCTGTCCTGTAGACTGCAGACCCACCAGGCCCCACAAATGGGTGCGTCAATGCCTTGCATCAGTCGCCCTCTTTCTGTGTCCCAAATACACACGTGTCCCATATACACACGTGTCCCATATACACACGTGTCCAATACACACACGTGTCCCATATATGCATGTGTCCAATACATGCACATGTCCCACATACACACGTGTCCCATAAACACACATGTCAATACATGCACGTGTCCCATATACACACGTGTCCCATATACACGTGTCCACACGTGTCCCATACACGCATGTGTCCCATATATGCACGTGTCCCATATACACAGGTGTCTCATACACGCACTGTCCCATATATGCACGTGTTCCATATATGCCCGTGTCCCATATACATGCGTGTCCCATACATGCACGTGTCCCATATACACGTGTCCCATATACACACATGTCCCATACACACACGTGTCCCATACATGCACGTGTCCCATATATGCACATGCCCAATACATGCATGTGTCCCAATACACACGTGTCCCATATACACATGTGTCCCATACACGTATGTGTCCAATACATGCACGTGTCCCATATACACATGTGTCCCATATACGCACATGTCCAATACATGCATGTGTCCCATATACACACGTGTCCCATACACACGTGTCCAATACATGCATGTGTCCCATGTACACATGTGTCCCATATACGCACATGTCCAATACATGCATGTGTCCCATATACACACGTGTCCCATACACACGTGTCCAATACATGCATGTGTCCCATGTACACATGTGTCCCATATACGCACGTGTCCAATACATGCATGTATCCCATATACACGTGTCCCATATACACACGTGTCCCATATACACATGTATCCCATATACACACGTATCCAATATATGCACGTGTCCCATATACACACGTCCATACATGCATGTGTCCCATATATGCACATATCCAATACACACACGTGTCCAATACACATACGTGACCCATATACACACGTGTCCAATACACGCATGTGTCCAATACACACACATGTCCCATATACACATGTGTGCAATACACGTACATGTCCCATATATGCACATATCCAATATATGCACATGCCTTACGGGTTTGGTTTCTCAGGAGAAGCCTGACTGATACGAATGTCACATGCTTAGAGCCTCTTAATTGACAGTATTTATGTTAAAACAATTCTTTTTCTTTCTGAGTAGCTTAAGAGGAAAAAATATAAAACTATAATATAAAATTATAAAAATATAAAAATAAAAATATAAAATACATCTTGACGGTTACAACAAAACACTTCATATTGCCCAGTGTTTGTAAGATGGGTGTCTGTGTACCATTTTAAGAAAAACAGTTTGTAAAATAAAATATTTAGGGAAACCATAAATAACTAAATACTTTAAACAGCAACAAAAGAAATTCGCTTAAACCGGTGTGTAGATTCAGACATGTAAGTGGTCAAATAGGAACAGTTAACTTGTATAAAGAAATCCTCTCAGAGAAACAAAACTGTACAGTTCAGTAAAGAGACAAAACACTGTATCTGTTTGCTAAAAGTGATGATAAACTTATAACTTCACTGAAAAACATTTGTTTGTGAACAAGTGGCATTTGTTGATCAGCCTCAGTCCACATCATAACTATGTTGTTATAGAATGGCCAGAAAAGGGCCGGGCATTGTGGCTCATGTCTGTAATCCCAGCACTTTGGGAAGCCGAGGTGGGCAGATCACTCGAGGCCAGGAGTTCAAGACCAGCCCTGGCCAACATGATGAAACCCCATCTCTACTAAAAATACAAAAATTAGCCGAGCGTGGTGGTGCACACCTGTAATCCCAGCTACACGGGAGGCTGAGGTAGGAGAATCGCTTGAACCTGGGAGGCAGAGGTTGCAGTGAGCTGAGATCGTGCCACTGCACTCCAGCCTGGGTGACAAAGAAAGACTCCATTGAAAGAAAGAAAAGAAAGAAAGAAAGAAAAGAAAGGAAGGAAGGAAGGAAGGAAGGAAGGAAGGAAGGAAGGAAGGAAGGAAGGAAGGAAGGGAAAGAAGAAAGAAAGGAAGGAGAAGGGAAGGGAAGGAAGGGAAGGAAGGGAAGGGAGAGAGAGAGACAGAGAGAGAGGGAGAGGGAGGGAGGGGGGGAGAGAGAGAGAAAGAGAGAGAGAGAAAAGAAGGAAAGAAGGAAAGAAAAGAAAGAAAACCAGAAAAGAAAAGAAAGAAAACTAGGAAAGAAGAGGGCGGGCTTCAGAGCCCAGGCAGGAGCAGAGAGAATGCTGGTCATCTCAGCTGCCCTGCCTCAGAGTCGGGGGTGTCAAAGCAGGCCATCTCATGGCACAGGCAAATCCAAATAAGCATGACTGACGCTGATAGCCTTCGAGGCTAGATATAACCTTCCCCAAGAAGCCTCTCTATGGTGGGACAAGAAAAGCCTTTGCCCTGATTGTCTGGAGCTCAGACACCAACCAGGGAAACGCCTGCTCCTGGGGAAGCGACAGCCTGAGGGCTCCCATTGCAGAAACGAAGTTATTCCTTGTGACGTCGTAAAATGCATCTCTACTTTCTGCATAATTAATTAACATCATGTCCGTTTCTGAGACTTCTCAGGTTGGACTTTAGAAGCAGAAATTTCTGTATTAGCTGATATAGAAAAAAGTAAGATAATACTTTTTATTTATATGGTGCATAAAGTTCACAAAGCCGTGTTCCCAACTCATTGTTATTTTGATTCTCACAGTAATCTCAGGTAATAGGAAAAGCAGGCATTTGTGTCATCTTTGATGAGCAGAAAAAACGAGGTTCTGAGAACTTAAACAGACTTGGGCAAGTGGGGACAGCTCTTCTTGGCAGAGCTGGGGGTGGGTCCCAGGTCTACTGACTCCTAATCCAGTGCTTTTTTGGTAACATCTTATAGTTGTCTTACACAATGGTGAAATATGATGCAATAGGTGTTTTTATTTCTCTAACTAAGAGTGGACTTTTGAAGTCAGACTAATATAAGAGAGGATGAGAAAGTGCACTTACTTTTCATAGGTGGAGAGGGACCAACCACATATTAAATAAACTCTGCTACTTCAGAGATAGAAAACATTTCTGTGGAATAACAGGTCCGACTCCCCTGCAGGAAACAAGGGCTGTGTTTGTGTCAGGAATGCTGGCTGCACCCACATGTAAGATCCCAGTTCTTCCCTGACCACAGCCTCCATGCCTTTGCCATCCCCAGCACACCCAGGTGCCCCGAGAACCACCCTTTTGTTCCAATCACGGCTGAGTGGGCCACGCTGCCTATGAACGCAGTCCCTACAGTGGGTCAGTGCTGATACGGGGCTTTCTGCCACTAGGGGGTTGTGAGTAGTTTGAGCCTTGTTCTTTCAGGCCCCTGGAAATCATCATTGTCAGAAAGCAAACCTGATTAGGGCTTAGCTGATTAAAAAAATTTGCTCTAAGAACATTGTAAAGAAATTTATTCGCTTAACTGAAAACCCTTCAAATACAAATAACACACGGTAAAACATTATATATGCATGAAGAGCGTCTGAGAAAGAGGAGGGTTCCTGGGAATAAAAGACGAGTTTGTCAGCCCCATGTCACAGAGAGAGCTCTTGTGCTCTTGAGCGAGATGTTCTGGGTCTCGTGTTTTGCTTTCCTTAAAGGACAGAGCGTATCATTAGCTAGCAAAGAGATTTTGTAAGGAAGTTTGAGAACCTTGGAAGGTGCGGCGATTCCATGAAAACAATACAACCCCACAGACAAACACCACGTCTGCCAAAAATAGAAGGACACTCTTAGAAAGTACACGAAGCTATCTCCCAACAAAACGATTCGCCTGTCATTGGCCTGTGGTCAGATCCACTTGGTTATATCCACTTATTTCTCTGCAAGTTCCACTTCTCCTCCTCCTGGGGTCCTCTTTTGCCATTTGCACAAATACACACTTAGACGTGACCCATGTGTTAAAGGACATGCTCCAAGGTTGGCATCAGAGGGTCTCTCCACCCTCTCTCCGAATCTCACTTGCCAGCTTCAGAAACTTTCTGTCTTTTCTGCCTTCTTCCCTTTGCTGGTTGTGGCTGCACCCACCTGGAGATGGGAGCTGCACACTGGATGCCAAGGCACCATCCCAGGGCACTACAGGGCTCCAAGGAGCCGGTCCTCACTGTAGGTGCCTTTCAGGGGACATGGGAATACCTGGACGTGAGTCAGGAGGATGACCTTTGGCAAAGTGAATTTGATCTGAGTCAACATACTGGTAGACTTCGGCAAATGGAAGAACCTCTCAATGTCTCCCACTACTCTGCAGATAAAGCAGTGTCACTCCCGATGGCAGAAATGCATCCAGGAACACCTGGGTGACACCTCAGATTTCTTAGGATGAGCTCTGATTACTCACAGGATGGAGTCTGTAACCATGGGTCCCCCATGCGTGTACTGGCGTCCTGGAGATGGTCATTCATCCACAACACCTCACAGGCGTCTACGACCACCCCAAGAGAATCCGTAAAGAACCAGTGTCTCTAATCCATCACTGGGTATTTAGGGTTTTGATGCCTTTATGTCAATGCAACTGTCATGTGGACTGAGCACCTGTTGTGTACTCTAGATAACAGATCCATATTGTGCTAGATAACAGATCCATATCGTATGCCCATATTCACTAGCTGCTAGCGCCTTTGCCACCACCTTATTATGCAGGTATTGTTATTTCCGTTGAGTAGAAGAAAAGCTGTGATTCTTGATAAATTAATAATTTCCTTCTCACTACTAGTAAGACACACAGCTAGAGGCTGGATGTAAGCCCAAATTCATGAACTCGTCTTGTAAATGCTTATTGGGAACCTGCTATGATTCTAAATGTAATGTTTATTTCATCACACCAAAGCGTTTCTACTCCAACTCCCTTCTTTGAAAGATGAGGAAATTGAAGGCCAGAAGAGAACCTACTTTCTCAATTAACTAAGCTAGTAACTGGCAGAGACAACATTAGGTTCCAGGTAACTAATTCCAGTTCATTTCTAACCGTTTCTTTAACGAGCCTGTATATTCTAATGAGTGCATTTTCAAGGCATTCTTAACAATTTCTTTTATCTTAATAAATAATCTAAGAACTCCTCTAGATGCTATTAACACAAAAATTCCTGGATCGTGTCCAGCAAAGCAGAATATGAACGTCAATATTCCAGTGATCAGAGTGGACAAAACTAAGTAGGCAGCTCCATTTCCAGAACTCTCTCTTAATGAAGTGTTTCTGTTCAGAGAAACAGAAATCCAGACATTACACCAGCAATATGGGGTGGGAGATGATATATAGATACATGAATAATTCCTGCCCCTCAAGAGCTGGTTGAGTTGGAAAGAGTGATACCACATGAAAATGAACATACAAGAAATAATTTGAAATCAATTTTCAAGTAAACTCAGCATCTTCTCAGGGGTTCCTTGACAGCAAAAAGAAGACTATATGTTCTGAGGCACTCAGGTCCTTAGATAAAGGTCTATTTATTCTACACGTAAGACAGGCATGTGAAATTTTGGTTTCTGAACCCAGGATGTGAACTCTTATTTCCACTGACCACCTATTAGTTGACAAATAGTTCCCTGGCAGCAAGAAGACAGACAATAGAACATTGACGATGGTGTAACGTGCTCCATCATGGAAGGCTCCCTGCAGGAAGCAATTCTTCAACTCCATCTTCAGCATCATCTTTTGGAAAAAGAAGAAGTCAGATTTCATATCAGGGATGTCTCTGACTGAGGTCCAACAGGCTGTATCTTCTCTGTGCTTCTGTTTGCATTCTGCCTGAGCAGATGTGCATGAGGAGGGAGGAAGGACACACGAAGGAAGCAAGAGCAGGAAGAAATGAACAGGCTCTTGAACATGGATGAAAGGGAGAGTAAGCACAGCAGAATGTGACTGAGGAGGAAAGAATGCATGAAGATGAGATCCGCTCAAGGCTGGGTGCAGGAGTTCCCGCAGTGGTGGAGACCGTAATTCACCGTCATTAGCTCCTCCTCAGGTCTAAGGTGACTTCTCAGGCTACTGTCATGTCGGTGGTGGAGAGTCGTGTTTTTGCAAAACTAGATGGAGAGTGCCTTGTACATGCTAGGCATTCAAGGAGTGATTCACTGAACCTGTGTATCCTAGTTTCTAGGGACTCAAGCTTTTTCCATAGTCCTGGGTTTTCTAAAAGTGCACACTCTCTTCAAAAGGTAAAAATCCTCATATGTGGCAGCTCATTAACAAAAACAAATAACCAGATAAGTAATTTAGTGAATGCAGTGAAGCATCCACATGTATTACAGACACAAGAATAAAATACTTTATCATTTTTGCAGAAGAGATACTCAATGTTAAACTAAAGAAAAACAAATTAAAAAGAGTAAAAAAAATGTGCCTCCATTGATCTTCTCTAATTTTTTTTTTTTTTTTTTTTTTTTTTTTTTGAGATGGAGTCTCGCTCTGTCGCCCAGGCTGGAGTGCAGTGGCCGGATCTCAGCTCACTACAAGCTCCGCCTCCTGGGTTTATGCCATTCTCCTGCCTCAGCCTCCCGAGTAGCTGGGACTACAGGCACCCGCCACCTTGCCTGGCTAGTTTTTTGTATTTTTTAGTAGAGACGGGGTTTCACCGTGTTAGCCAGGATGGTCTCAATCTCCTGACCTCGTGATCCGCCCATCTCAGCCTCCCAAAGTGCTGAGATTACAGGCTTGAGCCACCGCACCCTGCCAATCTTCTCTAATTGTTTGAGATTTTCAGAGAGGGGGCTGAAGACCGACACCTTCTCCTTGTGAACGAAGATGTTTCTTATTAACAGGAGGAGCTGTGAATGGGTTGAGCAGGAGAGCCTCGGAGCAGGTTGAGGGCCGTTTTGCTACATTAGCTTGGGCTGCTGAGTCTAATCACCAGCTGTGAAGGAGAGCAGGGGCTCCTGGATCCTGTGAGCCAGGGACTCCTGAGCACAGCCCGTGGATGGCAAAGCTCTGGATGGCCATGGACCGCGCTGGCTGCTGTTTGTCCCTCTGTGTTGTTGCTGGGTCACAATCCCACAGACTGCCACCAAGCAGCCCTTCTGCCCATGGCCACCCCACCCCCCTAGAGGCCCAGGTGGGCACCTCCCAATTCATGAGCCAATGTAAATGCTCACACTGGCTGAGGAGGTGGACGAATGCCCTGTCAACACCCACAACCATGCTGACCACTGCACAATAGGCCCTCAAGAGGAGTGGCCAGACCGGCAAGATATGTCCCTGAGCCCTGGCAGGCCACCAGTTCCACACCCAGTCACTGATCCAGCAGGAAGCTCCTGATTCCAGCACCTGAGTCCAGTCCCACAGGTCCAGCTGGTGCCTGCTCCGCCTTTCTCAGGTGTCCCACACCAGCAAGGCTCCCTCTGGGGCTGCGGCTGCTCAAGGGAGCCACTTAAATTGCCCCATCCTGTTGGCCGCTGACCACCACCTGCCCGCAGCACCTGCTTTCCCGTGAGCAGCTGGTCAGTGTTCTCTGCTTCCCTCCTGCGTGCAGGAGCACAGGAGGCTGCACGCTCCTCAGCGGCGCTGGCCTGGTGAAGGACAGACAGACGCGGCCTTAGGAATCCACGGTTCTGCAATCACAGAGCCAGTCCTAGAGAAATCAGGTAAGTCGGTGAGGTGGACTCCGGCTGCCCCAGCGCTAGCTGGCTGTGTCCTGGCCTTCAGCTGCTTGAGGATCTAAATGCAGCTCCCCCATGAAGACCTGTCCTTAGGAAGAAATCTCCTTTGAAAATTCCTCAGCAACTTGCAGGGAAATGCAATAATAGATGAAGAAAGGATCCAGTGTGAGTCGTTTACACCTCAAACGAAATAGGTCAAAGCATCACATCTTCCAGTAGTGTTTCCAAAGGAAATCAGGTCCCGGAAATGCATCGGTAGTGAGCAGGTTCCAGAGGTGTTTGGCCAACATGAGCAAGTGCTCCAGGCCGGATCCACCGGCTCCGCCCTAGGCCACCACGCATCACTGTCTTATATGATGTTTGACTTCTGTGCGCAGGTCTTGCCTTCCCAGCTGGATTGGAAGTCCTTGAAAACAGGCCCTCTGCCCTATATCCCCTCCCTGACCCACCTTGCCTGGAACAGAGGCCTCGGACGTGGCAGAGCAATAGAAACCTGCTGCACGAAGAGCAATGCGCGAAGGAGGGAGAGGAAGGGAACCGTGGCGGCGGCGGCCTGCCCTGTCGGAGAGGCAGCTATGCTAGGAGCCTTGTGCACTCTCCCGGGCGCAGCATAGGGAGCCTGGTGAGGAGGGAGGGCTTGGCAGGCTCCTGGGCTCGCCCTTGCCTGGCACCAAGGAGCCCGCTGTTATTTCTGTGTGTCCCAGGCACACGCTCCAGCACCACTAGGGTACATTGTAGAACATTCCGGGGGCAGTTAGCACCTGGTCACCCGGTAGAAAACTAAAAAGGGCCTGAGCATTTCCTAAGCGGGGCCCTTGGGCCTGCCGGAGCGCCTCCTCTCTCCGCCTGGAGGGCGCATGGCCGGGAAGACCCGTCAGGAATCAGCGGCTTCCCCGCCTCACCCGTTTTAGAAGCAGGATGGAGGCTGGCGGGCGTTTCTCGGGCAGCACCCCTGTAGGAGGGGGGAGCCCACCCTTCGTCCCCTCCAGCCCCCCGGTGTGGAGTCAGTCCCGGCGCCAGCACCCCCGGGCGCCCTCAAGCGGGGAAGCCTGCGGGCGGGGCGTCTCCCTCGGCCCTGGGGAGGCAGCACCGCGGAGTCGAACAGCAGCCGCTGTTGGTGCTGGAGTCAGAACCAGCGCGTGGCTCGCTAGGACCAGGGACTGAAGCCGCTGTCAAGCAGCCCAGCCCCACGACTGCTCAGCTGCGAGAAACGAGGGGGAAAGAAAGCAGGTTCGTTGGCCATTTTCCAGTTTTTCTTTTTTGCCCAAAGAAAAACACTAAAAACTTCCACCTTGTGGCACCTGCCCTGAGGCACATGTTTATTTCTGTCATCTGCAGTGGTGCGGCCTGGATCCCCCACCAGGGCACCAGGTGGAACCGCAGGGAAGGAGGAAGAGGAGGGGGAGGAGGAAGACGAGGGGGAGGAGGAAGAGAAAGCCTGGAGCAGAGGTGGGGTCAGCCGCACAGGTAGAGTCTGGAGAAACACGTTATCTCAGGGGTAGAAAAACAATCCTCTTAAATCAGGGGACTCCAGAGAACACACTCACTATTCGATTCCTGAAACCTGTCAGTTGTGCATGAAGTTTCTGGAAAGAAAATCTTGGCCCCAAATCTAAGTGGACAGCCTTACAGCCAATTCCCCAGCCCCTGCCTCTTTAAAAGCCCCACTTCTGAGCTGATAAAGGCAGAAATCAACTCGTTTTAGTTACTTATGGCCTTTAAACCAAAGAAACAAAATGTCTGAGTGTCCTGAGTCTCTCTCAGTGTATCTGTGTGTAAAAGACATTTTGGTGGTCAGCAGTTTCAGGCCACGGAGATGTGAGATTCACGTGTCAATGTCACCAACACAAAGCCAGATGAGCACGTGGCCGTGGACAGTAAAGAGCTCTTGCACAGAACAAGGTATTTTCTGGGTCTGGAAGGAGACTAACTCCAACTTGGAGACACAGCAGCCGCTGCAATATCTCAGGACAAACACAAAAGTTCCATTTTCAAAAAAGAAAGATCTAGAAGTAGGGCAAATTCGGAGTCATTCTCTTGCACCTCACCTTCCTGGCCTTTAGAAGGACATGGAAATGAAGTGATATTCCTGGTTTCTGAAAACCCAGGAACAAATAAAAGGCAAAAGTCACTACTTCTTTAATCTGAGAAGTTCAAGTTCCAAGGCCTTCATCTTAGAAGAGTGAATTACCTTTTAATTTTAATGAACAGCCCAATTCCATCAATTTTCCCATGCCCCACCAACTTGTGCCAGAATCATTTTGGCCACTAAGCCAATAGCTGTCATAAAGGTGGAGGAGCTACATGTCTCTTTTATTTTCCTGTTTGTTTGCTGCTGTTTTTTATAGAAGATGTATAGTATCTGCTGTATCTGGATACTGATAGTTGCAACTATATAACCGGGTTTTCTTGTTTTTTGCAGGCAATGGCTCATTTCATTCTTTTATCTCTAATTACTAATAAAGTATAGAAGTTATAATTTCTGTTGGACACAGTGGTTCACACCTTTAATCCCAGCACTTTGGGAGGCCAAGCTGGGCGGATCACCTGAGGTCAGGAGTTCGAGGTGAAACCCCATCTCTACAAAAAATAAAAAAATTAGTTGGGCACGGTGGCACATGCCTGTAATCCCAGCTATTCAGGAGGCTGAGGCAGGAGAATCACTTGAACCCAGGAGGCGGAGGTTGCAATGAGCCGAGATTGTACCATTGTATTCCAGCCTGGGTGACAAGAGCGAAACTCCATCTCAAAAAAAAAAAAAAAAAAAAAAGAAGAAGAAGAAAAAAAAATTCCTTCTCCTTAAAAAATATAATATTACAGATAAAATTCCCTTGACTGCTGTCCAACATTGGTCCTCTCCCCCTTCCCCAGGTGTGTCCCCCCAGCTACCCTTGTGAGCCTTGTCTATTTCCCCATACAATTCTGTGCACCTTGCTCCTTTGTGTTTGTGTGTACAAGGGTGCATTATCACACTCTAAATGTAATTCTCCAACATTATTTTTTATTTTACTTTGGTAATGTTTCAAATTAATAAACTTTATTTTTTAGAGCAGTTTTAGGATCACAGCAAAATTGAGCAGAGGGCACAGAGATTACACACCCTCTCCCCAAGTATGCACAGCCTCCCCCACCATCAAATCCGCCACCAGAGAGTACATTTATTACAACCAATGAACGTCCACTGACCCATCGTGATCCCCCAAAGTCCATTGTTTACACTGGAGCTCACTCTGCATGTTATACATCCTATGAGTTTGGACAAATGCATAATGACATATATTCACTGTTACAGTACAGAGTAGTTTCATTGTCCTAAAAATAACCCCTTCCCTCTAACCCCTGACAACCACTGATTTGTTTTTACTGTCTTCACAGTTTTGCCTTTTCCAGAATGTCCTCTAGTTGGAATCACGCAGTGTGTAGTCTCTTCAGATTGACTCTTTTCACTTAGTAATATGCATTTAAGGTTCGCTCTGTGTCTTTTCATGACTTGGTTGCTCATTTCTTTTTAGTGTTAAATGATATTCCATTGTCTGGATGTACCAGTGTTTATCTCTTAACCTACTGAAATACATCTTGATTGCTTCCAAGTTTTGACAATTAAGAATAAAGCTGCTATAAACATCCAAGTGCAGGTTTTTATGTGGACACAAAAAGTTTCCAGCTCTGTTGGGTAAATCTCAAGGAACATATGGCGAGGGTAGGTTTTTGTTTGTAAGAAACTGCCAAACTGTCTTCCAAAGTGGCTGTACCATTTTGCATTTCCACCAGTGACGAATGAGAGTTCCTGTTGCTCCACATCCTTGCCAGCATTTGCTGTTGTCAGTGGTCTGGATGCAGCCATTCTCATAGGTATGTTGTGGTGTCTCACTGTTGCTTTTATTTACATTTTCCTGAGGACATGTAATGTGGAGTTTATCTGCCATCCTTCTATATATCTTCTTTGGCAGGGTGTTTGTTAAAGCCTTTTGCTCATTTTCCAGTATGTTTCTTGTTCTCCTATTATTAACTTCAAGAGTTCTTTGTATATTTTGGATAAAAGTCATTTATCAAATGTATTTTTTACAAATATTTTCTCCCAGTCTGTGGCCTGTCTTTTCATTCTTTTAGCATTGTCTTTCACAGAGCGGAAGTGTTTCATTTTAAAGAAGTTCAGCTTATCAATTATTTATTTTATGGATTGTGCCTCTGGTGTTGTCTCTAAAACGTCCTCACCATACCCATGGTCATCTAGGTTTTCTTCCATGTTATCTTCTAGGAACTTTATCATTTTGCATTTTACATTTATGTATATGGCCTATTTTGAGTTAATCTTTGGGAAGGGTGTAAGGTCTGTGTCTAGATTTACTTTTTGGCATGACAATGTCCACTTGTTCCAGTACCATTTTATCTTAGCTCTATTGTATTGCTTTTGTTCCTTTGTCAAAGATCAGTTGAGTATTTTTATGTGGGTCTATTTCTGGGCTTTCTACTCTGTTCTGTTTTTATTTTGCTAATACCGTACCACCTTGGTTAATGTAGCATCAGTCTTCCAACTTTGTTCTCTCCTTCAATATTGAATTGGTTATTTTGGGACTCTTGTCTCTTCATATGCACTTTAGAATCAGTTGGCCAATATCCACGAAATAACTTTCTGGGATTTTGGTTGGAATTGCATTGAATCTTGGATCAAGTTGGGAAGAACTGATATCTTGACAATATTGAGTTTTCCTGTCCATGAGCATGGAATATCTCTCCATTTATTTAATTCTTTGATACCTTTCATCAGAGATTTATAGTTTCTGTCATATAGATTTCATTTTTGGGGTGCTAATGTAAATATTATTGTTTTTAATTTCAAATCTCATTTGTTCATTGCTGGTATATGGGAAAGCAATTTACTTTCATATATTAACCTTGTATCCTGCAAACTTGCTATAATCACTTATTAGTTCCAGGAATTTTTTTGTTGATTCTTTCAGATTTTCTACATAGATGATCATGTCATATGTGAAAAAGACAGTTTTATTTCTTCCTTCCAAATCTGTATGCCTTTTATTTCCTTTTCCTGTCTTAATGCATTAACTAAGACTTACAATGTTGAAAAGCAGTGGTGAGAGGGGATATCTTTGCCTTATTCCTGATCTTAGCAGGAAAGCTTTGAGTTCCTCACCATTAAGTGTGATATTAGCTGTTAGGGTTTTTGTAAAGCAAGTTAAGGATGTTCCCCTTCATTCCTAGTTTGCTAGCAGTTATCATGAATGGGTGTTTGATTTTGTCAAATATTTTTTCGCAGCTATTGTTATGATCATGTGATTTTTCTTCTTTAGCCTGTCGATGTGATGAGTTACATGAATTGATTTTTGAAAGTTGATCCAGCCTTGCATACCTGGGGTAAATCCCACCTGTTCATGGTATATAATTCTTTTTATATTTTTTACACATTTTTATATATTTGATTCTTTTTATGCAATTTACAATATTTTGTTGAGGATTTTTGCATTTATATGTTCATGAGAGATACAGTTCTGTAGTTTTCTTTTTTTGTAATGAGCTGCCTCCTACAAAACAGCCCAACTAAAAAAGTATATTATTTCTATTTTCACTCTTTTAGAGAGTGCTCAGAAGACACAAGCTATCTTTAAAAGCGAAATAAAACCAAAAAGTACCCTTTAGCTTATTGTTCAGAACTAGTTGCTTAAAATACATTTTCACATTCATAGTAAAATCAGTTGAAGCCAAGTGCACATGATAATGCCTTATTAACAGCAATGTCTTACATCTGAAAAGTATTTCCTAATATCTCACTTCTCTCATTTTATTTTCACAAGTGTGCTGGTGTTATCATGATTCCATTTGCTGACCAGGAAACAGTGACTCAGCAATGACTGTCTTGCCCAAGGTAGAGTGAAGGCTGAACACAAATGTTTTAATTCCTGATCCAGTTCTTCCACCAGGAAGCCAAATTTTCTTCTTTCTTTCTTCTTTCTCCTGCTTCTCTCAATCCCAGGTTTTTGGTCCTTATTCACCGAAGGCCTCCCTACAGAAGCCTCAGCACAATCCAGCCCAGCAAAGGCCAGAGGCATCGCTTCAATCTGCTTTTATTTACTCCCTTCCACCCACCTGGCCAACTCAAATCCGCTGGCTTGGGAATCAGGTCATATTCCCAGACATGTGACTCATAAACTGTTGTCGCTGGGATGCCTTAGCCAGGGCCACCAGGCTTCATGGTGCTCCAGCTATCCTGTCCAGGCCACTTCTGCACAGTGGCCTCAGGCATCTGGGTAGTGAGGAGTAACACACTCACTGTACCTGCCTGTGGCAGATCTAAAATTAAGATCCAATACGATGTGCTCCCTTGACATCTGGTAAAACTGGGAGGGCTGGGCTGGGCGTGGTGGCTCACGCCTATAATCCCAGCACTTTGGGAGGCTGAGGCAGATGGATCATGAGGTCAGGAGTTGGAGACCAGTCTGGCCAACTTGGTGAAACCGCATCTCTACTAAAAATATAAAAATTAGCTGGGCGTGGTGGCGAGTACCTGTAATCCCAGCTACTCGGGAGGCTGAGGCAGGAGAATCACTTGAAACCGGAAGACGTAGGTTGCAGTTAGCTGAGATAGCACCACTGCACTCCAGCCTTCACAAGAAGAGCGAAACTCTGTCTGAAAAAAAAGAAATGACCTAGACACAAGTTCCCATCCCCACCCACTCCTGTGGATAACATCCCCTGACCGAACAGCCGTCCTTCCCGTGGGGACCAGGCACAGTTCATGCTAATCCTTGAGCGGGGCCAGCCATGGAATTATTCAAACAAGGCAACGCACCCCCATAGGAACCAGGGGCCACGCCCCCACCCTTGATACTACAAAGCTACCTCCCCCAGCCCTGCTGATTCACTCTGCTCCCACACACAACCCTGTGTGACCCCGTGTGGCATGTGGCGTCTTCCTCCCTGGGCTGTGAGGAATAAACTGCTGTCCATTTCATCTGCTCAGTGTCAGTTGCTGTTTGTTGGGACGTCCCTGTAGTCCCAGGAAGTGAATCCCTGCCTCCCCAACAGGGAGAGTAGGAAGTGATGGAAACGCCTCTCCACGGTCATCCCTTTGCTGGGATTCATCTTCCACCTTCATGGTTACAGCTCAGTTCTATAGCTTATCTTGTCAATTGCAGGCAAACACAGCCTGTGTTGGACCTGACTCTGCTCTGGGCCCCACACCCTTTAGCAGGGCCCTGTGTATGCCTAGCCCTGGAGCTCCATTTGCCTTGGAAGCTCTATCCTGCAGACGATGTTCTTGCAGTTCACATAAAAATGACTCTAACCCCCTGTAATCCCAGCACTTTGGGAGGCCGAGACGGGTGGATCACGAGGTCAGGAGATCGAGACCATATTGGCTAATGCGGTGAAACCCCATCTCTACTAAAAAATACAAAAAACTAGCCAGGCGAGGTAGCGGGCGCCTGTAGTCCCAGCTACTCCGGAGGCTGAGGCAGGAGAATGGCGGGAACCCAGGAGGCGGAGCTTGCAGTGAGCTGAGATCCGGCCACTGCACTCCAGCCTGGGCCACAGAGCAAGACTCTGTCTCGGGGAAAAAAAAAAAAAAAGACTCTAACCTTCAAGTCCTCAGTAGTCAGCTGCTCTGAAGTTCCCGGTGACCACGCCCTGACTTCTGGGTCAGAGGCACTGATGGGACCAGCTTCTGGAGCTGCACCTGCTCACTCTCAGAAGCTTTTCTCTCCCACCTGCATCTCAGCCTCCGTTTCAACCTTAACAGCAGATTTCTGCCCTTGTGTGTCATTTCTCTATTCTGTGACCTAAATAGGTCCCTAGTTAACCTTGGAAAATGAAATATTTGAGTTTGTTTGTTTTTAAGCAAGGTCATTTTTATTTGTATTTATTTATTTATTTAAGATAAAGTCTTGCTTTGTCGCCCAGGCTGGAGTGCAGTGGCACAATCTTGGCTCACTGCAATCTCTACCTCCAGGGTTCAAGCGATTCTCCTGCCTCAGCCTCCCGAATAGCTGGGATTACAGGCACCCACCACCACGCCTGGCTAATTTTTTGTATTTTTAGTAGAGACAGGGTTTCACCATGTTGGCCAGGCTGGTGTCAAACTGCTGGCCTCCGGTGATCTGCCCATCTTGGCCTCCCAAAGTGCTGGGATTACAGGCATAAGCCACAGCACTTGGCCATGAAAGGTAATTTTTAGGTAATCCTGAATGTATTAGTACCCACCCACCTCAATGCTATAAAAAAAATTTGTAGGTTCACATTACTTCTGTTGAAATGCATGCCCCGGTATCCTTCCTATGTTTTACCATGGTATTTTTTATTGTGTCGCAGTAGAAATTTCACAATGCACTAAAGCTACTCTAACTCTTTGCCCCACACCTCCCTTCCCCCTCTTTCTCACTGCATGCAAGTATCTAAGCTATTATCAGGGAAACAGGCTACCCAAGGTTAACACCGAGGTGAACGCAGGATGGTTTTCCTTTTTCTTTTCTTTTTTGAGACAGAGTCTGGCTCTGTCACCAGGGTGGAGTGCAGTGGTGCGCTCTTGGCCCACTGCAACCTCCGATTCCTGGGTTCAAGCGATTCTCCTGCCTCAGCCTCCCAAGTAGCTGGGACTACAGGCACGTGCCACCATGCCCAGCTAATTTTTGTGTTTTTAGTAGAGAGGGGGTTTCACCATGTTGGCCAGGATGGTCTCCATCTCCTGACCTCATGATCCACCCACCTTGGCCTCCCAAAGTGCTGGGATTACAGGTGTGAACCATCACGCCTGGCCGAATGCAGAATGGTTTTCACCACACTTTGTTGCCATCTGAGGCCTGTGGTCTCCTTCATGCCTCCACTTTTATGTATTATTTCTCACAATCTGTCTCAATGCCCCAGGTGTTTATTTAGGAATCTTAATGTTTTCAGAAACTGCAGTGCTGTTATTTTACGTTTATGCATAATTTGCCATAAATGACAATTTTGTGTTGTCATTTTCTCATTTCTTGATGGAACAACTGAGGAAATGCCAAAGTGAAGCTGGGATGGAAATTCCGAGACTTGAGAGATCCCACCCTTTCCATCTGACCTTCCCAAGCCTAGATTTTCTTACCCTCCAGAGCTGACTTGCAGGCGGACGTTGTTCATCTTCAGCAGAAGAAATCTAGCCATAGCTCATTCCTGGGGATGTGATGGCTAATCCTGTCTAGATACTGACTCTTCCTGCAGGATACCAAAACTGAAACTTCCACAGTGTGTCCCACTTTCTTATCTAGATGTGACAACAGATGAGGCCCTCAGAGGGGACTGAGTTTGACCTAAGACATGGCAGGAGAGGCTGGTGTTGATGTCCTCTCAGGATACATGTTCCCAGGAAAAGGCTATGTAAGGGAAAATCTACTTTAAACAAGAATAAAACTTTCATAGTAAATAATGAAGAAAAGGTTGGTTGGTGGTTCTACCTTGAAACCAAATAAAACCTAATTATAAATTTATTTTAGTTTAAATAAAATGTAAGTTATAATTATGCAATAATCCTTAGATTCAACAAAGAAGGCTTTCAGTGTTACTGCTTTTCTGGCGTAATTTTTCCAACACAATTCTAAGCCAGCAGGATGACACCGCCCCCAGCTTTCAGCACTCCCCCACAAAAGGTCACATCTGCAAAACTCTTGTATTGCTGTATCATTTTTCTCAAAGGCGTCTTTAACCGGAGCTGTGCAGATGCAGATCTCTCGATGCTGTTGTGCCACTTTCCATGGTGATTAACTGCTCTTTAATTGCTAATTGTAGTTAACTGTGTGCCAGTGACCGTGGGAAAGTCCTGAGCAATTCTCCAATGTCACTTTCATTGACTTCATGAAATCCTAAATTGCCTGTAAGCTTTGCTGTTGTATTTGAAATGGACATATGCAGAGCCGTGGCCTCACCAAGGCTGCGTCATCTCCACTGAAGAGCCTGCAGGACGGGTACAAAGGCTCGTCCCTTTGCCTTTGTTCGGGGCTGCTTTGAAGGTCCCCCCCAACCCCAGGTCCAGAACTCCCATGGAAAGGGCAGAGGCCTTCGCTGCAGCTGCTGGCCGGTTAGACTCCTCCCTCGGCTCCCTCTTCACTCAGTGTAGGCGTCCTCCCAAGAGTGAGGCCTGTAACTCCCCAGCACACACACTGGTCTCAGCGTCCATTCTGGGGAGCAAACTGAACAGCTTCGATTTCCACCTGTTTTCATCTTGTTTAATTCCCACAGCCATTCTGGGTCATAGACAAAGGTGTTAGTCCTTTCATGTTCAGACTGAGGATGCCGGAGCCCACAGGTGGAGTAACTTGCGTGTCAGCTTTCACCAGCGCCCACATGACGGAGCCCAGACTCACACTGCATCTCACAACTTTCTTTTTTTTTTTTTTTTTTTTTTTTTTTTTTTTTTTTTTTTTTTTTTTTTTTTTTTGAGGCGGAGTGTAGCTCTGTCGCCCAGGCTGGAGTGCAGTGGCCGGATCTCAGCTCACTGCAAGCTCCGCCTCCCGGGTTCACGCCATTCTCCGGCCTCAGCCTCCCGAGTAGCTGGGACTACAGGCGCCCGCCACCTCGCCCGGCTGGTTTTTTGTATTTTTTAGTAGAGACGGGGTTTCACCGTGTGAACCAGGATGGTCTCGATCTCCTGACCTCGTGATCCGCCCGTCTCGGCCTCCCAAAGTGCTGGGATTACAGGCTTGAGCCACCGCGCCCGGCCACATCTCACAACTTTCATCGTAATGCACAAAGCCAGAGATGAGGACACCAACGACAAATGGAATAAATCAGCTATGGGATTGTCCTCATGCAAACATTGTGAAGGGATTCACCAATGGCACTGAGGTCTGCTAATCTTGACACTCTGCACATGAGCCAGGAAAACTGCTCTCAGCCAACAAGTGAACATGACCTGTGGGTGTGTCCTTCCTTCTAATTCTTGGTAGAAGTCGCCACCATGCCATGGCCCCCACAGTCTCTCTGACCTGGCTACAAGCCACGCTCATTGTAGGAGAGTTTCCCCCCGTGGCTGGAGGCCACCTCGTCATACCCACACTTTCCACCTCATTGGAGGGAGCGGGTTGTGGAAGCACAAGGAAAATATCAGAAAGCAGCGTGGGAGGAGGCATGGAACTCAGAACCTCCTACATTTTATCATGAGCCCTGTGAGTCCAAATATATGTTACAGGCCGGGCACGGTGGTTCACGCCTGCAATTCCAGCACTTTGGGAGGCTGAGGTGGGCAGATCATCTGAGGTCAGGAGTTCGAGGCCAGCCTGGCCAATGTAGCCAGGCATGGTGGCACATGCCTGTAATCCCAGCTACTCAGGAGCCTGAGGCAGGAGAATCGCTTGAACCCAGGAGGAAGATGTTGCAGTGAGTTGAAATTGCACCATTGCACTCCAGCCTGGGCAACAAGAGCAAAACTCCATCTCAAAACAAACAAACAAAAAACCCAAAATATATGTTATAAAAATCTAATAGTTTATTCCCCCAACAAGTTAAAAACAAAACAAAACAAAAAACACTAAGTGCTGTGTGGACCTTGAATCTCCTTCCATTATCCTGTTCCTGCCTTGCCACCAACTCTAAAATGCGGTGTCATTTCTGAGTTTTGGATTTCCCCTTGCAAGATGAGTTGCAACAAGCCCCTAGTACAAACAGCTTTGGCACAAATCCGCAGGAAAGACTGCAGCCGCAAGCCTGCCATGAAGATGCCCCTGTTCAGAGAGGATGGGACAGTCACACAGCTTTCCAGCCAAGGAAGGGCTCCAACCTCGGAGAGAACATTCTGGAATGTAGTTCGTTAGGGACAAACCATCACCTTTCCATGCCTCCCGCTCCCCTCCTCATTTGAAAAAGGCAGCCATGCACAGGCAAATACTACTGCATTTTTTACTCTGCCAGCCAAGAAAGAAAAACACTTCACCTGTGTATCAATTCCACAAGCTCTGATACTTTTGATATTTCAAATTCAAGCACGGTGCTTGGAGCCCATGCTAGGTGGAAATTCAGAATGCACTGTGAACCTTATCCTGGGCTTCGGCCTCTGCAATGCAGTTCTTATCCTGTGGGTTGGCCACCAGTTCCCCAAGAGCTGCATTTAGCTGAGTGAGTGGGTACTCTTAGAAGTCTTCCCCTTTTTCAAAGCTCCTAGCCCTAGGAAAGACAGCAGCCACCTTGCCTTCCACTGACACCCCAGCCACCCCTCTGTGCATCCTGGCTGGGTGGTAGACCCGCATCTCTCATCTGCAGGGTGAGATCTGCTCAGGCAGGGGGACCCTTACAGCAAGGATGCTCCAGCCTGACACACTGTGGGGTACATTGTGGGTTCATCCAGTGGGCTGTCACCATGGGTACCCCAAGAACTGCATCATGGGACCCTTTTAGCTCTGAGGTAGAACTGGGGGCAGGACGGCAGTGTGGGTTTTTGTGTTTTTTTTTTTTTTGAGACGGAGTCTCTCTCTGTCGTCCAGGTTGGAGTGCAGTGGTGCGATCTCAGCTCACTGCAAACTCCGCCTCCCGTGTTCATGCCATTCTCCTGCCTCAGCCTCCCAAGTAGCTGGGACTACAGGTGTTCACCACCACACCCGGCTAATTTTTTGTATTTTTAGTAGAGACGGGGTTTCACCGTATTAGCCAGGATGGTCTCAATCTCCTGACTTTGTGATCCGTCCACCTCGGCCTCCCAAAGTGCTGCCATTACAGGCGTGAGCCACCACGCCCGGCCCGCAGTGTGGTTTTAGAGTCATAACGATATCCACTTTCATGCATCGCTGCCCCGATCCAAGGACCATAGGCCAAACTGTGGGGCGTCTGCAGGGGGTGTGTTCCTGTCCATTCACCACCTGAGTGGCCACTGCCCCATGTTCTGGAGCCCCTCCCAGGTGAGCCAGGCTCAGAGCACACCTTGGCAGTCATTACGGGCTGGATGATTTCCCCAGTATCTATGCATGTGGCCTTCTGTGGAAATAGCATATTTGCAGATGATGAAGTGAACATGCGGTCATTAGGGTGGGCCCTAATCCAATATGACTGTGTCCTTACGGAAAGGGAAAATGTGGCCATGGGGACAGACATGCGCATAGGAAGAAGGCCCTGTGAAGATGAAGGCAGGGACCGGGGGACGCTTCCGCACACAAAGGAAGGCCCAAGAGTGCCAATAGCCACCACAAACTAGGAGAGGCACCTGGAAAGATTCTCCCCCACTGCCCTTGGGAGGAACCCACCCTCGGTCCTTGATCTTGGACCTCTCCTCCCTACACCTGTGGGGGAATAAATTCCTCAGGTTTGGGACTCACACTCTGTGATGCTCTGTTGTGGCAGAGTCTTGGGAAACTAATGCAGAAGTGGAAACTGACCTTCCGCCTCTCTCTGCACACGGGCAACCTGAGTCGATTGCTGGGCCCTCGGTGGCAAGTGCTGTCCTGTCCACCTCCAGTGAGTACTGCCCAGGGCCACATCCCAAGATGGGCCACAGAAGAGTCACTAGCTGTCTCTCCACCTGCCAGTCATAAAGGTAAGGAGGGGAGGGGAGGGTCAGAGAATGCACCACACCCTCAGAGAGAGAGACAGAGAGACAGAGACAGAGAGAGAGAGGGACAGAGGGAGAGACAGAGAAAGAGACAGAGACAGTGAGAGACAGACAGGGAGAGAGAGAGACAAAGAGAGACAGAGAGGTGGGGGAATGGGGGAGAGAGACAGAGAGGGAGAAAGAAAGACAAAGAGAAAGACGAGAAACAGAAAGAGTGAGAGGCATAGAGAGACAGAGACAGAGCGAAACAGAGACAAAGAGACAGAGAGAAAGAGAGAGAGACAAGTAGGGGAAGGGAGGAGGAAGCGATCCTCCTGGTCCCCATGGCCAATGTGAAGCCCAGAGGGAAGCAGGGAGCCCTCCTAGGCAGCTTCTCAGGAAATAAGGGGAGAGGACACTCTCTTTCAACAGATGGACCAGTCTTTGGGAGACAAGCTCTCCCCATGGGATGCCACCTCTCACCTCCACCCTGCGTCCTAGGAACGTAGCTTTGGTGCAGGGCCTCCCTCTTCAGACCCAGCAGAAGTGAGACTGCACGCACACCAGTCTGAGTGGCACAGTTAAGTCCCAGTTGACCGAAGTCCCAACCCACACTTACACTTCCTCAGACCAGTGGCCACCTCCTCCGAAGTCCCCCAGAGAAAGAAACCCCTGCTTTCTTTGCTGGCCTTTAGGAACCCCCAGCACGCTCCCCGTCCTCTAAAGAGATGGGATCCAAGGAAAGTTCGAGCCTGGACACAGCGCCGCGTCAGAAAGTCCCGTCATGGGAGGGCGCGGTGGCTCACGCCTGTAATCCCAGCACTTTGGTAGGGCGAGGTGGGTGGATCACCAGGTCAAGACATTGATGCGATCCTGGCCAACATGGTGAAACCCCGTCTCTACTAAAAATACAAAAAAATCAGCCAGGTGTGGTAGCACGTGCCTGTGGTCCCAGCTACTTGGGAGACTGAGGCAGGAGAATCGCTTGAACCCGGGAGGTGGAGCTTGCAGTGAGCCGAGATCGTGCCACTGCACTCCAGCCTGGGTGACAGAGTGAGACTCCATCTCAAAAAAAGAAAGAAAGAAAGAAAGAAAAACAAAATTATTTGTCTCCCTACTATTCCTAGCTAGAATTGCTCCCTGAATTCCACAGTGTCCAAGCCTAGGAGGCATGTTCCTGTGGCAATCGATACACAAGTCCTTCTCTGGGCCTGGGCCTTTATTCAGGGTTTGGAATGGATTTTTGTATAAGATCCAGTCTGATTGCACGGTGCAAGCCACCATCTGGAACAGCGGAAGATGATCAAATCGCATTGCGAAATATAAAACACGAAACTTTTCTGTGTTAAAAATACTTTTAAATAATGGAACGAATCTGATAGCATGTTGAGAAAAACTTTATTACCCACAAAAGCTGGGAAGAAAAAGTCACGTTAGAGTTTCTTCCTTCCTTTTGCCTGAGTTGCATTTTTTCCAGTTTTAGAACATCATTACCTTTGCAAACAAGGATTTTGCTACAAAAGCATTCTCACATATATTTTCCTTTTTGTAGGTACTGATGTCACCTTGAGCCAAAGGAAAACAAGGAGCCATAAATCAGTGTATGAATGAGCAAAGGAATACAATGGCACAGAATATTCATTGTCATTCCGTCTTCCTCAGGTGCAAGCAATCATAGGATGGTTGAGACTTTACAGTCTTCTGACAGCTCTACCCACATGAGTGCCATACGCACATGTGAAACAGCTAGCATCAAAACTGCGCTAGCAGCTAAGGAGTAAAAGGAAATCTTAACCAAAGCTGTGACATCCCCCAAAGGATATATTTCACCAACGTGATGGAACTGCTGGAACCTGGGCGGCCAGATGCAAATGACCCGAGCAAAGCCGCCTCCTCATTGGCCAGACCTCTTCTCCTCCCACACTCTGAAATCTGAGACCCGTCCATAAATATCCTCAAGTCAAACTCTAAGTACAAAAACATCTAAGAAATGTTGCCTGCACAAAAGCATTTTTCCTCCAAGAAAGGGAATTTCTGACAAAGTCTGGGAAGACAAAGGGACAATTTGGAACAGGCACAAACTGATTATAAACATGCTTTCTTTAATTAAATGATAAAATGTTAAATAAATCTTCTTTAGCACAAAAATACTGAAAGTCGGTACTCAGCAAACAAAATGAATCAGCAATTTTTTTTTTTTCAAACCTTCGAGATTAGTGAAATTGACTTATCACTCTGGCTAACATATCTTAGGCTTCCTAATATGTTAAAAAGCTTTGGAAAATTTGGAAGGCAATATTCTAGCTCTCAGGAGGCCAACACCTCCTGACACCTAACATCTAGCTTTGAGAGGCAAGACAAGAAGCCCACAGAGACATGAGCTCTGCACAGGACCAGACGCCCTGGAGATCCTGTTAGGAGGTTGCACACAGATGATCTCGATCACTAACCTTCAGCAGGAATCTTGCCAAATCGGTATGAATATGTCCATTTTGCAGACGCAGAAATGGAAGGTGAAGAGGCCAAGGGATGTGCCCAAGGTAACAGAGCTAGGAAGCAGCTGAGATGGAATTCTAACCCAAGTCTCTTTAACATCAACTGCGTCCACCACTATAATCTGTAAACCATTCAGTAACGCCATATAAATGGCAAATTGCTTTTTCATTATTCAAGAAATGAATTGACATTTTTGTGACTACCTTTAAGAAAGAATTAAGGACAATAGCCGTGAATTCTGACTACACATATTGAAGGATGAGGGCCCAATATGTAAATGAGACAAGTTGAGGGACCTCATGTCCTAGAGATGGACCACTATTGTTTTATTAGAGAATTCACCGATGTGATGTCGTTCAGAGCATTTTGCTGGCACATTTTAGCATTGATCATTGTACAAATCATTTCAAATTGCATATAGCCGATATGAGTCACTTTCTTAGTTTGCAAAAGAGGGAACTCAGGTTTAGACAAGCCAGATGATTCACCTAAGATCATGCCATTGAAATTCTGAACCCAGATCACCTTACTTGAAATACCACAATTAAAAAAAAATTAAACCTGGAGGAGGCTACTTCCAGTCTTCTCAGTGACACCTGTTCTGAAGTCTATTCAGAAATTCACATTTTCTAAGGACTTTTGGAAAGTCATCTGGAGAAAATTGTCATTGGATTCTGTAGCCTCTAAAAGTATTATTTTTATGTAGCCATTAATCCTCTAGAAGGGAAATCTTTGGTCCTACCGATAGACCGAAGGTGCAAAGGGCCTAATGAGAGGCACCCGCCACAGAAAGCGAGGTCCTCACAGCTGGACAGCTCTTGCCTCTGCCGTGTTCTGCCATTTCTGTCATCTCAGAACCAGTTCCTCACTCACATGTAAGGAAAACCAGTCTTTTATTACAAACACAGGGGATCCAGACAAAGATGACTCAGCTGCCTTCAAAACACCGACGTGACTCATGCTAGTTTGATCAGCATTTAATGGTTTTTTTTTTTTGTTTTTTTTTTTTGATGGAGTCTCGCTCTATTGCCAGGTTGGAGTGCAGTGATCTTGGCTCACTGCAAGTTCCTCCTCCCGGGTTCAAGTGATTCTCCTGCCTCAGCCTCCCGAGTAGTTGGGACCACAGGCGCGCGCCACCACGGTCAGCTAATTTTTGTATTTTTAGTAGAGACGGGGTTTCACCATGTTGGCCAGGATGGTTTCGATCTCTTGACCTCGTGATCCACCCACCTCCACCTCCCAAAGTGCTGGGATTACAGGTGTGAGCCCCCACGCCCGGCCACATTTATTGGTTTTGAGTGCACAGGTACAGCTCCTGCGTCAGTGGGCTTGGTCCCCGCCACCCCATGGACAGGCACCTTCGGGACTCTGGTGTCAGTGGCAGGAGCGCACCTGTCTGTCTCAGGATGGCCCTGCCCCTCACCCAGAGTGAGAGATGCTGAACTGGACGCCACACAGACGCAGCAGCCACTGGGAGCCGAGCCGGCCCAGGGACCTCAGGAGGCAGAGGGACGTCCACACAGCATGGACACTGGCGACTGGCATGTCTGCGGGTGAACAGTGGCCTCACAGAGCATGGGCAGGGCAGGGCAGACCAAAACCAGGTCTGTTGCAGAATGAACCCACCCCACTGAGGAAGTGGCTGGCTCTGGGGCAGAACAGACGCTGTCCCCACGGTGTCCTGACAGAAGCACCATATTCCAGGCTTGTCCATCCAGAAACTTGAGTTTGGCTCTGTTCTGGTGGTGATTAGACCATCAGAGCCCACCCCAGCTCACCCAAGCCAGAACTCACTAATCTATTGACCAGGATTACACAACACTCAGCACATGTATGGAGCATACGCCGTGCATCTAGTGAACAAAACAGACAAAGCTCCGGGTTCCCGTGGAGCTGACTGTACCCCAGGAGAACGTGCTGGGTTTTGATAAGATGCCTCCTCTCTATGATTCTTACATTTACCCTCTTCCCTGTGAGGTGTCTGGATCGTTGAAATTCATAATCAGCTGAGTGTTGCCCCACACATTCAGAGAAAAGAGCGTCATTTATTCAGCAAGGACATTTCTCCAGGCCTTGCCCAGGGAGAGTCCCTTCCCACGGATGGCACGCTCAGGCCCGTGCCCTTTCTCCTGTCCAGTCGCACAGCAGCCAAGCCCTCGGGTGGCCGGGGTCGCCCAGCTCGTGCTTGTGCGTCCCGGGTGTCCTCAGCAGGAGCGGCCTGGGGTCATCGCTACAGACCCATCACAGCCACCTGCAAACTCGCCCACAGTCAGGAAAGCGTTCTCCACGCCCCGCTCAGAAGAGGGTCACAGGTCTCAGAAGTGGCCAAAAGCCTCTTCCCAGCATCTGAGACATTTATGCAAGGCCAGCGCGGTGCCAGAAGGCTGGAGCTGGGTCCCAGAGGCTGGAGGACGATGGAGAGGACGGGGCACCACAGTCCCTGCTGAGGGGATGGGCGGGGCACCTGGGGACACCTTCTTTTCTCTTCAGGACTAGAACTTGCATGACAAGCCTGAGAGGCTCCTCAGGAAGCAGCTGAGGGCAGGGGTTCCCACGCTTTCTCTTTCAATCCTCGAGGTCTCCAGTTGTCCCTGGGAGAGGAAAGCTCCAGAATTTTTCACACAGTTCTTCTCACAGGTTAGGATGCTAAGAAAAAGGTTAAGAAACTGGATATTGAAGACAACGATCATCCCTTGTTAAAAATATATGTATTTCTAGGAGGAAACACTAATGCTGCTGTCTGGAGTGTCACCTCCCGTCCTTGAGAAAATAAAAATCAACAAAACAAAAATGCCCTGTGGCCAACAGAATGGACAGGATGAATGCTGGGTCCGTGTAGGGAGAGCCGGCAATGTGGCTGCGGAGAGAGAGAAGGCCCCGTGGGGGCCTCCTCATCCTCCCTAGTACCCAGGAGTGAGGCTACGGCAACCAGCCCAGTTCCTGCAGTTACAGAAACGCCGAGTTACACACAAGCAAAATGCGACTTGGTGACACACAGTTTACTTCCCATTCAACTAAACTGTTAACTCTGAACCTGACACCCAGCCCTCTGCCTTTGAGGGGGGAGCCACCTCCGTACCCCCCATTCCAAATGCCATCAGGGCATCTCAGGGTTAGGAACCCAGCAGTGTGGACACACACACTGTCAGGGAGCCGCACACACACACATACATGCACACACACTCACAGGGCCCATTCATTACACATGGCCAGGACCTATCACAGTGAGGATAAATCATTGCCTCTTTCTAGTCCCAACTAATTTAAATGAAGCCATCACTACTCGCTAAGAGAAGGTTTCTTTTAACTTTTAGGTTCAGGAGTACATGTGCAGGTTTGTTGTGTAGGTAAACTGCATGTCATGGGGGTGTGGTGTACAGATGATTTCATCACCCAGGTAATGAGTGGGTCAGTTTCTGATCCTCTCCCTCCTCCCACCCTCCATCATTAAGGAGCCCCCAGTGTCTGTTGTTCCCTTCTTTGTGTTCATCTGCTGGATGTTTACTTCTCACTCATGAGTACATGCAGTATTTCGTTTTCTGTTCCTGCATTAGTTCACTTAGGATAATGGCCTCCAGCTCCAACCATGTTGCCGCAAAGGACATGATCTCATTCCTTTTCATGACTGCCTAGTACTAATTCTAGGGTGTCTATGTACCACATTCTCTTTATCCAGTCTACTGGATAAAAGTTACTCTTTTGTAGTATGGTCTTTTTCATTGTTTAATTATGCAATGACTACATAATGAGGAAAAGTTACTTATTTTATTCTGAATATCTCCTTGACCCACTTTCATTTCATTCATTCCCATGATATTTGATACACAGATGGGCATCTAGGTGGGTTCCACGGCTTTGCTGTTGTGAACAGTGCTGTGATGAATATCCACCTGCATGTGTCTTTATGGTAGAATGATTTCTATTCCTTTGGGAGCAATTTTAAAAATCATGTTTCTTTTCAAATTTCTCTGACTCTGTAGTTCCTTTTTAGCTTACTTTGAGACAGGCACTTTGAGCACAAGCTTATCTCAGGGCTATACAGCGATTACCATGACTGACGACCCTTCTAGATGTTGTCACACACAAACACACAATGCACACACACATGCGCACCACGTGCTTTCCAACAGCTCATCTTGTCAAGTTGGGATGATAATTGCATTTGTGAAGATGAAAAACAGTAATGAATATAGTGTTTAGAGCTGGGCTGGGGCATAGAAAGTGCCAGATGAAGGTTAGCTATTATCATTGTTGTTGTTATATTATCATTTTATTACTCTTTTGTAATTTTTTTTATTGTTTAATTATGCAATGACTACATAATGAGGAAAAGTTGCTCATTTTATTCTGAGTATCTCCTTGACCCACTTTCATTTTCATTCAGTCCCATCATATGTGACACACATTTGGAGTGGCATTCACCCCACCAAAGTCTCACACGCTCAGGTGTTCACGCACTTCCTAATTTACATACTTAATGACTTTCTTGTCCACCTACACACCCAGCGCTGTGGCAGGGGCTGGAAAAACCAGCTTGAACAGTTCCCCTGCTGCCCATGAGCAGCTTCCGGTAGGCACACCCATGGGGAGTGACAATGGGACTGTTCATTGCCAATGGGAAGGTGACCTCAGGGCCACGATCATGGGAGGGATGAGAAGGATGACGGCTCGGCTGCCCTCAGAGGCAGCAGCCTGTGCAGAGGTGCAGAGGCCACAGAAGAGCAGCTGGACGTGTGACCGATGAAACCGGTGCAGTGACGGGGCTGCGGCGGGAAGAGGAGGCTGATCATGGCGTGGGCGGCAGCAGGAGAAAGCCCTGCAAGGCTGGGCTTGGTTTCCCAGCAGTGCTTCCAGGGGAAACAGGACCAAGCCCAGTCCACGGGCCGCCACTTATCTGGAAGCTGAATATTTGCCCAATGAACTAATGTCAAGAATCAGTGAGAAAATCATCCATCCATGGCATCTCTCTCCTGTAGTGACAGAGGTTGAATGGCAGGTACTCCCCACTCACCTTTCATGAGGGGAGCTAATCCTCACAGTCAGGAAGTGAGCCCGAGGCACAGAGATGAAGGAAGTCCCTTAAAAGGATAAATGATGAATGACTTCGTAAGGAAAGAATGTGAGAAACCAGGCTGTGCTGGCTTAATTCTTGTCATTAAGAAATGAGTTAGCAAACCAGTTCCTTAAACGTTTAGATTATTGTGGAAAAGAAACCATTAGAGGGCTGGAGGGAAATGGAAAGTGCTAGTAAGATACAGTATTTGCTGGCCGGGCGTGGTGGCTCACACCTGTAGTCTCAGCACTTTGGGAGGCGGATCACGAGGTCAGGAGATCAAAACCATCCTGGCCAACATGGTGAAACCCTGTCTCTACAAAAATACAAAAATTGGCCAGGCGTGGTGGCACACATCTATAGTCCCAGCTAGCTACTCGGGAGGCTGAGGCAGGAGAATTGCTTGAACCCGGGAGGCGGAGGTTGCAGTGAGTGGAGATCACGCCATTGCCCTCCAGCCTGGGTGACAAAGTGAGACTGTCTCACAAAAAAATAAAAATAAAAAAGACACAGTATTTGTTGCTAGGGATGATAGAAATGTTCCAAAATTACTGTGGTGAGAGTGGTAGAACTCTGAGTATACCAATCACTGTTGGATTGTACACTTTAAATGGGTGAATTATTTGGTACACGAATGATTCCAGCCACGCCATTACTAGAGAACAGGATGTCAGGGGTTTTCCCTGGCGGCCCCCCCCCGAGACTGCAGTGACATGTAAGAGGCACCAGTCGGGCTTCTGCTCCTCTCACGGCTCTTGGGGTCACAGGGTCTTGGTGTGTCCTCCCTCCCCTCCCACTACAGACGATGGACGATTCCTCCCCATCCAACTACAGAACCCAAGAGAAGGCGTCCTTGGATAGGACCATCACGGTTGTGCAAGAAAGGGCACGCGGACCACCAGAGGCCGTCAGGGTCCTCTTCAGGATTCTTCACATTGAAGCCCCAGGGGAAGACATCCCCTTCACGGATCATCAGCTGGGAGCCAGCAGATGTGCTGTCCAGAGCAGGGAGAAACTCCGTCTGTGTTCCCCATCACTCCCGGGGTCACGTGACCACATTCTCCCTCCTTTTTTTTTTTTTTTTTGAGGCGGAGTCTCGCTCTGTCGCCCAGGCTGGAGTGCAGTGGCCGGATCTCAGCTCACTGCAAGCTCCGCCTCCCGGGTTCCCGCCCTTCTCCTGCCCCAGCCTCCCTAACTGGGACTACAGGCGCCGCCACCGCGCCCGGCTAATTTTTTTGTATTTTTTAGTAGAGACGGGGTTTCGCCGTGTTAGCCAGGATGGTCTCGATTTCCTGACCTCGTGATCGACCCGTCTTGGCCTCCCAAAGTGCTAGGATTACAGGCTTGAGCCACCGCGCCCAGTCCTCCCTCCTCTTTTCTTAACGTAAGCTAGCGCAAATGGAGTTTCTGTCACCTGCAGCCAAAAAGTCCTGAGAGAGACAGTATCATGATGGGCAAAGACCAATTCCAAAGCCAGTGCAACACCGGATGCCAGGGTGTCTCGCTTGTCAATTTCTGACTTCAAAACTTATTATTTATTTATTTATTTATTTATTTATTTATCTGACAAAATCTCACTCCGTAGTCCAGGCTGGAGTGCAGTGAGGTGATCTTGGCTCACTGCAACCTCCGCCTCCCAGGTTCAAGCAATTCTCCTGCCTCAGCCTCCCAAGTAGCTGGGATTACAGGCGCCCACCACCACGCCCAGCTCATTTTGTATTTTTAGTAGAGACAGGGTTTCACCATGTTGGTCAGGCTGGTCTTGAACTCCTGACCTCAAGTGATCTACTTGCCTCGGCCTCCCAAAGTGCTGGGATTACAGGTATGGGCCACCGCACCTGGCTCAAAACTTGTAATATGACAAACTTTCACATACTGGGAAACTACATTCTGCACTTATTATTTTGATACATTTAAAAATATTGTTGTAACTGAGAACTACATTTTCAAAAACCACAAACGATAACAACATGAAGCCATGAGTAGGCTGAAAGTGAGGTGAAAACAGCTGAAGCGTGAATGGAAGAGTCCAAAGATCAGATTGAGGAATTCTCCCATAAGGTAAAAGGAAAGGATAGAGATAGAAAAGAGAAAAGAAAGGCTAAGGGAAATGAGGATAGAAATGCCAACATCCGGCAGGGCACAGTGACTCACGCCTGTAATCCCAGCTACTCAGGAGGCTGAGGCAGGAGAATCGCTTGAACCCAGGAGGCAGAGGCTGCAGTGAACTAAGACTGTGCCACTGCACTCCAGCCTGAGCAACAGAGTGAGACTCCATCCCCAAAAACAAAACAAACAGACAAAAACAAACAAACAAAAAAACAAAAACAAAGTGCCAACATCGGCATGATAGGAATCCCAGAAAGAGTGACAAATAAAATCCAAGAGGAGAACATTTTTTAAACTAATGAAGATATATTTCTGAGGGAAAAAAAGACTGATAGAATCAAAAAGACAGGGCAGGGGGTAAGGAAAAACCCACACCTAGACATGTTGTAGTTGATTTAATATAATCAAATACAAAGAAAATATTCCAAGAGCTTTCATAAGTAAAGAGCAGCTCACCTGCAAAGGAACAAGACCCAGACGGCCATTCGATTTCTGAACAGCCGCACTGAATGCAAAACAGTACAGCCATATTTTTAAATAATTGAAGGAAAAGAAATTTGAACCTAGATTATTATTTCTAGACAAACTGTCATTCGAATTTGAAGGTATAATAAATGTACTCTCTCACATAGCTCTCAAATGGTTTGCCATAAAAAGACTCATTTTTTGTGAGAAAACATTTTGGGGGAAAGCAATAAAAATAAGAGAAGCACAGCAGGTGCGGTGGCTCACAGCCATAATCCCAGCACTTTGGGAAGTTGAGGTGGGTGGATCAGTTGAGCCCAGGAGTTTGAGACCAGCCTGAGCAACATGATGAAACACAGTCTCTATAAAAAATAAAAAATAATTAGTTGGGCGTGGTGGTGTGTGCCTGTAGTCCCAGCTATCTGGGAGGCCGAGGCAGAAGGATCAACCGAGCCTAGGAGGTGGAGGCTACAATGAGTTTTGAGTGTGCCACTGCAGTCCAGCCTGGGCTGCAGTAGAATAAGACCCTGTATCAAAAAAAAAAAAAAAAAAAAGGAGAGAGAAACAGAACCCTGAAAGTTGCTATAAGAGATAGAGAATTAGTGAAAACCAAATACTTTGGTAATATTCATTATTCAAGAGAACCCAGAATTTAAATTCTGGGCAGTATCAAAAGATTAAATTTAGGCAGATGACAATATGACAAAGTACTTTTCCTCTTAGGAGAAAAATGCAGATATTAAAAAGTTCGAGAAGTCAATAGGGATAAGTAAACATGAGACTATATCTTAAGATAAGGATAACAAGTATAAAAACAACTTCTAAACTAGCAGAAGAAAACTTGACCTATACAATCAAAATCAGGAACAAAAACAAAAAGGAAGAAATGAGAAGTTCAGTAAATTTAAAATGTAATAAGGTACCAGAAGTAAGTTTTAAAAATATGAGTAAATATAAGTACAAATAGGTTAAATCCACCAACTGAAAGACATACTGTCAACCTGGAGTTAAAAACAAGACTATTAAAGAAACTCATGGAAGACAAAACGAAAAAAAATGTTACAAGTAAAAGAAATGAAAGTTTATATTAAGCAACTATGAACCTAAAGAAAGTTGGTATAGTAATCTTAATATCAGACAAAGGAGAATATAAGGCTAAAAAATACCATGAGGGCAAAGGATGACATTACATACTGATTAAGGCAGTCAGAGAGCTAGAAGTGATGTCCTTCATGAACTTCGGTGACAGCCTCAACACACACCGAGCCACAGGCAACAGTACAGCAGGGAGAAATAGTTAAATCAATAATTGTAGTTGGAGATGTTAGTACATCTTTTTCAAAAACGGACAGAGCAAGAAGACAAAAGCTCAGCATGGATGTCAAAGATCCAAACAATATGATTCATATACTTGAGCTATCAGAGATAAGAAGAACTCCATGCCTAAGAGAGTGCACGTGTTTGTGAACACACATGCGAGACATTTGCAGAAATAGGCCATGCGTTAGGCCACAAAGGATCAGTATCATTCAGATGCGGCTCTCTAACAATACTGCAACAAAAAGAAATTTCTAAAACAGTGATGGCTGTTTAAAAGTCCCTTTGCTTGCAAACAGCAAAACAACAAAACATACTACTAAGTAACTCTTGAATTAAAAAGAAAGTTAATTAATGTTTAAAACTAGGTGATAATGAAACCACTGTACAACAAAAAAAGTGAGACATCATAAAAGCAGTGCTTAGGAGGGATGGAATTGCTAGCCTCGAATACATTTATGAGGAAATGAAATTACACTTAATAAGCCAATTATTCAGTTTAAGAAGCCGAAAAGGGAACAACACAGCAAAACTAAATAAAAGAGAAAACAATGAAAATGAAGATGTAATTCAATGAAACAGACAACAAAAACACTAGAGGAGATTTAAAAAGCAAAGGCGGGTTATTGAAACAAATTAATGGGTGAGATTTCTAGCCAGACAGAGGAAGACAGGAAGAGAGATGACCCAGAGCTCAAGATGCACAAAGAAATAGAGGAACGTCTTCCGGCCCAACGTATTAAAAAGGCCGCTGTGAACCACTGCTAATAACTTCGAAAAGCCGTATAAAGAAAAAATGCCAAATTTCACACAGGGAGAAACATGGGAAATAAATAGACCAAAAGGTGTTTAAAAAATTGAAATGAGCATTAAAGTTCTCCCCTTTTCAAAACATCTCAGCCATAGATAGCTTTACAAGGGAGTGCTACCAAACAGTACAGCTCTTATGAGATGTAATTTACATGCCACAAAGTTCGCTCACTTAATGCCTACCACTCAACGGCTGTCATATATTTCGAGTTGTGCAACTTTAGCAGTCACTTCCCATTTCCCTCCCCAACCTCTCCTCCCCACCCCTAGCCTTGCACAACCACTTATGACTTTTTGTGTCAACAGATTTGTCTATTGTGAACATTTCATACAAATAGTATCATACTTTGTGTGTGTGAGTGTGTGTGTGTGTGTGTGTTTAAGAGACAGGGTCTCACTCTGTCACCCAGGCTGGAGTGCAGTGGTACAATCACAGCTCGCTGCAACATCAAACTCCCAGGCTCCTGCGTAGCTGGGACTACAGCTGTGTGCCACCGTGTGTGGTTAATTTTGAAATTTTTTGTATGGACGAGGTGTCATTACGTTACCCAGGCTGGTTTCAAACTACTGGACTTAAGCAATTCTCTCTCCTCCGTGTCCCAAAGTGTTGGGATTACAAGTGTAACCCATCACGTTGAGCACAATGGGGGTCCTTTGTGTCTGGTTTCTATCACTTGGTGCAGTGTCTTCAAGGTTAGTCCACATTGTAGCATGTATCAGCAATCCGTTCATCTTTATTGCCAAGTAGCATTCCATCATGTGGATACACCACGTTATACGTTCATTGCCCATTCACTGGCTGATGGATGTTTGGATTCTTTTCACCTTTTGGCTATTATGAACAATGCTTTTATTAATATTTGTATAAGTTTTTGTGTGAACATGTTTTTCTTTTTTTTTCTTTTTTTCTTTTTTTAAAATTCTCTTTAGTATATACCTAGGAATACAATTGCTGGGTCATCTAATAACCCTATGTTTAACATTTTGAGAAACTGCTGATGTGTTTTCCACATTGGCTGCACCATTTTTATCCCTCCCAAAATCTTCACATCCTTGCCAACGCTCATTATTGTCTATTTATTTCATCATAGCCATTCTGGTAGGTGTAAAGGAGTATTGTATTACGGTGGGGTCTTTTGGGTTTGTTTTTGTTTTTAAGTCAGGGTCTCACTGCTGCCCAGACTGGAGTACAGTGACCCCAATCAGAGCTCACTGCAGCTTTAAACTCCTGGGCTCAAGTCATCCTCTCTCTTCAGTCTCCCAAGTAGCCAGATTTACAGGCGCAAAAACCCATGTCGAGCGAATTCATTACGGTTTTTATTTGCATTTCTCTAGTGACTAATAATGGTCAGCTTTTTTCATGTACTTGTTGGCTGTTGATACATCTGTCTTAAACAAATGTCTATGTAGGGCCAGGCGCGGTGGCTCACGCCTGTTATCCCAGCACTTTGGGAGGCCAAGGCAGGAGAATCATGAGGTCAGGAGATCGAGACCATCCTGGCTAACACGGTGAAACCCCGTCTCTACTAAAAACACAAAAAACTAGCCGGGCGTGGTGGCGGCGCCTGTGGTCCCAGCTACTCGGGAGGCTGAGGCAGGAGAATGGCAGGAACCCGGGGGGCGGAGCTTGCAGTGAGCTGAGATCCAGCCACTGCACTCCAGCCTGGGTGACAGAGCGAGACTCCGTCTCAAAAAAAAAAAAAAAAAAAAAAAGAAATGTCTATGTATATCCTTTGCCCACAATGTTTAAATTGGTTGTCTTTCTATTATTGCGTTGTAAGAGTTCCGACCCAGCCCCTGCCTGAGGACGAAGACCCGCTAACGCCACCCTCTGTACAGGGAGAATGGAGAGACACGAACCGTCCGGGCACACCACTGATGGTACAGGTTTTGTGACTTCAGACCACGCATCTTTCTGGGAAGCCTCAGCACATGCTGCACACAGGATTCTCTCAAATCTAAGGATGAACTGCATGAAGCTTTAAGAAAAGGTGCCCTTGGCCAGGCATGGTGGCTCAGGCCTGCAATCCCAGCACTTTGGAAGGCCGAGGCAGGTGGATCACCTGAGGTCGGGAGTTCGAGACCAGCTTGACCAACATGGAAAAACCCTGTCTCTACTAAAAAAAACAAAAAACAAAAAACAAAAACAAAAACAAAAACCAAATTAGCTGGGCTTGGTGGTGCATCCCTGTAATCCCAGCTACTCGGGAGGCTGAGGCAGGAGAATTGTTTGAACCCGGGAGGCGGAGGTTCCGGTGAGCCGAGATCATGCCATTGCACTCCAGCCTGGGCAACAGGAGCGAAACTCCATCTCAAAAAAAAAAAAAAAGAAGAAGAAGAAAAGAAAAGATGCCCTTTAATGTCTAAGAAACTCCCAGTCTGGGGTTCTACCGGTCTCTTAAGAAACCTCACGGGCCTTGCTCTCTTGGTTACCACGTTAAGCTGCAGCCAGAGTGGTACGGAGGCAGGTCAGAGCTTCACCGCTGGCCTCGCTCACACACACACTCACGGTTTTACCCTTTGTGCACACATGTTGGATGATTTCTTCCATGTACCTGGCTTGATACACATTTACAGTTTCTACCACGCTGTCTCGCTCTGCCTGATTACAGGATATTAGTGAAGTTTTCGTTCACCAGCTATTGAAATCTCAAGTGTATAATTAATAGGGGCTGTAAAGGTTTAAATCGATTTCTATCATATCTATTAGAGGATGAGCTGTATTAGATAATGCATCGCAGACTTCCCAGGCAAATGAGGGGGACTTTGCTCTCTGAGAAATGTCATTCTGAAGAGAGGTTAGAAGAGTGGAGAGTAAACAGCTTGAGAGCTGCTTAGACAGCTGCAAGGATGCATTTCCTAGCCCAGAGGATGGTTACGTCTTTGAGTGAATGACTGACGGAGACTGTGAGGTCCATTCTTGGAAGAGCCTTGAAGACAGGGGAGTGGAAGAAATAAACGGAGAGACAACCCCGAAGCAGACGTCGCTTTCAGAGGCTCTTCTCTCTCGGAGTAGCATTAGGTAATGAAGGCTCAAGAAATGCAGTGGTATGGATGACCCCGGTGAAATGACATTAGAATTATTTTTAATAATTTAAATTCCCTTCTTGTCTCATGCTTTTTTATGTTAACATCATGTAGAATTTTGCTGAGGTGTGTTTTCCTAAGGTTTAGAATTCTGGTCAGTCTTTATATGTCAAGATTAATTGCATCGTTATGGGAAGCCTACTTGAGACTCCAGTGCGAGGAGACAGAATAAAATAAAATTCTATACCATCCTGTCTCCTGGTTTGTGCCGCAGCCTCGTAATTATTTCCAGTAAACCTTTTTCTCCCTACCCCCTTCCCCTGATTCATTGTTAGTAATAATGACAGCGTGGAAAACCCCAAACAAAGCTCACCAAAAAAGGAAAAAAAAAAAAAAATACAGAAGAATCAGATTGACCCTCAGAGCTCTAAAAAGAAAGAAAAAAAGAAACAAAACAGAGCAATGTAGCATCCTGGGACAACTCTTCCTGCCTCCTCACATAAGGTAGCCTCACCTCGACCTTTCCTGTCTCTCTCCCAAAATCCAATTATTTGTGACAATTAAGAGAACAAATGCAGAGGCGTGCACTTCCTTACTGCTTGCTCCTTGACTTCCGGCAAGGAAGAGCCAACATATTAGAAGAGATGGGCATGAAGAAAGTAAGGAGGGAGCATTCTAATCGTTTCCATCTGGAAGATGTTCTTGAAACAGGGATCTGTGTCCCTGGTTCTTGCACATTTTAAAACAGAAGAAAACATGCTTCTTTCTGCCCGTGCAATGTGATCATAGAAAGCAGACAAAGCGAGTCATTTGTGAAATCCATTCTCTTCCCCAGCAGTTTAAGGAGTGGGGAAACCCATGACCCCCTGCCTCCTTTTTTGCTTTTGTGAATACGATTCAGGCTAGTGGGAGATTTGGCTGGTCTTCCCTGCTCTGAAATGGCAGGTTGTGGTCTTGGACCGCAGGCAGGTCACACCTTCAGAGCAGCTCCTAGTCCCAACTGACTGCGCCCCTGTGAGGGCCACACCGATTTCCATAATGAGACGTGACAAGCAGTGCTATTTTAATCCCGCCTTTGAGGTGGGAACGGAATACAAAGCAAAACACACTCTGATTTCCTCACCAGGCCATGGGAAGTGGCTACACGATTTCAGCTTAACCTAGTTCTTTTTATCATGTGCCACAAAAGATGCAATTTGTTGGACATAACAAAGTTAGAAAAACCTACGGATGTGAGGTTGCAAAATGGAAACGGAGCATGTGTGAGTTGTGTGCCTTCTGTGGCAAACAGGACTATGTGTTGGAAAGGAGTGCTGGGCTGTTGGACTTGTGTGGGGCATGTTGTGCTGTGGACGTGCCTTGGTTGAGCTGCCCCCAAAGCAGTTTGCAGTGACTGAGGTCTTCTAACAGAGGGGCTGGGATACAACTTGCCAAAACCTGGCACATTACCCCTTGTTTCCAGATGCAGGTCTCTTTTTAACTCTCGGGTTGTCATAGCACCATTTCTTTCTTTCTTAAAACAGTTTTCTTGAATCACATTTAACTATTCAAAAACACTGCCCTGATACTGATCATTTCCTTAAATATTTAAATAGCCCAACTCAGAGTGACTCCCCCTACACACATATGCACCCGTGTGCACACACACAGATACACATGCATGCACACCCCCACCATGCGCCGCACGCACATCTCCCACACACACACACACACACACACACTTTCCTGCATGCACATGCATGCGCGCGCAGGAGCCCCCATCAGCGCCATGGTCTGATCAGCAACTGATGCTGAAGAAAGAACTCAAGAGAGGAAGCTACTGACCCAGCATCATTCTATTGACTCTTGAGAGAGTCAGGGCTGGTTTGCAAAACCATGCTTTCCACATTTTGCTGTTTTTCAACATTTATTGAGTGTTATGTATACTGGGCACTGTTAGGCAGCTTATGGGTAATTTCTTTAAGAAGAGTAAGTAGAAAAGCAAAAGTACACACACACACACACACGCACATACACGCGCACACACACACACATAAAGGAATCCCCCTGATCTTGGGGGTGGCCAGCATCTTGGGTCCCAGCTCACCTATCAGAGGCCCCAGGGCAGCTTTCCCGGAAAAGCTAGGAGGAGTTTGTTGGAGCCCCCTTCCCCTCTAAGCTCCTCGCTTCTTCTCTCCAAAGGTCTTTTCCTGACACTTAGCCCACCCAGCCCCGAAACCCCCCTGCCTCTTCTGCACCAGCCCAGACCCACAGGGCCCTCAAGGCCTGCTCTCAGGGAGCCGCCAGGAGGGAAGGGAGCTGATGAACCAGTTCACACTCAGCTGCTAATGGGTGGTAACGACTTCAGAGGTTTGCCCTGCTCTACCCCTGCAGGGTGCTACATTTCAAAAGCCATGCCATCCAGGAAGAAGCCTTTCATCCAACCAGATGAATGTTTAATAACGTCATTCCACAAATTGGTGGCAGACGATGCCACTCAAATCATATTACATAAGTCCACCCTGCCTATTCATCAAACAAAGTCCTAGTCGGAGCACATACACGTTCATTCATCCTTTCCCTCATTCCACAAAGTTTCAATGAATGTCTCCTATGTAATAGGAACAGGGGACCCAAAGAGAAAAAATGCACTCTGCCTGCCTGAAGGAACCTCCCAGCCAAAGAAATGAAACAGAGCTATATACTCGAAACATGGTCAAATGCTCTAACAAATCAACAGAGCTGTGGGGCTTTGAGGAGGTAGCAGGTAACGAAGGGACTGATTTTCCCAGTCTGTGTGTCTCTGTCATGACCACAGCCGTGATGCCACTTGAAATTCTACACATAGGCCGGGCACACTGACTCACGCCTGTAATCCTAGTACTTTGGGACGCCCAGGAGGGTGGATCACCTGAGGTCAGGAGTTCGAGACCAGCCTGGCCAACATGATGAAACTCTGTCTCTACTAAAAACACAAAAATTAGCCAGGTGCTGAGGCAGGTGCCTGTAATCCCAGCTACCTAGGAGGCTGAGACAGGGGAATTGCTTGAACCTGGGAAATGGAGGTTGCAGTGAGCCAAGATCGTGCCATTACACTCCAGCCTGGGCGACAAGAGCGAGACTCCATCTCAAAAAAAAATTCTGCACATCATGAAGCCAAACCCTCCAAGCCTGACTCCAGCATAACTTCTGTTATTTAACCCTCCGGTCCTCCGGTTTAGGGCCAATCACCCACCCAGTTTAACTCACCTTGGAGGGTTTCTCCAACTCTGGGAGGACAGAGAACTCACCAAGGTAACCTACCTCAAAGCACGTTAGAAGTCAGCTTAACAGAGCCTGGTGTCCACTGTGCAGAGGATAGCTGTCCCCCAAAACCAGCACATAAATCAGTCCAAGGGGACAGCCCAGCAGTTTGGATTTTGCCTGGGAGTGATGGGTTGCTGACAATTTGGGATTCCCCCACAAACATAAGAATAAGATCAACATGTTCAGATTTCAATTCAACAACCAGCACTTCCTAAGCTCTGAGTGGCACACACTCACTGTCTCTCCTACACGTCTTTCTGGCGCCTCCTTGCCTGCAGGAATGTGACCGTGATCAGCCGTAGATGGAAAGTGCACATTATGCAAAAGACCAGGATACTTTTTTTTTTTTTTTTTTTTTTGAGACAGAGTCTTGCTCTGTTGCCCAGGCTGGAGTGCAATGGCACAGTCTAGGCTCACTGCAACCTCCGCCTCCCAGGTTCAAGTGATTCTCCTGCCTCAGCCTCCTGAGTAACTGAGACTACAGGCTTATGCCACCATACCTGCTAATTTTTGTATTTTTAGTAGAGACAGGATTTCGCCATGTTGGCCAGGCTGGTCTCAAACCCCTGACCTCGTGATCCGGCCACCTTGGCGTCCCAAAGTGCTGGGATTACAGGCGTGAGCCCCCGCACCTGACCACATCTTTTTTTCCTCACATTTTTGGTGGTGGGGTGGATGGAGCCAAGCTGCTTCAGGGACTCGGGAGGCAGAGTCCCGGGTAGGTACTTGAAGACCATCCATGAAACAGCTGGACCAAATCTCTTGTCATATATATTTGCCCTGAAGTGTAAAGAGGTGAGCAAAAGCATTAAGTACATGTTTAATATTTCAACAGCTAATATTTTCATTTAGGTCTTATTTACCCTATAGTAGAACTGTGAATTCTTAGAATCTTTTTATATGCAAATGTGACAAAACACTAGGGCTCTTGTACAATCAGGCTGTTCCATATGCATGTTGTATAGCGTGGCCGTATAGAATGGGGGGAAAGTACTGAATTGGAAATCAGGAAATGTGAGTTCTGGTCCTGGATGTGTGATTAACCTCTTTGAGACTCAATTTCCATATCTTAAAAATAATGTTAGATTAATGATCTCTTAGGTGCTTCTCAGCTCTGAAATGCAATGACATGGAGCATAATTTGACTATTTAAAATTAGTGTAGGCATCAATAATTATTGCAGCTTTGCTTTTATGGCATACTGTTTTAATCATGAACGTATCATTTATTTGATGTCAATTTTTTTAAGGAATACAATCTCCAACTAAAACTTTTTTTGAGAAAAATATCCAGACAAACCACATGAAATTGCTTATATTTGACCATTTTTGACTGAACGAGTGGTAATTTTATGTGGCTCAACCTAATAGTATCCTTTAAAAAAGACCTACTTTAAGGCAAGATTTCCAGACATACGGTGATGTTTTAAAAATTATGTGAAAATCTGCAATGCACACAGAGAAAGAGGATGTGTTATAAAATCTATTCACTGTAATTTTCCACACATTCTATATCTTAAAAATGAATAAAGTTTTTCCTGCTCATATTCTCCTCCTATTAAATAAAATCTTACCACCATTTACAAAGTTCTTCGTAGTTTAAAGCAGCTCTTACGTGCTGGTATTTTATAACGTCCTTAAGAAGTGGGTAACAGCATCGCTCCAATGTCACAAAGAGGAAACTGAGGCTGAAGAAGTTAAGTCATCTGCTCAAGACATCAGAAGGGGGTCTGGACTCCAGCCAAGATAACAGTGTCCCAGAGGTCTTGCTCTCTCCCCTTCTGCCAGATGTGCAGCCCGTGAATATCAGCACATTAGGAAAGATACAAACATCATCTCCTGATCACCGAACGCACTGAAACGGAGGCTCCTAGCGATGAATGGGATGAACACACATTGAGATGAGAGCTGCCGCCTTCTTCTTTCTCTTAGTGTCACCTCAGAGCCGACAAAGCTGGTGGCTTGTGCATTCCAAGACCCGCCCCTTCCTGGGAGTTCTTGGCTCCCCGTAGAGGAGGTGATGTTCCAGGAGTCACCGAAACTTCTGCTTCAGGAGATCTGTCCAGTGGCCACGGAGCCAGGTCTCGCGTGCCGCCAAAAGGCTTCCTGGAAATGTTCCAATAACATGGATTCTTGCCAAGGGGACAGTAAATTTCTATCAGAAAAAATGTGATACTTTGGCAAAAACCAGACCTTGAGAACACATTGATCAGCTGATTTCCCACAAAAGAGAGTGGTAAAGGGAAACACAGCACTGCCGATATTTACAATTGCTAAAATAGTGAGATGACAATTCACAAATCAATCCATGTAATTAAAGCCAACGTGCTGGCCAGGGTGACCGTCAAGTGAGCATCTGAGCCAGAGCCCCATTGTTTACCCGACTGGAACCTGACATGGAAACTAGGGCAAGGGGCTGCGGGGATGACTCAGAAAAACCAGGTCTCTTTAGGAAGCACCTCAACCAACAAATTGACAACAGGGACTGAGACAGGAACCTGTGCACTAATGTTGGAAGTAGCACTAGATTCGTAAGAAGCGAAACGTGGAAGGAACACAAATGTCCTCCCTGACGAACCTATAAACAACATGTGATACCCATGTAAGACATATTGATACAGGCTACACCTTGGATGAATCTTGAAAATACTCTGTTCTGTGAATGAAGCTCATCACAAAAGACAAATACTGTCCAATTCCATCTTGTACTAGCTAGGGTTCTCCTGGGACACAGAACCCACGGAATGAAAATATACAGAGACAGGGATATTTGTTTTTTATTATTTATTTATTTATTTATTTGAGACGGAGTCTCGCTCTGTCGCCCAGGTTGGAGTGCAGTGGTGCGACCTTGGCTCACTGCAAGCTCCGCCTCCCGGGTCCACACCCTTCTCCTGCGTCAGCCTCCCAAGTAGCTGGGACCACAGGTGCCCACCACCACGCCCAGCTAAGTTTTTTGTGTTTTTAGTAGAGACAGGGTTCCACCGTGTTAGCTAAGATGGTCTCGATCTCCTGACCTCGTGATCTGCCCGCCTCGGCCTCCCAAAGTGCTGGGACTACAGGCATGAGACACCGGGCCTGGCCGGGAGATTTGTTTTAAGGAATGGGCTCACATGACTGTGGAGGAAGGCAAGGCCATGACAGGCTGGGGACCCTGGGAAGAGCTGCAGAGGTCCCTCCGGGGAGACCAGCTTTTTCTCTCAAGCTGTGAACTGATTGGATGAGGCTCATCTGCACTGTGGAGATGAATTTGCTTTACTCCAAGTCTACTAATTGAAATGTTAATCTCATCCAAAAAATACCTTCACGGAAACGTCCACAATAATAATGTTTACCAAATATCTGGACACTGTGGCAACCAAGTTGACACTTAACATTAGCCATCACACACAGATGAAACATCTAGAATAGACACATTCATAGCCACAGTAAGTAGATGAGGGTAGATGAGAGGGGCTGAGAGAAGGGAAATTGTGGTGGAATGGTTTTATATCATACTACAATTTAAAAACAAGTACATAAATGAATGTTTTTATAAAGTAATCCAAACATGTGTGTGATAACTTTTTTCTCCAAAAGGCATTTCCTAGCAAAATGCTCACCTTTCATTCTATTGGGCTAGGAGGATAGATTTTATCAAAAACACTTGTTTATATCAACAGCTGTCATTCTTCCAGTGAGGAGTTTTCCTTTTTCTTCAAGTAATAAAGGGAAACCAGTGTCTCTCCCCCTCCTGCCTCTCATAAACCCAGTTCTTTTGTGGAGAGCCATCCAGGCAGCCAGAGGACCCCCAAGAAAGCAATACACGCCACTCAGCCCTCCCCTTCCCTGGTCCGAAACAGGGCTCTAAGCTTTGGGGAAAGTTTCCCATGGAAAGATGTATGCACACACACTCACGCACACACCTATGCACACACACTCATGCACACACGCACACACCCGTGAACACACACTCATGCACACACCCAGTCCTCAGCAGCAGGTATTTGCCGAGGGGCTCCACACCAGCTCACACAGTTGCACAACTGCACCCAAGGCGTCACCTCGGGCAGCCAATGCATGGTACTCTCCCCGTCCCGTACATTCAGACTTTTAGGGGACAGCTGTTTGGCCGGATAGGGATGCCGAGAGCTGGAGCAACAGGAAGGAGGCAACGCCGAGTGGTGGAATTTCAAAAGTCCGTGGAGAATCATGGGTTTCATCTGCATTTTAGAATCCCAACTGTGGTCCTTAGATGATACATGAATTTTTAAACCATGATGGGGATTTTAGAAAAGTAATATTTCATAATAAAAAAGGAAGAGGAAAGGAAGAAAATACTATATTAAGCTCTAAGCCAAATAACATTAAAGATAATGAGTATGACCTCCAACCTCTGAGAAGAGATGACTGCCTGGTGAGCACCCCTACCCACCTCCACTCCAGGCTGAGTCCCCAGGGGCAGGAGGCAGCTGAGTTTGGTAAATACAAATCCTCCTGGTTCAGGGGTGTGGTCCACATGAGAAGCAGCCAGGGACCACTGGCAAGAGCGGGGACCCAGAGTGGCCCCGAGGAAGGGCAGGCCTGGCCAGGCACTGCCTCATCTCTGAGAGGAGCCAGATTTGGGATTTAGATGTAAAATCTCCCATTTAAAGTATTGGTCATTCATTGAGGTTTGTTTGTAAAAACTGTAGAACACACACAACTGCAGGCTGGACTGGGTGACCTATATATGCCTTCCACCACCAGATTCACTTAGATAAAGAAGAGACAATTCGTAACAGCTGAAAGGTGGAAGGAACCCAAACGTCCACCCTGAAGAATCTATAAACAATATATGACACCCACGTAATGACATATTGATACTGGCTACACCTTGGATGAATCTTGAAAATATTCTGTTCTGTGAACAAAGCTGGTCACCAAAGACAAATACTGTCCAATTCCACCTTGTACTGGCCAGGGTTCTCCAGGGAAACAGTACCCATGGAATGAAAATATATGGAGAGAGGCAGATTTGTTTTAAGGGATTGGCTCACGTGACGGGAAGCCGGCATCAGGGTCCTGGAGCCTGGTAAGCTTAGGGTGGAGAAAAAGTCCTAAATGACCTGTTAATTAGGGTCTGGAAATAGTGAATCCATAGATATTCCCCAACCTCACTTTAATTTCCCTCCCTACCCCATCTTTAGAAGTGCTAATGGCAAAGAAAACACAGGGGAAAGAGGAGAAGCAAAGGCTGGGTGTGGACGACCTCCCAGGCACTCAGAGCTCAGACATCCTGTGGGATGGGACCCAGGAGGCCGAACAGAGATCACACCTGTCAGGCCAATCAGGGGGACAGGGAAATGCTGTGGAATTGGTGGCAAGAGAATGGTGTATTGAGTCAGCGGGTTTCCAAATAGGCTTTATTCTGGCTTTTAGGTTTCAGGACGTTTTCTAGCAGCCTGCCTTAACCAAAGTAAATATGTATTGAAATAAAGGCGCAGAGGCCAGGCGCAGTGGCTCATGCCTGTAATCCCAGCAGTTTGGGAGGCCCAGGCAGGCGGATCATGAGGTCAAATCGAGACCATCCTGGCTAACACGGTGAAACGCCGTCTCTACTAAAAATACAAAAATTAGCCAGGCATGGTGGCTGGTGCCTGTAGTCCCAGCTACTCGGGAGGCTGAGGCGGGAGAATGGCGTGAACCCGGGAGGTGGAGCTTGCAGTGGAGCCGTGATGGCGCCACTGCACTCCAGCCTGGGTGACAGAGCGAGACTCTGTCTCCAAAAAAAAAGAAAAGAAAAGAAAAGATAACAGGCCGGGCACAGTGGCTCATGCTTGTAATCCGAGCACACTTTGGGAGGCTAAGATGGGCAGATCACCTGAGGTCAGGAGTTTGAGACCAGCCTGGTCAACATGGTGAAACCCTGTCTCAACTAAAAATACAAAAATTAGCTGGGTATGGTGGTAGGCACCTGTAATCCCAGTTACTTGGGAGGCTGAGGCAGGAGAATTGCTTGAACCCGGGAGGCGGAGGTTGCAGTCAGCCAAGATTGCACCACTACACTCCAGCCTGGGTGACAGACTGAAGACTCCACCTCCAAAATAAATAAAATAAATAAATAAATACAAGAAAACAAATGAGCAAAATGCATCCCAGTGAGGTGTCCCTGGAACAAAGGTCCTCAGGTTGGAAGTGGGATTGGAGTAAATACCAGGGAGAAGGAGCGGCGCCCGTCCGGCAGACGGTGTCTCCCGCATGAACGTGACCCAGCTGGGCTGGCCGATAGGGAAGAAGACACAATCGTACCTTCCAGCAGCGCACGGTGGAGTGTAAGGAACCAGCCATCATAAGACAATGAAATAATTTCTTTACTAAAAGGAAAATAGTATGTTATGGGAGCCTAAAAGGTAGCAAGTCTATAAAAGTTGAAGTTAAAATTGTAAAACACAGAGAGCACCCTGGCAGCTCGGAGTTGCATTCCATCCCATCCCTTGCTGCTGGGCCTCACTTTCTGCCTGGCTCCCTCCAGTGCGTTTAAAAATTGCTCTGAACACAAACTCAGAGAAAACAGAGGCACTGGGCAAGCAGAGATTTTGCTTCAACTGATGAGGATGGCCTCATTCTGCGAGAAATTCCACCGGCTCACCCCCGTGAGGCATCTTCTGACCACATACCACCCAGCGTCAGAGAGTTTCACAGAAGCGACTAGGTCTACATAAGTAGAGAACACTGTTTTTAGAGGATTTTCAAGTGAGATGCTCTCCTCTGCCAATGAAGACTCTGACTTTGCTCTGCCAGCGTTTAGAGCAATAAGATACCAAAATGGTTAAAAGTCAAACCATCTATTCTTCTAAATACACTATACTGAAAATGACAGATCCATCTATTCATTTTGGGAACTGTATTCTTCATGCACTATTATTTCTTTTCAACTCCTAAATTATATGCTATAGTAGTTCCTAGAAAAGGAGTCAGATGAAAATAGGGGGAACTGGTGACTAAATTTCACTCGACGTAGGATGAACGCACACGTTATTCATATACTCTAAATCTACACTTGGACAAATTTGTTTGGAAAAACCCTATATGAGATTGCTCATTATTATAATCATTTTGATGTTTCAATGAGTTTTTGGTCTATATTAAAGTTGATTTTAGGATATGGTCATTTCTTGGAGTGGCACACAATTTCATGGAAGCAGGGCAGAGGCGTGTGGGCATATATTTCATGATGGGCACATGGGTGCTGGAGGAAGGAGGTTAAACAAATCATATTTTAATTTTTGGCTGGTTTGCTGAAATTTCAAGAGAGCCTGCCCAGCACATCTGAGGACAAAATGAAATGTTTTGTATACCTATGAAACACACAGTGTGTGGCATGGAAGAGACACTTGGTACCTTTATTCATGAATGGGGGCTCCACACTGACTAAAGAAGGGAAGGCATGGGAAGGGGACAGGAACCATCCTGGGACAGAAATGAAAGAGAAGGAACTGAGACACCTACCTTCTGGAGCTTTTCTCGGGCTCCGCCTGGCAGAACCCCGTTATCTGTTGCATCTCCACTCAGCGCTCACCTTCTCTTCCCGCCGAGCAACCCACCAAGCCAGGGAAACAAGTCCTGCCAGCCAAGCTCCCGCACCCCACAGGCCTGCTTTCACGTCATCATCACCATCATCATCATCATCATCATCAATGACATCTGTAGCTACAGTCACTGGGCCTCAGCCACTTGACTAACCCGAGCGTCTTTCTGCCTCTGTTTCTGCACAGCTCCTCCTCTCCCTGGAGCTTACAGGATGGCGTTCCTCAGCCCCCTATGTGTGTCTGTCACCTCTCCTGAATGGGCGGCTCTTCGAAAGGGGGATGCTATTCCCATTTACTGTGCATTCCCACCCCCAACGCTGAGTAAATGCGGCCTCAGTCCTTAGTGAGTAGTTGAATCTTTACTGCCTTTGGGCATATTTGTTGAACATCATAGTGTAACCATTGCAGACAGTTCCATCTATAATGCCAATTAGAATGTCACACTGATTGCATCCCAGCAGGGACCCCTAACAGGTGAACCAGTCATCAAAACCAATATCCGTGGCCAATGTGACGACACAGATATTGCTCTAAAAACCTTCATTTGGGGGCCAAGCACTGTGGCTCACACCTGTAATCCCAGCACTTTGGGAGGCCGAGACGGGCGGATCACTTGAGGTCAGGAGTTCGAGACCAGCCTGGCCAAAAACATGGTGAAATCCAATCTCTATTAAAAATACAAAAAATTAGCTGGGTGTGGTGGCACGCACCTGTAATCCCCTCTACTAGCGAGGCTGAGGTGGGAGAACTGCTGGAACCCAGGAAGAGGAGGTTACAGCGAGTTGAGATTGTGCCATTACACTCCAGCATGTGAGACAGAGCGAGACTCTGTCTCAAAAAACAAACAAACAAAAAACAAAAAAAGCAAAACCCATCATTTGGGATGGTTTACATTAAATTTTAATGTTGCTTTTTTGTGGATTTTACAAAGGTCACAAATGTACACTTAGATATTTGTGTTCTCCTGCAAGATATTATGAATCTTTAATATTATAAATGTATCGGCCGGGCGCGGGGGCTCACGCCTATAATCCCAGCACTTTGGGAGGCTGAGGCGGGTGGATCACGAAGTCAGGAGATGGAGACCATCCCGGTGAACAGGGTGAAACCCCATCTCTACTAAAAATACAAAAAATTAGCCAGGCATGGTGGCTGGTGCCTGTAGTCCCAGCTACTCAGGAGGCTGAGGCAGGAGAATGGCGTGAACCCGGGAGGTGGAGCTTGCAGTGAGTGGAGATCGCACCACTGCACTCCAGCCTGGGTGACAGAGCGAGACTCCGTCTCAAAAAAAAAAAAAAAAGAAAAAAGAAGAAAAAATATTATAAATGCATTCAATCCAATATCACAAATTAACTAAGATGGGAGCAACACTGATCATCCCACTGTGAACACTCTATGACTCCAGCACAATTGTATGCCATTAAAATAATGTACATTCTGGAACACTATCAACTGGGATGGGAAAAAACAGGTTCTGCAAGTTACTCAATGTCATACAAATGCCCTGCTTTCTAAACAAGCACATGGCTTATGGTGATGGGAGAAGAGAGGTTCTGGAAAGGGTTAAAACCCTGTGCCTGCGGACACTGCCTGTACCTGCAGACCACCTCCATCTGAAGGTAGCTGCAAAGCCACTTGAAGCCATCTCACTTTCACCAGGGCAGAGGGATGTGGTTTGAATACGAATGTCCTTTCCGATTTGCCATATTGTGTATTAGTTCCATTGTAGTCTGCTTACCTTCCTTGCTATGTTTTTTTTTATTTTTATTTTTTTGTTTGTTTGTTTTGAGATGGAGTCTCCCTCTGTCGCCCAGGCTGGAGTGCAGTGGCACGATCTCAGCTCACTGCAAGCTCCGCCTCCTGGGTTCACGCCATTCTCCTGCCTCAGCCTCCCGAGTAGCTGGGAGTACAGGAACCCACCACCACACCTGGCTAATTTTTTTTTGTATTTTCAGTAGGGACGGGGTTTCACCATGTTAGCCAGGATAATCTTGATCTCCAGACCTCAGGATCCGCCTGCCTCAGTCTCTCAAAGTGCTGGGATTGCAAATGTGAGCCACCGTGCCCGGCCCCTTGCTAAGTTTTTAGGGAGCAAATGACCTCTGGGCAACCCCTTTCAACTACAAAGTTCCATTATCAGAGCAGTATAATATTCTTTAAAGAACAGCAACAAATACACGGGCATGCTTTCAGTAACCGCAACTTTATGCCCAGTTCACAGTTAAATATGCTGACATGGCAGGATGCAATGATTTTCCCACATCACAGATCAAGTTATTAGATCAGTTTTTTATTCTTTTCAAAGTGCTTTCTCATATGTCTTTCAACCAAATCTATTTACTGAATCTCTATGTAGCACTTATTTTGTATCATGCTCTATTCCACATGCTTTAAAAATATGAACTCACTTAAGCCTCACACAGCCTACGAAGTAGGTCCTGCCACTCTCCCTATTTGCAGAGGAGAAAACTGTGGCCCGGCCACTGGTCCTGCAGTTGGGAAGCAGTAGAGGCAGTGTTCAAACACAGGCAGCCTGCCCAGAGCACATGGTTCCAACAACCGCACTGTGCCGCCTCCAACAAACTGTGCGCATCCACTTCCCAAGCTTTGTTCTTTTGTCTTGTGTGGGAAAGGTTTTATTTTAATCAACTGTATACACCAGGCTTTGAAAAGCAATTTGCCTCAAACCGTAAAAGGATGAAACTTGGATGACAGTGGGAAGCCTTTCCATTCCCCTTCCCCCTCGGCCCTTCTAAAGGCCTGTCATCTGTGGGCCCACCTGCCCAGAATCCACCTGGCCAAGACCCACCTGTCTAAAACTCTCCTGCCCAGAATCCACCTGCCCAAGACCCACTTGTCTAAAATTCACCTGCCCATAATTCCCCTGCCCAGGACCCACCTGTCTAAAACTCCCCTGCCCAGGACCCACCTGCCCAAGACCCACCTGTCTAACACTCACCTGCCCAGAACTCCCCTGCCTAGGGCACACCTACCCAGAATCCACCTTCCCAGAATCCACCTACCTAGGAGCCATCTGCCTGGAACTCACCTGCCCAGGACCCATTCACCCAGGACCCACCTGCCCAGGACCCCACCTGTCCAAAACTTACCTGACTAGAATCCACCTGCCCAGAACCCACCCACCCAGAATCCACCTGCCCATGACCCGCCTGCCCAGGACCCACCTGCCCAGAATCTAGCTTCCCTGAACCCACCTTCTCAGAATCTGGCTGCTGAGAATCCACCTGCCCAGAACCCACCTATTCCAGAATCCACCTGCCCGGACCCACCTGCTCAGGACCCACCTGCCTAGGACCCATCTATTCCAGAATCCAACCACCCAGAACCCACCTGCCCAGAACCCACCCCTCCTGCCCAGAAGAACCCACCTACCCAGGATGTACCTGCTGAAGGCCCACTCCACCTGCCCAAGACCCAGTTGCCCAAGACCTACTCCACCTACTCAGGAGCCATCTGCCCAGGCCCTCACCCACAGACGGCCAGGTATGGCCACACCTGGGTCCTTTCCTCATCAAATGACTTCTCATGTCCACCTCCTTGGGGCTGTCTTGGAGCTGCCATTTGCTGCCCTTGTGAGTTTGGGTGAGTTACACTGGGGGACAGAACCCTCCAAGCAGTGTGAACTCCAAAGAGCCAGCACTCCCAGTGAACTCACCCACACCAAATCTGGAAGAGCAGCCATGTCTTGTGACCTTCCAGGCACACCAACTGCAGCCCAAAGTCATCCGCAGACATTTCCCAAGCCAGGTACAAGTGACACCCAAGGCATGCTGCCTGGCCACAGAAGCAGGTCTTTTGCCTTTTACTCTTAACCGTTTTGAAGTCAGTGATGTCCCCAAAGGGGCAGGTCTTTGGCCTTTTATCCTTAAGCATTTGGAAGTCAGTGATGTCCCCAAGGGGGTTATTGCTTCCCCAGGGAATCACAGTTTAGTGGCAGATCCTTTCCAACCCACAACAGCTGTCATGCCTGAGACAGTTCAAGCAAGCTTTAGGGACATAGGAAAAGAGCATCCCAGGCCCGTTCTGATCAGTGGGAATCTAAGATCTCCTGGGGAAGGCGAGATTTGAATGTGTCCTGGAGAGCAGGTAGGCATTGGTGGTAGACACTGTAGTGGGCCACCCAGAGTCCCCCTCAACCAAGTGCTGTCCCGCCAGCTACAGAAAGTGTCGACTATTGACAGCCCCTATCTGGGGACTCTCCAGGAACTGCCCTTCTTGAAGGGAAGCTCACCCAAGCACTGGACACACCCTCCCTGGACACAGCCTATCCCCAGCGAGGACCAGTTGCAACACCGGGCCTCCTGCCTCAGGTGGAGCGACTCTCAGGGCTCCCAGACTCAGAACCCTCCGTGGGGTCGGCCGAGGCCTCTGTTGCAACTGTTCCTCAGTTCACCTTCTTCTTCTGCCCACCCTGGGTCCTGCCATTCTTCAAGTGTGGCTCCTGAGAGCACTGGCCTGTGCGCCCCTGCATGCAAATCACAGCCGACCGTGTGAGCACTCACCGCAGGGGAACAGCCTTCCACCACCTCCACCTCCGCCTCTCCACCAAGCCCTCTAGGAGCACCAGGCCTCAGCTTCCTCATCTGTAAGACAGGGGTCAAAATGGTCTTAATTCTCAGAGTGTCATAAGCATGAAATGAGAACGTGCACAGAAAGTCCTTACTCAGGCTTGATGTGCAGTGAACGCACCATAGAAGTGGTGATATGTGGCCGGGCGCGGTGGCTCACGCCTGTAATCCCAGCACTTTGGGAGGCCGAGGCGGGCGGATCACAAGGTCAGGAAATCGAGACCATCCTGGCTAACACGGTGAAACCCCATCTGTACTAAAAATGCAAAAAACTAGCCAGGCGTGGCGGCGCCTGTTGTCCCAGCTACTCCGGAGGCTGAGGCAGGAGAATGGCGGGAACCCGGGAGGCGGAGCTTGCAGTGAGCTGAGATTGCGCAAGCCGGGCGTGATGGCGGCGCCTGTGGTCCCAGCTACTCGGGAGGCTGAGGCAGTAGAATGGCGGGAACTGGGGAGGCGGAGCTTGCAGTGAGCGGAGATGGCGCCACTGCACTCCAGCCTGGGCGACAAAGCAAGACTCCAAAAAAGAAAAGAAAGAAAAACCAAAAAGAAGTAGCGATATTTATGATGATGTTCTTCATCACAGAAAGCATGGAAAATACAGAAAGACACAGAGAAGACAGTAAATTCACCCATGGCTCTACTTCCCGGAAACAGGTCCTACCACGATTTCAGGTGGGGGTGCTCGCGCATGCGTACCAACACGCGGGCCTTAGGAAAATCAACTCGGGATCCCAGCGTGGACCCACACACGCGACTGCCATTCTCTACCGCTTTTCTGCTTTAATTTTCTCCTTAAATTGGTCATTTGCTGTGAAATGCACATTCCACTTCTGGGTAGTGTGCACCGCCCGTCTCCCCCCACGGAGTGCAGGAAGGTGGCAATGTGGCTGTGCTCCAGGCCGAGGCCACGCAGCTGGCGGGTGGGGGGCGCAGGCGGGGGCAGCCTTGGTGCACGAGGCCTTTCATTTGTTGGTTACAGCTGGAAGAATTCGGATATAGTTGTTGACCGAGAGAAGAATCCAAAACTGAGGAGCAGAAAATAACGAGGAATGAAGAAAGGAAACAGGAAGAGGTTGACCTTATGGATGGAAAGGGAGCTCCTCTTTCTCCAAAGCCAGAAGGAAAAGGAAGATTTAGAGCAGAGGAGGGTAAGTTTCCCCCGGATAATATGGATCCAGTTGCATAATGCGGCCAGGATGTTATCTGCAAAGAAGCTGTGGGGAGGAGAAGGCAGAGCAAGGAGAGCAGGGCTGAGGTTGTGGGAGATTCAGCCGGAAATGACAAAACAGAAACAAAACGTGACCAAGGCCATTTGGGGTCCAGCTGAAGTTCAGTGGCTTAGATGTGTAGCAAGTCCCATGAGCACTGTTGCACGACTTGCCCACAGCTGTTCACATATGGACTTTGCAGCTCTCATTCACTCCAGCCGTGGCGGGAGAGCCAGAGAGCCAGGCAGGTGCGTGGGAAGGGAGAGGAGAAAGGGAGGACGCGCTGCGGATTCCGTATTTATCCTAGTAGTCATCCAGACACGCTTCCCTCTCCAATCTCCAAACAGGAAGAGGCAGAAACTGTCTACCATTTAGACGGGAGGTGTCAGTGCCCCTGGAGGCTGTGGCCATTGCCAGGGAGACCCCACTCTGCACAGCTCACAAACACACCGTGTGTGTGTGTGTGTGTGTGTGTGTGTGTGTGTGCAGGGTCCTCACCCGCCCTGGGCAGCAGATGGGGAGTTCTACGTCCACTTTGTCACGCAGACAATGAAGGGGACCGCAGAAGGGGCTTCCCCAAGGACACAGAGCCAGTGGCCGCCTCACTGTGTGCCCCTCAGCGGGCGTTTCCACACTGCCTGGCAACTTTGAGAACAGCCGCTCTCGCTCGGTCTCCAGTGAAACTTGAAACCATTTGCATCTGCAAGTACTTTACTTATTGCATTTGAAAGGCATGCACATTTTTAAAGGGACACTGTTTTTAGCTCCTGCGTCCCTGAGTCATCCCGCATAATCTGACTTTATGAGACAGGGTCCCCTAAGGAGTGTCCTTGCCTTGACAGTCCTGTCTTGAAAGCTGTGCAGACCAAGTGGTGCCATATATATTGTTTTAAACTTATGGACTACCTAGAAAAAAGGTGCAATAGTAAAAAAAGCAAAACTTTTAATATTCAATGACAAACACAGAAAATATGGAAAAATTAAATGTTAATGTGTTGGGATGACTGGATTTTGAACAAATTTTATTTATTGAATTGATATGAAGTTTATGGAATGGGGATAAATAGAGCTTGTTTCATACGATTATATATTTAGGTATTCGCTGACATATATCTGTATACATAAACATGTATGTATCGCTGTGTTTACATACAGACACACATAACATGTATGCATAAAACACATATATTGGTACCAAATTACTAAACTGGAAATTGTGTCGCTCATCCTACTCTATTATATGAAACATCAGGCAACAGTAGGTATTGGAAAATGCTAAGTCTGCGTGATCCCGGCAAGGGCAGATCCTGCCACTGGAGTTCTGGAATGCATCTCTCCCCACTTGGCAAAGATGCAGGGTGCAGAGGGGGTGTCAGCAGAGGGGTTGGGTGCAGAGGGGTTGCAGACCTACCACAGGAGGACTTTATCAAGAGATGTGGGTTTTCTGGACATCCAGGACGCCCACAATGGGGTGACAGAATTGCCTGTGGAGTGGAGTCTTAGTATTGAACTTGGCAGCTGCTACCGGATGCTCTTCTGGCACCTATGTTTTCAGAAAAGCAGGAGCTGGCCAAGAGTATTTGCCAGATTTCTCCCCGGATTGGACTGATTCTGCACTCAGCCCAGCTTTTTTTGTTTTTTGTTTTTTGTTTTTTTGAGACAGATCTGGCTCTGTCACCCAGGCTGGAGTGCAGTGGTGTAAGCTCGGCTCACTGTGACCTCCACTTCCCCAGTTCAAGCGATTCTTCTGCCTCAGCTTCCTGAGTAGCTGGGACTACAGGCGCCCGCCACCACGCCCGGCTAATTTTTGTATTTTTAGTAGAGACGGGGTTTCAGCTTGTTAGTCAGGCTGGTCTTGAACTCCTGACCTCAGGTGATCTGCCCACCTTGACCTCCCAAAAGTGCTGGGATTACAGGCGTGAGCCACTGTGCCCAACCTCAAACCAGCTTTAATCTGAGGGACGTGCATGCTTTCCACAGGCCCCACCAGTCTTTCTAGTGTCCTTGGCCCTTAAGTGCATTTCCTCTCTGAAGAAGTCCTTCCTCCACCATGTTGTCCCAGCCTGAAATTGTCCCTCATTATGGAGACTTGAGAGGTGTCTCCCACTGTCTCTCAAGGGGTGAGGGTTTGCCTGACCAGACACCAGAGCTGGGGCACACCCCCTCCAGTTCACCCTGATGAGCTCCTTAGGCCACCACAGGGTCAAACTCAGGTTTAATAGCAGCAGCATTCACAGTAGCCACAATATGGAAACAATGCAAGCATCCCTCCACGGGTGAATGGATAAGTAAAGTGTGCTGTATCTCCACAATGGAATATTATTCACTCATTAAAAGGAGGGAACACTGGCATATGCCACAACGTGGATAAACCTCGAAAGCCTTATGCTGAGTGGAGGACGTCAGGCACAAAATAACCATAGATTGTTATGAGCCCAGTTGTATGAAATGTCCAGAACAGGCAGATCCATAGAGACAGAAAGCAGACAGAAGTGACCAGGGTCTGGAGGAGTCAGGGATGGGGAATGGTTGCTAATGGGTCCGAGAGGGCTTTCCTTTCTGCATGAGGACAGTGTTTTGAAACTAGAGGTGATGGTTACATAACACTGTGAATACGCTAAATGCCACTGAATTGTACACTTTTTATTTTATGCTATGTGAGTTTTACTTCAGTTAAAAAAATAGATGTAAGGTTCAGAGAGATTTAGGGGTTGGAGGGTAGGGATTTAGGATTCAAAGGAGCTTGACTAAGGAGCTGAGAATCTTAAATATATTTCCAGTGTCACTGGGTTACTGGCTGACCTCTGTGTGTTACCTTGGTACCCAACCCCAATCGACTGCTTTGTTCTGTGAGAAAAAGCACTCTGAGCTTCAAGTAACTGAAGTAACTGACTTAGAAACAAACCTTTGGAATATAATCTTTTTCTTTTTAATTGTTGGGGACTATCTGTAATTTAGTCTCTAAAATATAGTTAATCTTTGGCTCTTGCTCTGAATTAATCAATAAAAAAGACATCATAGTAGTAATCTTTGGGGAAGTGAAATTCAATTTAATCCATTTTTTCTATTTGTTAGCTCCTCTGGTAATTGGTTTGATGGGGAAGAAGTTTGAAGTTATTGGTTAAATAGAGGTTTTTGGATTATCTGTGAATTTCAATTATCCATGCTTCACCTGGCCCCAATTAGCACTAATAATCGAGTTAACTGAATAGAAGTCATTTCCCATCATATCAGTTTTGCTATAGGCTTATTAATTGTTTCACTAATGGGCCCCCCAAAAGACAAAGCCCCTTTCTCCATCAGGCACTTACACCCCTATACCACAATTTGTCAAACTAGTGCTATATTGTTAATAGTATGAAACAAATGCTCTTAGTAACAAAACATATGTAGCTGAGGAGTGAAACCAGAAATGTCTAAAGTGCATTTATAGTCAGAAGGTATTACAAGACATTTCTAAAGTCTAGTTAGAAATCTTAATCAACGTTTTCAAGTGATTTGTATTTTCAATTTCAGTCGAGGTTGTCACTGTCTTAATTTATCCTGATTTCAATTAAGATGGCTTTTAAAAGTGCCTGTTAATTTTAGCAATCTACCCATTTTCAGATGTGTTATTTATGTTTACCAATCACAATGTACATGCCTTTTAAGGTTTCAATTTCTCTTCTTGGACACATTTGTATTTATATTAAACACAATAAATATCTCCCATTCCAAGAGCCCAGTTTTGACCTTCTTTGATCTCTGAGTCCCAACATCCCTTAACTTGACATATAAATTAGCCCAGCCCCTCCCGGGAGGCTGGCACCTGAGGGTAGTGTTTCCTCCACTCCCTCGCCCCCTTTTGAATCTCCAGCATCATGTTTTTCCATTGCCATGGAGATGCAGCTATGTACACAGAGTGCAACAAACCCAGCGAATGGGAAAAGTCCCGGCCGAGATAGAATTACTAACTAAACAAATGCTATTGGTAACAGGGTGCCAGGGAGGGATACCCAAGTTCTCCTTTTCTCCCCACAATCAGATTACAGGTAAAAGTGCAAACAGCTAGATGAAAGCTGACACAGTGGTTCTTTTAAAGACACAGCGGACATATTACTCTCAGGAAAACACGGCGTTGGCTGCAGATCAGATCGACAGGAGAGCTGTGCAGATGTGGGAGGTTTAGTGCGCCTTTTGTAAAAATATTGCTGTCCTAAACCCCAGATCATGGTCTTATGGCTAAATAAAGAAAACAGAGCAAACAACTGAGAGTCCAACAGCAGCAAGGACTCGGTGAAAAGCCCTGGCGTTCTCTCCGATAGCACTCTCCATATTGTCACGTGTGGGGCGAATAATAATTGGCGCCTCACTGGCACTGGTACACAGCTACTCGCTGGGGCAGTTTCACTCAAGAATTAATAAATTAATTAACACACCGTTCTTTCTATGGTTTCTAAAATAAGAAAATTGCCTATTCAACCCTCTGAGTACCCGATAAATAGGCTTCTGTTTTGCTTTTGTAGGTATATTTATGTCCTTTATTTTTATTTATTTTTAATGGTATATTTGATCTTGGTTAAAGAACCACAGATAAATTAGAAAACACAACTATATGATGAAGAAGTAAATGGAAATTTTCATTTAAAGAAAGTCTGATTTTTTTTTTTTTTAGATAGGCAGTTCACAAACATTTTCTAAATGCAAAAATCATATGGAAACAACATATAAAGCGTTCATTATTTTGTAACTTTGGTAAATAGCAACTGACCATGGTCCAATGTGTAAACTATGATGTTAATTGTGAAATTGTATCTATCTTCCTTGCCTGCTTTTTGTGACATATCTCAGTCACTTTTCTTGCAAAACATAATTGAACTCAGCCGTGTGTGTGGATTTCTGTGTGTCTGTCAACTTTTCAATTCTACTTGATTTAAGGTTTGAAAACCCCAAAGCTGTCTTGAGCAACCTCACAGCAACAGCATGCTGGTGGAATAGTTTCAGGGGCCTTTTATCAGGCTTTTCAGTTAGTTTAAAAATATTATTAATTTGCCAGTTAGTCTCGACAATCTCTGAATGTTTTTGATAGTTATTCAATAGAGTTATAAATAGTGTAGTTTTTTTGTTTAAATAGCATTTTTCTCATTCCTGAAGATTGTTTTCTACCCCCATTTTCCACTTAACTTTAAACGAACTAAAGTGTTTTAACTTCCCTTAGAAGTTATTTCCAGGTAACAAAAATCAGTTAAGAAAATGTTAAAGTCAACTTAATTTTCCTTTTCTAATTTAAAAATATTTAGTTCATTCTTTCAAGCAAATCTTTCCTTCTCAGTATGAAGACTTTGTGGGTTTGTCCTGATCAACATCCTCAACCCAGATTTCAAACCTGGATATTGTCTGAAAGAAATGGCCTTTTAAAAATATTAACCTCCCCAAGCATTATGGGGCTTTCGATAGTGCAAAATTGGCACCCCTGGAGATGTATTTAGAAAATAAACTTCAATAGAAACTGCCCTGCATGGTTGTGATGAGATACCATAATGTTAGGGCAGGTGGGCATCACCGGGAGCTTGGGAAGTCAGATTCCAAAGGGATTGCTGAAGTTACCAATATTTGCCAAATAGTCCTCTACACAACATTGCACAGTTTAAACACCTGTTTCTTAGCAACCTGATAAACTAGGTAAATCCCATCACTGCTTTAGTTTTCTTATATAAGATATGTACTATAGAAAATAAGAATACCCCCAGCCTGACCAATATGGTCAAACCCTGTCTCTATTAAAAATACAAAAACTGGGGAGCCGGGCATGGTGGCTCAAGCCTGTAATCCCAACACTTTGGGAGGCCAAGGTGGGTGGATCACAAGGTCAGGAGATTGAGACATCCTGGCTAACACAGTGAAACCCTGTCTCTACTAAAAATACAAAAAATTAGCCAGGCGTGGTGGTGGGTGCCTGTAGTCCCAGCTACTTGGGAGGCTGAGGCAGGAGAATGGCATAAACCTGGGAGGCGGAGCTTGCAGTGAGCCGAGATTGTGCCACTGCACTCCAGCCTGGGCAACAGAGCGAGACTCCATCTCAAAACAAAACAAAAACAAAAAACAAACAAAAAAAATTAGCCAGGCGTGGTGGCATGCGGCCTGTAGTCCCAGCTACTCAGGAGGCTGAGACAAAAGAATTGCTTGAACCAGGGAGGCGGAGGTTGCAGTGAGCTGAGATTGCGTGACTGCACTCCAGCCTGGGTGAGAGCGAGATTCTGTCTCAAAAAAAGAAAAAAACAAAAATACCAGCCTGGTACAGTGGCTCACTCCTATAATCCCAGGACTTTGGGAGGTCAAGGTAGGAGGATAACTTGAGTCCAGAATTTGAGACCAGTCTGGGCAACATAGCAAGACACTATCTCTGCAAACAAAATTTGTTTTAATTAGCCGGGTGTGGTGCTGTGTATCTGCAATTGCAGCTGCTTGGGAGACTGAGGTGGGAAGATCGCTTGAGCCCAGGAGTTCAAGGCTGCCATAACCCCTAATCAGGCCACTGCACTTCAGCCTGGGTGACAGAGTGAGACTTCATCTCAGAAAATAAAAAGAAAAGGAAGAAATAAAGAATGAAAGAAAGAAGAGAGAGAGAGAAAGAAAAAAGAAAGAAAAAGAGACAAAAAAGGAAGGAAAGAAAGAAAGAAGAGGAGAAAAGAGAGAAAGAAAAGAAAGAAGAGAGAAAAAAAGAATGAAGAAAGGAAGGAAGCAAGCGAGAGAGAGGGAAAATAAATGCTTCGTAACTGCCAGTTTTTGTCATTATGGATGTTATAACATAATTATTTGTATTATTGTAAATAATGCAATTTTTAAATGGTCTCTATCGAATGAGCAAGGATTTCTCTGAAGCGCTTTATTTATGATGTGGTCTCTTGGATGTGGCCTGTGATGCCAGCGCTCCCAGGCACAGCATTTCAGGAATGGCTGCTTTGCTTACTTTCGGAACAAACGGGAACGCGTAGTGGCAGAGAAGCACACAGACCTCCCTAGGCCGGCCCAGGAGCACGTCGCTGCTGCTGTGCGGGGAACGAAGTTCCCACTTAGTCACAGACGGTTCTGTGTCTGAAGAGGCGGCTCATTTAGTATGAAAGGAGGTAGCTGCAGCAGGGTGAGGAGGCCCGGCCTTCTGTGCGCACAGTACTCACCCTAACCTTCACTCAACCTCTCCACGCTCCCACTCCCCCAAATCTCCCTGCCCCGTGATAAACACATGGAGCTCTGGCTGAATGCTCATTTAAAAGAGTTTAGTCTTTGTTAAAAAGTTTCCTAGGATTTTCACTGGTTGAAATCAAGGATGTTGTCTGAAAGCCCGTGTGTGCGTCATCATGTTTATAGTCTTCTATACTCTTTGCGAGGCTGTGTTCATTTAAAACCCGCTTCTCTCCAAAACCTCTGCTTCCCATGGCTATCTAAATGCACTGAAAATAAAATCTGAAGGTTCATTTTTATGTGGTTTAAGTTTCTCAAAGGGTCTTAGCAATATATTGCTTTGGATTGTTAGAAATCAGAGGTATTCTTTTAAATTGGCATTGTTATTGAAATAACGAAAGACATCTCCCGGGAGCCATTTAGAAGCAGTTTGTTAGGACCAAAGTTCCCAAGTAGTTGAACTGTACTTTTCCGGTTCGCCTGCATACTATGATATAAAGAATGATGGAGAAGCGATGTGAGTTGCTGAAGTGGAGTGTGCCTGACAGTGTGCCTTTCATGAACACACCCATGGCAAGTGTGAGCCACGCTCTTACTTCTGTGTGTGGCTCTTGAAGGCCTCCGTGAGGGCTGCTGTTCCGGGATGCTTGTGTCCGGTCAACCTGTGTGACTGAGACCGAAGAATAATTTCAAACATGATACCGATGAAAAATAAAGCCTCGCCGATCAATCTTGTATGCTATAATAAATCAGTCAACTCCCCAAACCTAAAACCCACCAAAATGGCAGGAAGGAGGTTATTTGAAAATGAAAAAAAAATTATAAATAAAGAAAGGGACTTCATTTAGCTGGAGCAATGTCAGTCCTGAAACTCGTTATTGCCATGCAGATAACTGTTGCAAATTAAATGTCCCCCCTTGTGGCATAGACAATAGAAAAGTCTTTTAAACATTATATTTAAAAATGCTTTTTCTAGTTACGAAAATATGCAATGGTTTTTAACCATATAATTTGGTGCATATAAGTAGCCTCTAAATAGGTTGCCATGAGTGAAGACTGACAAAGAACGTTATTAAGCCTTTAAAGAAGGCAGACAGCTATGCCGTAGTTTTCAGAAAAAAAGCACCTTTCCAAGTTTTACTGAGAACAAGACGACGATTTTCTCTTACGAGAACATGAAAGCCATAAATTTCCCCTTTTCTCCCCATTTAAGTGGATGGGACTCAACAGGGAGGAGGAAGCTCTGCTCAGCTGTCAGCTTTTTTATTTTTTAGGTTGAGATTCAGGCCTTGCAGTTTTTAAAGTTAATCGTTAACTGCTCTGAAATCTTGATGGCATTTCAGTGGAAATATAAATATGCTACTTTCCACAGTATTCTTCCTTGTTTTTTTTTTTTTATTTTACCCTAAAAGTCTAGAAGTTTTGTACCAGTGTGATTCCTGCCGGCTGAGGTGGAAACTCTGTACCTGCACTTATTTCAACAGGGAATTTGGGATAAATAAGATGGGTAACAGGAAGGCTGAACACCCTCAGACCGAATACTTAATTTGCACATTAAAAGCTGATCATTAATCCTATATTTTAATCCTACAAATGTCAGGAGCTATTATTTCCTAGGGCATATGACGGTGCTAGGAATAAACTGGACTGTGTTTTGTTACAAAGCCCGTGAATAAACATAAGAACAGTTGCTGTATCAAACCCAAAGGCCATTAAATACTACTTTAGGAATCCATTTGTTATCACATTACCACTAAGGGTAGGAATCCTACAGCACATGATAACCAAAGAAGAATCGTAACTGGAAGAGAATGGTATTAAAATCCAACTATAGCTATAAATACAATATCTATAAATATATACATACACATTCACACATATTATGGTACTGCAATGCATGCCTGAAGTTTCATGTTATTTAAGGGAAATAAAGAATAAGGCTTCAAGTAGCCAAAGGACCATTGATTTTTTTCAGTGTTTGAGAAAAACCCAGAAACAGAGATCAAGCTAAGATGTTTAAAGCATAGCTGGCCAAATGATGTTTTCAAGTGATGCTAACATAAATCAGTAGGACCAGCAATAGTTTACCTAAATTCTGAGAAATCAGTAAATCAAATAAATAAAAAGGCTGCCTTTGGATCAAACTGTAGTTTCTAACAAGGCTGCCTCCTGAGTGGGATGTGCTTGTTCATTAAGCTTTTTAAGCTGGGATTCACTAATGCCACTTGAAAAGGGTGGGCACCTTGCAATCCAGACACCGAACAATGCTGCCCCAAAGCTTATTAAGTTTAAGTTTTATACAAATAGCTACTTAGAATGATTTGCTCAAAAATGTGCACACTGATTTCAAAATAACAGTTCTTCTTACAGTCGAACCAAAAAAAGCAAAGGAAAAATGAAGCTGAAACAGTGACAAGAAATTAGGTTGCTCTTGATTTTGTTTTGAAATGGTACATTTGAATCACTTTCTCTAATTTTAACATGACTTTTAAAATGTGTAGGTCTTAAATAAAGTTAACAAACTAATGAATGAATATATGCAAATTGTCAGCCTGAAAAACATAAAAGCAAAATGCAGCACATTTTCCCCACACATCTGAGTTTATATCCTTTTACATTTTGTCAAATTCGAGATCCTTCTGAGAAACTTTAAGGAGAATGTGTTATTTGTTTAAGCTAGAGCTACATTCATTGTGTAAAAATAGGGGCTCGCAATTACTATGTGGCTTTGGTTGTAGAGATAAAGCATCACGAGGCTCCGGATCATTTTAGAAGCAGAAAATGGAACCTATCTGCTCCCGTCCACCAGAAGGAGGGGGAGGGAGCCGAGGAGCTTTCACCGCAGGAACGACTCATTCTTTTCTGGCGTTTAGAGCCAGCTCAGAAACTAATGGGAACGCTCCACTCTTCTTCGAACTCCTCTCCATTTCCCATCCCAGAGTTCAGCGTTGCATTTGAAACCATTAAAGGGGCTGCTTTACTATGCGAGCAATGGGGAGTCTCATTTTCAATGTTGTCAATGAAATGAATAATTGTTATAATCTCTCCTAAAACGCCATTGTACTATATCTTAACCGGGTTATTTTATGAACACAAGAGTTGAGAAGCTAAGTCCTTGGGGTGTGACAAACATGTTTTCTACTCTAAATCAAAATTCTTTTTTTTTTTACTATCCAACGTAGGAAAATGTATAGATTTTTAAAATCTTAAATGCAAAATACAACCAAGGAAATGTGAAGGGGCGAACAACAGCAAAAAATGCTCAGATGGGAACAGGGGGTGCCGACCCTTCCCCGAGAGAGGAAGGAGCTCTCTCCACAGTTCTCTGCCAAGTGGGGGGCGTGAGCCCTGCACCCGGGGCTGCAGTTTGGGCCGGACACCGGCGGCCGTGTGCCCGGAAAGAGGATCCCTCTCCTGTGTGCACAGAGCTTCTGATCAGCATCAAGCCCCGCGGAGCCCAGACAGGAACAATGCACCAGGGAATAGACAGAGGACATCGATTCCCACCTCTCTTCCTCTGACCGTGCAAGACAAGATTTTAGTTTTCTGAAACAAACACAAAGCAGAGAGCTCCATAATTAAAGTCTGCTGTTCCAGGCCCAAGCGCCTGTGATTCACCGGAGAATATTTATGCAGCGCTGCCATGCTTCTTTGGAAATATTGAGAATGTTTCTCCCAGAGAAACTGTGGTACTGTTGAACATTTTCAAAAAGCTCAATGTATATGAACCTCCCCAAACACCAGGCACATCTGCTTGTCTGACACTCAATACTGTTGTAAGGTTTTGTATAACTCACTTCCTGTCTTTATACGTACACAACAGGATATTTAAATAACAAAGACAAGACGCCAGGCAAAAAAACAGGGGTGCTCCTAACACAACATATGCATCTCCAATTCCATCTCTGTGTGTTCGAGTTGCAGAAATAACCAACATGCTTAGAGTCCTGTTGCTGGCCTCTCATTGTGCAGGGTAACAGGCAAAGGGACGAGTGTTTATCTTGGGCCCCTTCACACTGGAAGGGGCAGTTTGTCTCCCAGAGTAAAAACCAGCCACAGCCACATTTATTTGCTCAGAAGGTTCTGAGGTCCACCACGACGTCCAGATCCCTTTTCAGTCATAACAAGCAAACAACTGGAGGGACGCATGTGGATGGATTTTTGAGGTCCCCCCAAAACCCACCCTCATATGTAAGATCTTCCACTATGTTTGTATTCACTTTTTAACATACATGACCTTTGTTTCGTGCTCATAGAGATACAATGCCACTTCAAATATATTCACTAAAATTACTTCAGTTAAAGAAAGGCTTTTTTTTTTTTTTTTAAATTTAATCGAAGTGCTCTTGTAAATCTTACCTTCCCAGTTTGGAATCCTAAAATAAAAAGAAAGTCTTCACCTTTCTATCACCTCCTTCATAGAAAAATTACTGATTGCATGGTATAACTTACCATACCTTTCGTCTTGTTCTCAGTCCAGACTCACTGTAAGTGACAGAGTTTTGCATATGAAATTGCGAGATTCAGTATTTTTCCATTTCCCTTTTATTGGGAAAGAGGCACCAGAGGCCCCCTCACTACCTTGATGTCTACTTGAGTTAACTCAGCACATGCACATACATTATACAAATCAAAACTATGTGTCAAGGACCACATTCAATTTGAAAACAAAGATCACCTTTAAACAGAGAACTTCATTCATATGGAAGAATCCCAATTGTGGCCAGGCATGGTGGCTCACACCTGTAATCCCAGCACTTTGGGAGGCCGAGGTGGGCCAATCACGAGGTCAGGAGTTCAAGACCAGCCTGGCCAATGTGGTGAAACCCCGTCTCTACTAAAAAACAGAAAAATTAGCCAGGAGTGGTGTTGGGCGCCTATAGCCCCAGCTACTCGGAAGGCTGAGGCAGGAGAATCGCTTGAACCAGGGAGGCGGAGGTTGCATTGTGAGCTGGGATTGCGCCACTGCACTCCAGTCTAAGCAACAGAGTGAGACTCCGTCCAAAAACAAAAACAAAAAAATCCTAATTTTAAAAACATGGAGGGATTTCAAGTATCTCCATCCATCACGGGGGAGTTACAAATGTCTCACATCTGTATTTATAGATTTAACAGGCTTGTATTTCTATCAAGCTATCATATTTTAACCTATGCAATACAACAATTTTTTGGTTTTTATAAGGCTTTTCCAAGTATAACATAAAATATGCTTGCTATGAAAGAATTAGGAAGCATGTAAGGATAAAAACAAAACCCGAAACACCCATCATATAAGTCAGCCACAATTTATATATTGTTATAGATCTTAAAAATAAATAGGTACAACATGTACTATTTTCATAGTTATGCTCGTATTTCCATATGAGCAGATACAGCTCCACTTTAAACCTAGATCATAGAACTCTTATATGGTCTTATATGGGAGGATTTATTTAGTTCCAGCCTCTCGTTTTCCAGATGAGCTATCTAAAGCCTGGAGAAGTTAAAGAACTTACGAAAATCACACAGCTGGTAAATGGCAAAGTCAGGGCAAGAAACCAACCCTTCCATTTCTCTCCTCCTGGGTATCTAGGAAGATACACTGTCTTTCCGACCACTTGACGTGTGTGTGTGTGTGTGTGTGTGTGTATTTAACAGCCCTGTCATTTAAAACAAGTAACAGCTTTGTTAAAGTATAACTTTACCTACCATAGAGTGCACCCATTGGAAGTGTACAATTCAATGGCTTTTTGCATATACACAATGTCATGTAACCATGGCCTCTCTCCAGTACCAAAATATTTTCAACACCCTGAAAAGAAAACCCGTATCCATCAGTTGTCGCTCCCATTTCCCCGTCAAAGGCCCTCAACTCCAGTCCACCACGAATCCACTTTCTGGCCCCTCTGGATCTGCCTGTTCAGGACATTTCATATAAACGGACTCAGACACGACATATTCTTTCATGCCTGGCTGCTTCCACTCAGCATACTGTTCTTAGAAGCTCCTCCGTGGGGTGGCGTGTGTCCTTTACCCCTTTTCATGGCTGAGTAGTATTCCATCAATTACACACACCACATTTTCTTTATCCGTTCATCAGTGGATGGACATTTTACTTGTTTTCACTTTTTGGCTATTATGAATCATGCTGCTGTGAACATCTGTGTACCAGTTTTTTTTTTTTTTTTTTCTGAGACAGAGTCTCGCTCTGTTGCCCAGGCTGGAGTGCAGTGGCACCATCTCGGCTCACTGTAAGCTCCGCCTCCTGGGCTTACGCCATTCTCTTGCCTCAGCCTCCCAAGTAGCTGGGACTACAGGCGCCTGCCACCACGCCTGCCTAATTTTTTATATTTTTAGTAGAGACAGGGTTTCACCATGTTAGCCAGGATGGTCTCAATCTCCTGACTTTGTGATCCACCCACCTGGGCCTCCCCAAGTGCTGGGATTACAGGCATGAGCCACCACGCCCCGCCCTGTGTACCAGTTTTTGTGTGAATGCGTGTTTTCATTTATATTAGGTGTATACCTAGAAGCAGAATTTCTGGGTCACCTGATAACTCCATGTTGAACCTTTTGGGGACCCTGTCTGACTGTCTTCCAACTGGCTGCATCATTTTCCATCCCCACCAGCAGTATATGAGGCTTCCCATTTCACCACATCCTTGCCAATCCTTGTTATTATCTGCCTTTTGACTCCAGCCAGCCCAGTGGGTGTGAAGTGGTATCTCATTGTGGTTTTTATTTGTATCTCCCTGAAGGCTAATGCTTTTAAGCATGTATTATAAGCTTGTTGGCCATTTGCATATTTCCTTTGGAAAATATCTAGTCAGATACTGGGCCAGGCGTGGTGGCTCACATCTGTAATCCCAGCGCTCTGGGAAGCTGAGGTGGGTGGATCACTTGAGGTCAGGAGTTCAAGACCAGCCTGGCCAACATGGTGAAACCCCGTCTCTACTAAAAATCCAAAAATTTAGCTGGGCATGATGGCGGGTGCCTGTAATCCCAGCTACTCAGAAGGCTGAGGCAGGAGAATCTCTTGAACCCGGGAGGTGAAGGTTGCAGTGAGCTGAGATTACGCCATTGTACTCCAGCCTGGGCAACAAGAGTGAAACTCCGTCTCAAAAAAAAAAAAAATTGTCTATACATGTTATTTCACTGAAGCGAGGGAAAAACCGAAGCTAAATATTCTACAGTGTATGACAGAACATTCATACAATTCAGTACTATAAATCTGTCATATTTTAGTATGGCATGACATCATTGTATGTGGTTAAAGTGAAAAAGTTGCAAAGCAAAATGTCACAAGATCCATTTTTGTAAATTTTATGTAGATACATATAGTTTCACACCCACAGTAAAAGATCTGTAGTTCATAGTCCCAGGCATCGGGATTAGGATGAGGCATTCTCTCTTTGTTGTCTACATGCAGGTAATACCTTGTTTTATTGCACTTTGCTGTGTTTTTGTGTTTTTGTTTTTACAAATGGAGGCTTGTGGCAATCCTGCATTGAGCAAGTCTATCAGCGCCATTTTTCTAACAGAGATGCTCACTTTGTGTCTCTGTGTCACATTTTGGTAATTCTCACAGTATTTCAAACTTTTGCATTCTATTATGTCCGTTATTATGGTCACCTGTGATCAGTGAGGTTTGTGGTTATGGTCATTGTTTAGGGGCTCCACAAACCATGCCCGTATAGGACGGCAAACGTGAGGGATAGATGTTGGGTTTGCTCTGACTGCTCCACTGGCAGGCCCGTCCCTCCACTCCTCTGGCCTCCCTATTCTCCGAAACACAACAATATTGAACTTAGGCCAGTTAGTAACCCTGCAATGGCCTCTGAGTGTTCAAGTGATCACATAAATATTTTTACTGACTATGTATTTACTTTTTTGAGACATGGTGTCACTGTGTTTCCCAGACTGGAGTACAGTGGCACGATCCCAGCTCACTGCAGCCTCAATCTCCTGGGCTCAAGCAGTCCTTGCACCTCAGTCTTCTGAGTAGCTGGGTCTACAGGCGGTGACCACCATGTCTGGCTAATTAAATTTTTTTTTCTTTTTCTTTTTCGTAGAGACAGAGTCTTGCCATGTTGCCCAGGCTGGTCTCAAACTCCTGGTTTCAAGTGATCCTCCTGCCTCAGCCTCCCAAAGTGCTGGGATTACAGGCATGAACCACTGCACCTGGCTACATCTCTGCTTTTAAATCAGAAGCTAGGAATGATTACGCTTAGTAAGAAAGGCATGTCCAATGCCCAGAAAGATCTAAAGGTAGGCCTGTAGTGCTGAATGGTTAGACAAATTGTGAATGCAAAGGAAAAGTTCTTGCAGCAAATTTAAAGTGTGACTGCAGTAAACACATGAATAATAGGAAAGCAACCTCATTGCTGATACGGAGAAAGTTTGAGTGGTCTAGATAGAAGGTCAAGCCAGTCAGAACATTCCCTTAAGCTAAAGCCTGTTACAGAGCAAGGACCTACCTGTCTTCACCTCTGCGAAGGCTGAGAGGTGAGGAAGCTGCAGAATAAAAGCTGGAAGCCTGCAGAGATTGGTTCACTAGGGTTAAGGAAAGAGGCCACCTCCGCAAGGCGAAGCAGCACGTGCAGATGGAGAAGCTGCAGCAAGTTACCCAGAAGATCTGGTTGAGATAATTTATGAAAGTGGCTCCACTAAACAGCAGATTTTCAGTGTGGACAGAACAGCCTTATATTGAAAAAAGATGGGCTGGGCACGGTGGCTCATGCCTGTAATCCCAGCACTTTGGGAGGCTGAGGTGGGTGGATCACGAGGTCAGGAGATCAAGACCATCCTGGCTAACATGGTGAAACCTCGTCTTTACTAAAAATACAAACAATTAGCCAGGTGCGGTGGCGGGCGCCTGTAGTCCCAGCTACTTGGGAGGCTGAGGCAGGAGAATGGCGTGAACCTGGGAGGTGGAGCTTGCAGTGAGCAGAGATTGCGCCACTGCACTCCAGCCTGGGTGACAAAAAAAAAAAAAAAAAAAAGAAGAAGAAGAAGGAAAAGAAAAAAGATGCCATGTGGGACATTCATAGCTAAAGAGGAGAAGTCAATACCTGGCATCAAAGCTTTGAAGGACAGGCTGACTCTCTTAGTAGGGGCCAATGCAGCTGCTGACTTTCAGTTGAAGCCAGTGCTCATTTACCATCCTGAAAAGCCTAGGGCCCCTAAGAACCATGGGAAATCTACTCTGCCTGTGCTCTAGAAATGGAACAATGAAGCCTGGATGACAGCACATCTGTTTACAGTATCATTTACTGAATATTTTAAGCCCACTGTTAAGATTTACTGCTCAGAAAAAAAGATTTATTTCAATATATTACTGTTCATTGACAATGTACCCAGTCACCAAAGAGCTCTGATGGTGATGTACAAAGAGACTAATGTTGTACAAAAACAACTAAGGTTAGACCATCCTGGCTAACACAGTGAAACCCCGTCTCTACTAAAAATACAAAAAATTATCTGGGCATGGTGGCGGGCGCCTGTGGTTCCAGCTACCCGGGAGGCTAAGGCAGGAGAATGGCGTGAACCCGGGAGGCGGAGCTTGCGGTGAGCAGAGATCACGCCACTGCACTCCAGCCTGGGCGACAGAGCGAGACTCTGTCTCAGAAAAAAAAAAAAAAAAAAAACAGAAAGAAAGAAATACATAAGGCCATAGCTGCCATAGGTAGTAATATATCTGATGGATTTGGGCAAGGTAATCTGAAAACCTGGAAAGGATTCCCCATTCTAGAATACTGGTGATTCATGGAAGGAGGTCAAAATATTAACAGAAGTTTGGAAGAAGTTAATTCCAACCCTCATGCATGACTTGGAGGGTGGGAATTAACTTCAGGTTCAAGACTTCAGTGGAGGAAGTAACTACAGACGTGGTAGAAATAATGAGAAAATTCCAATGAGAAGTGGAACCTGAAGCTGGGACGGAATTGCTGCCATCTCATGGTATAAATTAAACAGATAAGGAGTTGCTTCTTTTGAATGAACAAAGAAGATGGTTTCTTGAGATGGAATCTACTTCTGCTGAAGATGCCATGAAATTGTTGAAATAACATCAAAGGATTTAGAATATTCCAGAAACTTAGTTGATAAAGCTGGGTCAGAGTTTGAGAAAATTGACTTAATTTTGAAAGTAGTTCTAAGTCGGTAAAATACTATCAAACAGCACTACATGCTACAGAGAAGTCCTTCACGAAAGGAGAAGTCAATTTATGTGGCAAACTTCATTGTTGTCTTATTTAAAAAAAGAAAAGAAAAAAAAAATTGTCACAGCCATCCCAACCTTCGGCAACTGCCACCCTGATCAGTCAGCTGCCGTCAGCCTCCAGGCAAGACCCTCTACCAGCAAAAAGATCACGACTCACTGAAGGTTCAGATGATTGTTAGCACTTTTTAGTAACAAAGTAATTTTTAATTAAAATATGTACATAGTTTTTTAGACACTATGCTATTGCATACTTAATAGACTACACTATAGTGTAAACATAACTTTATATGCACTGGGAACTAAAAACATTTGCTTGACTCATTTTATTTTGATATTTGCCTTATTAGGATGGTCCAGAGATGAACCTGCAACATTTCTGAGGTATGCTTTTACTTACGTATGTTTGCATTAATTAAAATGGGCATGTATTATTTCTATAATTTAAAAAAGTTTAAATTATCCAACTGCATGCAATCATTTAATCTGGTGTCTTTTAAAATTCAGGACCTAACTATGTTTTCTTTTTTTTTTCTTTTCTTGAGAGACAGAGTCTCACTCTTGTCACCCAGGCTGGAGTGCAATGGCACGATCTCTGCTCACTGCAATCTCTGCCTCCCTGGTTCAAGTGATTGATTCTCCTGCCTCAGCCTCCCAACTAGGTGGGACTACAGGTGCATACCACCATACCCGGCTAATTTTTGTATTTTTAGTAGAGGTGGGGTTTCACCATGTTGGCCAGGCTGGTGTCAAACTCCTGACCTCAAATGATGCACCCACCTCAGCCTCCCAAAGTGCTGGGATTACAGACTTGAGCCACCGTGCCTGGCCAGACCTAACTAGATTTTCAATTTTTTTCCCATAATTATTTGTTTACTTAAGGTCATTATTATTATTATCATTTTTTTTTTTTTTTTTTTGAAACGGAGTCTTGCTCTGTCGTCCAGGCTGGAGTGCAGTGGTGCGATCTTGGCTCACTGCAAGCTCCACCTCCCAGGTTCACGCCTTTCTCCTGCCTCAGCCTCCCTAGTAGCTGGGACTACAGGCGCCCACCACCACGCCCGGCTAATTTTTTTTGTATTTTTAGTAGAGATGGGGTTTCACCATGTTAGCCAGGGTGGTCTCGATCTCCTGACCTCATGATCCACCCGCCTTGGCCTCCCAAAGTGCTGGGATTACAGGCTTAAGCCACCGCGCCCAGCCTTTTTTTTTTTTTTTTTTTTTTTTTTTTTTTTTAAGATGTAGTCTTGCTCTGTCGCCCAGGCTGGAGCGCAGTGGCGCTATCTTGGCTCACTGCAACCTCTGACTCCAGGTTCAGGTGATTCTCCCGGCCTCAGCCTCCCGAGTAGCTGGGATTATAGGCACCCACCACCACACCCAGCTAATTTTTGTATTTTAGTAGAGATGGGGTTTCAGCATGTTGGCCAGGCTGGTCTCTCGAACTCCTGACCTCAAGTGATCAACCCGCCTCAGCCTCCCAAAGTGCTGGGATGACAAGTGTGAGCCACTGAGCCCAGCCTTATTCTTCAAGTCAATTTTGGTAGTTTATCTTCCTTCCTTCCTTCCTTTGTTCCTTCCTTCCTTCCTTCCTTTCTTTTTTTTTTTTGACGGAGTCCTGCTCTGTTGCCAGGCTAGACTGCAGTGGCAGGATCTCAGCTCACTGCAACCTCTGCCTCCCGGGTTCAAGCGATTCCCCTGCCTCAGCCTCCCAAGTAGCTGGGATTACAGGTGTGTGCCACCACGCCCAGCTAATTTTTTGTGTTTTAGTAGAGACTGGGTTTCACTACGTTGGCCAAGATGGTCTTGATCTCCTGACCTCACGATCCACCCGCCTCGCTTCCCAAAGTGCTGGGATTACAGGCGTGAGCCACCACGCCCAGCCAGTAGTTTATATTTCTTAAAATAATTTTAGAAACATTTGTTTTTAAGCATATTGATATAAATACGTTATTCTTTTATAATATAAAAAAATTTTATATTATTTATTCCTACTGATTTATTATGTTTATTCTATTTTGTTCAATTGTTTAGACTTGGCAAAGTTTATCTGATAATTTACTTATTAAAATAAATAGCTTTAGATTTTATTGTTCAACTGAATGATTATTATTTCTATTTATTTCATTAAATTGTGTTTGAAAATAAATGTGGATAACTGTTGATAACTTCTGTTGACATCAACTTCTGTTATTAACTTCCTGAGTTGAAACTCTCATTCATGTATTTTATAATGAATTTTTGTTTAAGACTTTTCTGGGTTTTGCTTTGGCAGACCCCATATATTTGATACCTAGATCCCTC